>NW_027206379.1:900000-1500000 GCF_024711535.1 Dipodomys merriami
CTGGTAGCTAAAGAAGGCTTTATTCTCCTTTTATCTGAGAGGATTTGAAGTAGAGCTAAGTAATAATGATAGATACCTAGTAAGTAGGACAGACAGTGATTATGAGTTTTGTCCTTTCCTTCCTTTCTCTCTCCTTTCTTCCTTTCCCTCTCTTTGCTGTGGATGGAACACAGTGGCTGTTTACTAGGCAAGCACTCTATCCCTGAGCTACAACCTAAGCCTCAGACTACTATTCTAATGGAACCCTGAGCAAGGCCTGCCTTTGTGACTGCTTAGATTCCATTGAAATGATGATGATTAAGATGGTGATTACATTTTTATTAAAGATAGTGGAGACCTTGGAGTCTGTAGTGGAGAATAGTAATACTATCTCCTTTTATGGAACAAAACTCTTGCTCTCCCCTCCCCCTACTAGCGTAAGAAAAATTGCTATTTTTAATTTTAGGTTGGATTACTGAAGGATAGAGCTAAAGATGACCCATGAGATCTGTGTAAATGGTACAGTCAGAATAAAAAACCTTAATATTTCATTTTGAGCAGAGATAGGAAGGGGAAGGAAAAAATTCTACTGTTAAATTCTTTTTCCCTGTGGTCAATTTGGGTTTTTGTTAGTTTTCAAATAAAGACAAAACATAGACGTTCATTATATGTGAAGCAAGCTGAGAAAGCTATAGTGCTGAGAATTGACCAGGCCTGACCTTAAGGAGCTCTGCCTCTTGGTATAAACAGTATGCTGTAGTGTTGGGTGGATTGAATGGGGTATACAGGGGAAAAGGGCATTGATTGCTCTATAGAATCTGGCATTTCAACTGGATTTTTTAATTTTTAATTTTTATTTTTTGTCAGTTGTGGGGCTTGAACTCTGGGGCCTGGGTGCTGTCCCTCAGCTCTTCAGCTCAAAGGTAGTGCTCTACCACTTGAGCCACAGCACCACTTTTGGCTTTTTTCTGCTGAGGAATCAAACCCACGGCCTCATGCATGTGAGGCAAGCACTCTACCACTGAGCCAACTTCCCAGCCCTAAAGAGAGGATTTTAATAGATTGTGGTTGTGAGGAAGGGAATTTAGGTTGCCTGAACAGCAAATACAGAGTCAAGGAAAGTATGTAAGTGAAAGGTAACGAGTCTCTGATTTAGGGCTATGGAAATGGGTATAGAAAGGAAATTACAATTATAAATTATGGTAGAGCTTAGTGGGAGTTTCCAAGTGAAGATAGTAGTTTGGGGCTAGGATTGTGGCTTAGTGGTAGGGTGCTTGCCTAGCATACATGGAGCCCTGGGTTCCATGCCTCAGTACTATATAAATAGAAAAGGCCTGAAGTGGTACTGTGGCTCAAGTGATAAAGAATGCTAGCCTTGAGGAAAAGATGCTCAGGGACAGTGCCCAGGCCCTGAGTTCAAGCCCTAGGACTGGCAAAAAAGAAAATAGGTAGTAGTCTGTTTATGGTTGTCAGTGTTGGTCATTTTGACCCATTAAAAAACACAGTTGGCAAACTACGGCTTGTAGGCCAAATCCTGCTGTTAGCCAGTGTTTGTAATAAAGTTTTGTTGGAACATGATTGTACCCAGACAGTCATGCATTTCTGTAAGACTCACCCTACCATGGCAAAGCTAAGTTGTTACAGTAGAGATCCAATATGAACTGCAAAGCCCAAAGATCTTATTATCTGCTGGTCCATTATAGAAAACATTTGCTAAGTATAGAGTACTGTAAGAAGATCTGCATTGAATATATTGATCAGAAACACATTGTTTTGTGATACATAGTATATAGGAGTTAAACATTTTGGATGTTTTATGATATAGCATATAGGAGTCAAAAGTGTTGGATTTTATTTTGCTCTGTTTTTCTCATTCATTCTATCTTGAGAATGTCTCTAGGGTTTCTCTGCCAATTTGTTAAGTTGATTGAATTTTGTGTATCTCTTTCTCCCCCATTAGAATATAAGCTCCGTGAAGTAAAAGGGTTTTGTGTTTTTTAGTCACTACTTTGTTATCAGGGTCTAGATCAGTGCTAGTGTTAGTCTTATGTTATAATTTGTCCCAACAAAGTTTAGAAAACTGTTTCATTAATACAAAGGAATATTAGAAGTAACCAAATATTATATAGCAGTTAAGAAATTTTGTTTTGTTTTGTTTTTTCTTTTTTGCCAGTCTTGGGTCATGAAGTCAGGGCCTGGGCACTGCCCTGAGCTTCTTTTGCTCAAGGCTAGCACTCTACCACTTGAGCCACAGCACCTCTTGCAGCTTTTTCTGTTTATATGGTTCTGAGGAATGGAACCCAGGGCTTCATGCATGCTAGGCAAGCATGCTACCACTAAACCACCTTCCCAGCCCTGTATGAGGTTTATAGAGGAAGCTTAGTCGTAGTGCACATACTATGCACAAAGCCTTGTGTCTATCCCCAATATTACAAAGAGAGAGTCTCTTTGAAATTACTCCCTGCCCTTGTTAGTCTGCTACTCACTGTTTCCTCTTAGGTTGCACCATTACAAACACTGGGCCTCTTGCTTTTCTTAAGCATGATCTCCCTAGTTTCACAGTTCTTTTTCCTCATAGTGCTCATCTCTATATTCCTCTGACTACATCATTACTGGCTCTTCTCCTGTAGTTCTTGTTAACTTTTCTATAATTTCCTTGTAGGTTATGTGTCCTGTTTACCATCTCCCTGACCTCCAACTATAATGGAAGTGGGTGGGCCAGGACTTTTGGTGATTTTGTCATTGTTGTGTTATCCCATAGACTGGGATTAGTCACTAAGGGTTTGATAAATTGTTTATTGTATGTGTGTGCTGGTCTTAGGGCCTGAACACAGGACCTGGGCATTGTCCCTAAGCTTTTTTTCTTTTCTTTCTTTTTTTTTTTGGGGTCCGGTCGTGGGGCCTGAACTCTGGGCCTGGGCGCTGTCCCTCAGCTCTTCAGCTCAAGGCTAGCACTCTACCACTTGAGCCACAGTGCAACTTCCGGCTTTTTAAATTTTTTTCTGCTTATGTGGTGCTGAGGAATCGAACCCAGGGCCTCATGCATGCAAGGCAAGCGCTCTACCACTGAGCCACCTTCCCAGCCCTTGAGTTTTTTTCTTTTTTTTCTTTTTTTTTTTAAACTGTATTTTTTTTTTTTTTTTTGTCTTTTCTTTTTTGGTACTGGGGATCGAACTCAGGACGTTGCACTTGCTAGGCAAGCGCTTTGCCGCTGAACTACATCCCAGCCCTTGAGCTTTTTTCTTAAGGCTAGTACTCTTACCACTTGAGCCACAGCTCCATTTTCAGCTTCTTTGGTAGTTAATTGTAGATAAGAGTCTCATGGACTTTGCTGCCTTGGCTGGCTTCGAACCGTAATCCTTAGATTTCAGCCTCCTGGGTGACTAGGATTACAGGCATGAGTTACCAACACCCAACTAGTGGTTAGTAAATATTTGAATAAATGAAATGTCTGGGACATTTGAGTTTCATCTTCCACTTGAAGCTTTCTTACATGAATGTTACTGCTTCATCTCATTAGTAACTTCAAGGATGTTCTATTTCTATTGATAAACAAGGACCTTACACCTTCTCGTGATTTTATTTTCCTTGACATAGCCAAAAAAGCCTGAGAGTTCAAAGAAACATTTTTACTACTAAGAATAATAGAGTGACCAGCGCAGAGAATGCAAGCTGTAAAACAGTTACATGTATAATGCATGACCCTGCTCTCATATTTTTCTTGAATCTGCTTCTGTATTTCACATGCCATATTCTCATCTACCCACTTTACATGAGAAATCAATTCTAGCCTCAAAGGAATAGTACTGAGCTTGCTTTGTGCTACCAGACATTAGTCATGCCAGACCAAGACCTTCATTTAAGCCTTGTTTCCTTAAGGCCTTGTTTTCAAATATAGTTATATTGGAAATTAAGTCTTCATATTTGAATTTTGGTGAAATACCATTTGTTCCTATAAAGTGTTGTCTCTTGTCTGTTTCTGCCCTTTATGGCAGTTTGAACTCAGGGCCTCATACTTGGAAGGCAGTTACTCTACCACTGAGCCACCTCCAGCCTTTTTTCTGACTAGTCATTTTTTACTGATAGAGTCTCACTTCTTGCCAAGGCATACACCTGGATGGCAATTTGCCTACTTTTGACTTCCTGTTGTAGGTAGGATGCTACCATGACCATTTCTGTTGAGATAGAGTCTTGTGAACTTTTCTGCCTGGGCTGACCTGGAAATGTAATCCTACCAATCTCAGTCTTTGACACTGCTGGGGTGATAGGGTTATACCACTATGCCTAGCTGTTAGTTGAGAAGGGATCTTGTATGATGTCCAGGCTGGCCTCCTCACTGTGATCCTTCTGATCTCAGCCTCCTAAGTACTTAGGCATGAGCTACCAGCACCTGCCTAGATGCTGTCTTTTTTACTAGGACAAATAACTTTAGCTTCAAGTGCAGTATTTCAGGGGTGGGTTGGCCTTTATTTACTCTGTAAAGTATCATTTATTGAAAATCAGCCAATGTGCCTGGCACTCTTCCAGCCAGATGTAGATAGAGCCTGTCCTTATCATGTCATCTTGAAGCTCACTAGTAGCAGAGAAGACAGAGGTAAATAGTTACAAGTGGTGAGTTTTAGGAAGGTGTATATCTGTGTTATGAGAAGTTCATTTGAGAAGCTCACCAATATTCTTGCAGGCCAGTCAATAAATATGTCCACAGTTTACAGTCAACTGCCATCATCTGGACATAGGTAATAAGAAGGTAGCCCTCAGATACTGACCTCAGCCCTTTCTCACCAGGTCTTTACCTGGTCCCCTCTCTGATCTTCTCAAACATTTTACTCTCTTCAATCAACAGTGACTTTTTCTTCATATTTTATTGAGAACTATTGATCTATTTTTAATTTCTTTTTCTTAATAGATTGAGTAGAACATAAAGGCAATTCCTGGTGTTAAGTGAAAGCTGTTCCTGTCAGAGCTTCTTATTCTCCATTAATAAATGATGAGAGGTTGTCAGCCAGCACTAATACCTTCTTTATGAAATTACAATTACTCATGCAGCATTGTACAAAGTTCTTACTATATAAATGGCACAAATGACTTGATAAGTTATGACTCCAGAGAATTCCTTATGTAATAAAGCAGCATTGCCTTTTCCTTCTCACAAGATACAAATAACATTAAATTAAATTTGTCTCATTCCACTCACTTTAAACTGGTCTGGCTTTCCTTCCTATGCTAGACATGTTTATGAGAATGTAGTATATCTCTCTAACAGTATGGAGATAGGAGTAGTCTTTCTCTATTTAATCCTCATTGATGATTCATGGTTTTGAAATAATGAAAAAGTGCTCTTTCATGTCTTACTGGTTCATATCTCCTTTGATAAACTACCAACATCTTGTAAATGTCGTATGGTTTTAATGGCCTGTTTTTTGGGGGCTTCCTTTCATTTTTTTGTTGTTTTATTATTTATAGTACTGAGGATGGAACCTAGGATCTTGAAAATGCTAGGTAAACATTTTCTACCACTGTGCTACACCCAGCTTGCACATTTTTTTTTTTTTTTGCCAGTCGTGGACCTGAACTCTGGGCCTAGGCGCTGTCCCTCAGCTCTTCAGCTCAAGGTGAGCGCACTACCGCTTGAGCCACAGAGCCACTTCCGGCTTTTTCTGTTTATGTGGTGCTGAGGAATCGAACCCAGGGCCACATGCATGCAAGGCAAGCACTCTACCACTGAGCCACCTTCCCAGCCCCCAGCTTGCACATTTTTATTTCCTAACACTGTCCATGAAAATCCAACAGATACTCTCAGTAATCTATCTATTTACTTTTCTTTCTTTCCTTTTTTTCTTCTTTCTTTCTTTCTCTCTCTCTCTTTCTTTTTTTTTTGGGGGGGGGTCCGGTTGTGGAGCCTGAACTCCGGGCCTGGGCGCTGTCCCTCAGCTCTTCAGCTCAAGGCTAGCGCTCTACCACTTGAGCTACAGTGCCACTTGCGGCTTTTTTTTTCTTTTTGCTTATGTGGTGCTAAGGAATCGAACCCAGGGCCTCAGGCATGCCAAGGCAAGCACTCTACCACTGAGCCACCTTCCCAGCCCCTCTTTCTTTCTTTCTTTCTTTCTGTTGGTCATGGGGCTTGAACTCTGGGCCTGGGTGCTGTCCCTCAGCTCTTCAGCTCAAGGCAAGTGCTCTGCCACTTGAGCCACAGCACTACTTCTGGTTTTCTGAGTGGTTTATTGGCTATAAGAGTCTCATGGAGTTTTCTGCCTGGGCTGGTTTTGAACCGTGATCCTCAGATCTCAGCCTCCTGAGTAGCTAGGATTTCAGGCATGAGCCAACGATGCCTGGCTCATTTTTTAAAATATTTTAATGTTTATTCTAGTTTTTTAAATTAGCATATATTAGTTGTTCTCTTGGCTTCTTCACTGCCAGGAATCTGGAGCAGCTGCCTCTATTGGCATCTTAGCTTGGCATTATGAATTGCCACTGTACTCCTCTACAAGTAAATGCAACATCTGCCACACCACTACTTGAGCCACTAACTACTTCCTTGGCTGGCTTGGAACCTCAGTCCTTCTGATCTCTTGTTTCCTGAATGGGTGGGATTACAGGAATGAGCCACCATATCCAGCAGATTTTCATTTTCATTTTACTACATTTTCTAAAAAGCTTGTTGTGAAATTCCTCACTAATACTATAAGGTTAAAGCAGCCTTTGTTTTGGAAGAGAAAGTTGATTGTAAATTCTTTGTGGCTGGACTGGAAAATATGGCTTAGTGGTAGAGTACTTGCCTAACATGCATGAAGCTCTGAGTTCGATTCCTCAGTACCACATAAACAGAAAAGGCCAGAAGTGGCGCTATGGCTCAAGTGGTAGAGTGCCAGCCTTGAGCAAAAAGAAGCTCAGGGACAGTGCCCAGGCCCTGAGTTCAAGCCTCAGGACTGGCAAAAGAAAAAAATTCTTTGTGGTTGTGGGCTTTACTAGCATGGCCTTTTCTGGCCTCTTTAAATATGACTATAAACTGTATTGCCTTTTAGGTCTATCTCCTTAGTTGAAAAGAAGGATATATTTCTGAGGATTGGAACTAGAGCTTGGAACTCTGGTAGAAGCATCTAGAATCAGTAGTTGGTTGTAACTGTTGTTCTAGGTTAACATTTTCCCATAGAGCTGAGTCAAACATATATGCAAATGTTTTTCCTTCCTCTCTCCTGATTTCAATTCGAAATTCTGTTAATATACTCATTACTGTGGAACTTTATGCCATTCTACCTTTGCTTGTTTTTATTAAAGCTGAAAATACCAAAGAGCAGATGAAAGACTCAATTTGTTACATCTTCTTCCTTGTATACATGGAGATGCCCGTATATGGAAGACTCATGTTTAAGCAGAATTAGAAATTGTATTTCAGGCAAATGGGTTTGGCTGGAGTCTCTCAAAAACCCAAATGACATAAATACATTTCCTCTGCCTTTTGGCAAGTAGTGAGGGATAGGAGGAGGCTGTTGTTCATTTTGGCCTCTCAAGAGAAGCCCAAATGGCCTTCCTGTTAGGTGTTCACTGCCTGCTTGGTTATGAAACTGTCGCAGACGATTTGCTTTCACATTAACTGACCTCTGTGTTAACCTTACCTTCCTTCCTCCTCTTTCTTTTTTTGGCTTCTGGATTGCCCTTCTAATATGTTAATACACCTCTTTGTGAAAGCAGTGCACTTGGTAGATATTAGTACATTCTGGTGGTTTTAGTTGCCCTGACTTTAAGCTTCCTTCCTCTTAACTAGTATAAGCAACCTGTCATGTTGGAGGTTTAAATCCGTGTTAACCTTTTAATTTATTGTGATTAAGATTAATTTTAAAAGAAGACTATTTCCTTGGCAAGAAGCTGGAAATCCTAGAATCTTGTTGCAAAGGATTGTATAGCTGTGAGTTATGAACATGCCTGCTTGACTTTCCTGTTAGGGAGCAAGTAGGTATCTTCATGGAGGGAAAGGAGACATAACTTCAATATCTTGCAGCAAAAGTGTCAGGGTAAAGGGTAAAGTGAGTTAATAAGCAGGAGGCTCGTTGGGTCGCTGATTTTATCCACTAAATAACTTTGATGCATTTTTGCATTATATTTTTGTTCTCAGTTATCAGATATTTTCTGTGGACAAATGACAATGTGTTTTCCATTTTTCTTTTTCTTTCTTTTTTTTTTTTTTTTTTGGGTCCGATCGTGGGGCCTGAACTCTGGGCCTGGGCGCTGCCCTTCAGCTCTTCAGCTCAAGGCTAGCGCTCTACCACTTTGAGCCACAGTGCCACTTCTGTCTTTTTTTCTTTTTGCTTAGGTGGTGCTGAGGAATCGAACCCAGGGCCTCATGCATGCAAGGCAAGCGCTCTACCACTGAGCTACCTTCCCAGTCCCAATTTACTTTTCTTTTCTTTTCTTTCTTTCTTTCTTTCTTTCTTTTTTTTTTTTTTTTTTTTTTGTCAGTCATGGGGCTTGAACTCTGGGCCTGGGTGCTGTCTCTCAGCTCTTTAGCTCAAGGCTAACGCTCTACCACTTGAATTACAGCACCACTTCTGGTTTTCTGGTGGTTTATTGGAGATAAGAGCTTCACGGACTTTCCTGCCTAGGCTGGCTTTGAACCGCAATCCTCAGATCTCAGCCTCCTGAGTAGCTAGGATTACAGGCATGAGGCACTGGCGCCCAGCTTGTGTTTTACATTTTCTACCAAGCAGGAGTTTGCATATTATCTTTCTTAAAGATGACATCCTAGTATAACTTCCTTTGATTAGAATAAAGTTCTTAGAAGATAGGAGGTTCATTTAATAATTTAACAAATAGTGAACTACTGTTACTAGGCATTTTTTGGGTTTTAGGAATAGAGTGGTGAATGAGATATTTGAATACCTACCTTGGTTCTCATGGAATTTACATCTTGAATGTAAGCTGAATCCTGCTGAGGTAGTACAAGTAGAGTACATATATAGTATATTAGTGACAAATGCTAGTAGAAATAGAACAGAAAAGATTTGAACTCAGGACCTTACATTTGCTAGACATGTACTCTACCACTTGAGTCATGCTTCTAGTCTTGTTTGTTTTTTGAGATAGGGTCTCAATTTTTTTTTGTCAGAAAATGATTGGCCAAGTCAGGTGCTATGGTTCATTCCTATAATCCTAACAATGCAGGAGGATGAGATCTAAGGATCACTGCTCAGGACAGCCCAGGCAAGAAAGCCTTTAAGAGTCTTATCTCTGATCACAAAGCTGGAAGTAGTGCTGTGGCTCAAGTGGTAGAGTGCTAGCTTTAAGCAGAAAGGTGATCAGGGACAGTGCCTAGGCCCAGAGCTGGTTAAAAAAAGAAAATGATGGGCCATGTCAGAATGTGATCTGCCATACCTTTATCTCCTGAATAGCAGAGATTATAAGCATGTACTGCGGTTCCTGGCAATGGCCTAATTATTATTGTAGCTGATTTCTTTTTCATTCATTATTGTTTTGTGTATTATGTTCCAAGAATCCAGGTGTGATGGCTCACATGTATAATACCAGCTACTCAAGACTAGCAAGGACAAAGTTAACAAAATCCTACCTTAAAACAAAAGAGCGCTGGAGTCATGGGCAGGTGATTGTGGCAATTATCTAGCATGTATGAGGCATGTATGATTCAAAAAGTACTGCAAAAACAAAAAACAAAGAAACAAACAGTTTGAAAAGAGGTAACAAAGGGATATTAGCATAGAAAAAGTTAAGGACTGTACGTGAATAATTACTTCAACTGTTTCTGTGTAGTTAAAAGATGTCTAGCTGGGCGATAGCAGCTCCACCTGTAATTCTAGTTACTCGGGAGGCCAAGATCTGAGGATCCTGGTTTGCAGCTAGTCTGGGCAGGAAAGACTCTAACACTCTTATGTCCAATTACCCACCAAAAAGCCAGAAGTAGAGCTGTGAATTAAGTGGTAGTATGCAAACCTTGACCATAAAAGTTCAGGGATAGTGCCAGGCCCTGAGTTTAAGCTCTAGGACCAGTGCCCCTGTGTGTATATGCATGAGCACACAGACCGTCTGTTTTCTCTTTTTAATGTTTGTGATAAATGTGGTTGTGGTGTTTTTTGTTTTTTGTTTTTGTTTTTTGCCAGGCTTGGGGTTTGAACTCAGGGCCTGGGCACTGTCTCTGAGCTGCTTTTGTTCAAGGCTAGCACACTTGAGCCACAGCACCACTTCCAGCTTTTTCTGTTTCTGTGGTACTGAGGAATCAAACCCAGGGCTTCATGCATGCTAGGCAAGCACTCTACCACTAAGCCACCTTCCCAGCCCTGTGGTGGGCTTTTTTTTCCATGTAGATTTTCCTATTATATCTGGTAATTTTTGCTTCTTAGTTTTTCTCTAAATTGTTTGAAGCCACTGTTCAGTTTGAGGCTAATATTGAAGGTTGGGTTTTTGATTTGTGTTCTGCCCAACCCCAGGGTACCCTAGAACCTTTATAGGAACTCTGATCATTTTAAACTTATATTTGGATCATTCACATCTAGGTTAGTCCAAATAAGACTGTTAGATGCCTGCATTGAAATAGTTATAAGGAAGGAGAATAGGAGGAAGGCTTGCTGCATATTTATGGGGCAGAAATGACATAGATTTGTTAACAGATTCAAAAAGTGTCTGAGCCCTGATTTTATTTTGTGCACTCAAAGTCATTTTGAGAAGGGATGCAGACTACCAAAGGGGCCCTCCCTCAAGTGTGTGCCACAGAGCCACTGTTAAGACCTGGATCTAATATGTTTTTTTTTTGGTCTGGTTGTGGGGCCTGAACTCTGGGCCTGGGCGCTGTCCCTCAGCTCTTCAGCTCAAGGATAGTGCTCTACCACTTGAGCCATAGCGCCACTTCCGTTTTTTTTTTCTTTTTTGCTTATGTGGTGCTGAGGAATCAAACCCAGGGCCTAAGGCATGCAAGGCAAGTGCTCTACCACTGAGCCACCTTCCCAGCCCTAATATGTTTTTATCTATATTAAGATTAGAGGGCTGGGAAGGTGGTTCAGTGGTAGAGCGCTTGCCTTGCATGCATGAGGCCCTGGGTTTGATTTCTCAGTATCACATAAGCAGAAAAAGCCAGAAGTGGCACTGTGGCTCAAGTAGAAGAGTACTAGCCTTGAGCTGAAGAGCTAAGGGACAGTGCCCAGATTCAGTTAAGGCCCCACGACCAACCAAAAAAAAAAAAAAGGATTATAGAGTTTTGGGGCTGATGCTTTTATTTTTCTTCTCTCTCTTCCAAAGTGTTCTTTGAACATGAAAAGCAAACATCTCTTGCTATGCTATTGAGAGACATAGGTGATAGGACAAACAACAACGCTAGGATAGAAACAGGCCAGGTATCAGTGGGACCACAAGTGGTCACTAAAGTAGTGGAAGTGGCTGGCTCCAGGAAATTTCCTGCTCTATGGCACCAGACTGGGTCAGGAAAACAGCCTGTGTTTACCACTTTTACTTTGCTCCCTCGTGACCCATATTACTTTGTTTTAATATAAGGGTGCCAAAATCTAGCCCTTGCCTGCTTTTTGTAGTTTGTAATACATACCTTTCTTCATAGTTGTTAAAACTTCCAAAGAATCATATTTTGTTAGAGTCATTATATTCAGTGTACATTATGTAAAAAATGAACTGTGAAACTTGAGTGTAAGGGACAGAAGAGAGAAAATGAGGGAGAATGAAAGGAATTACACTGACTAAAAAGCATTATACTCATAACCTTACTTATGGAATTGTAACCTCTTTGATAAATTAATAAATAGAATCATATTTTTATATGAAATTCAAGTATCCATTCCATTGTGGCTAGCCTATGACTGCTTTGTCCAGCAATGGAGTTGAGTAGCAATATCAGAGACTTTTATTGTCCACAAAGCCTAAAATATTCTATACTTTACAGAAAAACATACATAACTCCTGGGCTGGGAAGGTGGCTCAGTGGTAGAGCGCTTGCCTTGCATGCATCAGGCTGTGGCTTCGATTCCTCAGCACCACATAAGCAAAAAAGAAAAAACCGGAAGTGGCGTTGTGGCTCAAGTGGTAGAGCGCTAGCCTTGAGCTGAAGAGCTGAGGGACAGCATCCAGGCTCAGAGTTCAGGCCCTATGACTGGACCAAAAAAAAAAGACATAACTCCTGCTTTAATGCTTTATAATGCCTTATTGAAATACAGAAGGTAGAAATAATGATATCAAAAGGAACACAAGCCAGGCACCTATGTCTCATCTGTAATCCTCGCTACTGAGATCTGAGGCTAGCCTGGGCATAAACGTCTGTGAGACCCTTATCTCCAAGTAACCACCAAAGAACTAGAAGTGGAGCTGTGGCTCAGCTGATAGAGCTCTAGCTTTGAGCACAAAAACTCAAGGAATAGCACCCTGGCCCTGAGTTCAAGCCCCAGAACAAAAGGAAAACATAAATTGGGTATGGTGGTTCATGACTATAATCTCAGTACTAGGTAGGCTGAGGCAAGAAGATTGCAAGTTCAAAATAAGCCTAGGCTATATAGTGAAACCTTGACTCAAAAGAAAAAGAAAAGAAATTCATGAAATCGTGTTTTCTGCTATATAGTGAAACCTTGACTCAAAAGAAAAAGAAAAGAAAAGAAAGAAATTAATGAAATCCTGTTTTCTGTTAGCTGGCTTCAGGTGGAGGTGCACAGGAAATGTTTCTTTCCTATCTCCCACTAAAGCACAGTGTGCACTGTCTATTCCACGTGCAGTAACATGCATTTACCTCGTTTTATTTCTGTTCTGAATTTAATTATTGGGAACATTTGAATACATCTCAAGAAGAGGGTGCTTGGTGTGTGAGTCACAATGACTCTAGAATTTGCTTGCCTGGGGAGCAGGAAATATGGGGCTGTCCCCAGATATGCTACAGACTAGCTGAAGGACAAGTCTCTTTACAAGTCTCTGTAACTGTCTAGGTGGATTGAAGAGGTGACTAGAACATCTCCAGGCAACATTCAGCTCAGTAGAAACAACTGCAAGAGGAAGGTGCAGTCTGTCTGTGAATCCTGGTTCTGTCATTTTCTACTCTGAGGCTCTTGAGTAGCCTATATAAACACTCTGTGCTTTTGTTAGCTCCTGTGAAAATGTGGCTGTAACAGTGATCTTATTAAAAATTAAATGAGATCATGTTCTTAAAACTTTTGGCACTAATAGGTGTTTATTTGTCTTGGCAGTTCTAGGGATGAAACATACAAGGTCCACATGTGCTAGGCTGGTGTTCTACCACTGAACTGTGCCCCTAGCACATTTTAGGTGTTTATTGTACTATGAAAATTATGACTGTGAACCTAGAATGGCCTTGAAATGATGGAATTACAGGCATATTCACCATGCCTTGCAGTATTTTGTTTCAGTAAGTGATTACCTATAGTAGTGTGTCACATTTTTGCTGATTACTAGCTTCTTAAGCAAAATTCTAGATCATGTTTTAACTCAGCTTGCCACATGGGGAATTTGCCTTACCCTGTGAACACATTCAATAAAAAGGAATGTCATTTGTCACATCATCTCTGCTCTGTGTTAACTAACCACTTTCTTCCTTTTCCATCTGTTATCAATAATTGATTGAATTGTTCAGTGAATAATTTTTTTGGGGGGGGGTCTGGTCATGGGGCCTGAACTCTGGGCCTGGGCACTGTCCCTCAGCTCTTCAGCTCAAGGCTAGCGCTCTACCACTTGAGCCACAGCGCCACTTCCCGGATTTTTTTTCTTTTTGCTTATGTGGTGCTAGGGAATCGAACCCAGGGCCTGATGCATGCAAGGCAAGCGCTCTACCACTGAGCCACCTTCCCAGCCCTCAGTGAATAATTTTAATTCCCTGTTTAAATGTTGTCTGTCTTCACTGATCTTGGAGTTTTTACTTGATCAGGGCCTAGGTGCTGTCCCTGAGCTTTTGTGCTCAAGGCTAGTGCCCTACCACTTGAGCCACACCTCCACTAATGGCTTTTTGGTGGTTAATCAGAAATAAAGTCTCACAAATCTTTATGCTCAGGCTAACTTCAAACTGTGAGTTCAAGTCTCAGCCTCCTGAATAGCCAGGATTACAGATGTGAGCAATTAACACCTGGCTGAAGGTTCGTGTTGTTGAGATAAGAGTAGTTTTAATGTATGTTTAGCATAGTTTTCGCTAATTTAGTGGAAACCTAGTTCTAGGGACTACATTGGAGTATTGGTCAAGAAACTACATTTTTCCTTTCATTTCCTTTCTTTTTCTTTTTTTTCCTATTGGTCATGGGCTTGAACTCAGGGTCTAGGCACTGTCCCTGAGCTTTTTTTCCTCAAAGCTAGTGCTCTACCACTTAGAGCCACAGAGCGAATTCTGGTTTTCAGGAGGTTATTTGGAGATAAGAGTCTCATGGACTTTCCTATCAGGGCTGGCTTTAAACCATAATCCTTAGATCTCAGCCTCCTGAGTCACTAGGATTATAGGTGTGAGCCACTGGCACTCAGCCACTATATTTTTCTTAAAAGTTAAAAAAGGGGGGCTGGGAAGGTGGCTCAGTGGTAAAGTGCTTGCCTTGCATGCATGAGACCCTGGATTCGATTCCTTAGCACCACATAGCAGAAAAAGCCGGAAGTGGTTCTGTGGCTCAAGTGGTAGAGCACTAGCCTTGAGCTGAAGAGCTGAGGGACAGTGCGCAGGCCCAGAGTTCAGAGTTCAGGCCCCACAACTGGCAAAAAAAAAAAAAAAAAGGTTAAAAAAGGGGGGGAGGGGCGCTGGGACAGACTCAGTGGTAGAGTGTTTGCCTTGCATGCATGAGGCCCTGGGTTCGATTCCTCAGAACCACATAAACAGGGGGAAAAAAGCCAGAAGTGGTGCTGTGGCTCAAGTGGTAGAGAGCTAGCCTTGAGCTGAAGAGCTGATGGACAGCACCCAGGCCCAGAGTTCAGGCCCGACTGACCAAAAAAAAAAAAGTTATGTACAAACTAGTAGCTCGTGTCTGTAATCCTAGTTACTCAGGAGTCTGAGGTCAGAGGAATATGGTTCAAAGCCAACTCATGCAGAAAAATATAGGAGATTCCATCTCCAATTAGCTAACAAAAAGTCAGACTAGATGTATGGCTTAAGTGGTAGTGTCAGCTATGAGCAAGCAAGCTGAGTGCAAGTGCAGACTCTAAATACAAGCCCCAATACCAGGAGAGAAAAAAAGTTTACATAGAACAAGCTAGCATGGCATCTTTTATTGAATAGATGTCTTGGATAATCCATTCAGAGAAGATCACTTAGTTCAACTTAGCAAAGTTTATATCCTTTACATGAAGTGAAGACTCAGCTAGAGAGAGAATCCTGGCTGAATTTTATAAGGAGGTCCAATAGAAGCTGCTGGTGACCCATCTTGCTATCAGGGGTACAGCAAGGTAAAAGGCTTTATGACAGCAAGGTGCCAGTGGCTCACGACTCTAATCCTAGCTACTCAGGAGACTGAGATCTGAGGATCATGGTTGGAAGCCAAGCTGGGCAGGAAAGCCACCATGAGACTCTTAACTCCAATCAATCACAGAAAAAGCTGGAAGTGGTGCTGTGGCCCAAGTGGTAGAGCTCTAGCCTTGAGCAAAAAGGAGCTCAGGGACAGCACCAAAACAGAGTTTGAGGCCCAGGACTGGCAAAAAAAATTAAAAAGGCTTTATGATCTAGAGTAATTTTCCTTCGGTTTTTATAAAAGTCCACTGAATACTAATTTTATACTTCATTTTAGCCAGCCTCAACTTGTGCAATGTCTGTGTTTATGATTGCTTAATGAAAAAGATATGAAGTTCCTTTAAATAGCCATCTGTTCTAGCATAAGAATGATTACTTGAATTGTATGCCACTATATAAGATTATATCAATGAAGAGTAAATTAAACATGCCTTAGATTGTAGTTGAAAGTATAGGCTCAGGAGTCATAATACAGCTCTGGCTTTGGCATTTGTTTATTAGCTACCTATGATCTTTTTTGTAGCTGTCAGATTCTCATGGGAATAATAGTAAGACTCATTGTGAAAAATGAAATGAAATAATCCATGTGATGTGTTGGGTGTATAGTGAAGGCTTCAGTCACTTCTGTTATGAGAAGGTATTTTGGAGGTCTGTAGTGTACTGCTTTCTTTGAATATGTAACTAAGTCTTCAGTTTCATTTTTACTACCTGATATCACATACCAACCATAGTGAGCTAATAGTGGTAACCCAACTTGCATAGCTTCCTTCCTTCTTCCTCCTTCCACATGCCCCATGCCCCATGCCCATGCTCTGTCTACCTAGAATATCTTTCTCCTCACCTTTTCTCAGAGATCCATTTAAGGAACATTTCCAGGAAACCTTGCCTCATACAACTGTGCACTTCTGTGGGGCCCTATGCATACCCCTCTCTGCTTCCCACTTTGCATTGGGAGGAGCTATTGTCACTCTGTGAAACTCTTTAAGGGCATTCTTCCCAGCTTTGGAAATACTGTCTAGTGGCTCACAAAACAAAACCATTCCCAGGACAGGTGGTGTCTTCTCATGGGAGTAGATACATGTTAACATAATGATGAACGTGTAGAGTGTGTAAGGAGCAGAGTTCAGAGCAGCTCTAGTTCAGGCTTTAGGCTTTGTCTGGATACTTGAGAAGTTGCCCCTTTCTAAAGAATTGATATTCCGGCCAAACACTGGTGGCTCACGCCTGTAATCCTCGCTATTCAGGGGGGCTGAGATCTGAGGATCATGGTTCAAAGCCAGCCCAAGCAGGAAAGTCCATGACACTCTGATCTCCAGTTAATCACAAGAAAACCGGAAGTGGCATTGTGGCTCAAGTGGTAGAGTGCTTGCCTTGAGCGGAAGAGCTGAGGGACAGTGCCCAGCCCAGAGTTCAAGCCCCATGACTGACAACAACAACAACAACAAAATAATGATGTCTGTTAAGTTGCAGCCTGTGGAATTCATTTTGCTATCATGACATTCTAAATCACTAGCTTGATGCTCATTGAGACTCAGTCTCATAGCAAAGAAAATATGTTAGATCAGTAAAAGGAATCTTAGTAATTTTTGTTCATCTTCTTATTTTGAAGATAAAGTGATTTTCTAGAGTCAGAGAGCCAAGTTGCATTAAATAATTTAAAGTAAATTTAGCTTAATCACAAATTCAGGTACAGTTAAACTTGATACCTTCTGCCTTATATTTGACTAATAATTTTTTGCTAACCAGCATCTAATTGTAGCCATGCATGGTAGGACATGCCTATAATCCCAACACTTGGGAGGCAAAGGCAGGAGAATCACAAGTTCAAGGATAACCTGTATTACAGTATTCTGTCTCAAAAAAGAAAAAAAAATCCAGTATCTTTATGCTTATGTAGACAAAATGAAGTACCTACATCATTAAATAAATTTTTGCCTGCTTGAAATATCTGGGTAACTTTAATACTTATTTTCATATACTTGCTGCAGTAGTCCTCCAGTGAGATTTTGTTCCTCATTCTCACTTTTCTAATTTCTATCAACAGTGGCTTAATTGTGAACAGTTACCACTGGCTAGAGATAAAGGCACCACTGGCTTGCTGGAGAATGTTCCAGATTTCAAAGGAGAGTGCTTTGCTCTAGGCTTTGATTCACCCTTGACTCCTTGCTCTGAAACACGTGTGTGTTAGTCACAAGAGAGTCACAGTGGGCAGGTAGGTGATCCCTGGACAAGTAAATTCCAGTGGAACCAGAAAGCTGGGTTGAGTCTTGCTTTCCTTAATTGGAACCTAACTTAGAAGCAGATATTGAGCTGAAAAGAAAGCATCATCCATTAGGAAAAGGGTTTAAATAACTGGTCTATCCATATTTAAAATTTCTTGCAATCATTTCCACTGTATGTAACACTGAAATCCTTTGTGGTTGTCTGCTGCAAAAATGAATCTTTGACCCAGCAACTTTAAATACTTTTGATACCATTGGGAATTTTGAGAATTCTTAATTTAATCTGTGCTTATCCTGGGTGGGGCGGGATGAGGAAGAAGCTGTACCTTTTGCTTGGAAGGTTATTCTGTTTCTAAGTGAACAGAGTCCTATGCTTCTGGAATTTATATTTACCAGGTAGTGATTATTCATAATAAGTATCATGTTCTAGCTTTCATTTCTGTAGCCAGTAAAGAACCAGCCAAGCACAGAGATGTGTGGGAGGTGGCTGGCAGCTCAGGGTCTGTAGCTATTACTGCAGCCCAGCACTGCAGGTGTGGAGTGCTTTAGCAGAGCAGGGAAGGAGAGGAGCCTTGTGCTCTGTTAATGACTGATTTGCACATCTTGCTAAAACTACTGTATGCCTGTCTTTAACAACCTCTCCCCCTCTCCCCCGTGGGATTAAGATACAAACAGCTTTTCTCTCCTTCATTCCAAACTTCATGGGTTATCTCTCTACAAGAACTGTCTCTTATTCTCTAAGTAATTACTTAGTTTTTGTCAAGCAAGGACTTGCCTTGCCAGAAAGGACACTTTACTGTATCTGCTACTACTGTCTGCTTTTTTCTGTGCAGTGACAATAGCCATTTCTCTTGAAGACTCAGAGTGCTCCTGAAGGGAAGGAGGAGGCATTAAACTAGAGACACACTTACAACTAACTATTCAATAGGTTTTCTGGATGGCCAATGATTTTTGAATGTCCAGTGCAACATTCTAAAATTGAATGTTCATGTTCCTTCTTCATGCCTATTTTCCAGTTGACAACTCTGGAAGAAGGTGGCAAAACTAACAGAGGCCCGTGCATGTGGAAGATGGATCAGAACCTTCCTCAGCAGAATTGCGCCACCCTCCTTATTCACTGAGTCTTGTTTATGATTTAGGGCTTTGGTGGGAGGGGCTGAAGTATAAGTCTGACTTTCCTTTCTCAGTTAGCTGAAATATAATGGCCAAAATTAAATTTTGGACAAGCATAAAAACATGTCAATGTGTGTTCTACATATAACTTCAGATAAATATGAATAGAATCTTCAAAGTACAGTTATCCTTGGGTGTCTGTGGGGAAATTAGTTTCAGTGCCCAAAATCCACAGATGCTCAAGTCCCTTATATAAAGTGGTATACTGTTTGCATATAATCTGATGTACTTTAAATCATATCTGAATTATTGTAATACCTTGCACTGTGTAAATGTATTTTTAGGACATAATTATAAGAATTTTAAAAAAGTCTGTACTGGGCTGGGAAGGTAGCTTAGTGGTAGAGTGCTTGCCTAGCATACATGAAGCCCTGGGTTTGATTCCTAGTACCACATAAACAGAAGAAGCCGGAAGTAGCTCTCTTGCTCAAGTAGTGGAGTGCTAGCCGTGAGCAAAAAAAAAGCTCAGGGACTGTGCTCAGGCCCAGAGTTCAAGCCCCAGGACCAGCAAAAAAGAAAAAAAAATAGTAAAGGCAGAGAAGTAGATGGGATACTGATAAAACAGGATTGGTCATTGATTGCTCAATTAAAAATTCTTGCAGCTGAATATTGGATAAAGTAGATGTCTTGTTCATTTTATTTTGTTAGTCCTGGGGCTTGAACTCAGGGCCTGGGCACTGTCCCTGAGCTTCTTTTGCTCAAGACTAGCACTCTACCATTTGAGCCACAGTACTACTTCCAGCTTTTTCTGTTTATGAGGTACTGAGGAATTAAACCCAGGGCTTCATGCATGCTAGGCAAGCACTCTATGACTAAGCCACATTCCCAGCCTGAAGTAGATGGGTTTTTATTTATTTATTTTTATTATTTTTTTATTTTTTGTTGGTTGTGGGCCGAACTCTGGGGCTGGGCACTGTCCCTCAGCTCTTCAGCTCAAGGTTAGCCCTCTACCACAGCGCCACTTCCGGCTTTTTCTTTTTGCTTATGTGGTGCTGAAGAATCGAACCCAGGGCCTCATGCATACAAGGCAAGCACTCTACCACTGAGCCACCTTCCCAGCCCCTGAAGTACATGTTTTATACTCCCATCTCTAGTACATTTTATTGTGTAAATTACACTGTAATAAGGTTGGTTTAAAACTGATTAAAAATTAGTAAGAAGGTATTTTTTGAAAGGAAGTACTGAAATTTGAACTCAGGGATGTGTGCTTACTAAGTTGGGTACTTTACTACTTGAGCCAAATCCCCAGCCCTTTATTGCCTTAGTTATTTGTTTTGATAGGATCTGACTTTTTTTTTTTTTATCAAACTGTGATCCTCTTGTCTATGTCTCCTGCACACTCATGCCCTTTCATATCGAGTCCAGTAGAAGAGTTTTTTATGTCCTGTACACAGACTGTCAAATCAGTAATTTCAGAGGTTTGGTGCTGCCCAGCCAGCACTCATTTGAGCTGGTTGGTGCTTATCTTTGTTGTTTGTTCCCACTTAACTGTTAACCTCTTCTTTTGCTGTAGCATCTCTAATGTTTTCTTGCAGCCCACAGAGCCAATTTGAATTTTAGGATATGATTATCATTCAAAAGAGGCATACATTTTGAAGCTAGAAGAAAAGAGAGAGACATCTACCCATTTATAATGAGCCATCTATGCCTGGCATGAATTTTTCTTCTTCTCCCATCTTTTTTCCCCTCTCCTCTTTCTCTCTTTCATAGAATTTCCACTGTTAATCCTGATTCAGCCATTTGTAACAATGAATCTGGCATTCTGCTATCTCACAGAAGATACTCTGAGCCTCCCTGGTCTTCAGTGAGCTTGGCCCATTTTTCTCTTGCCTTATGGGAGTTTTTCTTCCTAACTTTGGAGCTTTCAAAAATAACCTGAGGTCTTTTTTTTTTTTTTTGCCAGTCATGGGGCCTGAACTCTGGGCTTGGGTGCCACCCCTCAGCTCTTCAGCTCAAGGCTAGCACTCTACCATTTGAGCCACAATACCACTTCTGGCTTTTTCTGCCTATGTGGTGCTGAGGAATCGAACCCAGAGTGCATGCAAGGCAAGCACTCTACCACTGAGCCACCTTCCCAGCCCCAAACCCGAGGTCTTAAATGTGAATTAAAAATGTCTCTGTCGTTTCTTTAGTGTTTGTAAAGTAGTGTTTGCAGTATTTTTTTTCTTTAATGTAGTAAAACTTAGGAAATAGGGTCTGGATTTTATTCATGCATTTTGTTCATACATAGGAAGGTTTTACCCACTGGATGCTGAGGGATAGCACCCAGGCTCTGAGTTCAAGGCCCAGGACAGGCACCAAAAAATAAAATAAAAAATTCAAATTCTGGCATTGTCCAGAAAAATTTTACAGTTTTATTTATATAGTAGTTATAAAGTTGAACTGTTTAAACTCATTCACTGAAACTTTTTTTGCTTATATTAATGCTTTACATCCCCACATTTGTATTAAAAATTCACACAAATGAAATGGGAAACACTGCCAATACTTGATTTCTGTCCTCTGTTTTCCCCCTTGTAATCATCTACTTAGGTACCTTTTGACTCCATGGAGGTGGGGAAAATCTTAACATTGAAAACAATTGATAACAAGAAGAGTGGGGGGAACCTTTTTGAGGATGAAATGCTTTCCATAATAATGCATTCTTTTTTTTAATTGTAAAGATACTATACAGAGGGGTTACAGTTACATGGGTAAGAAAATGAGTACATTTTCTATGGAGCATTGTTACGCCCTCCAATAGTGAATTCTTATGCACGTGCTCCACATATGTAGTATGCTGGCTGGATATTTTTTGTCATAATTGTTACACATTTGGTATGGCTAGCATACTGTTTGGTATCTTCAAAAAGGCCAACCAGATAGGGCTTACTTAACCTCCTGCAAAGCACCAATAGCTGCACTCTGGAAGTGCAGATCTGTTTGAAATCCTGAACAGTTTCTCTCACCAGATGCTAGAAAGGGAACTTGGGAATCACAAGTTCTGATAGTGTCTAAATTTCACCTGTAGCAGCCTGTAAAGATGGTTTCTTCACCCCTCCAGTAGAGGGTGCACTCTGGCAAGTGGCTCTAGCAGCCAGTTATTTCCTGGGTGTTTTACTGCCAGTGGATTTGCTGGCAGTCTGCTTTGTATGAGCTATGGTATAGAGGCCTTACTTATCTACCCTCCTTCTCCTTTGGCTGGAGCTCAGTGAACAAGAATTAATGCCAGAGAGCGGTACTGGCATGGCAGGCTGTCTTCCTTTCCAGTAACCTAGATAGAATGTGTTCATATTCTAAGGATCAGCATCTTGTTTACTTTTTAACTTTCATTTTATTGCTTACAGGTAACAAGTACATTTCTTTTGGGACAATGTCATCTCACCAGTTTTTCCCTTCCATCCCCATCTCCAGTTTTTCCCTTCTATCCCCACCTACAAGTTGTATAGTTCATTTTCAACAGTGTCTAGTGAACACCACTGCTGCATTTGTTCAGCCTTTGTCCTTCTACTTCTGGGCCTTTCCCATACCCTCTAAAAGACAGATAATTGAACAAGTAAGACAGAAAAAAAAAAAGAAAACAAAAGCACCAACAAAGAAAACCCTTTTGTTTCCTTTTCCTGGAATTCAAATCAAAAAATAGTATTTTGTATGATCAAATGGACATAGGCATTGTGCCTTTTTTTTTTTTTTTTTTGGTCCGGTCGTGGGGCTTGAACTCTGGGCCTGGGCGCTGTCCCTCAGCTCTTCAGCTCAAGGCTAGCGCTCTACCATTTGAGCCACAGCGCCACTTCCGGCTTTTTTCTTTTTGCTTATGTGGTGCTGAGGAATGGAACCCAGGGCCTCATGCATGCAAGGCAAGCGCTCTACCACTGAGCCACCTTCCCAGCCCCGGCACTGTGCCTTTTTATTCCTAAGAATATTCTCCTTTGATCTCACTGTGTGTGAAGTATCTTGTTTTAGGAGGGGAAAAAGAAGGGGATAATCATTGTTACTGTAATCTGAAGTGTACACAAGAGCAAAGATTTGAACAGGCTGCCACTTAACACTAATTCTCTTTGAGATCTGCCCTAGGAGAGTTGGGGTGGTTCTAAACAATGTCTAGAATTTTTAAATTATTTTTTAATTTAAATTTACAGTTAGATAAGTGAGGTAGTGAGTACATTTTTTGTCAAACTTGTTACCCCTAGGATTTTTAAATTCTGTCCAGTGCTTTTACATTCTATCCTCTTCATGTTATCCACCTTCACTGGAAAAGCCCCAAATCTATTAATGATGTTTTATCTAGCATGCTATCATTGAGAAAACAAAATGAATCATAACCCAAGTTTAGCTTGCATAGACTTTTCAGCTGTATGGCTTTAGTAGCACTTTCATTATTTAGATAGGTCAGATCAATCTATTCAGTAAAAGAGACTGGTTTTCCTGGTACAGCTTTTTAAAACTGCAGTCAGGTAGTGCTATTAATCAAATGCCAAACAAAAAGAGTGATTTCATTCTCAAGAGGTATTAGATTATAGTGTTGTCAAGGACCTTGCAATTGGATTGCCATCTGGTAAGCACTCCCTTCTTGTCTGCTAACTCTGCTTGTAATAGGCTCTTGGCTTCAAGAGACTGAGTTAGTTAAACTTCTTGCAGTCTGGAAGAGCCATCATCTGTGACATTTTCACATTCCTTGGGTAGCATTCTTGTCTGAGCGCTTTTGGGGCTATTGTTTTGTTACACTGAGCATAGAGATTTTGTACTTGCTTGTTTTGTAAATTGCACCCTGTGTGACTCAGCTAAACAGGATCTGGTTACTTTGAAGTCCTTGTTAGTGTCATCCTTGCTCTTCCCTTTCACACATGCCAGTCCTGTTGGACCACTAAGCCACCACAAGAAATGGATGGGAAATTTGGTTTGCTATGATGTTTGCCCTTACTTAAATGTATAATATTTAAATTGGAAGCCATTCTCTTTGCTAGTAAAGAGTTTTGTGAGGGAACAAATCATTTTGGTTTGGTAGTTCAACCTGTAGTTCTAGCATACTGCAGACTGAGGCAGTAGGATCCTGAGTTCAAGGCCATCTGAGCTATATGGACAACCATGTCTCAAAAATAAAGCTTAGCCAGGTGCTGGTGGCTCACTCCTATAATCCTAGCTACTCAGGAGGCTTGAAATCTGAGGATCGTGGTTCAAAGCCAGCCTGGGCAGCAAAGTCCGTGAGACTCCTATCTCCAACAAACCACTCAAAAAACCAGAAGTAGCGCTGTAGCTCAAGTGGTAGAGTGCTAGCCTTGAGCTGAAGAGCACAGGGACAGCGCCCAAGCCCAGAGTTCAACCCCCACAACCAACCAAAAAATAAAAATAAATAAATAAATAAATAAAGCTTTAAAGTGATGCTGCAATTTATTTAAGGTAGGTTGTATGGAATAAATGCTTTGTCACAGACTTAGCAACAATATAAAAATACTTTTAATTTTATGATGTGCATGATTATATAATTATTATATAATTCTTAAAAGTCCAAAATTCTCAAACTTGGCTTTTTGTTTATAACTGACCATATTTAGATTTTTGGAGGGGGTTGAGTCCTTATCAAAGAATATGAGGAAGAATAAGAAATGTACTAATTATCTTGCCCATGTAATTGTAACCCCTCTGTATGGTATTTTCACAATAAAAAAAAAATCTAAAAAAAAAAAAAAAGAATATAAGAAGACTAGCAGTAACAATAATGCCTGTCTGTTAGCTGAATGACAAGAGTCAGGTGGTATTTTGCAGTTTTTATTGGATAAGGTACAGTAGTATGAATCATTTCTTTAACAAAAAAGACACAATAGTGTTAAAGGAGTGAACAAGGTCTTTTAAGGCAGGAAAAAAATGTTGAGTTTGTTATTTGTACAAATAACTATGGAAGGCTATCTACCTGTTTATTACTGGGGACTGAGTAGCCATCATTCAGTAGCTTGTGGGTGGCTTCAGATACCAGACAATAGAGAATCTATGCCTTATAGGAAAGGAAATTTTAAAAAAAGAGCCAAGCAGTTTCTTTCTTTAAGAATTAAGGTGAAGCCGGGTATCGGTAGCTCACGCCTGTAAACCTATCTACTCAAGAGGCTGAGATATGAGGATCGAGGTTCAAAGCCAGCCCGGGCAGGAAAGTCTGTGAGACTCTTATCTCCAACAAAACACTAGAAAACCGGAAGTGGCACTGTGGCTCAAGCGGTAGAGTGCTCACCTTGAGCTGAAGAGCTGAGGGACAGTGCCCAAGCCTAGAGTGTAAGTCCCACGACTGACAAAAAAAAAAAAAAAAAATTAAAGTGAAATTAGGAGATCTTTACCAGCAATACATTGCACAAAGGCTTAATATCCAAAATATACAAGGAGCTCAAGAAATCAACCCCACCCAAAGCTAATAAACTAAGCACTAAATGCACAAAGAGAGATTTCTCAGAAGAAGAGGTAAGAATGGCAAAGAAACACTTGAGAAAATGCTCATTATCCTTGGCCATAAAGGAATGCAAATCGGGGCTGGGAATGTGGCTTAGTGATAGAGTGCGTGCCTAGCATACATGAAGCCCTTGGTTTGATTCCTCAATACCACATAAACAGAAAATACTGGAAGTGGCACTAGGGCTCAAGTGTGGTAGAGTGCTAGCCTAGAGTAAAAGAAGGCCAAGGACAGAAGTCCAGGGACAGTGCCCAGGCCTTGAGGTCAAGCTCCAGGACTGGAGGGGAAAAAAAAAAAAAGAAATGCAAATCAAAACAACTCTAAGGAAAAAAACCAACAACTCTGAAACTCCATCTCACCTCAGTTAAATTGGCCACCAATGTAAATTTGAACTACAACCAATGTTGGTGGCCAATTTAACTGGTGGGAATGTGGAGGAAAAGAACTATACTGCTGGTGAAAATATAAACTAGTACAACCACTCTGGACAACAGCTAGAGGTTCCTCAAAAAGCTAACCACAGATCTTCCTTACAACACAGCCTTACAACCCACTCCTGGCCATCTACCCAGAACATCACAAGCCAGGACCATAAACGCATACATCCATGTTCATTCCTGCACTGTTCACAATAGCCACGCCATGGAAACAGCCCAGATGCCCTACAGTAGATGAGTGGATCCAACAAATATGGTGCCTATACACAATGGAATTTTACACAGCCATTAGAAGGTATAATATTATGTAATTTGCAGGGAAATGGATGGACCTAGAACAAATCATGTTAAGTAAGATAAGCCAAGCTCAGACAAATGGTGCATGTTTTTTTCTCATATGCAGAAGCTAATCCTAAAATACACGAGGGCCATGATAAATTATACAGGACTCTAGGCATTCACATATAGTGAAACCAAAGGAGGATATTCTTAGGAAAGGAACATCAAGGCACAATGCCTATGTGCATCTTATCATATAAAATAATATTTATTGAGATGAACACGAAGACATGGAAAGAAAAGGTTTTTGTTTTGTTTTGTTGTTTTGCCAGCCCTAGAGCTTGAACTCAGGGTCTAGCACAGTCCCTGAGCTGCTTTTTGCTCAAGGCTAGCACTCCACTACTTGAGCAACAGCGCCACTTCCAGCTTTTCTGTTTATGTGGTACTCAGGGCTTCATGCATGCTAAAGCAAGCACTCTACCACTAAGCCACATTCCCAGTCCCACAAAAGGTTTTTTCTTTGTTGCTGTTTTTGTTTTCTTTTATTTCTGTCTTGTTTTAAGTTTATCTGTTTTTGGGAAGGGAGGGGAGGGCACAGAAGTGAGTGGACAAAGGGTGAACAAATGCAGCAGTGGTACTCACTAGACACTTGAAGATGAACTATTCAACTTGTAGGGGCGTTTGAGGGCTCAGAGTTCAGGCCCCACAACTGACAAAAAAATAAATGTATTCATATACCACCTTTATTATAATAATTTAAAAAACTAAATATTACAAAAGAATTAAGGTGAAACTCATTCCTTGTACTTGGATAAGTTTTAAAGGTGTTTGGCCTGTTTTTAGACCAAGCAGACTTTTTTTTTTTTTTGGGTGGGGGTCCAGGTGTGGGCCTGAACTCTGGGTCTGGGCACTGTCCCTAAGCTCTTCAGCTCAAGGCTAGCACTCTACCATTTGAGCCCCAGCGCCACTTCCAGCTTTTTTTTCTGCTTATGTGGTGCTGAGGAATTGAACCCAGGGCCTCATGCATGCAAGGCAAGCGCTCTACCACTAAGCCACCTTCCCAGCCCATCCAAGCAGACTTATGTAGCCTTTTTTTTTTTTTTTTGTCGGTCATGGGGCTTGAACTCTGGGCCTGGGCGCTGTCCCTCAGCTCTTCAGCTCAAGGCTAGCGCTCTACCACTTGAGCTACAGTGCCACTTCCGGTTTTCTGGTGGTTTATTGGAGATAGGAGTCTCACGGTCTCTCCTGCCCGGGCTGGCTTTGAACTGCGATCCTCAGATCTCAGCCTCCTGAGTAGCTAGGATTACAGGCGTAAGCCACCAGAGCCCGGCTTATATAGGCATTTTTAACAAGTTTTATTTTGCCATCTCAAGTCCTAGAATTGCCTGGTATAACAATTTAAGAAAAGAGCTGGGTATGAATAGTTTACTTTTCTTTCTCATCTCACATTTGACATATATTTTCATTTAGTGATTTACAATGTCATATCATGTAAAAGTGGGGATTTAAAAGTAGCTGAGGGGGCTGGGGATGTGGCTTAGTGGTAGAGTGCTTGCCTAGCATGTATGCATCCCTGGGTTCAATTCCTCAATACTGCATAAACAGAAAAAGCCAGAAGTGGCACTGTGGCTCAAGTGGTACCCTTGAGCAAAAGAAGCTCAGCCCAGGCCCTGAGTTCAAGTCCCAGGATTGGCAAAAAAAAGAATAAAGGAAATGTTACAGTTTTTAGGTATGAGAGCCAGGCTTTGGTGGTTTATACCTGCAGTCCTAGCCACTAGGGAGGCTGAGATCTGCAGAGTGAGGTCTGAAGCCAGCCCCGGCAGAACAGTCTGTAAAACCCTTACCTCCAGTTAACTGGCAAAAAGCCAGAAGTAGAGGTGTAGCTCAAGTGGTAGAGAACCAGCCTTGAGTGGAAAAAGCCAAGTTAGAGCACAAGGACCTGAGTTCAAGCCCAGTACCAGCAAAAAATAAAAATAATATGAGAACAATGCCCCAAATAATCCTAGTGAAATGTAAAAAATATAAAAAGCAAATGCAAAATGTAGAGCTGAAAATTACAATAAAATAAAAAACATACTGTGCAGATTTAGTAGTAGATTTGAAAGGAAGATAGGTCAGTAGAAATGTATCCATTCTGGCAAGGTGCTGATAATCATGTAATCAATCCTACAGGCTCATGCCTATAATCCTAGCTACTTAGGAGGCTGAGATCTGAGGATCACATTTCAGAGCCAGCCCAGGCAGGAAGGTTAATTGGTTACCTCCAGATAACCACCAAAAAGCCAGAAGTGGAGCTGTGGCTTAAGTGGTAGAATGTTAACCTTGAACACAAAAGCTGAAGGATAGCACCCAGGCCCTGAGTCTTGAACTCACTCAACCTGGGCTCTATTGCTTAGCTGTGTGTGTGTGTGGGGGGGGGGGGGGGTCATGGAGCTTGAACTCAGAGCCTGTGTGTGTGTGTGTGTGTGTGTTCATGGAGCTTGAACTCAGAGCCTGTGTGTGTGTGTGTGTTCATGGAGCTTTAACTCAGAGCGTGTGTGTGTGTGTGTGTGTGTGTGTGTGTGTGTGTGTGTGTGTGTTCGTGTTCATGGAGCTTGAACTCAGAGCCTGGGCGCTGTTGCGGAACTCTTTTGCTCAAGGTTAGCCCTCTACCACTTTGAGCCACAGTGCCACTTCAGTTTTCTTATGGTTAATTGTACTGTTCTGCCTGGGCTAGCTTCAAACTGAGATCCTCAGATCTCAGCCTCCTGAGTAGCTAGGGTTACAGGTGTGAGCCACCAGCACCTGGTCCCTGATGTTTTTTTTTAACTGAAAAATCAATATTCCTAATCTGTGTACAGCTCATGCAGTAGAAGGCCAAAGCCTAAGTGTCTTGGCATGTAAGAGAAGAAACCCTAAGACAGAAAATGCAGCTGAAGAATTAGGGGGAAACAGTGAGTCTTGAATATAAAATGCCAAAATCCTTGGTTGTCTGCCACATTTCCCAGGTGCAGGGGAGACCCCAGGGTGCTAGGCTAACAAAGCAGCAGCTAGAAGCTGCAAGAACTGAGCAGAATGGGAGTGTACATTTGCAGTTTGATTCTAGACAAATTACCTACTAGAAAAAAAGAGAAAACACCCCAATATCCTGAGAAGGACAGAGCAGGACCCAGACTTCTATAATAGCCAATTTTCTTCCTATAATCACTAGTGTAACATATGCAGAAGAAAACCAGTCATAGAAACTAAGCGAAGTATGTACAAATGTTGAATTTTGCCAAAAAATTTCAAAGCAACTATTATATATATAAGATTAAAGAATTATACACAAAATAAAGGATTATACACAAAAGTGATCAAAGAATTAAAGGAAAATAAGTGAATACATTGTAACTAAAACACAGACCATAAAAACATGAAAGTTGTGTAAAGCTGAAGTAAAATAACTGAAAACTTTAAAACTCACAGAGGTGCTCAACAGCAGCTTTAAAATTAGAAAAAAAGCTGGGCGCCGGTGGCTCACGCCTGTAATCCTAGCTACTCAGGAGGCTGAGATCTGAGAATCGCGGTTCAAAGCCAGCCTGGGCAGGAAAGACCGTGAGACTCCTATCTCCAATAAACCACTAGAAAACCGGAAGTGGCGCTGTAGCTCCAGTGGTAGAGCGCTAGCCTTGAGCTGAAGAGCTGAGGGACAGCGCCCAGGCCCAGAGTTCAAGCCTCATGACCGACAAAAAAAAAAAAAAAAAAAAAAAATCAGAAAAAAAGTGTTTTTGTACTTGAAGATCAATGAGAATTACCCTGTTGGCAAATGAGAGGAGAAAAAAAGTGAATGGCGCTTCTGAGACCTGTAAGACAATATCATGTAGTTCAATGTGACTGTAATTGGAATCCTGGAAAGGGAAGAGAAAAGTTAAAACAGACAGTATTTGAAAACATAATAGCCCCTAACTTGGTAGAAAAAATTAACTCTGGAAACTCATTATAGTTTCTAAACACAAAGAAAAAGGAGTCCCAGTTACATCATAGTCAAAACACTGAAACCAAAGATAAATAGGAAAATTTAAAAGCCGGTAAAGAAAAATACATGTGATCCAAAAAGGATTGGTGTTATAAATATTATAAATTTATTGTCAGAAATAATGGAGATTGCCCAGCATCAGTGGCTCAGGAGGCTGAGATCTGAAGATCAAAGCCAGCCTGGGCAGGGAAATTTGTGGTTATTCTTTTTTTTTTTTTTATTGGAAGGGTGATGTTACAGAGGTGTTACAGTTACATAAGCAAGGTAATGAGTACTTTTCTTGTCAAACATTGTTCTCCCCTCCCTTGTTTTCTCCAACTTTTCCTTCCCACTTGTGACTCTGATCTTCAATTAGCTACTGAAAAGCTAGAAGTAGAGCTGTGGCTCAAGTGATAAGAGAGCTAGCCTTGAGCAAAAATTTCAGGGACAGCGCCCAGGCCCTGAGTTCAAATCCCACGACCCATCAGAAAAAAATACAACCTGGCGCTGGTGACTCATGTCTGTAATCCTAGCTACTCAGCCTGTAATCCTAGCTACTCAGGATGCTGAGAACTGAGAGTCATGCTTCAAAGCCAGCTTGTGCAGGAAACTCCGTGAGACTTTTTTTTTTTTTTTTTGGGGGGGGGGGTCCGGTCATGGGGCCTGAACTCTGGGTCTGGGCGCTGTCCCTCAGCTCTTCAGCTCAAGGCTAGTGCTCTACCACTTGAGCCACAGCACCACTTCCGGCTTCTTTTTGCTTATGTGGTGTTGAGGAATCAAACCCAGGGCCTCATGCATGCAAGGCAAGCGCTCTACCACTGAGCCACCTTCCCAGCCCCTTCATGAGACTCTTATCACCAATAAACCACTGGAAAACTGGAAGTGGTGCTGTGGCTCAAGCAGTAGAGTGCTTGCCTTGAGCTGAAGAGCTGGGGGACAGCACCAGGCCCAGAGTTCAAGCCCCATGACACACACACACACACACACACACACACACACACACACACACACACACACACACACACACACACACACACACACACACACACACACACACACACACACACACACACACACACACACACACACACACACACACACACACACACACACACACACACCACTCACATATGTGTGGGTATGTATGTATGTCTATACATTCAGAGCTGTATTTGCTTTTACAGTTGCACAGCTGTCCATTCTTGAAGGTTATTTAGGTTCTCCAGTCTACTGCTATTACAACATAGATTTGTAGGACAAATTCTTACGAGTTGAAAAGTAAATCAAAGCATTTATACATATATGCAGGTGGGCAAAAATTATCAAATTGCTGTCTGTAGGGATGTGCCAGCTGGCATTCCCCCTCTTGGTGTCCAGGTGCCTGCTTCCTACAGCCTTGCTGAGAGGGTACAGGTTTTCCCTCTCCCAGAGATAACTGAGGAAGAGAAGGTGTTACTGACCTAATTGAAGGACAGCCGTTGTTTAGTGTTAATATGTCTACCCTTCTGAGACTTGTGTAGAAGACTACCCCATTTTCACAAAAACAATGGAAAAAGATACAAGAAAAGGGGGACAGATTAAGGAATTAACCACAGGACCTAATTAGAAAAAGACTTGGCAGTGTGCCCAGCTCATCCAGAAAATATTCTGTATTTGTGATACTGTTTGGAAAGGGATAATTTAGTGCCCTTTAATCTGAGCTAATGTTGTCCAATTAAGAAGTCTGTTAGATGAAAACACTTAGTTTTTTTTTTTTTCTGCTTAGTGAGGTGAAGTAGATTTTTTCCTTCTTTTGGGATATTTTCATTCTTTGATTAGATGGTTTAATTCAATAAACTACACATTTCTTTTTTTCTTTCAAACCACTCTTAGGAGTTAGAGGGATTTAAGTAAGAGGAAGACAGTCCCTGTCCTTCAGCACACACTGAATGGGAAGAGATAGCTGAGATTTTTAATAAGTAGAAGCATTGTGGGCCTCAAAGAAGGGAAAAATCTTGACTCTTGGTAGGAAATCAGGAGAGGAGATGGGCTTTGAGATGATTCATGCATTGGCACAGAGGTAGAGGCACAATTCTCTCTCTTGCCCGCTCCTTCTCTCTTCAGTGCTGGGAATGGTACCCAGGGCCTCACACATACTAGACTAACATTGTACCAGTTAGCTACGTTTCCAGTCCTTTGTATTTTATTTCAAGTAGATTCCAACTAAGTTGCCAAACTGGCTTCAGTCTCACAATCCACCTGCTTCAAGCCTCCCAAGTGGCTGGGATTACAGGTGGGTGAAATTGTGAAACATTTCATAGGTATAGGTGCACTCTAGCAGAGAGTCAGACTAGGGTTGACACTGAAGTTTGCCATCTGATTCAAACAGCCCCACTCAGCCAAAAGCACCTTGCAGCATCCTGACTGCTACCTACCAGCTGAAAGACCTGAACTCGGCTTTGTTTTGTTTTCTGTAACATGAGGATTGTAATTGTTTTGAGAATTAAACTAGTAAATCACATACTGTACTATCTGGCTCATACTTACGTGCTTGCCATTACTGTTCTACCTCCACAGTAGATCATTTTTCTGTTTAAAAGAATATTTTTCTGAGCCGGGCGCTGGTGGCTCACGCCTGTAATCCTAGCTACTCAGGAGGCTGAGATCTGAGGATCGTGGTTCAAAGCCAGCCCGGGCAGGAGAGACTGTGAGACTCCTATCTCCAATAAACCACCAGAAAACCGGAAGTGGCGCTGTAGCTCAAGTGGTAGAGCACTTGCCTTGAGCTGAAGAGCTGAGGGACAGTGCCCAGGCCCAGAGTTCAAGCCCCACGACCGACCAAAAACAAAAACAAAAACAAAAAAAGAATATTCTTCTGATCACAGAATTAATGCGTAGTCACTGTAGATGTGAGATATATAGAAAAGCATTTCTTAAAAGTATTTCTTTGCTTGTGACTGCCTCTCTCATAGGATAGTATTAAGTAATCACTTTGGTACATTATCTTCTAGTTTATATAATAGTATAATAGGTCAGTACATGGGCTAAGGAGTTCACTTCTCTGTGTTCCTATTCTTGTTCCTCTGTTTACTACTCTCTGCCCATCTCTCAGTTTGCATATTTTTAAGATTCAGAGATAATAAAGGGATATGTAGATATATACTCATCTAGAGTACAGGCCGAATTAAGTGCTACATAGGTATCTGTGCAGCTAATGTTACCTCATTAACTTCCAAATTAGAGTATATCAACAGGTAAAATTGGTAAGGTTTGGACAGTCATGAAGTGCTCCAGGAAATGAACACACACACACACACACACACATGAAGTGCTCCAGGAAATGAACACACACACACACACACACACACACACACACACACACACACACACACACAGAGGCGGCAGCAGCAGAAAGAATAGCTTAAGGTACTAGAGTAGAGAAAGAGAATAAAAATGGTTATAACTAGCTGAAGGAGGCTGTAACTAAATTAGATGAAATCTTAGTTCTAACTAGCTGAAATATAGGCTCTTCCTAGGTAGTGGTTAAAAGATAAGTATAGTTTAAAACTCAAATAGAAAACGGATTGCTAGTGGTTCACACCTGTAATCCTGGCTACTCAGGAGGCTTAGATCTGAGGATCGGTTCAAAGCCAGCCTGGGCAAAAAAGTCCATGAGACTCTTTTTTTTTTTTTTTTGGTTGGTCATGGGGCTTGAACTCTGGGCCTGGGCGCTGTCCCTCAGCTCTTCAGCTCAAGGCATGCGCTCTACCACTTGAGCTACAGCGCCACTTCCGGTTTTCTAGTGGTTTATTGGAGAGAAGAGTCTCACAGACTTTCCTGCCCGGGCTGGCTTTGAACGGAGATCCTCAGACCTCAGCCTCCTGAATAGTTAGGATTACAGGCGTGAGCCACCTGCGCCGTGCTCCATGAGACTCTTATCTCCGATAAACCACCAGAAAACATGAAGTGCTGTGGCTCAACTGGTAGTGCTTGCTTTGATCTGAAGAGTTGAGGGACAGCGCCCAGGCCCAGAGTTCAAGCCCACAACTGACAATAAAAAAAAAAAAAAAAAAAAAATTAAAAAGGGGCTGGGAAGATGGCTCAGTGGTAGAGTGCTTGCCTTGCATGCCTGAGGCCCTGGGTTCGATTCCTCAGCACCACATAAGAAAAAAAAGAAAAAAGCCGGAAGTGGTGCTGTGCCTCAAGTGGTAGAGCGCTAGCCTTGAGCTGAAGAGCTGAGGGACAGTGCCCAGGCCCAGAGTTCAGGCTCCACGACCGGACCCAAAAAAAAAAAAAAAAAATTTAAAAAAAAAAAAAAAAGCCAGCCTCAGCAGAAAAGTCTACAAGTTTCCACCTCAGTGGAGGAAAGCTAGATGCTGTGACATATGTATATTAGCTCAGCAACTACAGGAAGGTATGCTCACACACACGCCTGGATGAGAAATGAGACTTTATTCTAAACATAACTAAGGAAAAACAGAGATAGAGTCACGGCTCAGTAGATCAACAGGCTAGCAAGTTTGAGGCCTTGAATTCAAACCCTATTACTGAGGAAAAAACAAAAACCTCAAGTAGAAAATAGGGATGACAATATTGAGGATAGTAATAGTAACAAAATGATCCTATTAAATGAATTCCATTGGGGGCAGTGAATAAATTCACACTTAAAACTTCACCCAGATTCAATTGCACATTTCCTTCAATGGAAAAACTGTTATTTGGATTTGCAAAAAAGATAAATTAGGGAATCAGCATTCATAGCATCAAGGGATTCACTACTGCCTACACGAAGCACTTTTCAGCCAGGTGCCAGTGGCTCACGCCTGTAATCCTAGCTACTCAGGAGACTGAGATCTGAGGATCGAGGTTCAAAGCCAGCCCAGGCGGGAAAGTCCATGAGACTCTTATCTCCAATAAACCACCAGAAAACCAGAAGTGGCGCTGTAGCTTAAGTGGTAGAGCGCTTGCCTTGAGCTGATGAGCTGAGGGACAGCGCCCAAGCCCAGAGTTCAAGCCCCATGACCAACCAAAAAAAAAGAAGCACTTTTCCCAAGTCAGCTTGGATTCTGAGAAGAATATAATGAGTGCCCTGGGAGGTAAACACTTCTAATTGTCAGAGCCCAGCTACAGATGGATGTTGCTCCTTATAGTAGGTTGGATAATGGCCCCCTAAAAGATCAATTCCAGGCTGGGAAGGTGGCTCAGTGGTAGAATGCTTGCCTCACATGCATGAGGCCCTGGGTTTGATTCCTCAGCACCACATAAGCAGAAAAAAGCAGGAAGTGGCACTGTGGCTCAAGTGGTAGGGTGCTAGCTTTGAGCTGAAGTGTTGAGGGACAGCAACCAGGGCCAGAGTTCATCCCCCATGACAAACAACAACAACAACAAATCCAGTCCTGCCGGGCGCCGGCGCCGGTGGCTCACGCCTTTCATCCTAGCTACTCAGGAGGCTGAGATCTGAGGACCACGGTTCAAAGCCAGCCCGGTCAGGAAAGTCTGTGAGACTCTTACCTCCAGTAAACCACTAGAAAACCGGAAATTGTGGTCTGGTTCAAGCGGTAGAGCTCTCCCCTTGAGCTGAAGAGCTGAGGGATAGTGCCCAAGCCCAGAGTTCAAGCCCCACGACCGAAAAAAGAAAAAATCCAGTCCTAACCCCCACCTGGTCCTTATGAATGTGATCGTATTTGAAACTGGAGTCATGGCAGAATAGATCAAGTCTGGTGACTTTTGTCTTTGTAGGAGAAAAGAAAGGGAGAGTAGAGGAATGAGAGGGAATTTTGAGAGATACCAAGGGGTAGAAAAGACATGTGCAAGATGGGTTTGTGAAGACAAGCAGGTATTGGAGTGATAGCAAGGTAAGAGTGCCAAGGAAAGCTGATGGCCACCAGAATCTGGAAGAGGCAAGAGTGATCTTCCTCAGAACCTTCAGAGGGCACACAGCCCTCCACTGCCTTCATTTTAGACCTCTGGCCTCCACATCTATGAGATAATTAATTTCTATTGTTTTAAGCCACCAAATTTGGGGTACTTTTGGAAGACAGCCCTTGGAGATGAAAATAAGGGAAATGAAATGAAAATTATTGTATGCACATGCTTAAAAATATACTAGCAGGGTGAAGGTGGCTCACATCTATAAATACAGCTACTCAGGAAGCATGAGACTCATCTCCAGTGAACTTCTGAAAAGTTGGAAGTAGAGCTCTGTAGCTAAAGTGGTAGAGTACTAGCCTTGGACAAAAAGCTCAGGGATAGCACCCCAGACCTGAGCTGGATTGATAAGATTTATTCTCTACCCACCTCTCTCTCTCCGCCACCCTCTCTGTGTAAGGTTGTACCCCACAGGAGGAGGAATTAGTAACAAGATAAAGGAGGATGAATATGGTATAAGTATGTTATATAAAATAACTGTAACTCAGGTGGTAGTAGCTCATAAAACCTCAGGGACAGCACCCAAGCCTTGAGCTTAAGCCCCAGAACCAGCAAAAGTAAGATTTATTTCATCACAATAAGAAAATTTGATTGCAGTTCTTCCTTCTGCTCTCTTTCCTTCAGCATCTCATTTCCTTCAGCATCTGGCATTTATAGTTACTTTGAGACCATGCCCAGTACATTTTCATATTGCTTCTAACCCTTCTGATACAAACTAGATGATTGTGCAGGCTTTAGATTTAAAATTTGTACCTTATATGTGGACTTGAAAGTGATTATCTATATCCCAGAATTCTTTCTTTCAAGGTGAATGATCTTTGAATTAGCTGTTTTTTGGTTCAGGGTGTTTGTGTTTGTTTCTGTTTTTGTTTTTTTTTTTTTGTGATACTGAGTCTTGAACTCAGGATCTTCTGATGCTAAGCATTCTACCACTTGAGCCATTCTTTAGTCCTCCTTTAGTCATATATGGACAGGCTGGTTCTAGGAACCTGATTAATACAGGAGATGATTAATATGAGCAAAGCATAACCAATTTATTCTACATGTACACAGGAATCTTCATAAGAGAATAAAAGCCAAAGAAATGGCCAACATAGCCGGACCCTGGTGGCTCACGCCTATAATCCTAGCTACTCAGGAGGCTGAGATCTGAGGATCGTGGTTCAAAGCCAGCCCAGGCAGGAAAGTCCGTAAGACTCATCTCCAATAAACCACTTGAAAACCAGAAGTGGCGCTGTGGCTCAAGTGGTAGAGCGCTTGCCTTGAGCTGAAGAGTGCAGGGACAGCACCCAAGCCGAGAGTTCAAGACCCACTATTGACCAAAAAAAAAAAAAAAAAAAAAGGCCATGTGATACCTTTTTTTAATTTAACATATTAGACAAAGAACAATATTTTGTGAAAGGATAAATGGATATGTAGACTAGGGTAGTAAATTCTAGAGACATTACTAAAATATATGGGGAGGGTAGTAGATGCTAGTATAAGATATGGATTACTTCAAAGGTTGTTTATTCAGGTTCATTGTAGCCTCAATTACCAGTCTTGGGTGTCAAAGGCTATTTTCTAGCCTGATAAAGAACATCCTCTGTAAATAATCCTATGGCTTGTTGCACATAGAGAAAGAGAACCAAATGTCCTTTTGAAGTTCCACTTTCTCAGGTGATTTGAGCTTGAGATAATCAATATGCCAATTTGGCAGCATATTATTATTTGAAACCCTATCAATGCAAACAATAGAATAATGCCATTTCCTTTCTTGTAAAGTCTTTTATCTGAAATATGTAACCTCCCCCACCCCCAGTAGCTGTGTGTTTCTCTGAAAGTATGAATTTTGTCTTGGGGTGGGATGGGTAGGGATGTCAGAGAAAGTTGGAATTATCTCTGGATAAACAGAAAACCATCTGGTTATACAATGCTTTTAAATGTACCATTTAAAGGTAAAATGGCAAGTTGTTTCAGCCCCCAACATGACCTACTTTTTAAAATGCTGATTGTCTTTGTAGAGAAAGACATCTTGAATCCAAATTACTCTGTTTTCTTGCTTTATTTGTTTAAACATGGTTAGAATCTGTCAGAAGTAAAGTGTTTGAAGAGCGAAATAAAGGGAGGAAAGAAGTGGAACAAGAATGGGAAGGGAGCAAAAATAATAGCATAGGGCTTCCATTCTTGGCTTTTCAGTTTTGTGAAGCAGACAGGTCTGGATGCCTGAGATGCTTCCAGAATCTGGACACATGACTAAGATCTTTCTATTTAGCCTTGTATGCTATGTTCCTTTTCTTGTATATAGTTCTACAGGTACAAGATCTACTTAAAAAAGGCTTTTAATTTTTTGTGCCATTATTGTGCTTCTTTTGAACTTCACAAAATTAACAATTTCTTCCATGCATATGATGCAGTTCATCATTCAAGTCTCATTACAGAGAAAATAAATTTAGATGTATTTCAATTCTAGGAGATTTTAGTAATAGCCCCTACCATCCTGAGGTAGGGCTAGAGGAGGACATGACTGAACCTTCTGTGTTTTTGTGTGATATATCTTTTTCCTTGTATGTAGTTCTAAAAATACAAGAGCTACTTTGTGTGCATGTGTGCGTGTGTGTGTGTGCGTGTGTATGTATGCTCACGTATGTGTGCATGCATGCTGGAATCAGGGCCTGGGTGCTGTCCCTAAGCTTTCTTGCTCAAGGCTCGCACTCTACCACTTGAACCACAGCTCTACTTCCTGCTTTTTGCTGGTTGTAGATAAGAGAGAGGCTAATGGACTTTTTTGCCTGGGCTGGCTTGCAACTTCAGTCTTCACATCTCAGTATCCGGAGTAGGTAGGATTACAGGTGTGAGCCACCAGTGCCCAGCTGAGAGCTACTTTTTAAAATGCCTTTTAATTTGCTGTTTTTTCTTTCCACTCATCACATTCACATCCCCAATCATCACCCTTCCCTGTGTGGTCAGATAAAACTTAAACTCTTTCCAAAGGGAAACCCTGAGACTGCAAAGAAGTTTATTCAAAAAGCATTTGGTGCCAACATATTAACTAGTACTGAGTGCTGTAAACTTCACTAGTTGGTTGCTCAGCCTAGTCCCTATGGAGACCAAAGTGCAAATTCCATTCCTTGCACTGTCTTCTGTCTTCATTTGTTCATCTTGAAATCTTGTCTTCTGGCCTCATCTTTATCTGTTGCTTACTTATATTTCTGAAGAAGTACGTTTCAGTCAAGCTTTGTTTTTCTTACTCCCCTGAAATGTATAATTGTGATCACCAGTATTCTCCATTTTGTCAAATCCATTGATCATTTTTTTGTTTTGTTTTCTGTCTCAGCTTATTTCACCTCTCAGCTATACTGGAAACATCTTCCTAAGCACTTTTTTCTCCACGTTTATGAAAGCACATCCTTTTGGTTTTCCTACCTCACTAGTACTTCTCTTTCTTTTGCTTAGCCTTTCTCCTCTGGCAAAGTAGAACATTCTGGAAGATCTCAGCTAGTCCCATTGCTGTAGATATCATTCTTCTGCCTTGATTTCTAATTCTGTGTCTCTAGCCTGATTTTTCCTTTGATGCCTATAGCCAGCTAACTATTCTAATTTTTCCACTTGGATAGTCAGTAAGTCTCAAACTGAATAAACTTGTGAGTGTTCTGCTCTCGCAAAACTTCCCCTTCTCTATCATCTCATTACATAGTACCACCAAAATCCACCTTGTTGTTCAAACTAAAATCCCTGAAGCATCATGGTGTTTTCTTTTTTCCCCATACACTGCATTCAATCTGTCAGCAATGTCAAATCTGTGAGAATGTTTGTTTTTTTTTTTTTTTGGGTCCGGTCGTGGGGCCTGAACTCTGGGCTTGGGCGCTGTCCCTCAGTTCTTCAGCTCAAGGCTAGCGCTCTAGAACTTGAGCCACAGCGCCACTTCCGGCTTTTTTTTTTTTTCTTATGTGGTGCTGAGGAATTGAACCCAGGGCCTCATGCATGCAAGGCAAGCGCTCTACCACTGAGCCAACTTCCCAGCCCCGAGAATGTTTTTTAATTCTATTCTTTATCTCATTGCTTCAAACTTTCCTGCTGTCTTAGCTGGACCATATCCATAGCCTCTTGAATGATTAGTCTTCCTGGTCCAGCCCTCCCTTTTTTTTGGCGCAGGGGGGGCGGGGGGGTCCAGTCATGGGGCCTGAACTCTGGCCTGGGCACTGTCCCTCAGTTGTTCAGCTCAAGGCTAGCACTCTACCACTTGAGTCACAGCACCACTTCCGGCTTTTTTCTTTTTGCTTATGTGGTGCTGAGGAATGGAACCCAGGGCCTCATGCATGCAAGGCAAGTGCTCTACCACTGAGCCACCTTCCCAGCCCATCCCAGCCCTCCCTTCTAAGGGCATTATTCACCCAGCAGCAGGGTGATCGTGTATAAATCATTGTATATGCTTTATTTACTTAATATTGTTTACTTACTATTTCCTTACTATTCATAAGCAAAGTCAGGTCCCACTGTAGAGAGTGTGTTGTGGGGCTTGAACTCGGCCTAGGCCAATGTCCCTAAGTTCTTTTGTTCAATACTAGCACTGTACCACTTTGAACCATAGTGCCACTTCCAGTTTTCTGGTGATTAATTAGAGATGAGTCTCACAGACTTTCCTTCCTGGGATGGCTTAGAACCATAGTCCTCAGATATCAGCCTCCTGAGTAGCTAGGATTACGAGCGTGAGCCACCGACGCCCAGCAAATTCCATCTGTTTTCCTAAAAATGATATTATTTAACTCTTTTTATTGTTAAATAATACTTCCTGTGAATTTTAATCCCTTTGTTAGTTGGGCACCTAAGCTGATTTCATAGCATGCCTGTTATGAATAGGTCTGTCTACAAATTTGCTTTCCCCTCTTCTCCCACTTCTTTTTTTTTTTTTTTTTTTTTTTTTTTTTGGTACCACTCCTCGGGCTTGAACTTGGTCTGGGCTCTGTCCCTGGGCTTTTGTGCTCAAGCCTAGTCCTGCCCTGGCTGGCTTTAAACCCTGGTCCTCTTATCTCAGCCTTCTCAGTAGCTAGGATTACAGGCCTAAGCCACATGTGCCTGGCAAAATGTTTTCTTAAAAAACTCTCATTAATCTGGGCAGTGGTATGGCTCACAACTATAATCCCAGCTACTCAGGAGGCTGAGATCTGAGGATCATGGTTCAAAGCCAGCTCGGGCAAGAAAAGTCCAGTTATTTCCAGTTAACTGGAAGTGACACTGTGGCTCAAGTAGAGTGCTAGCCTTGAGCTGAAGAGCCTAGGTCCAGAGTTCAAGCCCCATGACCACCAACAACAACAACAAAAAAAAACAAAGCCAAGTGCCAGTAGCTCATACCTGTAATCCTAGCTACTCAGGAGGCTGAGATCTGAGGATCATGGTTCAAAGCCAGCCTGGCAGAAAAGGCCGTGAGACTTATCTCCAATAACCACTAGAAAACTGGAAGTGGTGCTGTGGCTCAAGCAGTAGAGCACTCGCCTTGAGCTGAAGAGCAGAGGACAGTGCCCAAGCCCATAGTTCAAGCCCCACAACCAACAAAAAAAGAAAAAGAAAAAAACTCATTAGGTCAAATTAACCATTCTTACTATATTTTTATTTGAACAATGATTTTAATATGTGAGTAATGTTTGAGAAGAAAAACATTGCTTAAGCTTTTCCTGCATTCCTTTCTTCCTTCCCTTTCAACAAAGATTAAGACGTACTAGGTTCTTCAAAAATCTATGCACATGTACACTTTTTACCTTTGAATTTCATATAGCAGTTCTTTGTCACAGATGAGAAAATTTACATTTAAGTCTTTTTCACGTGAGAATTGTCATATCTGCTTTTAATGGGCAAATCCTATGAGGCCTGTTTTCTTATTTAGAAGATGAGATTGTAAAAGAGGAGATATGTATAACTTTTTTTGGTCTGTACAAGTCATTGGCATTTATAACCCCAAAGTAATTATATGCTTGTAACCTTATGTCCAATTCATAGACATATATGGTGGCCAGGAAATAAAATATGCTTAAACATTTTTCTTAGTTCTATTTTTTTGTTGTTTGGCTCTTAATCTTTTTCTCATTCTCTTGATATTCTTTCATATGAATAATTTGGGGATAAAATTGCCCCATTCAAACATCAGGATTAAAAATTTAGTTGTTTTGCTCTTTAAAATTCTGCTTTTAAGCCAGGCGCTGGTGGCTTACTCCTGTAATCCTAGCTACTGCTACTCAGGAGGCTGAGATCTGAGGTTTAAGGTTCAAAGCCAGCCCGGGCAGGAAAGTCCATGAGACTCTAATCTCCAATAAACCACTGGAAAACCAGAAGTGGCTCTGTGGCTCAAGTGGTAGAGCGCTTGCCTTAAGCTAAAGAGCTGAGGGACAGCGTCCAGGCCCAGAATTTAAGCCCCATGACCCATTTTTTTCAACAAAAATCTGCTTTTAGGTGTACTGATTTAAAAATAATGCCTTAGTTTATTCTTTCCCAGTCAAATCATGCTGTTTCATGAAAAGAATGTTAAATATCTTTATGTATTTGGGAAACTTGTTTTTATTGATATATATATATATATATATATATATATATATATATATATATATATGTAATTTTTTGAGAGTGAGAGAAAAGGAACTTTCATTTATGGAGCCTTATCTGTTATCCTACCTAATCTTTACAACAACCTTGTGGTTAAGCACTATGCTCTTATTTATTTGTTTGTTTAGTCAGATATGGAGCTTGAACTCAGGGCCTGGGCGCTGCTCAGGCAACTTAAGCAACAAAAGCACATTACTTAGTACATTGCCTGTTTGTGTCTAAAGGTGTCTATTCAAGTAGAAATACTAGAAATGAATAGTTGCTCTCACTAAAGAGAACCTTCTTTATATTTTTTATTGATTTTCACTTTGTGCTGAAAATACTGTCTGAGGGAAGACCAACCTTGTTCTTCCTACCTTATGATTAAGTAACCAAAGCAGAGAGAAAAGTGACATGTTTGTATGGTGCAGCCACTTCCTGTTAGAGCAAAGGAATAATCCAGTCGTTTGTCTTGTGTTCCTGCATTTATCTGTTCTGGTCTCAAAAAAACCATCATTGATTCAGAGATTGTTCTGGTTTTTTTGGGGGGTCTGGTGGAGGGGGCTGAACTCTGGGCCTGGGCGCTGTCCCTCAGCTCTTCAGCTCGAGGCTAGCGCTCTATCACTTGAGCCACAGCGCCACTTCCGGCTTTTTGCTTATGTGGTGCTGAGGAATCAAACCCAGGGCCTCATGCATGCAAGGCAAGCACTCTACCACTGAGCCACCTTCCCAGCCCTGTTCTGTTTTTTATTTCATCCAGATCTCTTTCATCTTTTTTCTGTCTAAAATGTGACCATTTTGTCAGACACCAGTGGCTCATGCCTATAATCCTAGCTGCTAGGGAGGCTGAGATCTGAGGATTGCAATTTGAAGCCAGCCTGATAGGAAAGTCTTGTGAGACTCTTACCTCCAATGAACTAACGAAAAACCAGAAGTGGATCTGTGGCTCAAATGGTAGAGTGCTAGCCTTGAACAACCAAAGCTCAGGAACAACACTCAGGCACTGAGTTTAAGCCCCAGAACCAGTGTGTGCACACACATGTGACCATTTCACTGTTCATTGGTGTCTTGTTAGAAAGGAGATGGGAAGCTGGATGCCAGTTGCTCATCCTCGTAATGTGAGCTACTCAAAAGTCTGAGATCTGAGAATCACTGTTTGAAGATACTGTTTGAAACTTTTTGTCTCTAGTGAACACCAAAAGCTGGAATTTGAGCTGTGGCTCAAGTGATAGAATGCTAGCCTTGAGCAAAAATTTCAGGGTCAATGCTCAGGCCCTGATATCAAGACCCAGGAATGGCACCTGTGTGCACATGCATATACACACACACACATACACACACATGGAAATAGGAATGGAATCTTTCCATTTCTTGTTAGACCTCTGTAGCTATAATATGATGGAAATTGATTTGAAACAGATGCAAGTTAAGGATCATTTGTAGATGTTACTAGAGACTATTTTTCCTTCATCTTAAAATTAAGCACAAGCTAGAATAATGTATAATAATATAAAATTATATTTTGTTCCATTCTGTACCTAGTTATCAAGTGGACAGCTTAATTCTTCCAGATATAATCTAATAGAATCTAAAGAAAACAGTTTCTGGGTGAGAATCTGCCTGTGCTCCAATAATATTTGTTCCCTACAGCCTCAGCCCAGTTACTTGCTCTCCTTTTGTGTAAATCAGCACTTCATTATTCAGTGTCACCCTAATTGTCTGGTAGACTTAAGTCCGTTGCTCAACTAGGTTATAAATTTCTCAAAAGGAGAGAATATGCTGGATACTGGTGGCTCACACCTCTAGTCTTAGCTACTGAGAGCTGAGGATTGCAGTTCAAAGCTAGCCAGGGCAGCTTTGCTACAAGGTAGCCATAGTCAAGGAAGTTGACAGTCAGTGAGACTGGAGAGTAAGGACAGCCACATCAACTTTTAGTTAAGGTGGGGTAAGGGGGGCAGTGTCCTGATTTGTGACACTTGACAGTTTCCTGGAACAAAACAAATTTGAGTTAAAATCAGATCTATTACTGTTAAACGCATGTCCTCTTCATGTTCTTCCTTTGATTAGAGTGTATTCTCCCAGCATTTGTTTTATGTTTCTTATACTTGACAGAGCCTTCTTTCTCTGGATTTTTCTAGGCTCTTCAGCTTGACCCTGAAGAAACTCATCATGCTAAAAGAAATGGACAAAGATCTTAGCTCAGTTGTCATTGCCGTGAAGCTGCAGGTGAGTTGAGCATTGGGTTTTCAGGGCTCAGGGAAGCTGGGCCATTTGCCTGCCATTGTGCTGCAGTTCTCCTGGGAGCTTCTCCCCTCTTCACTTAACAAGGTGAGGGACAGTTGTGGCATAGCATTTGAGCTCACAAAACCTACTAAGTCCCAGTTCTACCTCTAGCTAAGGCAGCAGTTTCTTTACTCCTTGCTTTCTTTGGAGAATAGTATCGGTCCTGCTAGCTGAGCACCAGTGGATCATACCCGTAATTCTAGCTACTCAGGAGGCTGAGATCTGAGGATCACAGTCCAAAGTCAGCTGGAGCAGGAAAGTCCATGAGACTCTTAATCTCCAATAAACCAATCAGAAAACTGGAAATGGTGCTATGGCTCAAGTGGTACAGGACTCGCCTTGAGCTGAAGGACTGAGGGACAATGCCCAGGCCCAGAGTTCAAGACCCACGACTCACCCAAAAAAAAAAAAGGTCCTGCTGGCTGCCTAACAGGATCAGTGAGGCAGATAATGCCATATTTTATGAACCATTCAACATTACTAGGGTGGCTAGTGTTGGTTTCAGTCTTTGTCCTACAGTTTCTGGGTTGGGGAAGCACTTTGAAGTTTTCCCATACGGTGAAAAGACAGATTATATTAGTCTTGGCAATTTAAGATTGTACTAGCACTCTATATTACCTTTATAATAACAATTTAAAAATTTTAAGTAAAAGAAATTTACTAGTATACTTTGTATTCTGGATAGTCCTCACACTTAATTCTTTACATTTAATTCAGTTTTTTCAAGGAACTCAAAATATTTCACACAAGGAACTCAAAATAGTTCACGACTGTTTGTACTTCCTAAGTATTCCTGAATTCAGAAAAGGAGAAAGGAAAGCCTGGCATTGGTGGCTCGTACCTATAATCCTAGCTACTCAGGAGGCTAGATCTGAGGATCATGGTTCAAAGCCAGCCCAGTCAGGAAAGTCTGTGAGACTGTTATCTCCAATAAAGCACCAGAAAATTGGAAGTGGCGCTGTGACTCAAGTGGTAGAGCACTTGCCTTGAGCTGAAGAGCTGAGGGACAGCACATAGGCCCAGAGTTAAAGCCCTATGACCTACCAAAAAAAAAAAAAGGAAAGAAAAGGAGAAGCTGAACAAGAAAAGTGTTCAGGAATTTACCTGTTGCCAAGCTAATTACCAGTGGCAGTTCTGGAACTAGAAACCAAAGAGAATGTAATTTATATTTCATTAAACTGCATTCTCAGGCCTTCTATAATGTTAAATCCTTCCTAATGATGACTCTTTAGGGCTTAGGGGGGAAGGATCTGAAGGGCCTCTGCTGTCATTAAATAATGATTGAATTGAGCCTCATTCATTGCAAAACAATGAATTACATGGCAACTCCTTAACTAGCTAGAATATTTTATTAGCTAGTTCCTGTGCTATGAAACAGTTTCTTGTACTTATATTGGTTTTCATTAAAATTAACAACTGGGGGAAAGTAAAGAAAGGGGTGACTTTGTTCCCCCCCCCCCAAAAAAATGTATTGAAGCCGGGCACTAGTGGCTCACGCCTGTAATCCTAGCTACTCAGGAGGCTGAGATCTGAGGATCGAGGTTCAAAGCCAGCCCAGGCAGGAGAGACCATGAGACTCCTATCTCCAATAAACCACCAGAAAACCGGAAGTGGCGCTGTAGCTCAAGTGGTAGAGCTCTCGCCTTGAGCTGAAGAGCTGAGGGACAGCGCCCAGGCCCAGAGTTCAAGCCCCACGACCGACCAAAAAAAAAAAAATGTATTGATTACCGACTCATGAAATGGCAATCCAGCTGTACAGCACCTTAATAATAACAGAAAATTATATTTTTTTAGTTTGCATTTCTAAAAATTCCACATCTGGACAGATGTTGGTGATTCATGCCTGTAACTACACCGGAAGCTGAGATCTCAGGATCATGGATCATAGTCAGACAAACCCATGAGACTTATTGCCAGTTAACCAGCAAAGCCCTGGATTGGAGGCAATGCTCAAGTTGTGTAGCACCATCCATGAATGGAAAAATCCACATCTAGCCTAGTACCAGTGACTCATGCCTCTAATCCTGTCTATTCAAGATCTGAGATCTAAGGATCATGGTTCAAAGCCAGCACAGGAAAGAAAGTCCCTGAGACTCTTATCTCCAATTAATTACCAAAGGGGGGAAAAACCTGGAAGTGGAACTGTGTCTCAAGTGGTAGAACACTAGCCTTGAACAAAAAAGCTCAGGGACAAGTCACAGGAAGGGGTGAGGAGGGCTGGGAATGTGACTCAGTGGTATAATGCTTGACTTGCATGCATGTAGCCCTGGGTTCCAATTTGTCAGTGCCACATAAACAGAAAAAGTCCGAAGTGGTGCTATGACTCAAGTGGTAGAGTGCTAGCCTGAACTTTCCTACCTGGGCTGGCTTCAAATCATGATCCTCAGATCTCAGCCTCCTGAGTAGCTAGGATTACAGGTGTGAGCTAGTGGCACCTGGTTTCCCTTTTCATTTTTGTGCATAATCCCTTTCAAATCTATGGAATGTTCTCAGACATTGTTGATTGAAAAGAGAAATGTGGGAAATGATGTGAAGTGGCAGCTTTCAGTACTTCGTCCTCCTTTCTGATGTTTGCCCCATTTCTAGGTCATAGGCAGCGTTCCAGTTTGCAGGAATTGTTTCCTTTGCTAATGTTACTTTCCTATGCAAACACTGGTGGTATAGTTTTCAATTCCTGATGCTTTGCCATTTCTGCAAATAAATTTTTTTTGCCAAAATATTACTTTTCTTTCCTAAGTTAATACTAGAGAATCTGTAAATTATAAAATGATATTTAAAACTATAAATGTTCTGAATTTTAAAAATTATTTCCCAGCAGCTTAAAATACTTACAGATGTTACTACATTCATGTATTCAATCACCTATTTATTGATTCACTAGTTACTGATAACTGTTTACTGAACATCTATTATATAACCAAATATTACTCTAGGCACAGTGATACAACATGAACAAAACAGACAAAAATCCCTGACTTTAAGGAGCTTTACATTCTAACAGAGCAGCAATGTTTGAAATAAGGTTCATAGAATGAGCTACTTATGACACTTTGAAGATACAGGAAGTCAAAATTATTTCATGGTTATGAAATACTGTTGTTTGCCTTTTCCCTGTTTTGTACTTGCACTGAAGGTACTACCTGTTGCAACAGTGCATAAAACTCATGGCACTGCAGCACAGATGCACTAGAATGTTCCAGTAGTCATTGCACCATTATCACCCATGTTCATGAGCTTTTCATCACTAGATTATATATAATAACTTAGAAAGAGGAAAGTCTTATTTTGGCTCATGATTTTAAGGTTTCAGTATGCGGTTGCTAGGTCCTGTTGCTTTTAGAGTCAAGACTATGTATCATGATTGGAGCACCTAGAGGAGGAACCTGCTCACCTCATTGCAGCTGGGAAGCACAGAAAGAAGAGAGCCATGTACCAGTGGCTTACATCTGTAATCCTAGTGACTCAGGAGGCTGAGATACAAGGATCATGGTTCCAAGCCAACCTGAGCAGGAAATTCTATGAGTCTCTTATGTGAGCAAAGTGCTGGGCCTTTGAGTCTTGATCTCTGCTGCTGACCCCTATTGTCTGTGTCTTGGGATTGATTTGATAAGTTATCACATTAAGTATCTAAGCTACCAAGGAATAGCCTGTTTCTACCAGCCCTTAGATCTCTGGGTTCCAGTGAGTTCTAATGCTGGCTACCATTAGGTCCTGAGGAAGGAAGGGACAGACTACATTAATGGGTTGAAGCTACAAACTCAGCCATTGCCTTGATTTACACCTGAAAATGAGTCAGTGACTGTAGTAATCATAGGAAGAATGACACTACTATTCACCAAGTGGTAGAACCTAAGCTACAGACAAATAGATGCGATAGCAGCCTTCTACATTCACAAATAGGTATAAAATGCAATTCACATTGCTGAAGTAGCAGGTAAGAGGTTTTTTTGTTTGTTTGCTGGTGTTAGTCCCAGAACCTTCTACATGGCAAGGCAAAAGCTCTATTATGGAGCTGCATCCTAGCCCTTAGTTTACATCAAAGGAATGCCACTGTAATGGTTGTACCAGCACATGTTTAGGAGTATTTGGGGGTGATATAGCCCCTCCACTTCTTTGGCACAGGGTCTTGCTATATAGTTCTAACTTCCTGAATTCTGTTATACAGGTATGTATGTGCCTCTATGCCTAACTTGACAAACCTTTTCTTTTTTCTTTTTCTTTTTTTTGTCGGTCGTGGGGCTTGAACTCTGGGCCTAGGTGCTGCCCCTCAGCTCTTCAGCTCAAGGCAAGCGCTCTACCACTTGAGCCACAGTGCCACTTCCAGTTTTCTGGTAGTTTATTGGAGTTTCACAGGCTTTCCTCCCAGGCTTTGAACTCTGATCCTCAGATCTCAGCCTCCTGAGCTAGTATTACAGGTGAGAGCCACCGACACTCAGCAAAACCTTTTCTTTAAAAGATTATCTTCAATTTAAAATGGTAGCTTATACCTGTAATCCCAGCTACTCAAGAGGCTGAAATCTGAGAATTGTGGTTTGAATTCAGCCCAGGCAGAAAAGTCCTCAAGATGCTATCTCAATTAACTGTCAAAAAAATGGAAGTGGAGGTGTGGTTCAAGTGATAGAATGCCAAAACCTTGAGCAGAAGACCCAAGCAAGAGTGAGAAGCCCTGAGTTCAAGCCCCAGTACTAACACACACACATACAAATTCAGTACTTCTTACAAATTATTTACATAAGTGGAAGAAGAACAAAATAAAACCTCTTACAACAATAAAACTAGCATTTTTTTTCTGTGCCAGTACTAGGGCTTGAACTCAGGGCTTCTCATTTGCTCAACTTTTTTTTTTTTTTTTTTGGTCGGTCCTGGGGTTTGAACTCTCGGCTTGGGCGCTGTCCCTCAGCTCTTCAGCTCAAGGCGAGTGCTCTACCGCTTGAGCCACAGCGCCACTTCTGGCTTCCTAGTGGTTTTTTTATTGGAGATAAGAGTCTCATGGACTTTCTGCCCAGGCTGGCTATGAACCGAGATCCTCAGATCTCAGCCTCCTGAGTAGCTAGGATTACAGGCGTGAGCCACCAGCGCCCGGCTTTTGCTCAGCTTTCTTACAGTTAGCACTCTACAACTTGAGCCATACCTCAAGTCCAGCCTCTGTTTCTGATTAATTGGAGATCAGAGTCTTGAGGATTTTTCTGCATGGGCTGGAGATTTATAGATGACCAGCATGTTAATTAAAAAGGATTCATTATTAGTTTTCTGTGGCAGGGTTTTAGAGCACTGGTCTAGCATGGGTGATGCCTTGGATTCTATCCTTAGCACTCATACATACACACATGCATGCATGCATGCATGTGTGTGTGTGTGTGTGTGTGTGTAGTTATCAAACAAATGAAAATTGCAAAGACAATGATATTCTACATATACCTGTTAGAACACTGAGTCAAGGTCTGGCCACACTGTGAAGCAGCTGGAACTCTCATGCTACTACTAGAGATGCAGAATGGCACAAATTCTTTGGAAATTGGCCTAACAGTTTCTCATAACGTTAACCGTAGGTCTTACCCTGAGACCCAGCAGTTCTACTGCAAGGTGTTTACATGATACATCAAAACATATGTCCACACAGACATTCACAAGATTAGCAGCTTTAGTCTTAAAAGCTAAAACCTAAAGATATCCCAAATATGGATGTATAGCACCAGGAGGTTGGATAAACAAAACATACTGTTCAGACATAGAATTCTCCTCAGTAATAGAGGAGAATGAACCATTGATCAGCCTTGTGATCATCATATACACATTACAGGAGCTAAAGAGGTCCTGCTAGATCAGCACATGGTGTGTGATGGCATTTATGTTAAGTTTTAGGATGGGGAAAGCTAATGAACAAAGGTTCCTAGAAAACCTTCCTCTAAGCTGAGACCTGAAAGGTGAGTTGATTAGCAGTACACAGAAGAGCATCCAAGGAGAGAGGTAGCAGGTAAACAGGCCACCCCAGAAAGGCCATGTGGCCCAAGAGTGCATTAGAGGAGAAGAAGGAAAAACCAAGGTGAGCAAAGTAAAAAATGTATATATCCAGCGATGTCAGTGCTACCTATGCTTCCCCAGGAGTCTGGAAAAGTGAAAATTCTTGATGAGCCCTACAGTAATGAATGTAATCTTGCCTGTCATGGTAGGTAAAACCCAAAAAAAGACAATAAGACCATTGAAATATTTGGACCAATGAAAATATTTGTGGTATTTAGAAGTTGTTTGCAAACAGTATTTGTGTGTGTGTGTGTGTGTGTGTGTGTGTGTGTGTGTGTGTGTGTGTGTGTGTGTGAAAATAGCTTTCACATATTTTTTTTTCTTGGATTCAGGGTTCAAAAAGGATTCTTCGCTCCAATGAGATCATCCTTCCAGCTAGTGGTCTGGTAGAAACAGAGCTCCAATTAACCTTTTCCCTTCAGGTGAGACTCTTTAAATCTTAGGTCATTGCTGGGAAGGTGGCTCAGTGGTAGAGCGCTTGCCTTGCATGCATGAGGCCCTGGGTTTGATTCCTCAGCACCACATAAGCAGAAAAAGACAGAAGTGGTGCTATGGCTCAAGTGGTAGCGCTAGTCTTGAGCTGAAAAGCTAAGGGACAGAGCCCAGGCCCCAGAGTTCAAGCCCCGTGACCAACAAAAACAAAACAAAAAAATTTAGGTATTTAAGGTGCCATGGTCAAACAGTTCTCACACCAAGACACAATTTTCTTTAAGAACAGCAAATTCCAGCTTAAGTGAGAAAGGCAGAAGTCACCTGGAGATTTTTGGCTACTCTGGAGAGCCACAGCAGTCACTGATACCAGATGGGCTGCTGAGATAATGTGCCATGACTCAGTTTTCCTTTACCTGACCATACATGATGTTGTACCTACCTACTCTGCCCAATCACCCTCTCTTCTTATCACTCCTATACTGATCACATAGCCCAGCAAGATGTGCCTCCTTCAGTCTCCTATGATCCCTCTTCCTTCCCCTCTCCTACCCCTCCCAGCATGTTTCTCATCTTAATCCCAGTAGTATACATTGAAATGCATATAGAAAACACCTAACCAGATGATAAAAGAAAGAATCCATTTCTCAGCTTGTGTGGACTCCAGACTGTGAAGAAAGCCAGGCACCTCCTTTTTACAGATAGGAAAAACTGAAGTATAGACAGGTTATGTGTTCATTAGTGGGATCTGAACCCCAAAACCCTCAGTTGCCGAGTAACCATCTGACTGCTTTGGTCTTTAGTACCCTCATTTCCTTAAACGAGATGCCAACAAACTTCAGATCATGTTGCAAAGGAGGAAGCGATACAAGAACCGAACTATCTTGGGCTACAAGACCTTGGCTGTGGGCCTCATCAACATGGCAGAGGTAAGTGGAACAGTGAAACTGCTGGCCTGTAAGTCAGAAGCCAAGAGGCACTGGACCTGGTCATTCATTCACTCCCAGCAAATATTTTCCCCAGCCTGTTGGCATTTGCTTAATTGTCCTTTGTAGGTTAATCATTTGGTTGGAAGTTGAAGATGTACTTTTTTTTTCTTTTTGTGCCACTTTGGGGGTTGAACTCTAGGCCTGAGGGGTTTTTTGTTTTTGTTTTTGTGTTTGCTCTATTACTTGAGCTACAGCTCCACTTCCTGCTTTTTGATGGTTAAGAGTCTCATGGACTTTCTTGCCCAAGTTGGCTTTAAACTGTGGTCCTCAGATCGCAGTCTCCTGAGTAGCTAAGATTACAGGTATGAGCCATCAGGACAGCTTGCCACTCAGGAATTGGGAGTGTAGCTCAAATGGTAGAGAGTAAGGCATGAGGAAAAAAATATTAAGAGCTCTAAACACACACACACACACACACACACACACACACACACACACACACACACACACACACACACACACACACACACACACACACACACACACACACACACACACACACACACACACACACACACACACACACACACACACACACACACACACACACACACACACACACACACACACACACACACACACACCAAAAAAAAAAAAAACATAGCTCCTCTGTGAAGAATTTAAGCTAACATGGACTCCCAGAGATTAAGAGATTCACAATCATTTTCAGTCTCAAGCTTCAGTTGTTATCTTTTGAGTGTAAGGCCCTGACTAGCAAGCTGACAGATCAGATATACTTTTGCTTATTTATTTATATTGAGATGAAGTTTCACTGTGCTGCCCAGGCTAATTTCAAAGTCCTAAGCTTGAGTGACCCTTGTCTTAGCCTCTGATTTCCTGCTCAAGGCATCCACTTCAGTGCCTGGTTTGAAGTTTTAAAGTTTTAAAGACTTGAAGGGGGGGGGGGGGGGAGATGGGAGGCAGGGATGGTAAGGGGAAACAAAGGAGGAGGCAACAATGCTTGATAAGAAATGTACTCATTACCTTGCTCATGTAATTGTAACCCCTCTGTACAGTCTTTTCACAATAAAAAATTTAAAAAAAAGAAAAGCCGGGTGCCAGTGGCTCAAGCCTGTAATCCTAGCTACTCAGGAGGCTGAGATCTGAGGATTGCAGTTCAAAGCCAGCCTGGGCAGGAAAGTCCATGAAATTCTTATCTCCAATAAACTACCAGAAAACCGGAAGTGGCGCTGTAGCTCAAATGGTAGAGCACTAGCCTTGAGCTGAAGAGCTGAGGGACAGAGCTCAGGCCCAGAGTTCAAGCCCCACAACCGACAAAAAAAAAAAAAAAAAGAATTTTTAAAAAATGGTGGCTCATTCCTGTAATCCTAGCTACTCAGGAAGCTGAGTATCTTGGTTCAAAGCCAGCCCGGGCAAGAAAGTCTGCCAGACTCCTTTTTTTTTTTTTTTTTTGGGTCAGGTCTTGGGGCCTGAACTCTGGGCCTAGGCGCTGTCCCTCAGCTCTTCAACTCAAAGTTAACGCTCTACCACTTGAGCCACAGCGCCACTTCCAGCTTTTTTCCTTTTGCTTATGTGGTGCTGAGGAATTGAATCCAGGGCCTCATGCATGCAAGGCAAGCGCTCTACCACTGAGCCACCTTCCCAGCCCCTCTGCCAGACTCTTATCTCCAAACTGGAAGTGGTGCTGTGGCTCAAGTGGTAGAGTGCTAGTCTTGAGCTGAAGAGCTGAGGGACAGCGCTCAGGCCCAGACGGAGTTCAAGCCCTATGACCGACCAAAAAAAAAAAAAAAAGACTTGAAGCTAGGCATACCTGTAATCGTATCTATTCCAAAAGCTAAGACATTCTATGAGAATCCATCTCCCATTAACCAGAAAAATGCCTGTCTGGAGGCATGACTTAAGTGATATAGTGCCAGCCATGAACAAGAAAGCCAATTTAGGCCCCGAGTTTAAGCCCTGGTACCAGAATACACACAGACTTATGGGGCTGGGAAGGTGGCTCAGTGGTAGAGCGCTTGCTTTGCATGCATGAGGCCCTGGGTTCGATTCCTCAGCATCACATAAGTAAAAAGAAAAAAGCAGGAAGTGGCGCTGTGGCTCAAGTGGTAGAGCGCTAGCCTTGAGCTGAAATGCTGAGGGACAGCACCCAGGCCCAGAGTTCGGACCCCACAACCGGACCCCCCCCAAAAGAAAAACAAGACTTAGAAGGCAGTAATGTAGTGGTATGGATTTGAAAGTGAGCAGTATTAGCAGCATTGTCCTTGGTTTTCATGTTCAGTATAATCTTTGAAAATGGCAATCCTAGGATCTATCTAGTAAGGTGTTTCCACTGTACTTTTTGCTTATAGGTTATGCAACATCCCAATGAAGGTGCTCTGGTTCTTGGCCTGCACAGCAATGTGAAGGATGTCTCTGTACCTGTGGCAGAAATAAAGATCTACTCCCTGTCCAGCCAGCCTATTGACCATGAAGGAATCAAGTCCAAGCTATCTGGTAAGACTTATATAGTATCTGCAGACCCCATGAGAAATAAGATACTCCATGCCCTGATCTCCATGTTAGGAAAAGTGAACAAGGCAAGCCTAAAATGTTCCCAAGCAAGAAAAGCTTGGAATTCCTAAAAATAAAGCATGGCCATGGATATGGCAGAAGCCTTTCTCTCCAGCCCAGTTGTACAGATTCCTGTCTTTCCAAGGCTCATAGGCCAGATCTTCCTTAGGGCAAGGGTACCTTACTAGAATTTCTCTTCCAGACCGCTCTCCTGATATTGACAATTACTCTGAGGAAGAGGAGGAAAGTTTCTCATCAGAGCAGGAAGGCAGTGATGATCCATTACATGGGCAGGTAACCTCCCATAGCCCCTTCTTTGGAGTGTCTGAGAAACTTCTAGGATTTTCCAGCCTAATTCTGTACCCTGCCCACTCTCAGGACCTATTCTATGAAGATGAGGATTTGCGGAAAGTAAAGAAGACACGGCGGAAACTTACCTCAACTTCAGCTATCACAAGGGTGAGCTGCCCAGGTCCTGGACCTGACACAGCTGAGATTTTTCAATCTTGCCTGGAAGGAGTATGCTACATTCAGACCTCAGGGAGTTTACACAACCTACATCATCCATTAATAATTGGTGTGAAGCTGGGCACCAGTGGCTCATGCCTGTAATCCTAGCTACTGAGGATGGTAAGATCTGAGGATCATGGTTCAAAGCCAGCCTGGGCAGGAAAGTCCCTAGACTCCTATCTCCAATTAACCACCAGAAAACGGGAAGTGCGCTGTGGCTTAAGAGGTAGAGCACTGGCTTTGAGCTGAAGAGCTCAGGGACAGAGCCCAGACCCAGGTTCAAGCCCCATGACTGACAAAAAAAAAAAAAAATGATGTGAGACAAGTATTGGTAGTTCATGTCTGCAATTCTAGCCACTTGAGAGACTGAAATGGGAATATGGTTTAGTGGTGGAGTGCTTGCCTAACATGCATGAGGTCCTAGATTCAATTCTTCAGTAACATATAATTTTTTTTAAAGGCTAAGATCTCAAGATCTATGTTCAAGGCCAGCCCAGACACACAGAATTGACCCTCTTACCTTCAATTAACTAGAAAAAAAAAAACCAGGGGCATGGCTTAAAATAGTAGAGTGCCAACCATGAGCAACCATTGCTAAGAACAAGAGGCCCTGAGTTCAAGCTCTAATACTGACATTGAGGGGGGAGGGATAGAGAAAAGGAGTATGGAAGAAAGAAATGAGGAAAGGGAAAAGGGAGAGAAGGAAACGAAAGAGAAGAAAAACTTATGGCTATAAGGTAAGTTAGAGGGCTCAGCACAGAGACCGGACAGGAAGGTTGGACAACTCTACTAGTTCTAACATATAATGAGTCAGACTTAGCAAGTAACTACGACACTAGAGTCAGGCAAAATGCCAAGAAACAGGTTTTTGAAGACAGAGCTTATCAGGTAGATTTAGGGAAAGGTATCGCTGAAAGCAACTGTGGGAGGCCCAGTATAGAGATGTATGTGTCTCTATGTTGTTGTTGTTGTTGTTGTTGTTTTTCAGGGACGGGTTGTTTTTTGTTTTTGTCAGTCCTAAGGCTTGAACTCCAGGCCTGGGTGCTGTCCCTGAGCCTCTTTGTGTTCAAGGCTAGCATTCTGCCACTTGAGCCACAGCACTACTTCTGGTTTTTGTGTGGTCAATAAGAGATGAGAGTCTCACAGAGACTTTTCTGCCCAGGGCTGGCTTTGAATTATGATCCTCAGATATCAACCTCCTGAGAAGTTAGGATTACAGGCGCGAGTTACTGGTGCTGGCAGTTTTTGTTTTGTTTTGTTTTTTAACAAGCAATGGGTTTCTCAGCTGAGGATTGGGGGTTGAGTAGATACAGTTAAGGTTAGAAATAAGACTCAGACTCTTACCTGACTCCTAAGCTTTGTTCTCTAGAAGAAGGGCCATCCAAGAGTGCTAAATTGGGGCGATCTGATTATATTTGCCTCTGGAAAGACTACAGAGAACCCAAGGGAAAATTACTGAACACTGGCCAGGTGGGGAGAAGGCAATTGCAGTAACCCAGAGATGTGAAGGAAAAGCCTGCCTGAAGGCAGTGATATTACAGGCAAGAGGTCAGGAGTTAGCCAGCACAGGCTGATAGAGTGGTAGGGGGAGACTCCAGGTACAGCTTGGTGATTGGCTGGCTTGTGATGTTGCTAACTGGAATGACAGTGAAGGGGAAGAAGATGAGTGCCACTCTGAGATGGTAAGTGTAGATGTACAGGGCAAACTTGAAGGACAAGCAGATGAGAGCCTGGAGGTGCAATCTGGAAGTTATCTGCAGGTGGAAGTTCTGGAGACTGAATAGGTCACTTTCAGCTACACCTGGAGCTCTGAGAACTGCACTGGCTCTGGCTTGTTTTTCCAGAGGTTTTCAGTGTGGGAGCAAGAACTATGTTTCCCTTCTCTCTTGTGCTTTCATTGCTCCCTGCATGGGTAGGCTCATTCACTGTTGGTTGACTTGATAACCAGAAGTAGATGTTGTCTGAGAACTGTTTTATACTTTATCCCCACAGCAACCTAACATCAAACAGAAGTTTGTGGCCCTCCTGAAGCGTTTCAAAGTTTCTGATGAGGTATGACTCTCTTACTTCCAAGGTTAATGGTGAGTAGAATTCCCACAGCTTCACACCTTTCTGTGTAGCCACTTGATGTCACATTTCTGTAGTAATGTTCCTTGCCCCCTCTTCTTGTGTATTAGAGCTGCAAGGGAGGAGGCAGCTGGAGAAGAACTCCATGCTGCTTGAAAATAAAATGAGAGTTCTCCATGTAGTGTGTAGTTCCATGGCATTCAGGGACAGAGCAGCACAATTGAACTAAACTGTTGGTTAAGCAGCTGAGTCTCTGGCATGGGATGACAATGACAAATATAGCCTCCATTGTTTAATATCCTCTCTTGTCCCAAAAGGAGCCAGCTGCAGAGAGTTGTAGCCCAAGAGGTGGGCATGTCCTAAGTGGCCATCTCTTAAGTCACTGGAACTGGCCATTGATAGGAAAGCCATCGCTCCTTGGATCCTCTGATCCTGGTGCCAGTCTTCACAGATTTCTCAATAGACTAAAAAAGAATTGAAGATAAAAATTGTCAATAGAGAGAGTTATTCTATGGGCTTCAGAGAAAAGCAGACTGGCCTACCAGACTCACCTCATGGGTTTTCTTGTGCCTATTCCATAGAAAAGGCATGTTAAAACTCCCTCCTGGTGAAGGTCCTTCCTGGTGTGGATGTCAGGAGGAAACAAGAGGGAAGGTGACCTCACCTGTAAAGGTCACCTGCTTTCAGCGTCAGACCACAGAAAAGATGTGACAGCCATTCCAATGAATGTAACATTATGACTTTTCTCTTTAAAGGTAGTACTGGGGAGGCCAATTGACATCTGGCCAACGGGAAAGAAAATGCTCGTTTTAATTGTTAATAGGGAGTACCCAAAAGTCAAAGGTCCTTTTTCCTCCCACAGGTAGGCTTTGGGCTGGAGCATGTATCCCGGGAACAGATTCGGGAAGTAGAAGAGGACTTGGATGAACTATACGACAGTCTGGAAATGTACAATCCCAGTGACAGCGGCCCTGAAATGGAGGAGACAGAGAGCATCCTCAGCACCCCAAAGCCCAAGCTCAAGTGAGGCCTAGAGCTTCCGTAGGCTTCCTTCCAACACCTCCCCAGACCTATGTTCCCCACACCCTCCCTCATTGCCCTATTCAGGAAGTCATTCTTTTTGGGAGGGATTGAGGATATGAACTGGAGGTGGCACTCAGGTCCTCACACTTACTAGCCACTTAAGCCACACCTCCAGGCCCTTTCTGCTTTATTTTTCATATAGGATCTCATGTTTTTGCCCAGGTCTGACCTCAGACTATGATCTTCCTACCTGTGCTTCACACTTAGCTGGGTTTACAGGCATAAACCATCACACCTGGTTTATTTGCTGAGAAAAGGGGAGCTTGCTAACTTTTTTCCTGGGCTGGCCTCAAACCACAATCCCCTGGATCTCTAACTCCAAGTAGCTGATGTTATAGATGTGATGGTTCGTCCTTTGCTGAGCCTCCAGCTCCCTGGGCAGAGATCAGTTTTTGTCTGTGGCATAAGTCCTGATAGGACTCTCCCGAAGTCCCTGTACCCCAGGCCCCATTTCTCCACCCCCACAGAATCCTTCCTCACCAGTGTCTTTGAGGCCCAGGCTGTTGATCTGCCTTGAGCACCAGCTCCACTCGGCTCTTGTGAGCTGCTGTTCTGAGCCGTGGTTGCCACTGACCCCGGCTGTGCTTCTTCGCCGTAGGCCCTTCTTTGAGGGGATGTCGCAGTCCAGCTCACAGACGGAGATTGGCAGCCTCAACAGCAAGGGCAGCCTCGGAAAAGACACCACCAGCCCTGTGAGCAGACCGGTGGCAATGAGGGGTGGGGTGAGGGACCTAGCCTATTAGCTTTACACTCAAGGACCCTGCTTCTCTGAGTGTGGCTCCTTCTGAAAGAGTAGCCTCAGTTTTCCTCCTCTCACTACTGGGCTGAGAATTCAATGCTCAGAGGACACTGCTATGTCCAGTCACTATTCTTTCCCTCCCACCTCAGAACTTTCCTTCTTTCCCCTGTCCATTACACAGTGGCTGAGTGTATGACCCTTGGGAAGGCACTCATTTAAGGGAAAACAATTCTACCTTCCATACTAGGAAATGAACAGAAGGAGCAAAGGGGCCCGCAAGGTCTGTCTATGCCATCATAAGTAGGTTTTACTGAGTAGAAATGTCAGAGATACAGTACCCTGTAAGAATGTAGAATTTAGTGGTTAGCTTTCCATTTGCCTGCTGTGCCGAAGGGAAGAGCTGTGTACTGTGGCTCCCAGCCCCCAGCAGCCAGGCATAGGCAGGACCCTGGTAGTGCCAAGCCCATCTCATGCTGGGAAAGCTGTTCTTCCCTTTGATCACAACTAAGGGAAGTGGACATTGCCTATGGTTTCAGAGCAGAGCTGTGGTTTGCTGTTGAAAGACTCATTCTTTTCTGTTGAGAGAAACCAAACACTTCAAGGCCTCCAGTGGCTGCTTTGGTGACAGATGAGATGTACAGTCATTTACTCACCCCAGGGAATACTCAGATCACCTTGAAAATAGATATTAATTGTAAGGAGATGAGGCAATCCATATGTTGAAAAACAGTCTGTAGTTGGGCTGGCTCCAGTCCGGAGTGTGCAAACCACCACCTCACAGGGATATCTGACAGCTGCCTTTCTTCTTGCTGCCACTAGGCGATGCTGTCCCCTAGTTTTTCCCTCTTCCTGGTCAAAGCACAGAGCTGGCCACCAAGCCCAACAAGAATTTTATCAGAGGGTGTTAGTGGGGACATGCAGGAAGGAAAACTGCAACTCCACCCAGAATTCCCTCAAGGAAAAGCCTGAGTCCTGCCATTTCAGATCAATATTGACAGCACCTTCATAGTGATCTGTAGAGCCCAGGCCACAGCTGATGTACTACTAGTGTTACGTTAGCGTGTGAGTCCCAGGTGCTTATCCTCACAGGGAACTTCAGAATGGAATGATCCTGTCAAATGTAACTGCCCCGTGGACAGAGACCATTGGCTACTAGAGCCAGATTCATCAATGTAAGAGTTCTTCTAGGAAGAAGCCCAGGGTATGGTTGAGGGAGGGCTATTGCAAATAGTGTTCGGGGGATGCCAGACAACATACTGTTGTAACAAATAAGGTATTAGCTGAGCCAGTGCCCAAGAAGTACTAAGCATAGCACCAACTATATTATGAATACCTGGTAAATGCTAGTAAGTATTGGTTTTAAGTCAGCAGGGGGAACTATTTCATAACTGAGTGTTTCTGCCATGACAGAATTAGGCTGTAGGTTCTGAATGACAGAATTAGGATGTAATGTACAACATTAAGAGGAGGGAAAATCATCTGATTCCTGGAGCCCCATTAGGTAAAGGTATCAGCCTAGGAGGCCAGTTAGCGCAAAGGTCAATGTACTATTAGTCTGTACAATGTAATGATTTAAGGGCTCCTTGTTCGGGAAAAAAATAGCATATTTATGCAAGGTGAAATATCCAAATTTGAATTGTTTTGTTTTATGAGTCAAGGTCTTGCTATTGTAGCCCAAGCTGACCTCAAGCTCAGCCTTCTAAGTGCTGGGATTATAGACCTGTTCTATTACTTCTGGCTCTGAGTTTGAATCTTGACCCCATCATTCCACTGACTGGCACTGGGCAAATTCCTCCTCCATTTCTTCATATGCAAGCAGGTGTAAAAAGCCCAGGACTATATGGAGATGCAATGAGATCTTGTTGGTCAGACCTCTAGTAAGGTACATGCTAATTGATTGCTTTACTGCTTGGGAACCTGTAGTACGTGTACACTGCTGTTGCTTTTATTTATTATTTTTATTTTGGAGCAGTTTCAGTTTTTGACTCCTAAAATTGCAAAAATCTAGATGACTTTTATGTGAGTGCTTCAAGTTCTGATTCCTTTGGTCAGACTGTAGATTCTGTTGTTCCCCTGCTGAGATTTCTATTTTGAAAAGCCCCATATGTCTCAATGTGGGTGTGGAACTTTGTAATCTTTTGGTCTGAGATGCTTTAAGACCAGAACAAGACTGTGCTTTTAGGTGGAGAACTTCCAGGGGGTTGGGAGATACACTCAGTAATACATGTGGAAGGCTCTGTATTTACTGCCTTACCTAGGTAGCCTCTCATCCCATTGCTGATCATTGTTGGTTATCTACTTCCTTTTTTTAATCTTTTCTTTTTGTGGGGGATGGAACTCAGAGCCTTGTGCTTGCTAAGCAAGTGCTCTACCCTTGAACTATATAACCAGCCCCTTCCTTTCCTTTCCTTTTGTGCTCTGGGTTTATAGGAAGCCAGCTAGAGTACAGACTACCAGTTGCACTGTTGAGAGAGCACTATCAGTATTAATGTTAGAGGCTGTACTTCATTACACATACTCTTCATTAGCTACCGTTGCCTATGGGTACATGCTATATACTGTTGAGGCCTAATGACTCACTGCTAGTACCAAACAATTAGACAGACATAGCTGGAATACTGTGAGGATAACTGCAGGTCTGGATAACAAAAGCCCTTTAGAAGCCTGGAGGCAGCCTGGTCTGCCTGGTTGTGAGCCATGACATAGGCCAAGAGGTCTTAAGCCCTGAGGTTACAGGTCTAAGGTGTGTTAGATTTGTCTTGAAGCTTACTTTGGATAGTAGTTCTCCACTGGGGATGACTTTTCCCAGGGAGTACCTGTCAGTGATTGGAGGCATTTTTGGTTATAACCAATAGAGAAGGCTGCTACTGTAATAGTTTTACTAATTTATTCAAAGAAATGACTGCATGAATGAAAGGAAATGGGATGTCCTGCATATTTTCTGCCTCCTTTGATTCCTTAGGAGAAAGAGATTCAGTGAGGCCTTACCAGCTTCCCCAGCCTGCAACCCAAACTACTCATGACTGACTTGGATGTCTACTTAGACAGAAGCCATATTAGCAGATTGGATTATCTGACTATGTATCTATGCCTACAAAATAAACTTTTACTATTTATGAGAAATGCCAATAAGATTTGAGACAAATAGAGAATTCATACCTAAATGGCTTTATACTGGCCATCTTTTTGCTTGTATGTTCTGTTAGAGGACTTTCTGCATATTTGTACCAAGCAAAAAGCACATGGTTACTATGGATATCTTTTAATCTCAGAATGAAAGACATGAATTATGAGCGTCCCTTGTCTGACAAGCAAAGGTGGCCCATATGTCTTGTAGAGCAAGAGTGTTCACTGAATCAAGAAGAAAGACTTTATAGATCTAATAACAAACCTTCTAACTCTGAGCCCCTCTTCCCTAGTGACATCTCTGTCATTGACCTACTGATTTTTAAAAGAATGATCTCTTTGAAGCTTTGTTTTCATAAAATATCTTCCCTTATAAGATGAAAACCATAAAGGATGAAGACTAAGTGAAAATGTTTTAAGCTTCTTAGATATCTTGTAAAACAAGTTATAGCAATGGTTTGCTTTGGGTTTTTTTGTTTTTTTGATGAGTGATAGAAATTATTTTAATTTTTTGCAGATGGAATTGGCTGCTTTAGAAAAAGTCAAATCTACTTGGACTAAAAACCAAGATGACAGCTTGACTGAAACAGACACTCTGGTATGTATGGCTCAGTTTCCTATCTTAGCTACTCAAATAGTCTTTGTAAAACCTTTAAAAATATATGCAATCTGTGTGTATCACCTTTAGAATAAGAACATATATATATGTATGTGTGTATGTGTATATATATATATATATATATATATATATATATATATATATATATATATATATATATATATATATACACACATACATACAAGAGAAGCTGGGTGACAGTGGCTCATGCCTTAATCCTAGCTACTCAAAAGGCTGAAATCTGAGGGTTGTAGTTCTAAACAAGTTCCCCTAGAAGGAAAGTCCTTGAGACTTTTTGTTGTTGTTGTTGGTCGTGGGGCTTGAACTCTGGGCCTGTTCACTGGCCTTCAGCTCTTCAGCTCAAGGCCAGTGCCCTACCATTGAGCCACAGCGCCACTTCTAGCTTTTTCTGCTTATGTGATGCTAAAGAATCAAAACCCAGGGCCTCCTGCATGAAAGGCAAGCACTCTACCACTGAGCCACCTTCCCAGCCCTGCTTGCGACTCATATCTAAATTAACCAGCAAAAAAACAAGCTATGGCTCAAGTGGTAGAGCACTAGCCTTGAGTAAAAAAGCTCAGGGATAGCACCCAGGCCCTGAGTTCAAGCCCAAGGACCAGCACCAAAAAAAAAAAAAAAAAAAAGACTTGCAGGACTACCTTGGGAATTAGGCCTAAATTTGTAGACTTGTAAATGACCTTCCGTTTCTCCCTTCTGAAATCATTACTCACAGTCTAGAATCTAGCCTAGAGACTAGGTCATTCTTCAAACCAGAAATGTCCCCACTCTGCCTTTTATTTATTTTTGAGAGTGGGGGAGGGAAAGAGAGAGAGAGAGTACAGGGCTTGAACTTAGGGCCTCATACCCAATGGTGTGTGTGTGTGTGTGTGTGTGTGTGTGTGTGTGTGTGTGTGTGTGTGTGTGTGTGTGTGTGTGTGTGTGTGTGTGTGTGTGTGTGTGTGTGTGTGTGTGTGTGTGTGTGTGTGTGTGTGTGTGTGTGTGTGTGTGTGTGTGTGTGTGTGTGTGCGCGTGTGTGTGTGTGCGCGCGTGCGCGTGTGCGCGCGTGCGTGCGTGCGCGTGTGCGCGCGTGCGTGCGTGCGTGCGCGTGTGCATGCGTGCGCGTGTGCGCGGCGTGCGTTTGGGTGCATATCCTGGGGCTTGAGCTTAGGGACTGGGTACTGTCTTGGAGTTGTTTTTTTTTTGTTTTTTGTTTTTTTTTTTTTTGCTCAAAGCTATCACTCTACCACTTGAGCCAGTTCTACTTCTGGCATTTTGTTGATTAATGGAGATAAGAGTCTCACAGATTTTCCTATCCTGTCTGGCTTTGAACTACAATTCTTAGACCTCAGCCTTCTGCTTAGCTTGATTATAGGCATGAACCACCAGCACCCATCCCTTACTCATTTTTTAGTTCATGACTGCCGCTCTATCACTTGAGTCCCACTTCCAGTCTGGCACTTTTTACTGGTTAATTGGCAATAAGAGTCAATGTTTTTTGGCCAAGCTGGTTTTGCACACTGATGCTCAGATCTCAGCCTTCTGAGTAAGATTACAGAGGTGAGCCACTAATACCTGGGTTTTTTAAATTAGCATACATTAGCGTGCAAGGGGGGATTTCACTGTAGCAATTCCACAAAGTGTATAATATATTCCAATCAGCTTCCCCCTCTTTAGAACTCTCTTCCCATTCTGCCTGTTCAATTAGAGCTATGAAGTGCTCACTTGGAGCTGGATGCTAGTAGCTCACACCTGTAATCTTTATTATTCTTTTTTTGGGGGTCCGGTCGTGGGGCCTGAACTCTGGGCCTGGGCGCTGTCCCTCAGCTCTTCAGCTCAAGGCTAGCACTCTACCACTTGAGCCACAGCGCCACTTCTGGCTTTTTTCTTTTTGCTTATGTGGTGCTGAGGAATTGAACCCAGGGCCTCAGGCATGCAAGGCAAGTGCTCTACCACTGAGCCACCTTCCCAGCCCCTCACACCTGTAATCTTAACAGTCAGAAGGCTGAGATCTGAGAATTGAGATTCAAAGCTAGTCCGGACTACCTTTGAAAGTTCTTAAGACTGTTACCTCCAATTAACCATTAAAAAAACGCTGAAGCCAGGCACTGGTGGCTCACACCTGTAATCCTAACTACTCAGGAGGCTGAGATCTAAGGATCGTGGTTTAAAGCCAGCCCAGGCAGGAAAGTCTGCAAGATTCTTATCTCCAATTAACCACCAGAAGTCAGAAGTGGCACTGTAGTTCAAGTGGTAGAGTGTTTGCCTTGAGATCAGGGATAGCACTCAGGCCCAGAGTTCAAGACTCACAACCGAGACACATACACGCGCGCGCGCGCGTGTATACACACACACAGCTGAAAGTGAAGCTATGGCTCAAGTGGAAAAACACTAGCCTTTTTTTTTCCTTCACCAGTCCTGGGGCTTGAATTCAGGTCCTGAGCACTATCCCTGAGCACTATCCCTGAGCTTTCTTTTGCTCAAGGCTAGCACTCTACCACCTGAACCACAGCACAACTTCTAGCTTTTCTGTTTATGTGATACTGAGGCATTGAACTCAGGATTTCATGCATGCTAGACAAGCATTCTACCACTAAGGCACATTCCCAGCCCAGAACACTAGCCATGACAGACAATAGGAACATGCAATTAACTTGAAGAGCAAATTCCTCATTAAGTTAAGTAAGAGTTTTTAGACCATGCATTTCTAGGAAGACAGCAAATGACTCCTAGTGGTAGGGAAGGTTCTTAGCAGGGCTCCAGAGGTCAGTGGGTGAGAGGTAACCTTTGCTTCTTTCTTCATGGCAGGAAATTACTGACCAGGACATGTTTGGTGATATGAGCACAAGTCTGGTTGTTCCAGAGAAAGTCAAAACACCTATGAAATCCAGCAAAACAGATCTACAGGGCTCTGCCTCCCCCAGGTACTCCAGACTAAAGGGACACAAGTACTATAGACTTGCAAGCATACCTGGTACCAGCTCCATAACCTGTGGAGGGTGTGGGCTGGTATAGCTTTGAGGCTGAGGGACTATGTAACCCTCTCATGCTCTCCATCAGCAAAGTGGAAGGAACACACACTCCCAGGCAGAAGAGAAGCACTCCTCTGAAGGAGCGACAGCTCTCCAAGCCACTGAGCGAGAGGACCAACAGCTCCGATAGTGAGCGTTCACCTGACCTGGGCCACAGCACACAGGTACCTACAGTCCCCCAGCAAGACCAGGTCCTCCAGACTACCTAGGCTTTAGTCTCCTCTGTCTCTTGTCCTTCTTGAACAGCTAGACAGAAGAAAGGAATATATGAAGTGCTGTCTATAAAAAGGCATTCTGGAAGACCTAAGTTAAAGGAGCCCACCACATTTATTTTTCACTGCCAATGTGTAATTGGGCTTCTGATTGATTTGTGGGATCTGGAGAAAGCACAAGAACGGAGGCATCATCTCCCTGCCAGGGCCATTTCCCTCCACTCTCCAGTCTTAGGGTGCTGGAAAAGAGCTGGAAAGAAACAAGATTTCGGGAGTATCCTCTCTACAGACTTGGAGAAGAGTTCTTAGCTGCAGAGCTGGCGTTCCTTCCAAGTCCTGTTAAGCAGCCAGTCTGATCACTTCCCTAATAAATATTGTGGAGAGAAATGTTTGGGTCAGTATGGCTTCCTGAGTTTGATGCTGTTACAGAGCTGCAAATGAACCTGAGACTAGAATAGCCAAGCTCCCTGGGTGAGGTATTGTCCTTCTTGTTAATCACTGTTCCTGAAATGTCCTTATTCACTGTGAGTCCCATATATTGCCTCCACCCTCATTATTTCTCTCCCCACTGCCCTTGATATCATTCGCTTGCTGCTCTAACTCCTCTGCTTCTACCATCCTGGCACTATATCTTTGCCTCACAGACTGTCCCCAGCAGGATCCCACAGTGACTCTCAGTCTGTTCCTCATCTCTATTTTGGTCTAGGCAATGGGAGAGTGTCTCCTTTACAAATTCCTGGTGTCTGCACTGTCTGAATACCTGTGCCAAGGGTTCTCCCCACCTTCACCCCCGGGTGCCTAACAGACACTCCTTACAGATTCCAAGAAAGGTGGTATATGACCAGCTGAATCAGATCCTGGTGTCCGATGCAGCCCTCCCAGAAAATGTCATCCTGGTGAATACTACCGACTGGCAAGGCCAGGTAAAGCATTGAGAACCTCAATTCTCAACCTGAGAGGGGTCTGCAGATGGGGAAGCAGGAGAGTAACCCCATCTCTAAGCCTCTCCTAAGCCAAGCCTGGAGCTCTGAGTTTCTATCTTCTGTCCAATCTATGAATCTTCCATCACTAACTTTTCTTTACCTCAGCCTCCTTATCTGTTTAAATATAAAGAAAGAAAAACCAAGCAATAAGCATTTGGTCTGGGTTGCCCTTCTTCAACCCCACCAGGATACCATGGATTAGGCAAGTGTCTACAGTAACACCAAATGCTATAACATGCTTGGGGCTATCCCTGGTTTCTGTGACGGCACTTCAACAGCAGCAGAGCAGACCTGCCTGTCTCTCACCATCCACCCTGTGATAGTCTGGTGCCAGAGGTGCTAGACATGGGTGACATTTGAAGCCCCAAAACTTACCCTCCCACCTCTCATAGCATGTCTCCCTGAAGTCTGCCTCACCTTTCCCTACTCTATGACGTTCTGCCCCAGCCTGGCAACCTGATCACCTCTGCCCAGTGTTGCCCAGAAAGCAGGCAGGGACTTAGCACTTGTGGGGCCTTGCACTCACCTGAATGCCTGTCCTTTTTCTATCACAGTATGTGGCTGAGCTGCTCCAGGACCAGCGGAAGCCCGTTGTGTGCACATGTTCCACCGTGGAAGTCCAAGCTGTGCTGTCTGCCCTGCTCACCCGGATTCAGCGCTAGTAAGTGCTCTGGCCTGCTATTTTGGAATTCCCTCCACCTCATGTTTTCACCCTGACTTGGAGGGTAGGGCCTGTTGGCTTCATCAGATCAGGGTATATGTTGACAGGAAGCAACAAAAGGCTGTAGCGTCTAGTACCCAGGATAGACTATTAACTTCTGAGCCCACTACTTCCTTGCCCAGACTCTTGCCTTGCCCCTTTCTTAAATTTATGATAAGGAAGAGAGAGTTTAAATAAGATCTTTTACTTTGTCCTGCGAGCTATAATGAACTGCTTGATGATCAAGAGTCAGTGCTCTCCTTCTCCAGGGCTTCTGAGAGACCTGGAATCCCCTCCCATGCAACAGAGAGTGGGGCAATTCCAGCTGACTATGGGCTTCCCAGGTAGCACTGCCTTAGGATTCCTTATTACCCATCCCTGTTAGCCTGGCCCTTCTTTCTTCTTCATGGGCAGCTCTCTCCCTCTTGAGCAGTGCTATAGTTTATTGCCTCCCAGTATTGTTTAGTGGATTTGCTTTCCCCTGTGGCTTCTTGGGGTATATGGAGTCAAAAGCTTGGGACCTTCCCTGAGCAGGATCCTGGTAAGCCCCAAGCATGGTGTGTGAAGACCCCCTTTCTTTCCAGCTGCAACTGCAATTCGTCCATGCCAAGGCCAGTCAAAGTGGCAGCTGTGGGAGGCCAGAGTTACCTGAGCTCCATCCTCCGGTTCTTTGTCAAGTCTTTGGCCAGCAAGACTTCAGATTGGCTGGGCTACATGCGTTTCCTCATCATTCCCCTTGGTAAAGTTGTGCAGTGTCCCAGAGGGTGTGGCACACATGAGGCCTCTATAAGCAGATCTGACTCTGCAGCAGCATGGGGCATTGATCCTAGGACAAACCACCAAGGAAACCAAAAGCCAGAGCCATGCTTGGGCCAACTCCTCCCATCATGCCACCCACTAACCCATTTACCTTGTCTGGTTTTCATCTATTAGGTTCTCACCCAGTGGCCAAATACTTGGGCTCAGTTGACAGTAGATACAGCAGCACCTTCCTTGATTCTGGCTGGAGAGACCTTTTCAGCCGCTCAGAGCCCCCAGTATCAGGTAAAGGCCCTTGGTAAGGGAATCCCTGCCAGGAGTGTAGCACCCGGTTCCTGACAGCCAACCACCGCTGAAGGGGACCTTCACCCTGTGGCTCACCATCAGCCAGCCACTGTGCCAGTTCACTTTCCCAGTGAGTGTCTATTGAGGGAGGCACATCCTGTGTAGCCCTCCCTTTACCCAGAAGTAAGAGGTCATGCTGGGCTGGCAGATGTAAAGATGAGTAGGAAGTAGTCATTCTCTAGATAAATATGTGCCACCAAACCAGCAGCTGTCCTTCTGAACAGCCAGTGTTGGTAGTGGTAGCATCAGAGGGAGGCTGAGATGGAATGCAGAAGACCATGTTTAAATGTATAACTCCTTTGATTCATAGCTAAGGGAACTTCAGAATCCTTTCTCTACCTCAGCTCTGCAGGTCCTCACCTAGCTCTTGGGGAAAGGGAGGAGGAGCCAAGTGTTTGCTGAATTGAATGAGTACTTTCCTTCTGGTTTATTGTAGAGTCACTGGATGTGGTGGGACGTGTGATGCAGTATGTCAATGGAGCAGCTACAACGCACCAGCTCCCTGTGGCTGAAGCCATGCTGACCTGCAGGCATAAGTTGTAAGTCTTAGTTTGGGAGATTTCTTTAAAATTCATTGGATGGGCCAGTGGCCAGTGGCCAGTGGCTCATGCCTATAATCCTAGTTACTCAAGAGGCTGAGATCTGAGGATCACAGTTCAAGCCAGCCAAGCCAGGAAAGTCCTCTATGAGACTCTTACCTCCAATTAACCACCAAAAAAGCCATACATAAGGCTGTAGCTAAAGTGGTAGAATGCTAGCCTTGAGCAAATAAGCTCAGAGACAGTGCTCAGGCCCTGAGTTCAAGTCCCAGGACCCAGCACCAAAAACAAATAGCATTAGGTGATCTAGGGGAATCTTGAGTCTTTCCATGTTTCACATTCTCCTCCACACTTCGTTTCCTGTCAAAGGAGCACAAGAAATGTAAATAATTTTTTCTGTCTCCAATCTAGACATTCCCTCCCTTGTCCTGGGCCTTCTCTGGCATGGGTTTGGGTTAGGTTTTTTTGTTTCTTTTGTATTGTTTTGTTTTGTTGTCGGTCGTGGGACTTGAACTCTGGGCTTAGGCGCTGTCCCTGCGCTCTTCAGCTCAAGGCGAGCGTTCTACCACTTGAGCCACAGTGCCACTTCTGTTTTTCTAGGCGTTTATTGGAGATAAGAGTCTCACAGACTTCCTGCCCGGGCTGGCTTTGAATTGCAATCCTCAGATCTCAGCCTCCAGAGTAGCTAGGATTACAGGCATGAGCCACCAGCGCCCGGCTAGGGTTAGTTATTTCTTTCCCCGGTGGCTGAAACTAACCAGGGAAGTAGGCAGTACAGTTTGTACAGTCATGTCTTTTCCCCTTCATTCTGTACATTGCCTCCATGTGGTATGACAGGAATATGTGCTGGACTCCTCTGAGCCATGAAACAATGTGGAAAGCTTATTTCCCCAGTACTCTGTTCAGTTGAACCCACTAAATATAAAACTTTCCTGTCTCCCAACAGCCCTGATGAAGACTCCTATCAGAAGTTTATTCCTTTCATTGGCGTGAGTACTACCCTCCTCTGATCTCCCATCTTCCTGTCTTCCCTTCATACACACTAAATACGATTCATCAAATTATCTAGAACAGTGGCTGCATGAGGATGAATTTTGTCACACACACCCCTCCCTGCCTTAAGAGGTGGATATCTGACAGCACCTAGAGACAGTTTTGGTTATCACAGCTGGGAACAAAAGTGTTCCTGGCATACCATCCAGTGACATAGGACAGTCCCCACCTGGAGAACGATGCTGCCCAAGGGTCAGGGAGGAACACTACAGGGAGGAACACTGGTCTGGGATGCATTTGGCTGTTCATCTGAAGGTCCTTTGTTCCCAAATCATCAACTGTGCCCACATTCATCATTAGTATCTCCTGTTTATTGCACCAGGCCTTGAACGTGGTTCATGTGGTCCTCTGTAGGAATGTCCAGAGTATGGCTTCTTCAGGCTTATGGACAAAGAGTGGCTTTGAAAAGTAGAGCATGGTATTCCAGGAGATGTCCTAGAGTCAGGCCCTGAGTTAAGGACTCTTCCTTTCTGAGTGGTGAATTTTGAAATAAAGGAGGAGCCTCACAGATGACATTATGTCAACTGTACTGGCCTTTGTTCATTTGGCAACAACTGGGCCTAAAAGACATAGGGGGCTCAGCAGAGACAGCACCACCCAAAAGAAGACTGGAAACTTTAATTTTTCACTGTGCTGTTTTCCCTCCTAAGACAGCTGTGTCACTTTCTGTAATTTACTTCCAGAGCCCAATAGCTTTCAGAAGGGAAAGGGCAGTGCAGACAAGGGACATTAGCCCCTATTATCCAAGATTAGCCCCTACTATTCAGTGCATCCAAGAATGTGGTATCCTGAGTGACCTCAACTGGGAAAATGAGCAGCCCTGTTCAGGCTTTGCCAGCTGCCCATCTAGCAATACATTTGCTACCTGGTTTGCACTGGGGCTATTCCTTGAGACACACCACACAGCCCAGACAGGCAGCATAACTCATGCCCTCATGGAACTGGAGGCCTGAGTCACTACTCACTGTAATCTCACAGCCAAGTGAGAGATTCAAAATAAAAAACCTTTAAGGAGATGTGCCTCAGTTGTAGTATGTGAGGCCCTGGGTTTGATCCTCAGCACAGGGAGAAAAAAAAGGAGTTGCTAGCAGTCACTGACAGAATGCCTAGGATACTAAGGGAGGTCTAATCCAGGAAGCTCTAAAATGTTGATTTGTTTCTCTTGGTCAGTAAAGAGACCCAGCCAGAAGTTTACCCAGGACCTACTGTAGGGAGGTATTGGGTCTCTGCTCTAGTAGCCCCAAGCCAGCTTCTATACAGCTCTGCCCCAGACTGGGGCAGGTGTCAGGTACAAGACCTCACCTGCCACTCAGACCACCAGGGATAGACCAAGTTGTTTCTAGCTCAGTGCTTCTCTGGCCACTGGAGGGCCTCCTCCCTCCTCTCAAGGATTCTCTATGGGATGATAATAAATATGGTCAAAATAGATTGTTTTTATCTATGAAAATAGAGCAGTAAAACCTGTTGAAATGGGGCTGGGAAGGTGGCTCAGTGGTAGAGTGCTTGCCTTGCATGCCTGAGGCCCTGGGTTCGATTCCTCAGCACCATATAAGAAAAAAGCCGGAAGTGGCGCTGTGGCTCAAGTGGTAGAGTGCTAGCCAGAAGCTGAAGAGCTGAGGGACAGCACCCAGGCCCTGAGTTCAGGCCACACGACCAGCAAAAAAAAAAAAAAAAAAAAAAAAAAAAAAAAAAAACCTGTTGAAATTATTTTGGAAAGGGAGAAAGGAAGAAGAAAGACAGTAAGACTATAATATATTGTAAAAGTGTGGGAATGTAACAATGAAATTTACTCCTGCCTCCACTCCTTCAACCCACCCCAGATAACTAATTTAAGCTAATGAGAGAGGGAGATAGAGAAAGGGAGGGAAGGGGAGAGAGAGAGAGGGGAGAAAAAGAGGAGGAGAGAAGATTCTGGTGGCTCATGCCTTTAATCCTAGCCACTTAGGAGGTTGAGATTTGAGGATTATGGCTCAAAGCCATCCCCAGTAGGAAAGTGCTAGCCTTGAGCTGAAGAGCTCAGGGACAGCACCCAGGCCCTGAGTTCAAGCCCCATGACTGACCAAAAAAAAGCCAGGCACTGGTGGCTCATACCTGTAATCTTAGCTACTCAGGAGGCTGAGATCTGAGGATTGCAGTTCAAAGCCAGTCCGGACAGGAAAAGTCCATGATACTCTTATCTCCAATTAACCACCAGAAAACCAGAAGTGGCACTGTGGCTCCAGTTGTAGAGCGCTAGCCCTGTGTTGACAAGCTCAGCACCTAGGCCCCAGAGTAAAAGCCCCACGACCGACAAAGTAATTCTCTATGGGGAATCTAATTCCCGAGACCTCCCTCCACTGCTCCTCCATATTCCAGAAGGCAGAAATGGAAGGGATAGTGTCAGTACCTTCAGCCCATATGATCTTTGAAAAATGAGATCAGGACACATAATTCCTTTGTCAAAGTGAGCTTTACCCTTGTTTCTATTTTTTTGGGGGGGGAGGGGGGGTCCGGTCATGGGGCCTGAACTCTGGGCCTGGGCGCTGTCCCTCAGCTCTTCAGCTCAAGGCTAGCTCTCTACCACTTGAGCTACAGCACCACTTCCGGCTTTTTTTTTTTTTTTGCTTGTGTGGTGCTGCGGAATCGAACCCAGGGCCTCAGGCATGCAAGGCAAGCGCTCTACCACTGAGCCACCTTCCCAGCCCTACCCTTGTTTCTAGAGAACTACCAAGTTTCATGAGTCTATCTCATTTGTTTTGAACTACTTTTCTTACTACTTTCTTTTGATTGCCTTTTTCTTCCTCTTCTCTCCTGCCTTGTACTGGGGCTTAAACTTAGGGCCTCAGCTTACTTCCTCACCACAGCTGGTGCTCTACCACTTGAGCCACATCTCCAAGTCCAGCATTTTGCTGGTTAATTAGAAATGGAATCTCAGGGACTTTTCTGTCTGCACCAGCTTTAAATCAGTTAATCCTCAGGTCTCGGCCTCCTGAGTAGCTAGGATTACAAGAATGAGCCACTAGTATCCAACTTTTTCTTTTCTTGTGCTAAGATAGAACCTAGAGCCCCACATAAGCTAAATCTGTACCCTTAGCCACTGGTCTGAGTTTTGTTGTTGTTGTTGTTTTTCCCTATATCTCTTAAGCCAACTGGGTTGCTCCTGAAGTATAAAGATTTTCAGAGCCCGGCGCTGGTGGCTCACGCCTGTAAATCCTAGCTACTCAGGAGGCTGAGATCTGAGGATCGCGGTTCAAAGCTAGCCCAGGCAGGAGAGACCATGAGACTCCTATCTCAAATAAACCACCAGAAAACCGGAAGTGGTGCTGTAGCTCAAGTGGTAGAGCGCTCGCCTTGAGCTGAAGAGCTGAGGGACAGCGCCCAGGCCCAGAGTTCAAGCTCCACGACCGACAAAAAAAAAAAAAAAAGATTTTCAGAGGGCCTGGGAAGGTGGCTCAGTGGTAGAGTGCTTGCTTTGCATGCATGAGGCCCTGGGTTCAATTCCTCAGTACCACATAGGCAGAAAAAGCCGGAAGTGATGCTTTGGCTCAAGTGGTAGAGCGATAGCCTTGAGCTGAAGAGCTTAGGGACAGTGCCCAGGCCCAGAGTTCAGGCCCCACAATCGACCAAAAAAAATTTTTTTTCAGAGTATGATAACACACCATTTGGTTGTGGCTGTAGTGCTCAACACCTGTGTCTGGTTAGACTGGAGCTTGCCAGCATGATGGAGGACCTAATGAGTGTCCTTTTCCCCCTTCAGGTGGTAAAGGTGGGCCTTGTTGAAGACTCACCATCTACTGCAGGTAAGCCATGGCTCCTTTACTTCTCTGGGTAAAGATAAAGGTTTTTCCAGTCTTGTCTTTGAGCTAATGAGGCAAAAATTGATGGCATTAGATGTGGTGGGGAGGCAGTTTAAACAGGACCATGTTGGCCTCACTCCTCATTGTCAGGGGGGAAAGCAGGAGGACTCTGAGGCCCAAGAAGAAATCAACACTGCCTCTGAGAGGAGAATACGCCTCATCTTTGCCCCTAGAAGGTCAGGGGTGGCTGCCTCTGGTCAACTGTGTTTGTCTCCCTGACAGGTGATGGGGATGATTCACCCGTGGTCAGCCTTACCGTGCCCTCCACATCACCACCCTCCAGCTCGGGCCTGAGCCGAGATGCCACAGCCACCCCGCCCTCCTCTCCATCTATGAGCAGTGCCCTTGCCATCGTAGGGTAAGATTATTGCCCACACCATTCTTCACACACACTCTCCCCCCCCCTCTCTTGCCCACACCAGTTTTTTTTTTTTGCTTTGTCTGTCCTCTCCCACCCACCCCCCCACGCCAGTAGGGCCTAGCCATCTAGCTCACTTCCCAGGCACAGGATATTGGCCAAAGATAGCCACACTGGATTAGAATAGAGGCAGGTCAGCTGGCTGGCCAGGCCATCAAATGCTTAGTGAAATGGAAGGAGTCTCTCTGCCCTATCTGTCTTGCAGAGTTGCAGGGTCAGATGAGATGGTGTTGTCAGAGGCCCTGCATATTTGTGAAGTGTGCTGTGGGTGGGTATCTAGTTATGAGACCTCTCAGGGTAGTAGGAGTGTGTGTGCTTGTGGTGAAACACACCTGAGTTTATGTAGTAGATATGAACTGGCCTCACAGGGCTGTCACACAGCCTAAATGGGAACAGAGGGTCATGTGTGGGGCACACTGCCACATAACATTTCCTGTACACCAGTCTAAAGGAGGCTCTGGACCTACAGAGCTGATGGTTGATGGTACCTGCCCTCCTGAAGTTTAGGTTCTAGGTCTGGCTTGCGGTACAAAAGTGGCAAACTTCATAACTAAGAGATTACAAGGTCTCTCACTCTCTCTCACTCCCCTCTCTCTCTTCCTTTCTTTCCCTCTCTCTCCTTACTCCCTGCTTCCCTCCCTTCCCCCCCTTTCTTACTCTCTCCCCTCAGGGCCTCACTCTTGCTAAGCATACACTCTACCCCTTGAGCCACAGCCCTAGCCTGAGATCTCAGATTATCTGAAGTTAAGGTAGAAAGCCAAGGAGCTGGCCTTTTTTCCCCTGCCATGTGTAAAGAAGAGCAAGCAGTGACGGGCACAGGGCTGAAGGAAACCTCTACATGAGAGAAAATCAGGCCATGGAACAAAAAGCAGAGTACTTCCTTCCTCTACCCTGGCTTTCCTCTTTCTTTGTAGCACTTGAGAGGAAGGCAATGGCCAATAGCTTTTCCAGAAGCATCAATGACAGCGTCATAGTCCCTAAAAGAAACACCTGTTCTAGAGCTCAAATCCCAATCCTGATCCTGTCCTTCCTCTTCTTAGTGCCTTTTACTATCTTCTACTGATTTGTCTAGAAGGTGAGGTATAGGAACAGAGCCACATTCTGTCCCAGGGACCTGGCACTCCAGGCTTCTAAGAGACCTGTTTTCCCTAATGGCATGAAGGATTTCTGTGCAGCGTAGATTTGGGGGTGATTGGACCAAATCGTACTTTGACCTCTCTTCTCATCCCATTTTTTTAATGGAGCCACTGAACTGAGGCAGAAAGAAAAGTCAGATGACTCTCATAGCCTAGGTACCGATTGTGTCTGACACCTTCTTTCAAGAAAACACTCCTTTTCCCCAGGGAGCTAAAATTATCATTGAGCTAAAAGTGTCATACAAATGCAAAGGCACAGAGCAGCATCCATCAGCTCCCAAAGCTTCTCTGAAGTCACAGTGGTGCTTTTGCCTCTGCCTGCAGTTTCTCTAGCCCTCTGCCTGGTGTGGGCCACAGCTTTTTTGTTTGCTCCTGTGTATGTCCATATATGTACATGTGCATCCATGTGCACTCCTTCCAAAGCTTTCTGGCCTGCTGCTCTTCTCATCCTGATAGTTTCATTTGGTCCTCTTACTGTAATTTGGGCCTTTATCTTCTCCTGGCTTTGCCCTCAGATAAGCCTGACTCTCCATCCCATGACCTGATTCATCATGGCTAAAGGGGACAAGAGCCATGTAGTTGATTCTCTCCCCATCTCCCACTCCCAGAGCTGCTGGTCACCCATCCCTCATGGGGCTCCTGTAGTTAGGCCCTGAGGACAAAGCTGACATTTTGTTTTTATTCCCCTTCTCCAGGAGCCCCAACAGCCCATATGGAGATGTGATTGGCCTTCAAGTGGACTACTGGCTGGGCCACCCCGGAGAGCGGAGGAGGGAAGGAGACAAGAGGGATGCCAGCTCAAAGAACACCCTCAAGAGCGTCTTCCGCTCAGTGCAGGTTTCCCGTCTGCCCCACGGTGGGGAAGCTCAGCTTTCTGGCACCATGGCAATGACTGTGGTCACCAAAGAGAAAAACAAGAAAGGTAAATTCCACCAGAGGCCAAGAAAGACCAGAGGCCATAGGACTCCCCTCTCCTCTCTTGATCTGGAACAGAGTCTGTTTCTGGATGAGCATGTATCATATAGTTGGCAGGGGCCTGTAAGGCAGTCCTATCTCACATGGGAGACATGAGCATTTGTCTGTAATACAAGAAAACAGGGTCCTTGCTTCTGAGCAGCAGATGGTAGGATCAGGCAGTGTGGAAATCTGCTCAGCAGATCTTAGGGTCACTGCAGAGTGAAAGAAGCCTTTCTTTTTTGGGGGGGCGGGGTCCGGTCATGGGGCCTGAACTTTGGGCCTGGGCACTGTCCCTCAGCTCTTCAGCTCAAGGCTAATGCTCTACCACTTGAGCCACAGCGCCACTTCCGGCTTTTTTCTTTTTGCTTATGTGGTGCTGAGGAATCGAACCCAGGGCCTCAGGCACCTTCCTAGCCCCTGAAAGAAGCCTTTCTGACTGCTTCCCTAAGTGGACTGAAGTTGTAAGAAGTCCAGCTCCATGACCCAGCCCATAGTCACCGTGGTGACTATGGCAGTGCAGAGAGCTCACACCCAGTACTGGTGGCCAATCCAGAGAGGCCTCCTGAACAGAGAGATATGGTTGTCTTAAGAATGAAGTGGAGGGGCTGGGAAGGTGGCGCTTGCCTTGCATGCATGAGGCCCTGGGTTCGATTCCCCAGCACCACATAAGCAAGAAGAAAAAAGCTGGAAGTGGCGCTGTGGCTCAAGTGGTAGAGCGCTAGACTTGAGCTGAAGAGCTGAGGGACAGCACCCAGACCCAGAGTTCAGGCCCCACGACCGGACCAAAAAAAAAAAGAATGAAGTGGAGCTGGGTGTTGGTGGCTCATGCCTGTAATCCTAGCTACTCAAGAGGATGAGGTCTGAGGATCATAGTTCAAAGCCAGCCTAGGTAGAAAGGCCATGAGACTCTCCAATCAGTCACTAAAACTGCTGGAAGTGGAGCTGTAGCTAAAGTGGTAGAGCCCTAGCTTTGAGCAAAAGGAGCTCAGAGACAACACCCAGACCTAGAGTTTAAGCCCCAGGACCAGCAAAAACAAATGAATGAAGAAGGAAGAGGAGCCAAGCATAGTGATACATATCTGCTTTTTTTGGTTGGTTGGTTGGTTTTTTTTTTTTTGGTTGGTCATGGGGCTTGAACTCTGGGCCTGGGCTGTCCCTCAGCTCTTCAGCTCAAGGCTAGTAGTACTCTACCACTTGAACCATAGCACCACTTCCAGTTTTCTGGTGGTTAATTGGAGATAAGAGTCTCATAGACGGGCTGGGAAGGTGGCTCAGTGGTAGAGCATTTACCTTGCATGCATGAGGCCCTGGGTTTGATTCCTCAGCACCACATAAGCAAAAAGAAAAAAGCTGGAAGTGGCGCTGTGGCTCAAGTGGTAGAGCGCTAGCCTTGAGTTGAAGAGCTGAGGGACAGCGCCCAGGCCCAGAGTTCAGGCCCTACGACCGGACCCCCAAAAAAAAAGAGTCTCACAGACTTTCCTGCCAGGCTGGCTTTGAACAGCAGTCCTCAGATCTCATCCTCATGAGTAGCTAGGATTACAGGCATGAGCCACCAGCACCCAGTGTGATACATATCTGTAACCCCAGTTTTCAGGAGGATGAAGCAGAAACTGAAAGATACTTGTAACTCCAATATTTGGGAGGGTGAAGCAGAGTTTTTTAAAGGCCAGCCTAGGTTACATGGCTAGGTCCTATCTTAAAAAAAAAAATTAGGGTGCCAGTGCTTCATGCCTGAAATCCTAACTACTCAGGAGACTGAGATCCAAGGATTGAGGTTTGAAGCTAGTCTGGGTAGGAAAGTCCATGAGACTCTGATCTCCAATTAACCAGCAAAAAGCAGTAAGTAGAGCTGTGTTCAAGTAGTAGAGTGCTAACCTTGAGCAAAAAAAGCTCAGGGATAGCACCCACATCCTGCTTTCAAGCCCCTGGAGACACACACACGCACGCGCACACGCGTGCACACGCGCGGCAGTACTGGCTAAGAGGAGCTGATTAAGGCACCACAAGCAAAGTTAGAAGATGACTTTGGGATGAGTGAAACAGGAATTCCCACAGTTAGGCTACTATTCAGTAGTTTTCCACTGTCCAGCTGGCTGGAACCCTGCAGCTATAGCTATGGCTGCAGTAGCTGAGCTGTGTGAACCCAGACCTAACCTCCCACAAGTACTCCCAGAACAACTGTACCTTTTCCTGTGTGTGCCCTTAGAGCCCTAGTAGACACTATGCCAAAACCTATTAGACAACAACCCTAGGATCTAGTTAAGGTCTGTCAGCCCCTCAGCACCCACCCTGCCCTCACTTCTTTCCTGTAGCAGAGCAGGCCCACACATCAGCCTGGTTGGTGTAAATACCTGCTGCTGCAACACTCCTCAGCCAGAGGCCTGTACACCCCAGGCTGGGAAGCAGGCCTACTCAAGGTAACTAGAAGGGGCTTCAGAACTATGGGCCCTCAGTGTACTGGTAAAGATAGTGAGGTCCAGGCAGAGGTATGGGATCTTTGCCAGTGACTCAGGATCTCAGAGATCCTGACCCACGACAGAGTACAGGGAAGAAGGTAGACACCAGGAAAAGGGAACAGAGGAGGCTGCAGAGGAGGGGATGGCTTCTTTCCCAGGACTGCAACAGGCGTTTCTTGCTGTTTTTTGCAGTGCCCACTATATTCCTGAGTAAGAAACCCCGGGAAAAGGAGGTGGATTCCAAGAGCCAAGTCATTGAAGGAATCAGCCGCCTCATCTGCTCTGCCAAGCAACAGCAAACTATGCTGAGAGGTGTGGTGGTGACAGAGATGGCAGGGTGGGAGAGGGGGCTGCGATTCTCCCCCAGGGTGGAAAGGTGGGTCCAGCTGCCCATCCCCCTCTCTTCCGTGTCATCCCCAGTGTCTATCGATGGTGTTGAGTGGAGTGATATCAAGTTCTTCCAGCTGGCAGCTCAGTGGCCCACCCATGTCAAGCACTTTCCAGTGGGACTCTTCAGTGGCAGCAAGGCCACCTGAGGCCTTGCCTCCCAGGCAATCTCCCTCCTGGCACTGCCACTCAGCCTCACCGCCTGCGGGCAGGGGGAGGCCAGCAGGCCTGGGCTCAGCACCCCCTTCCCAGCACTGGAGCCTGCCTCTCACATGCCCAGTCCTGAAGGACACTGCCACTGGGGACGCTGCCCTCCCCTCCCACTACCCAGACAGCTCCTGGGCCACTCCTCCATCCCTCCCCTGAGCCCTCTCCTTTGCAGGAGGGAGGGATCCAGGCCCAGAGAAGGTTGGTTCTGCCTTCTGGTGCCCATAGTCCCTAGAATTGAGTCCTTCAGGCCTTCCTTCACCTGGCTCCCCACCTCTTAACCCCTATGGCCCCAGTTCCCTTCCTGGAAATAGGAAACCTGGAATCCTGGTCTATGGCAATAGGGGCCCATCCCTCTCCCAACAGCCAGGCCACTGGGCTCTCATTTTGTAAGGCCTTGCTGCCAGATGCCACCCACCCTGCCCACCTCTAAAGAGGCTCTTGTGAGGACCTCACCTGCCACAGTTTCCCAGAGGAGGTTGAGGGGACACTTGGGCCACCACAGTGTATTGCTGGGTTGGACGGGCTTTCTCAGTCTCCCCATGCACGACTTCATACCACCTGAGTCCCTGTAGATGTCCCATATCCTGCTGTTTCTTTGGTTCTTTTTACACGGCCAATCCTTTGGTCATTCGTATAACTTGTCCCATGCACAGGTCTTGTTCTTGTGGCTTCCTCCCTGTTGGTGATACTCCTCCTCTGCCTCCCAGCTGACCACCTAGCATGGCTGTGCCTGGCCTCGAAAGGTGGAAAGCAGGCCCCCCTGCACACAGTCTGTCTCCCTTTCACTATCACCTTGTCTCCTTCTTTGCTCTGTCCTCTCATCTGCTCCCTGTCAGGATAGCAGGCAGAGACCCAGCCTCTACCAGATCTCCCTTCAGCAGCCTCCCTCCTTGCCTAGTGATGAGGCTGACCCTGCCTGAACCCCCTCGTCAAAATCCTTGGGGGAGGCTGAGGATATGGAGACAGTGCCCCTGCCCCCCACTATTCCCTCTGCCATCCCCAGGGCTTCTCCATTGTTCTGTCATTATTCCCTAGAAGTGTGGCACAGAGCTTCACTTTCAAAGTGTTTTTCTCATTCTCCATGCCTCCCCCAAATCCCTCCAGCCTTCTTCCCCCACAGCCCAGCCCAACTGCCTAAAGTGTCTCCTTGGCCTGAGAGAAAAGTGGGTTGGGAGGACTGGGGCCATGTTGGATTTTTCATTCAATAAACTGGTGATTTCTTACCAACTGCCTTGGGCTTCTGTGCCCCTGTGTGACCACAGCTGTCTACCCCTTCCACAGGATTTGACAAGGATGTGATAATACTCCATTTAGAGTGAGCCAAGAGTTCAGTTTGAAAAAGAACAGGCTCCCACTTTCTCCAGTATGGGAATAGGCCTGAAATGGCTTATTTGATGTGAGGCGGGCACAGGTCCGACATAGAAGTGATGTTATCCCCTCATGGAATCCTGTGTTTCTCCAGGACTCACCACCCCTAAACCACATCTCTTTTGAAAGTTTGAAGTCAAAAGGCATTTTGGCCTCAGTCTATAGAGAGCTTGTGACTCAGGTCCATTTCTGAGTTCACTTTTCTGCCGGCCCTTGACCCAAGATAGAAAATTGTCATAGCCGGGGCTGGGAAGATGGCTCAGTGGTAGAGTACTTGCCTTGGATGCCTGAGGCCCTGGGTTCGATTCCTCAGTACCACATAAGCAAAAAGAAAAAAGCCGGAGGTGGCGTTGTGGCTCAAGTGGTAGAGCGCTAGCCTTGAGCTGAAGAGCTGAGGGACAACGCCCAGGCCCAGAGTTCAAGCCCCACGACCGGACCTCAAAAAAAGAAAAAAAAAAAAAAAAAAGAAAGAAAATTGTCATAGCCACTGTTTCCTGAGTGCTGGGTTTTCTCCACACTCATGCAGCTTTGGCCAGAAATCCCTCTCTGACCCTTCCTCTACTCAGCCACTGGACCACACTCCTCTCGTCCTGCTTCACTGGCCACTCCCTCCCTCCACATCTTCCCTACAGCATCCTCAGCTCCCAGCCTAAAGTATTGGAGAACACTGGGTTCTACCCTGAGCCTTGGAGTGAGCTAACTGGTCCCATAGTGCAGAGCATACTGCTTGTGCTATGTCCTACAAATGCCATTCTTTTTTTTGGGGGGGGGGCCACGGGGTTGTTGTGGGTCTTGAACTCTGGGCCTGGGCGCTGTCCCTGATCTCTTCAGCTCAAGGTGAATTCTCTACCACTTGATCCACAGTGCCACTTCCAGTCTTTTCTGTATATTTTGTATAGAAGAATCAAACCCAGGGCTTCATACATGTTAGGTAAGCACTCTACCACTAAGCCACATTCCCAGCCCATTCTTTTTTTTTCTTTTTTTTTTTTTCCGGTCCAGTCATGGGGCCTGAACTCTGGGCCTGGGCGCTGTTCCTCAGCTCTTCAGCTCAAGGCTAGAGCTCTACCACTTGAGCCACGGCGCCACTTCTGGCTGTTTTCTTTTTGCTTATGTGGTATTAGGAATCAAACTCAGGGCCTCATGCATGCAAGGCAAGCGCTCTACCACTGAGCCACCTTCCCAGTCCCTTTTTTTTTTTTTTTTAATTGGCTGGTATCAGTTATAGAGTGGGAGGGATTTCAGTGTTACCTCTCCGCACATTAAACTCCATTCTTCAGTTGGTTCTTCTACCTTGCATTCAATCCATCAGCAGGTCCCAGGCTTTCCAAGGCCCAGCAGCATCTCATCCTTCTCACTGTCTCATTATTTCTTCATTGGATATTGCCAAGAGATGACAACTGAATGTCCTCTCAAGACAAGTATGTTGTAAGCATGTATAAAAACCAAAGATAGAGGGAATGTGGCCCATCCTGAGAACTAGACATGGTTTAATTATTAAAAGGCAGTGGGAAACTGGGCACTGGTGGCTCACACCTGTAATCCTAGCTACAGGAGGCTGAGATCTGAGGATCACAGTTCAAAGCCAGCCCAGGCAGGAAAGTCAGTGAGCTTCTTATCTCCAATTGAACATCAGAAAATCAGAAGTTGCATTGTGGCTCAAAGTGGCAGAGTGCTAGTCTTGAACAAAAGAAAGAGTGCCCAGACCTGAGTTCTAGCCCCATGATTGACCAAAAACAAACAGTGGGAGCTAGGCACCAGTTATTCAGGCCTATAATCCTAGCCACTTAGGAAGCTCAAGTGGTGGAGCAAGAGCCTTGAATCCCTGAATTAAACCCCCAGTACCAGCCCAAAAAAGGCAGTAGGTGTTATGAGTGTAGAGCAGAAGAGGAAAGAAAAAGACCTTGTTGCTATTAAGAATTGTACCCTCGAGCTGGGCGCTGGTGGCTCACGCCTGTAATCCTAGCTACTCAGGAGGCTGAGATCTGAGGATCGCGGTTCAAAGCCAGCCCGGGCAGGAGAGACCGTGAGACTCCTATCTCCAATAAACCACCAGAAAACCGGAAGTGGCGCTGTAGCTCAAGTGGTAGAGCGCTAGCCTTGAGCTGAAGAGCTGAGGGACAGCGCCCAGGCCCAGAGTTCAAGCCCCACGACTGACAAAAAAAAAAAAAAAAAAAAAAAAAGAATTGTACCCTCAACACTGAGTCGGTGGGAGCCAATGAAGAGTTTCAGGCAAAGAAATGAGACTCAGCTTCACCACACTGGAGAATGCGGGGGTGTGTTCTTTAGACCAACCTGTTTAAAAACCATGTAATAAAGACATAGGCTCGGGAGAGAAATAGACAGACCTGAGGGTAATTTAAGAGGCAGAATCAACAGGTTTGGGGTGCTGGTAGAAAATGGGTCTGAAAGAGAGTCAAGGACAGGACTGGCCATCTGCCTTGCATGATGCACAGATGGTGAGACATGCCTGCAGGAGACTTGGACAGAAGATGACAAGGGCTGGGGCCTGTGCAGCACTCCTAGTGGGGGTTGAATATAGGTGTCTGGCTAGAGATGGAAATATGGGCGTCCTTGGCATATGGGAGAGCTGACGTCAGGAGAGGATGACACATGCATGTGGCATATGCGTGCATGCACATACATAGTTGTGTGCGTATGTGTGCACACGTGCACACACACACACATCTCCCTTTCTTGGCACTAAATACTTCAGCCTTTGCTTTTTTCAGATTCACCTATCTATTTGCTGCCTTGTCTGTTAGTCACTTTCATTCTCAGCTTTTTTTCTGGCAACACCGTGAGCAGAGACTGGCCTATATTTTACATTAAAAAAAAAAAATTATTGTAAAGATACTGCACATAGGGCTGGGAAGGTGGCTCAGTGGTAGAGTGCTTGCCTTGCATGCTGAGGCCCTGGGTTTGATTCCTCAGCACCACATAAGCAGGAAAAGTTGGAAGTGGCATAGTGGCTCAAATGGCAAAGCACTCATTTTGAGCTGAAGAGCTGAGGGACAGGGCCCAGGCCCAGAATTCAAGCCCCAGGACAAAAAAAAAAAAAGCCAGGCACTGGTGGCTCACGCCTGTAATCCTAGCTACTCCTGAGGCTGAGATCTGAGGATCATTGTTCGAAACCAGCCCAGGCAGGAACGTCCATGAGACTCTTATCTCCAATAAACTACTCTGAAAACCCAAAGTGGCACTGTGGCACAAGTGGTAGAGTACTTGCCTTGAGCTGAAGAGCTCAGGGACAGTGTTCAGGCTGAGTTCAAGCCCCAGGACTGACCAAAAAAAAAAAGATGCTATACAGAAGGGTTACAGTTATATAAGTAAGGTAATAAGTACATTTCCTATCAAGCATTGTTACCCCCTTCTATTTTACATTTTTTTTTTTTTTGCATCCAGTTGTGGGGCCTGAACTCTGGGCCTGAGCGCTGTCCCTCAGTTCTTCAGCTCAAGGCTAGCGCTCTACCTCTTGAGCCACAGCGCCACTTCCGGCTTTTTTCTTTTTGCTTATGTGGTGCTGAGGAATCGAACCCAGGGCCTCATGTATGTAAGGCAAGTACTCTACCACTGAGCCACCTTCCCAGCCCCTCTATTTTACATTATTTTCCTCCCCATCTCCTGCTCTCTAGCACAGTGTTTGTCAAATAATAAGCTTATCAATAATAATAAACTATAAAGAAGAGTGTCTGTCATGCACAAAGCTTAGTATAAAACCTTGGTGCCATTTTATTCTGTTCTTTCCATGACCTAAGAAGGTTAGATATTAGGAACCCCACTTACAGATGAGGAAAAAGGCAGAAATAACAGAACATTTCTAAATGCCAGCCAGGTACAGAAAGAGCTTTGGCTTAAGTGGTCTAACAACTATGTCCCCTCCTAATGAGCAGGACAGGAAGAGAGCACAGATTTGTCAGGACAGAAACCCGGAGCCTCTCAGGAAAGCTCTGACAAGACTTGACCTTGGTTCAGTGGTAGAAAGAGCTGACAAGTGAAACAGGAAGCAAGGATAGGGTCTTGGGAGCAGCCAATCTTGAGTGCTTCTGGGTAAAGGTGGTGAAGTGTTAAGATGAGATCCACAGAGAAAGTGCCCCACCCACCTTAAAAGAAGGAGGGAACCGGAGGGGGGGACAAAGGTGGTGAGAAAGCCGAATACAGTGGCTTGGGCACTCTCAGGCAGCCAAAGAGCTGGAAGGGGGGTGGAGGGTGAGTTTCCTGGAAAATACAATAATCTTAAAAGTAACAAGAGCTGCCTCAGCCTCCCCAGGCAAGGACTGGGAGGGAGAGGGGCTCCTCGGCACTGCAGAAAATGGTGGAAGGAGCTGAATCACCATTGGGCACTGATTCTTTCCTCTATTCTCCATAGACTGAGCACCCATCATCAGCCTGGCAGGAGACCAGCAGCTGCCAGGGGAGTGCAGGACAGAGCCGGTGAAGTAACAGCCCCTCCCTGGGGGGAAGCACAGAGTTATCCTGTGGACTAGATAAACAAAGCAAATGGCTGAAAGGCTGAACAGCAGCAAGGTTAAGCACTGAAAGCAAGATAAGGGTGTGAGAACAAACTGGGCAGGGAAAGGCCAGCACAAGGGAGGCAGGGCCAGCTGCCCAAGGAGAAGCACAAAAGAAACTGCCAAAGCCTTCACCAAGCAGAAAGCCTGAGCAAGGAACCTTTAGCAGAAGCCATCCAGTGAGTCTGACAATGGTTCTCTGTTTGCCTGGGACAAGGTGATAAAAGGGACATGCACCTTTACTTTAAAATGAGAACACAGGGAAGGAGCAGAGGTGGCAAATGTGTGTTTAAGCCAGCGTAAGCTGCAGGCAGCCTGCAGACACAGATGCACGAGAATGGGGGGTGGGTAGCAGGTGTGTCTGGCCTCTGGGGAACCTGACTCCGGTTCTATGTTGAGAGCATGCACACCTGTGCTGTTGCATGGGGCAGAACATGCTATTATTTGTCCTTATTCCTCTTAACCTACTCTGTTTGATCAATCTCCCTTCCATGCTCTCAGAGACAAAATGACCTAAAGATTCAAGAGAGAGGTAGTGGTCATTAAGAACCTGAGCTGCCCAAGAACAGCAGAATATAAAGTTGACCCCTAGTTGGGCACAGTGGTTCATGTCTGTCCTGTACCTAGCTACCTCCTAGCTACTCAGGAGGCTAAGATCTGAGGATCATGGTTTAAAGTCAGCCCAGGCTGGAAAGTGTCTAAGATTCTTATCTCCAATTAATCACCAAAAAAAACCAGAAGTGTCACTGTGGTTCAAAGTGGTAGAGCATTAGCCTTAAGCAAAAAGAGCTCAGGGGCTGAGAAGGTGGCTCAGTGGTAGAGCGCTTGCCTTGCATGCATGAGGCCCTGGGTTCAATTCCACAGCACCACATAAGCAGAAAAAGTCGGAAGTGGTGCTGTGGCTCAAGTGGTAGGGTACTAGCCTTAAGCTGAAGAGCTGAGGGACAGAGCCCAGACCCAGAGTTCAGGCCTCACGACCGATAGACAAAAAAAAAAAAAAAAGCTCAGGGACAATGCCAGGGAGGAAAGTCCCATGAGAATCTTATCTCCAACAAAACAGAAGTGGCGCTGTGGCTCAAAGTGGTAGAGTGGCAGCCTTGAGCAAAAGAGTTCAGGCCCTGAGTTCAAGCCCCATGACCCACAAAAAACCAAAATGGCTGGAGGTGTGGCTCATTAGTAAGATCACCTACACAGTAAGCTCAAGGCCCTAAATTCAAACCCCAGTACCACAGTACCACCAATAAATTAAATGAAACATAATTTGAAAAAAAAAACAAGCTGGGAACAGCGGCATCAGCTTCAGGAGGAAGTTTAAATAGGAAGATGAAAGTCCAAGCTGGCCCAGGCAAAAAGTCCCTATTGTAAAAAACAGTCTGTGACTTAAGTGGTGGAATGCCTGTCTGGCATGCACTAGACCCTGAGTTCAATCCTACTTCCATAAAAGCCATAATAAAGTGGACCCTGGTCTTCCATTGGCAGCTTTTTCCCCCCTCTCTGGGCCTCAGTTTCCTCAATTCTAAAACAAAACAAATTGAAATAGCTTCCAATCTGAGATACACATCACAGGCCCTGTTGAAGTTTTGAAATAAGAGGTGTCCAGGACCCACCCCGTCACCACCAAATCCCAGCTACAGAGGGAGAGAAAGCCTTCCATCGAAACTCTTCCCCCAAAGGATCTTGGAGATTGACATCATTAAATGCAACAAAAATGCCCTAGCCCCAGATTTTCTTTCCATGAGTACTGAACATACCAAAGGATTGGTGGGTGTAGTCAAGATGGAGTACACAGGCAGGCTTATTAAAATCGTAGCCTGGACATCCTCGGAAGACCAAAGACAACAAACTGGAAAGATCCGACAGGGATAAACAAGCTAAGCACAGCTGCAAATCATCAGTGAGCACATCATCTACAATGGGCACAGGAAACTGGTAACAACAATTGTATGTGGTGGTACCTGTCTGTAATTCCAGCACTCAAGAAAATGAGGCGGGGGGGGGGGGGGGCGCTGGGAAGGTGGCTCAGTGGTAGAGCGCTTGCCTTGCATGTATGAGGCCCTGAGTTCGGTTCCTCAGCACCACATAAGCAAAAAAAGAAAAAAGCCTGAAGTGGCGCTGTGGCTCAAGTGGTAGAGCGCTAGCCTTGAGCTGAAGAGCTGAGGGACAGCGCCCAGGCCCAGAGTTCAGGCCCCACGACCGGACCCCAAAAAAAAAAGATATAAGAAACTGAGGCAGGAAGATCATGAGTTCCACGCCAGCTTGGACTATGTAGTGAGACACTGTCTTAGAAGAAAAGAAACTGGTTAACTGCAGGGGTTTCTGGGCAGAAAAAGCAAATGGCTAAAGATAATTTAGGGTACGTGAACACTGCATCATATGAAACTATTAACTATCTGAAGAAGATAATTGACAGAAGTACAAGATCAGGAGGAAAAAAATCTATCCGTTTGTAACTGAGATGTACATGACTTTGAGATTTAGATAACCATAGCTTGACCTATAAGAACTGTCAAAGTTAGTCTGGCTTGGCTTTACAGGGGACAAGGCAGCCTTATTTGTTGTTTACAGTGCTGGGGATCAAATGCAGGACTTCCTGCGTGCCAAGCAAGTACTCTTCCTTTGAGCTATACTCCTAATCCTAGTGGTAGTATGCTTTTTTTTTTTTTTTTTTTTTTTACCCTCGTGGGGCCTGAACTCTGGGCCTGGGTACTGTCCCTGAGCTCTTCAGCTCAAAGCTAGTGCTGTACCACTAGAGCCACAGTGCCACTTCTGGCTCTTTCTGATTATGTGATACTGAGGAATCGAACCCTGGGCCTCAGGCATGTGAGGCAAGCACTCTACCATTGAGCCACGTTCCCAACCCCGGTAGTATGCTCTTTAAAAAGAACATTCCTCTGTGAGCATCTGGATCATTGTCCCTGGGATGAGCAGCAAATGGATTGATATAAGGGAAAATGGCATGAGGAAAGGTACAAAGACTGTGAAAACTGGAGGCACCTTCACTGCCCCTATCTCCAAAGGGAGCAGATTTCTTGCAGAAGACAGAAGCTGTGGGTGACTACCACAGGAAAGTTCTCTAAGGAAAAATCTTTTCTTTTCCTTTTTTTTTTTTGGGGTCCGGTCGTGGGGCCTGAACTCTGGGCCTGGGTGCTGTCCCTCAGCTCTTCAGCTCAAGGTTAGTGCTCTACCACTTGAGCCACAGCACCACTTCCGGCTTTTTTTTTCTTTTTGCTGATATGGTGCTGGGGAATCTAACCCAGGGCCTCATGCATGCAAGGCAAGCACTCTACCACTGAGCCACCTTCCCAGCCCCCTTTTTTTTTTTTTTTAGTCGGTCATGGGGCTTGAACTCTGGGCCTGGGCGCTGTCCCTCAACTCTTCAGATCAAAACTAGTGTTCTATCACTTTCGCTACAGTGCCACTTCCAGTTTTCTGGTGGTTGATTGGAGATAAAGAGTCTCATGGACTTTTCCTGCCCAGGCCAGCTTTGAACTGCGATCCTCAGATCTCAGCCTCCTCGGTAGTTAAGAGTATAGGCCTAAGCCACCAGCACCCAGCTAGGAAAAACTTGTACAGTTGCCCTGTTGTTCTGGAAGAAGGGGTGAACTCCCTGTCACAGCAGGTACTCAAGCTAAGGGTACAGGATCATCTCTGTCACACACACATTGAGGATCTAAGGATCCATGAGGATGCTGAGCCTGGTGAACTCCTGTGTATGAACCCAGCCCTACTCTACTAAGAAGGAACAAACACAGGCTGGGAAGGTGGCTTAGTCTAGGTAGAGTGCTTGCCCAGCATGCATGAAGCACTGGATTGGATTCCTCAGTACCACATAAACAGAAAAAGCCAGAGTGGTGTTGTGGCTCAAGTGGTAAGAGTGCTAGCCTTGAGCAAGAAAAAGTTCAGGGACAGTGCTCAGGCGCTGAGTTCAAACCTCAGAACTGGCAAAAAAGAAAAGAAAAATCCAGGTGTCAGTGGCTCATACCTGTAATCCTAGCTACTCAGGAGGCTGAGATCTGAGGATCTCAATTCAAAGCCAGCCAGGTCAGGAAAGTCTGTGAGACTCTTTACCTCCAATAATTCACCAGAAAACCGAAAGTGGCACTGTGGCTCAAGAAGTAGAGAGCTAGCCTTGTTCTAAAGAGCTTAGGGACAGCACCCAGGCCCAGAGTTCAATCCTCATGCCTGACCAAAAAAGAAAGAGGGGGGGGGGGGGAGAAAGAAAGAAAAAAAAGAGAGAAAGAAGAGAGAGAGAGAAAGAAAAAGAAAAAAATGAAAGAAAAGAAGAAAAGAAACACTCCAGGTGTTTGGGTAGCTAGGGTGCCAACACCAGGCCTCATTATGCAGCTTTTGTTCCTCAGGGTAGTCATCCTGCCATCACCTTCTAGAACTGTCCACCTCAAAGTGGTTAGGGGCAGTACTGATCCAGGGATGCAAAGAACCAGACCAGAAACGGGTTTGGAGAGACTTAGCCAGGCCAATAGATGTATCCTTCTGCCTTTTTGTAAACCAGTGTTTACCAAGTGCCGCCATGTCTCATACCATGTGCTAATTTGTGAGTGAACAAGACGGATGTGTGGGAAGAAACAATGAAAATGTTGGAAATATTAATGCTCTAGAGAAGGTGAAGTGCGCAGGGACTAATGAACCCCTTTGGAAGGGGGGGAGGGATCAAGGTGGGCCTCTCTGAGGAGGTATCATCTAATCTGAGCCTTAAATGACACCATCAGAGACGAAGGACAATCGTTTTGTCCTGATAATACGGTCAGCAGAATATGCCAGCCTTTTCATACGCAGGAGCACTGATCCCTTGTCCACAGAAGCGGCCTAAACGCCACAGCAAGGTGGAAGGCCGGAGGTGTGGGCCAGGGCGTAAAGCGCCTGCCAAGCAACTGCAAAGCCTGAGTTCAAACAAAAAAAAAAAAAGGACGATAGAGGAAAAAGAAAATAAAAATGGGTATCTCTGAAGGGAGGAAAGGGGAGGGGGTAACGACACATGAGCGATCAGGGATGGACCGTGGCAGCACCCACTTCAAACCGGTCTTCGTGAGGCCTGAAAGCCCCCAGCCAACGGCAAGGGCTCATTGAGCCCGACTCGCTCTGGACTCTGAGGGTCCGAGACTACGCGCTGCGCCTCAGTTTCCCCCGCTGTCCCCGCTGTCCTCGCTGTCGGCCGCACAGGGTGAGCTGCTTCCAGAGCATTCGCAGGCCAGAGCCTCCAGGCGTTTCGCAGAGCCGCGGAATCCCGAGCCCGAGCTCGGGTGGGTTACCCCGCGCCTGGGGCAAGCCGACGCCCCAGGTCCTCGGCGGCCCCGCCCTCTCCCGGTGCCCCGCCCCTCCCCCGGAGCAGGCCTGGCCTGCGCGCTCCTTTAAGGCAACCAGCGGCCCACTGGAGCGTGTTTCGCCCCCTCCGACACCGCCGAGGTAGTGGCTTCACCTTTAAGGCTGCGCGGGTGCTTCTGGGAAAGCCGGCGGGATGGAGGCAGCGGGACCCGCACACCGCGGCTGGTCGGGGTGAAGCGGGGCGGGAGCCCGAGCCGGAGCGGGAGCCGGGCCTGAGCAGCAGGCGCAGGTCGGCGCGGGCTGATTGGGTCGGGACAGGGGGTCAGGCCCTAGAGTGGGGAGGGGCCGCGGCTGGGCCGAGAGGAGGGGTCGTCGTGGGCGCGGCCTGTGAGGGGAGCGGGCCTGTGGGGAGGGGACGCGGGCGGGGGGCGGGGGGGCGCGCGGGGACGAGCTTGGCGTTTTCTGAGGAGGGGCTGCCGGACCCTGCCCCGGCCTATGGGAGGGGTCGTCGTGGGCGCGGCTTGGGTCCAGAAACCCGAGAGCCTCGCCCGGCTGCCCCGCGGGCGGGTCGGGGGGAGCTGCGGGGGGAGGGGGCCGCGGAGGCCGGCCCGGGGGGGAGGGGGCCGCGGAGGCCGGCCGGGGGGGAGGGGCTCTCGGGGCCGGAGGCGCCGCCGGGAGGGACCCCGGCGGCCCCGGGCCGCCCTTTGGTGTTCCGGGTCTCGCCTCCGGGAGTCCCTGGGAACCCCCGGACTGAACCACCTCAGCTGGCCAGAGCCGGGGGTCCCGGGCGGAATCTGGATCCAGCCTCGCCCGCCGCACCGCATTGCGTCTCCCTGGCCGAGACGAAGCTGGCGCGCCCCCTGTAGGCCGAGGGCTGGCACGGTGCGAGCTGCCGTCTGGGGGACCCGGGGACCCGGGCACCCTGGGGACAGGAGTCCGGGGACAGCCGGTGTTTACCTAATCTGGGTGGACGGCGGTGTGGCCCTAGGCCCGGCGCCCGCCTGCCCTCCCCTGCCTTCACAGGCGGCAGCCACTACCATGGCCACGATGGTGCTTCCGCGGGAGGAGAAGCTGAGCCAAGATGAAATCGTGTTGGGCACCAAGGCTGTCATCCAGGGACTGGAGACTCTACGCGGAGAGCATCGTGCCCTACTGGCTCCCCTGGCCTCTCATGAGGGAGGCGGCGGCGGCGGCGGCGGCGGCGGCGAGGCTGAGCCAGGCTCACAGGAGCGCTGCATCCTCCTGCGCCGCTCTCTGGAAGCCATCGAGCTGGGGCTGGGGGAGGCTCAGGTAGGTCAGTCTGGAGCACTGAGCTGGGAGGTCATCAGAGGAGTCCCGGTAACTGTATAGAAACAGGATCTGAGCTGGGAACCACCTAGCCCTTGGAAGCCCATGTTAGAGCCAAAATAAATACATTAAAGAAAAGAAGGCGTTTTGGAGGTTTCCCAGTTCTGCCCCAGGAGACCTGGAGCACTGGCACTCCCACACAGAGCTCCCGGCCCCACTGCCCCCCCCCCACTCCCCCTGCTCAACAGGAGACCAAATAGCCTCGAACAGGAAGGGCATTCTTAAAGAAATACTCCCCTACAACTCACTCATCCATTCATTCGTTAAACTAACTTATCAAATGTCTGCTATGTGCTAAGCAGTGTGTTCATGCTAGGGAAGCAGGATCCAACGAGATAAAGTGAGTGATAAACAAGATTCCTGCCCTCAACAGATGTGGTAATACACTTGTGTAATCTTAGCACTTGGGACAATGAGGCAGAACAAGAGTTTGATGCAGCCTAGGCTACACTGTGAAATGTTACCTTAAAGTCGGGGAGGTGGGGAGAGAAAAGATGCATATGGAAAGGTCCTGAGGTGGAAGTGAGCCACTAGAGCTTCATGGCACAGGGAAGAGGAACAGAAGGCAGGAACCAGTTCATGGGGTTTATTCTCAGGAAATTAGGTATCCTTTTCTGGAAGACTCTGAAACAGGAAGGTGACATAGTTGGTCTAACTTGGGTTTTAAAAGCTTCCTTTGTGAGATTTGGAGAATAAAGGTTAGTGAGTTACAGATGGAAGCAGGTAGTGAGTGGGGAAGCAGCCACTGCATGAATTCAGCTGAGAGATGGCAACTTGGACTAACTTGATAGCCATGAGTGGCAAGAAGGGAATCAGTTTCTAGGATGTTTTGGAGGTAGGCCCAGCAGAACCTGGGAATGAAGTAAGGAGAGAAAAGGAGGACAGCATAACTTCCCTGACTTGTGCTTTATGCAAAGTCAAGGATGAGAGAACTGAGTGGTCTAGTTTTGGGGCTGCAGGGACTATATGCAGAATGAGATACTAGGAGGACACTGGGCTGGAAAGAGTCCCCATGGAAAAAGCTTTGTTCTCAGATCTTGATAGAGCCACTGCCTGGGCACATTCTATCATTTAACACTAGTAGTTTTGAAAATACCTGTCACTTAAGATATTGGCTAATCAAGGGCTGGGAAGGTGGCTCAGTGGTAGAGCGCTTGCCTTGCATGCCTGAGGCCCTGGGTTTGATTCCTCAGCACCACATAAGCAAAAAGAAAAAAGCAGGAAGTGGCGCTGTGGCTCAAGTGGTAGAGTGCTAGCCTTGAGCTGAAGAGCTGAGGGACAGCGCCCAGGCCCAGAGTTCAGGCCTTACAACTGGACCCCCCAAAAAAAAATTTTTTAAAAAAGATATTGGCTAATCAACTAGAGATTGTAGAGTCCTAGACTGCTGGGCCTTTTGGAAGGCCACTACATTGCAGGTGTGGGGAACAGGACGACATGGAGCATGCTGACAGTGAAGCCCAGTGTATAATTGGAGAAGAACAAAGGGCATGACTAGAAAGAGGAAGAAATGACCCTGCAACCTGGATTCCATGTGTGGAGCCCATCCATGCCAAGGCTCTAAGACAAGAAGAGGTTGAAAGCTCAGGAGGGGAATCAGCAGTACAGAAGGCAGAGGATGCTGGATGCTAGGGTGTCTTTCAGTAGCCTTTTGCCCATGTATGGTTCTTAAGTAACTGCTAGCCCTATCTGGGTGGCATAATGGCTGTGGCTTCCCCAGGGGAGAGAGATTCTGGGAGCTCAGGGATCTCTTCACTCATGGCTCTCAGGTTAATCTAACCTGAGTTTGAGCTCTGGACTGTGGTCTGTTTGGGACCTGGTGGGGAGTCTTCCTTGAGGGTGGGAGAACTCGTAGGCCCAGCACCCCTTCCCAAGCAGGGCCAGGCCTGATTTCTCACTCGTCCCTGGAGGCCCAGGCCGGGGTTTCAGGCTGAGGGGTGGCCAGGGCTCTGATGTTCATCTGGCTGGTTGCACAGGTAATCCTGGCACTATCAAGCCACCTGGGGGCTGTGGAGTCAGAGAAGCAGAAGCTGCGGGCTCAGGTGCGGCGCCTGGTGCAAGAGAACCAGTGGCTACGTGAGGAGCTGGCGGGGACGCAGCAGAAGCTGCAGCGCAGTGAGCAGGCAGTGGCCCAGCTGGAGGAGGAGAAGCAGCACCTGCTGTTCATGAGCCAGATTCGCAAGCTGGATGAGGATGCTTCACCAAATGTGAGCCCACCCTAGCCAGAGGCCCGGGGTGGTAGGGAACACTTAATCCCACCTGGTCCATGGGTCATCTGTCACTTTTCTTGACACCCTGTCTTCCTTCCCAGGAGGAGAAGAGTGACGTCCCCAAAGACTCTCTGGACGACCTATTCCCCAACGAGGATGAGCAGAGCCCAGGTGCAGATGGACAGTTGGCTCTGGGTGGGGGAAAAGGGTTATATGAGTCCTGGACTTTGGGACCCAGAAGTTGCTTGTTTCCATTCACAATGTCGCAGCACATTAGAATGTAAAAGGCAGATCTTCCCTGTTACATCTCACACCCCTGATCTCTGCCAGGAGCTGACATCACGGTTCAGAGTGCTGGACCTGCTGCTAGCTCCTCTCTGGGCTGACTCTGAGGGGCAGGCTTGACCATTGCAATATAGGGCTGAGCCAGCAATACTTGCTTAACTTGTGTTGTTAAACACATATGGGAGTCCATCCCACAGGTGGGAAGCTGAGTCTTGGAGGTAAGGAACTTGCTTTTGGTACAGACAGCTTTTGGAACTGTGACTTGACCCACTCTCTATGGGGAAATCCAGACCTATAAACAGGGAAATAAGCATTATGGTTAGTGACTTGCTCAGGGCAAGCTGGCATGTGCCAACACTGTCCAGTGGAAAGATGATCTAATCTGCCCTTGGCCCTGTAGCCCCCAGCCCTGGAGGAGGGGATGTGGCAGCCCAGCACGGGGGCTATGAGATCCCAGCACGGCTTCGCACTCTGCACAACCTGGTGATCCAGTACGCCTCCCAGGGCCGCTACGAAGTGGCTGTTCCCCTCTGCAAGCAGGCGCTAGAAGACCTGGAGAAGACTTCAGGCCACGACCATCCTGATGTGGCCACCATGCTGAACATCTTGGCCCTGGTCTATCGGTGAGGATCCTCTGCCCACGTTTGAAGATCCTTCCTGGGCCCTGGGCTCCAAGATCAGTTGAGAGTGGAGAGAGAAGGGACTGGGATCTAGATAGAAATAGCTTCACACATGAGTATCAAAGGTGACATGTGAGGATGCCAGGGTCCTGAGAAGTCAGCGTGACTTTTCTAGGCACCCAGGCTTGAGCAGGGGCTTTGAAAAGTTGAGTTAGAACACAAGGTTGGAAAGGCTTTCTGTTGGCAGTGATGTGAGCCTGGGCACTGGGTACTCATTGTGCATGGCTTAGAACTATGGGCATGAGGTAGGACCTCAGCAGGTAGAGTAACCTACTCAATTTCCCTTGGGCTCTTGGAGGGTGAGCAGCTAGGTTACCCACATGAATCATCGCATATGCCCACTCATCAGTGGCTGAGGGGACTACTGTCCCCTGGAACTGGGCCTCAGGCTGAAGGGCATCTCTGAATATCTACTCCTAGGGACCAAAATAAATACAAGGAGGCAGCCCACCTGCTCAATGATGCTTTAGCCATCCGGGAGAAGACACTGGGCAAGGACCACCCAGCTGTGAGTAAAGGACTAGAGGATGGGAAAGATACCTTTACCCCCTAGTTGTGGCCTAAGTCAGGTGCCTTCCTTCTCCCACCCCGCAGGTGGCTGCAACATTGAACAACCTGGCCGTTCTATATGGCAAGCGGGGCAAATATAAGGAGGCAGAGCCGCTGTGCAAGCGGGCACTGGAGATCCGGGAGAAGGTGGGAACAGATAGGGCTGTGGGTGGGGCAAGCAGGGCATCCAGGCGACTCTGAACCCAGCCATTGACTCCTCCATCCCAGGTCCTAGGCAAGTTTCACCCAGATGTGGCCAAGCAGCTCAGCAACTTGGCTTTGCTGTGCCAGAACCAGGGCAAAGCCGAAGAGGTGGAATACTACTACCGGCGGGCCCTGGAGATCTATGCCACACGCCTTGGGCCCGATGACCCCAATGTGGCCAAGACCAAGAACAACCTGGTGCACTGCGGTGGGGCAGGAGGGAGGCTGGGCAGCGGGGAGGAAGGAGTAAGCTCAGCTCCCTGCATCCTGCTCACCCTCCTGGCTCTACCCCTCTAGGCTTCTTGCTACCTGAAACAGGGCAAATACCAGGATGCAGAGATCCTGTACAAGGAAATCCTCACCCGGGCTCATGAGAAGGAGTTTGGCTCTGTCAATGGTGAGTCCATGATCATCACATGCCTCCGGCATATCCAGCATGGGGCCCCTCCCCCATGAACACACAGCACTACCACAACCAAGCAGGCCCTCGTGCCTAGAATCTGGCTGGTGGCTCAGCTTCACATGTAACATGCCCTGACTGGCATGTATCTTGACAGCACACTCTAGGGGTCTCCTAGGAAACAGCCTTGTGGTCCTTGGTCATTTCCTCTTTTTTTTTTTTTTTTTTTTTTTTGGTCGGCCGTGGGGCTTGAACTCTGGGCCTGGGCGCTGCCCCTCAGCTCTTCAGCTCAAGGCGAGTGTTCTACCACTTGAGCTACAGCGCCACTTCCGGTTTTCTGGTGGTTTATTGGAGATAGGAGTCTCACGGTCTTTCCTGCCCGGGCTGGCTTTGAACCGCGATCCTCAGATCTCAGCCTCCTGAGTAGCTAGGATTACAGGCGTGAGCCACCAGCGCCCGGCTGGTCATTTCCTCTTGATCTCTCAGAACCTGGCCTGTCATGCAAGCCTCCTCAGAGTCCTGGGCTTACAGGCCTAAGGTGTGTAAGGCTCTGTATTTTGTCTGTGGTCCTACCCTATCTACAAACTACTCAATCTAGGCCTGTTCTCTGTGTGTCCAGAGGAGGGCCAATGATGTTTTAAGTCTGTTTCTTGTTCATTCAACAAAGCCCAACCCTGGTCCTTCCTGGGTGCTGCTGTGGCCAGCCTATTCTGAAGAAACAGGCTGGTGACATTGTCCTATCTCCTCCTCCAGGGGACAATAAACCCATCTGGATGCATGCAGAGGAACGGGAGGAGAGCAAGGTAATTCAGTGGGCAGGTGTTGGGGGAGGGTATGAGGCTGGGATATGTGGACGGGAGGGAGAGCTTCTCCCACCTCCCGCAACCATTATTTCCCCCAGGATAAGCGCCGGGACAGCGGCCCCTATGGGGAATACGGTAGCTGGTACAAGGCCTGTAAGGTTGACAGGTAAAGTCAGCAGACTGCTAGGGTAGATTGTTAATGGGGAAATGCATCTTCCCTGGGGAGGCTCAAGCTCCATACTCCATCATCTCACCCTTGGAACCTCTCCTCTGCCAACTCATTATTCAAGGCCCAGGTCACAGGCCACCTGTCCCAGGAGGGCTTTCTGCACTGGGAACAGCATGATGCTCTCCTGGGTCTCCCAGCTTTTGATCCTGTTGGCAACATCCCATGAGGGCCCAGATTTCCAGTCCTTTAGGGAGACCAGTGGGTCTAGCATACGCTGGGATATATACAAGGAAGGGGCTGGATTCTAGCTGGCTTGGTGGTTCCTCGGAGCCCAGGGTAGGCTGGCTGTTATGTAGTCCCTGGTTCTTGAGGAAACAGAGTTTGAGACCATCCTGACATCCATCCACAGCCCCACAGTCAACACCACCCTGCGCAGCTTGGGGGCCCTGTACCGGCGCCAGGGCAAGCTGGAGGCCGCACATACGTTGGAGGACTGTGCTAGCCGCAGCCGCAAGCAGGTGAGGCTTCGTGCCGGAGAGGTGGGCAGGGACCTGTGAGGCCCAGTATGTGTTCCAGTCAGGATCTGATGTTCTCTGACCCCTCCCCAGGGCCTGGACCCTGCCAGCCAGACCAAGGTGGTAGAACTGCTGAAGGATGGCAGTAGTGGGCGAGGAGACCGCCGGAGCAGCCGAGATGTGGCTGGAGGTTCAGGGCCTCGGTCTGAGTCGGACCCGGAGGAGGCGGGGCCTGCAGCTGAGTGGAGCGGGGTGAGTGTGAGGGCCAGGATGGGCCAGGGGCTAGTGTAGCCAGTGTGGCCTAGAGACAACCTTGCCACCCATAGGATGGCAGCGGCTCATTACGGCGCAGCGGCTCCTTTGGAAAGCTCCGGGATGCCCTAAGACGCAGCAGTGAGATGCTGGTGAAGAAGCTACAAGGGGGTGGTCCCCAGGAGCCCCCTAACCCCAGGTGAGCCCCATACCTAGGGTAAGCCTCTCCAGACCCAATGACCCCAGGCCATCTCTTAACCCAAGTGTATCCTTTTGGCCCCACGTGACCTCCCCACCTCTCTGGTCTACTCCCACCAAGTCTGTCCCCCTTCTCTGCTCTCCCTCCCCAGCCTTCCCCCACTCCCGCCCTATCCCACCACGGGCAGTGCTCAGACATTCTTTTCCCTTAGGATGAAGCGGGCCAGTTCCCTCAATTTCCTCAACAAGAGTGTGGAAGAGCCAGTCCAGGTAGGGGTTTGGGGTACATGGGACTAGGTAGCCCAGGCCCAGGCCCCGCCCCAGAGCCCTGGGACACACATCTACATATGTTGCTGCTCAGCTTCTGACATGTCTCATCATCCAGCAATGAGTCTGTCCCCATCCCAGTCTGCTTTGGGCCAGACAGCAGGGAGAAAGAAGAAGGGCCCACAACCCCTGCCCTGGGGTGGAATTATAATCTGTCAATGCCAACACAGTAACTGTGGAGGTGGCAGGAGTGAAGCCCAGCAGTGGCCTCCGGCCATTTCTGCCTCTGCCCAGTCCCTGGGATTCCCATTTGGCTTCCATGAGGGCCTTGCTGGGACTGAGGAAGGGAACACAGTTGCAGCAGCATGGAGCTGAGACTCCTGCCCCTCTGCCCACAGCCTGGAGGCACAGGTCTTTCTGACAGCCGCACCCTCAGCTCCAGCTCCATGGACCTCTCCCGACGAAGCTCCCTTGTGGGCTAATCCTGAAGGGGCAGCCAGAATCTACCCAGCACCCCCCGACCCCAGCCCTGCGCATGGGCCTGCTGCTTGTCCCACCGTCTCTCCCAAGGACCCGTTTTTTCTGTTCAATCTCAGGGTAACCCCTCCCTTGTCATCTCAGCCTGGGCCCTGGAGGCCGAGCCTGCCCGCTCCAGCTCTACCCCTTATTTATTCTTTCAGCAGGGCCCCCTCTTTCCTGATTGGGGGTCAGTGGTAGTGGCTGACTGGAGTCTCCCAAGATAGAGACTCCCCCTTCATGGCCTGCTTACCCCAGACCCCAGAGTCAAGAACACTAAGCATCTGCCCTCCGTCGACACTCCTGCCTCCCTTCCGGCCGTTGCTTCTGTATATAGAGAAATAAGTTATTGGCCGTGTCCCTTCCCTCAGTCCACGGTACTGTCCGGGCCTCCATTAGCCCCGTCCTTCCCCAGTGGTACCACCCAGGCCTTAATCACTCCCATTCCACGCGGTGGTATCTTCCAGGCTCGATATTCTCAGAGCGGCACCTCCCCAAAGGGTGCACCTGGCCTCTGAGAGATGTGCCCCACCCAGCCTGGTTCTGTGCCCTAGGACGGAGGGCCTTGGCCCGTCCCCGCCGGGCCCTGCGCTGCACCCCGGCCATATGCACTGCCCCTCCTGCCCAGGCACGGCCTGGCCCCGCCCAGGGCGCCATGTCCAGCCATCCCCACGCCTCCCATGCCCGCAGCTTCTCGCCAGGGCCAGCGACGGCCTCCAGTGGCAAGAGGGGCTGCCCCAGAGGTGGGGTGAGGCGGTCGCTCTCTATTTTCAGATGTTGCTGTAGAAATAAAGACGGTTTGAATCTGAGCCAGGCTGGTTTTGAAGCGGAGGCCCAAGGCCCCCAGCGTCTCCAGGTTGGGGTGGGGTTGCACCAAGTCCTGCCCCGCGATGCTGGAACCAGTTCTGTACCCCTGCCTGGGAAGTGTTTAGAGGCACCAGCAGTGCGGAATTTCTCCTAAAGCTTTCGCTTTTGGGGTTCAAGAGTGCGGCCTTTGATGAGCTCGGCCCCATAGTACAAGACCAGTTTAGTGGTGATAGCCTGGAGCTGCGGGTGACTTAAAGGTGCCCAGCACAGGAATAACCCTGGAGAAGTGAACTTTTACTGGTCCTGCTAATACACACGTCAGTGCTCACAACCTCGAGTCGACGGGGCAGGATGGCAGCCCTCTGTTCGAGGGAAGTGGAAAGTGCCGAGCCCGGGTCTCCGGGGCCGGGGTGGGAGCGCTCGGAGCGCAGTCCCTTCATCCGTTCTGAGATTGGACTACAGGCCCCAGAAGGCAGCGCGCCGCCAGCGTTCGGGCGCGTGACCGCTCGCGCTCCTCGGGCTGCGCCTGCGCAGGCGGGAGTAAGTTGGACACTCGAGAGAGACTACAAGTTCCGGGAGGCAGCGCGGCACGACCGAAGTCGAGAGTGTTTACGCCTGCGCGATGCGGGAGGGGCGTCTAAGGCGGAGCGGCCACCATCTTGGAACGGGAGGCGGAGCAGAGCTGACTGGGAGCCACCGAGCGGGCCGCCGCCGCCGCCATGAACCCCGAATAGTGAGTGAGCCCCGCCCGCGCCGTCCGGCGCAGCCTCGATCCCGAGTGCGGGGCTGCACGCTTACTGGGATTGTCTGGCCTGGGTCAGAACTGCGCGGCGCCCCCCCCACATCCGGGTCTCTCTTCCGCTGACTCCCCCCTCACATCCGGGTTCTGCCCCTCCTCCTGGGGGGTCCTCAGGACCCCAGCTCGACACCCCTACTCCTGGCGCCCGGGGCCTACAGGCGGCAACCCCGAAGGGCAGCACTTGAAGCCCGAGATACTGGTCTAGTAGGCCTCGGTCGGGCCACCAGCAGCTCCACTCTCCCCAGGCCTCAGTTTCCCCCGCTGCTTGTCCCACGAACCCGGTGATTTAGAGCCTCTCAACAGTTTCTGGTTTCGAGTTAAGACTCAGGCACTTTCGGTTGGGTCGTGAACTTCTCTGCCCTTGCTTTTCTTCTGGACACAGTTCTCTGAACTGGCAGGGTCTGGCACAGACCCTCAAAGACCCCAGGAATCCCTTGGTTCGCATCCCCTGCAGGTCCTCTTCTCCAGGGCTGCCGCCTTGCCCTTGCCTGGGTCGCTCTTCTCTCCGGCGGTCTGTCCTTTCCTGCCCTCTTACCTTCACTCAGGCCTCCAGCGCCACCTTCTCACCCTTTTCCCTCCGCTGTCACATTGCCAGAGAACTTTAGGTGAATGTAGAATTTGCTTTCCCCACGCAGGACGATTCTGTGCTCCTCAAATGCTTCACTTCTTGGTAGCTCGCTGCGGGTTATGGCCCTCATCTCATGCCTTGCATTTCTACTTTTCCCCAAGTATCAGTTGCCTTCTTCCTCTTCTGCCACTTCCTTTTTCTTCTCCAGCTCCACACCTCAGATTCCCTTGGAGAAGAGTGAACCTCAGCAGGATTGGAAGGGGAAATAAAGGAAGCAGTAGGCTCTTAGAGTTTTCAGCCGGGTAACACGGCAGGTCACTTCCCTTCTCTTAACTCCTGGTTTCCTCATTAGTTGGAAATCATAACATTGCCTTCATCGAACTGTTGTGAGGGTTTAATGTGAGGATGCATTTGAAGTACAGCTCAGTATTAAGTGCTATTATTGCCACACATGGATTGCCCCTGGTTGGTGATTTTATAACAAGCTCTTCAGGTAGATTTTTCTCTAGGTAGTTTTGGGCTGGGCCCTAGAATCCATTTCTGGGCCTTCCCCTACACACACCACAAGGCAGAGTGTGGCTTTCCAAAATAACACCTCCTGAATAGAATCGTGGAATCTTACCAGGAAGCAGGGAAGGATATCCGGTTTTGCTACCTCATTGATTGTGACTCTGGGCAAGTCAGTTCCCTCTCTGTGCCTCAGTTTCCTTCTCCATAGAGTGGGAATGCACACTCGGCAGACTGAGGACCCTGTGGGCTAGCTTGTTGCAAGTGAGGGGCTCCACCCTCTCTTTTCAGGTCTGGTGGATGTGGTGAGCACCAAACCAAAGCATGACTCAGTGTGGGGGGATGCTGTAGTGGTAACCCCAAGATGATGAGGTGGGCTCCCTCCCTTCCTTTATATTTTCCCATCCTCTCTTTCCAGTGACTACCTGTTTAAGCTGCTTTTGATTGGTGACTCGGGTGTAGGCAAGTCATGCCTGCTCCTTCGGTTTGCTGTGAGTAAGAAGCCCCTTCCCTGTACCATCCTTCTGAGGTCTTGGCTTGCTGCTGGGAGGGAGAAAGGTGTCCCTGGGGGCATAGTAGGTACAAGACCTGGGGACGAAGCAGGAGGTTTCAGGTCCTGCCAGAACAAGGGTACAGGGCTGGCAAGTTGGGGTGCTCAGAGCTGGGCCTTGAGGGTTAGGAGCCCATCTAGGGCAGGAGGCTGGGGGTGGGGGGAGAGGCTTTCCAAATGGGCCTTAGGCCCGTTCATTCAGGCCACTTCACTGGCGCCAAACTTTCAGGATGATACATACACAGAGAGCTACATCAGCACCATCGGGGTGGACTTCAAGATCCGAACCATTGAGCTGGATGGCAAAACCATCAAACTTCAGATTGTGAGTGTGGCTTTCCTCTAGATGTTGAGACAGAAATATGTGCATTGAGAAGATGGGGCTTATATTGGGCTGACCTGCCCCTCTCCATACTGTCTTGTAGTGGGACACAGCTGGTCAGGAACGGTTCCGGACCATCACTTCTAGCTACTACCGGGGAGCTCATGGCATCATCGTGGTGTATGACGTCACTGACCAGGTATTACTGAACTTCTCCTCTCCATCTTTGCCTCTTCAACCTTGAAGGGTGGTTGTTGTTGTAATTGTTGTTGTTGTAGTTGTTGTTGTACCAGTACTGGGGCTTAAACTCCAGGCCTAGTGGTCTCACTCAGCATTTTTCGCTCAGGGCTTGTGTTCTACCACTTGAACCACCTCTCCACTTCCAGCTTTTTGGTGGTTAATTGGAGATAAGAGTCTGAATGATTTGTCTAGGCTGGCTTCAAACTTCCATTCTCGGATCTCAATCTCCTGACTAGCTACCATTATAGGTATGAGCCCACAGTATACGGATAACATTAGGGGATTTTGTTTGTTTGTGCAGATACTAGAGTTTGGACTCAGGACCTGGGCTCTGTCTTGTAGCTTTTTTGCTCAAGACTAGTGCTCAACTGCTTGAATCACAGCTTCTAGTTTTTTTGATGGTTAATTGGAGAAAAGTTCCCAGGCCCTGAGTTCAAGCCCCAGGACCAGCTCAAAATAAATAAATAAGTCTCACAGACTTCCTGCCCTGGCTGCCCTGTGATCCTCAGCTTTCAGACTCTGGAGTAGAAAGAATTACAGATATGAGCCACCAACACCTTGTTAAGCTTAGGTTTTGCTGCTTGCTTCTTTTTGTGCTTTCCATCTTTTCCCTGCTTCCTGGAAAGGAGACTGTACTCTGACTCATTCTACAAGGAAAACAGTCACAGAAATGGAGCTTTCTGAGGCCCTGATGAAGGGTCTTGGCAGAACCAAGCCTTACGCCTCCCCTCCCTGCATCTCATTCCGGTTCTGTACCTTCTAGGCACTGTGTTGTTGTTGTTGTTGTTTGTTTATTTTTTTGTTTTTGGGGGGGGTCCAGTCATGGGGCCTGAACTCTGGGCCTGGGTGCTGTCCCTTAGCTCCTCAGCTCAAGGCTAACACTCTACCACTTGAGCCACAGCACCACTTCCGGCTTTTTTCTTTTTGCTTATGTGGTGCTGAGGAATCGAACCCAGGGCCTCATGCATGCAAGGCAAGCACTCTACCACTGAGCCACTTTCCCAGCCCCTAAGCGCTGTGTTTTGTTGGGCTTTAGTTAGAGGTTAACCTGTGTGTGAGGGCTGTGGCTTCCTGTGTGAAGACATTGAAGGGAGCAAGCAACTAGAAGGCGTTAGACAAGAAAGTAAGGGAGCACTGAGCCCTGTGTGAGCAGAGGTCCAGCACCCCATGTTCACTGCAGTGTCTTCAATCACATGTTCCTGGCAGTAGTGGCATCAGAAACCATCCTTCCAGGGGCTGGGAAGGTGGCTCAGTGGTAGAACGCTTGCCTTGCATGCATGAGGCCCTGAGTTCGATTCCTCAGCACCACATAAGCAAAAAGAAAAAAGGTGAAGTGGTGCTGTGGCTCAAGTGGTAGAGCACTAGCCTTGAGCTGAAGAGCTGAGGGACAGCGCCCAGGCCGAGTTCAGGCCCCCGACCGGACCCAAAAAAAAACAACATCAGAAAAGAAACCATCCTTCCAGTCAGGCGCCGGTGACTCACGCCTGTCATCCTAGCTACTCAGGAGGCTGAGATCTAGGGTCATGGTTCAAAGCCAGCCTAGCAGGAAAGCCCGTGGGACTCCTATCTCCAGTAAACCACCAGAAAACCAGAAGTGGTGCAGTGGCTCAAGTGGTAGAGTGCTAGCCTTAAGCTGAAGAGCTCAGGAACAGTGCCCAGGCCCAGAGTTCAAGACCCAGACTGACCAAAAAACAAAAACCATGAAACCATTCTTCCGTATTTTAAGCTTGCAGACTTCATAATGTTTGCCTTTCTTTCTTCTTTTTTTTTTTTTTGTGGTCGTGGTGGTCGCGGTGGTACTGGGGTTTGAATTTATGGCCTCACACTTGCTAGGCAGGCAACCTACTGCTGAGCTGCCCTCTGCCAGCCCCAGCACCACCCTTTTTTTTGTGCCAGCCCTATGGCCTGAACTCAGGACCTGGGTTCTGTCACTGAGCTTTTTTTTGCTCAATGCTAGTCCTCTACACTTGAGCCACAGCTCCACTTTTGGAGTCTCACAGACTTTCCTATCTGAGCTGGCTTTGAGCTGCAATCCTCAGATCTCAGCTTCCTAAGTAGCTAGGATTATAGGCATGAGCTACAGGTGCCCAGCTTGCCTGGCCCCAGCCCTTCCTCCCCCCACATCTACCCTGTTGTGGTCTGGTGCCCTGCTGGTGGTCATAGAACTTGAACTCAGGTCCTAGGGTACTGTCCTGGAGCTCTTTTTTGCTCAAGGCTAGCACTCTACCCGAGACACAGCTCTGCTTCCACTTTTCTGGTAGACAATTGGAGATAAGTGTCTCATGGACTTTCCTGCCTGGGCTGGCTTTAAACAGCCAAACTTAGTTCTCAGCCTCCTGAATAATTAGAATTACAGGTATGAGCCATCAGCATCTACGTATGTCTTCATAATCTTAACCCGTACCTGTGCTTCCTAGATCAAAAACTTGAAGAGGTGTTATGTAATGTCTCTCCATCAGGAATGGCCAGAGTTAGAGCCCAGTGTTCCTGGCTTTAATCAACTCCTTCTCTGCCCTTGGACACCTCCCCTGAGCTTCAGACCATCTGCAGAACTCAGCTGTTCCCAGCCTGGGCTCACCATCTCTCCCCACATTGTTTCCTACATCCTTATCTTTGTAATGTCATCCCTATGGGCCTGACCAGAAACTTTCCTTCCCATCAGCCTCAAGGCCCCTTTATTCTGTCCCATCATCTCAAATCTGTCCCCTCATAATAGCAGTGATGAGGATAATAGTAGCTCTTGCTAATTAAGCACTTGTTTTGAGACGGGCCTGCATTCATTCTCTTGCACAAACAAAAACCCTGCCAGAGGTGCTGCTTTATATAATAGAGAAAACTAAAACTCAGAGGGGTCAGGTGACATGCCTAAAGTTACACAGTAATTGACTGAGCCTGGGTTCTACCCAGCAGAGCCTGACTCCAAGCCTGTTTGCTTCCCGGCCACATTCTCTTTTTTTTTGGGGGGGGGGGGGTCGTGGGGCCTGAACTCTGGGCCTGGGCGCTGTCCCTCAGCTCTTCAGCTCAAGGCTAGTGCTCTACCACTTGAGCCACAGCGCCACTTCCAGCTTTTTTCTTTTTGCTTATGTGGTGCTGAGGAATCGAACCCAGGGCCTCATGCATGCAAGGCAAATGCTCTACCACTGAGCCACCTTCCCAGCCTCCCCCCCCCCGCCACATTCTCTAGCACAGATCTAGATTATTCTAACCATCTCCCAGTTGGTCGCCATTTTCTTGCTGGTCTGCTTTCATACTGTGCCCAGAAAAATCTTTCCAGACCACAAGTGTTAGTCTGCTGTTCATCGTCAGAGAACCGCTGCTCTTCCGGTCTTAGCCAAGCTGAGATCCTTTGAGTTCTGGCCTTCCCACCTCAGGGTCTGCAGCAGCCCCCTTTTCCCACTCCCCACTCCTCTTGCTTGCCAGCTATCTCCTCCCCTGCTACCAGTCCTGGCCCTCCCTGGCTTCTAACCATCTTACTGTAGAGTGTGTTTTGCTCTGTTCCTCAACTGCTCCCTGAATGCCTTGGGGCAGGCCCTGGTTTGAGTTCCCCGTTTTGCACCCAGCACAGAGCCCGGCTTGGGGCACGACAGGAAGTATACATTAGAGCCCAGTGTGCCTCAGAGAAGGAAAAGCAGCTGGAGCTTGAGTGCCGGCCTTTGTCTGGGATGTCGAGCTGCTGGCAGCATCTGTGCCCCATTGAGGAGACGGTTGGTGCCAGAAGTAGAATGAATGTTCAGCTCTGTGCCTGGGACGCCCATTTCCTAACGGTCGCTGTGAAGACCCTCTTCCTCCCATGGGACTTAAAGGGATGGCGTGGCAGGGAGTTCAGCCTAGCCTGGGTGAAGCCTTCAATTCAGTCCTAGCATTGAACAAAACAAAAACCTCAGGGCTGGGAAGGTGGCTCAGTGGTAGAGTGCTTGCCTTGCATGCATGAAGCCCTGAGTTCGATTCCTCAGCACCACATAAGCGGAAAAAGCCGGAAGTGGCACTGTGGCCCAAGTGGTAGAGTGCTAGCCTTGAACTGAATAACTCAGGGACAGCACCCAGGCCCAGAGTTCAAGTCCCACAACCAACAAGGAAAAAAAAGACCCTCAAAACCCTTAAATGGATGTAAGACCACTGTGGGGCTTGGTAATTCTCACTGACCTGCATGTCCTCTGCCTTTTTCCCCTTTTGTCTGCCCTTCGCCTGATGTCTTATATGTGGTTAGGCCCTAGACTTAGGTTCCAGGAAGGACAGCAGCAGCACTGGATACCCTGTAGGCTTAGGCAGCTGTGTAATGTTGGGGCTGCTGGCCGGCAGCTGGGCTATGCTGAGCATTTTTTTTATTTTTTTGGTGCCAGTCCTATGGCTTGAACTTGGAGCCTGGGCTCTGTCCCTGAGCTTTTGTATCAAGGCTAGTGTTCTACCACTTGAGCCACAGCTCTACTTCTGGCTTTTTTGGTGGTTAATTGGAGATAGTCTTGTGGGCTTTCCTGCCTGGGCTGGTTTAGAATTATGACCCTTAGATCTGAGCCTCCTGAGTAACTGGGATTATAGACATGCACCATCAGTGCCTGGCTTGATCTTTTGTCTTGATTTTGGTTTAGTTTTGTGCCGGTACTGATCTTGAACTCAGGGACTGGGCTCTGTTGTTTAGCTTGTGTGTGTGTGTGTGTTTGTCAGTTGTGGGGCTTGAACTCAAGGCATGGGCCCTGTCCCTGAGCTTTTTTGCACAAGACTAATGCTTTACCACTTAAGCTATAGCATCACTTCCACGTTTTTTGGTGGTTAATTAGAGATAAGTGTCTCATAGACCCTCCTGCCCAGGATGGCTTCCAATTGTGATCCTCAGATCTCAGCCTCTTGAGTAGCTAGAATTACAGGCATGGGCCACAAGCACCTAGCTCCCTTAGCTTTTTTGTTCAAGGCTGATACTTTACCACTTGAACCACAGCTCTAACTTTTGGCATTTTGATGGTAAAAGACAAGAGTCTGATAGACTTTCTTTGCCTGGGCTGGCTTTGAACCATGATTCTTAGATCTCAGCCTCCTGAGTAGCTAGGATTACAGGCATGAGCCATGGTACCCAACTTTGGGGGCTAGGTTTCTTTGATCCCGTAAGGAGAAAAGGCTAAAGGCGAGGAGGTTTCCTCAGGTCTCCGAGCTCAGTGCCTCTCCCTCAAAGGAGAGGCCTGTTCTTTGAGGCCCTGGGGAGGGGATGGGGGGACTAAAGTTGGAAGCTCAGTAACTCCGGACTCTGGGCCCTCCAGGAATCCTACGCCAATGTGAAGCAGTGGCTGCAGGAGATAGACCGCTATGCCAGCGAGAATGTCAATAAGCTCCTGGTGGGCAACAAGAGCGACCTCACCACCAAGAAGGTTGTGGATAACACCACAGCCAAGGTGAGCAGGCTTGTCCAGGCTGAGGGGCTGGGTGGGGGCAGGGGCTGTATCCCTCATCTTCCTCTCTCTCCCTCTTTCTCCTCTCCCTTGGGCAGGAGTTTGCAGACTCTCTGGGCATCCCCTTCCTGGAGACAAGTGCCAAGAATGCCACCAACGTGGAGCAGGCGTTCATGACCATGGCTGCTGAGATCAAAAAGCGGATGGGGCCAGGGGCGGCCTCCGGGGGTGAACGGCCCAACCTCAAGATCGACAGCACCCCTGTGAAACCAGCTAGCGGTGGCTGTTGCTAGGAGGGGCCCTTGGGATGGGACAGGAGGGAATGCCTTCTCCAGATGATGCCCCTAGAGGGCGCAGGAGATGCCTCTCCCTCTCCTGGGGCATTTGAGTCTGTGGCTTTGGGGCGTCCTGGGCTCCCCATCTCCCTTTGGCCCATCTGCCTGCTGCCCTGAGCCCCGGTTCTGTCAGGGCCCCCAAGGGAGAACATACAGGACCTGTGGCTGGGGTAGGCACGGGGGGCTGCTCTGCTGCTGCCTCTAGGTACCTTGAAAAGATGCTCCTCCACGCACCTTCCTTTGGAATGAGGGCTCCACTGTCTGTCTCCCCACCTCTATGTATGCTGCACTGGGTTTCTCTCCTTCCTCCCCTCTCCCTTTCCCAGGAGCTGAGGGCCTGCCTGGCCTTTGCCGCCCCTGGCTGCATTCAGTGGCCACGGTGTCCAGGAGCCCAAACCCAGGGTCCTGGGCCAGACCTCAGGATGGGCATGGTGGCTGAGGGGCCCCAGCAGCCCAGCCTTTCCCCAGCCTCCCGCCCCCTCCCACACTCACAGCCTGAGCCGTCCAGCTGCGGTGGGGTCTGAGCACAGCCAGGTAGGTGGGCGGGCAGCCTGGCTGGGCCTGTGTCTCCGTCACACAGGGAGCCTGCTCCTGCCTCCCCCTGCCCTGCCAGAGCCAGGCCCGTGCGAGGCCTGCCCACCGTGCCCCTTTGTCCCCAAGGCAGGCGGAGGCGGAAGGCCCACCGTGCCAGAGGCCTGGCACCAGCCTTAACCCTCACTTTGCCAGCATCGCCCTTTCCCTGAGGCAGCGCCTCTGGCTTATTCCTTCATCCTGAGAGCCTAGGGCCAGAGCCGCCTCTCCACCGCTACTTCTCTGGGGGAGTGGGGCTGCCTCCCAGCATTGGGGGTGTCTCTGCCATCTCTTCCTGCCCAGGATCCCGGCCTCTGCCCTTCAGCACAGCTGCTTCTTGCAGAAAACCAACCGTTGGTCTCTAAGAAGCCATGTCCCTCAGTGCTGTCTCTTGCCTGTCCCCCCACGCCTGCCCTGTCCTCCCCTCCAGCTTGTATTTAAATCCCCCGGGGCTGCCCCTGAGGGGCCCCTTCTCCCCTCTGGTGTCATGTCAGGCATTTTGCAAGGAAAAGCCACTTGGGGAAAGACGGAAAAGGATTAAAAATAATAAATTTCCACTGGCCCTTGGACGAGCCAAGGGTTTTTGCAAGGAAGTGTGCTGGCCGAGTGTGGTCTGTGGTCCGGGTCTGTCTTTGGGGGGGGAGGGGACCGGACACCACGCACGGGGGTCCTGGCTTGGGCTGTGTCCCGAAGTTGCAGGTGAAAGCCCTTGACCCACATACCGGGCCGGGGAGCGGGAGGCCTGCGCGATGGCGCGTCCCCCAGGGCCCAGCACGGATCTGTCAGAGGGAGGCGGGCACGCGGCCATCAGCGAGAACCCGGGGAGCCGCTGCCAGCACCCCCGGGCCCGGCGCAGGGCACGCGCTTGGCAGGAGCCCGCGAGGCCCTCGGACCTGGCCGTCTCAGCTCCCGTGGCCTCCAGCCAGGTGCCCTGACCGCGGCGGCGCCCGCCGGGCCTCACACCTACAGCCGCCGCCAAGTGGGCGCGGTGTGCGGGCCCGGCCGGACCAAGCGGCGGCCAGCTTGCGTGACGGGTCCAGGTCCACGTGTCCCGAAACTGGGCTTGACGGGGGCGGGGGGCGGGCAGCGCAGGGCCGGGCCGACCCGACAGGCGGCGGGGCGCGGGGCGCACAGAGCCCCAGCCCCGCCCGAGGCCGCTGCGCGCAGCCCCGCCCCCGGCTCCGCCCCGCCGGCTTCGCGGGCTGGAGAGCGAGGGAGCCGCGGGCGAGGGATCGCAGGATGTGCGATCGGGGCCCGGGCAGCCGGCAGCGGACGCGCCCCCCGAGCTCCCCGGCCCGCGCCCCGCGCCCCCCACGGCCCCGCGGCCCCGGTCCCGGCCGGGCCGCCCGCGTCTCCCGAGTCTTGCGGGTCATGTCCGACCGGCCCTGAACGCGGGCCGGGGGGCGTCCCCTTGCGCCCGGACCCCGCGCTGGCGCCCCCCGGGCCGCCGCCAGGCGCGGGGGCCATGGCGTTCACCTTCGCCGCGTTCTGCTACATGCTCACCCTGGTGCTGTGCGCCTCCCTCATCTTCTTTGTCATCTGGCACGTAAGGCTGGGCTCGGGCTGGGGGCGGGGTGGGGGACCAGGGGGCCCACGGGGCAGGAGGGGGCCGGGCCGAGGGGTCTCAGAGCCCCGGGGATACTTGGAGCCTCCACCCCGCCATCCCCTACCCGTGGCCTTTTGTTCGCCCCCATTCACACCCCCTGTAGTCGGCTTCCTTTGCCGGGCCCCCCTTCCTTCCCCGCCCCCGCCTGTCTGTGGGTATGTCAATAGGTCCCTGAACCCCCACTTCTGCCCATTCAGTCGTGGGGTGCAGGGTGGAATTCTGGAATTATTGCTCCTTCTCTTGCTCTCCCCAATCCAGCCGCCCCCGTCTGTCGGTCGGGCAGTCTGTCTGTCTGTCTGCTGCCAACCCCCCCCCCCTTTGTGGGTTTTTCCAGCCAGAGTGATGGTGCCGGTTGCTATAGCAACTGCATCTGTTTACAGGACCCGCACATCTCAGAGCCATTAACCCTTTCCCTGTCCAGCCCCCTTCCTGACCAAGCAAGGAAGGGCTCTAAAGCACCATCAGAAACCTGGACCCCATGTGCTTGCTCACTTTGGATACAACCCCCAGGTTTCCTCTCCACTTTGCCGCTTCCCTCCGCTCCTGCCCCCACATCCTCTTTGTCTTGAGCATCCCCCTCCCCCCCCAGGTCTGCCCTCACCCTAGCCTAGCCTCACACCTGCTTTGGAATGCCCCTGGCTCGCCTCCTCCTGGGTACCCCCCCCTCCCCCCCCCCCCCCCCGCTAGAGAGGGTTCCTTTCCCTCCTGAGCCCTCTCCTCAAAAGCCTCCTCTTCCTGCCCCCCTTCACTGCACTATGGAGAAGTACCGGCCTTCTTTGGGGACAGCTCTCCCCTCCCCTCTGAGGCTGCTGCCCCACCAGATGCCCACCAGGCCTCTGCCGCTGCTGTCAGCCTCTGCGCACACCTGCACTCACCTCTGATCCTCCATGCCCTTTGGAGGGGCCTCCTACCTAGCTCCAAGCTCTCTCCCTGTCCCCCTTCCTTCCTTCCTTCTTTCCTTCCTTCCTTCCTCTTTCCTTCTCTCGGTACTTCTCTCTTTTCCCGGAACTTGCTCCCTCTGCTCTTTGCGTCTCCAGAACTCTCCCCATGTCTCTGCCAGTCCCCCGTTCTCTTTAACCAGAATGGGATTCCTTTCCGCTCTGCTGCACCCCTACTGTGTGCGGAGCAAGCCCCTGCAGGCACCTCCAAATGGTACACCCCATCTTCAGCCCCATCATTCCCTGCCATGCTTCTCTCTGGGTCTTATTTCTCCCCCTTGCTTGTCTTTCCCTTCTCCCTTCCCCACAGTTTCATGCTGAGCTCTCCGAGTCCTGGGCCTGGGACAGACCTGCAGGGCAGGAGCAGGAAGGCTTCTATCATAGGAATGAAAGGAACTTGGAGGGGGGTGGGGGAGCAGCACAGGTCAGACAACACAGGCCAAGCAGCTCCTGGAATTCCAGAAGCAGCCTCCACATACAGTTTTCTGAGGGGGAGTCCCTGGCATCGGGATTCTCAAAGAAGCCCTCCATTAAACAGCTGCATGGACACAGGCTCTGGGTGGCAGCAGGAATCAAGGAGTCGTAAGGAAGGGACTCAGCCCCGCGGATTGCCAGGCTAAGCAGAAGGCCTATGCTTTGGAGTAACACCTGTGTTCATTCAGCAACTACGGGGCACCTACTATGTGTGTGAGGGCCTGTGGAGGGCCTACTACATGAGGCATTGGGCTTGCTCAGCCTTCTTTGGCCGGGTGATCTTAGCAAGGCATTGTTACCAAGCTTGCTTCTTCACCCAGGGGGCTTACAGACTGTGATTTCCAGAGTGAGTCGGCTTGGGGGGGGGGCAGGGGGGTAGGGATAGGAGATGTGATCCTTCCCTTCAAGGACGGGGCGGGGGGTGGGGGGCAGTGCACATGTGCCATCCCAAACCTGAGTCTAGACCCCACTGGTCGCTAGGCAACCCTGGTAGTGAATGATGCGTGTCAGCTGTCACTGTGGGGGATTGTTTGTTCCGGGGGGAGGGGGGCGCTGAGTCAGCGCCAGGCAGCCTGGGGGGTGGGAGGCCCGACACCCGCTTGCACGCTGGTGGTGCCAGCGCACGCTGGTGGTGCCAGCTCGGGGGCAGACAGACGGCACCCTTCCGCTCCCTGCTGGACCCTGTTGCTGTGCCTAGCAGGCAGGCAGCTGCCCAGATCAATGAGGAGTTGGGGGAGGGGCTCCAGATGGCCCCAGCTCCCTCCAGGAAGCCCATGTTCTTTCCCTCCGAGCCGTCTGGGGTCCGGGATGCTTGGGGGTGGGGGGCCTGCTGCCTCATCCTAGGGCTGGAGCTGAAGGGGAGGACCCCAGCAGGCTCCTCTTCTATTCCACCTCCTCCAGGTCATTTGCTAGCTCCTCCCCTGCCCTTGGTCAACCCTTTCATTGGCCCCTCAAACACCTGCTTCTTCAGGGACCCCCCCCCACCTGTGAGGACACTGTCCTCCAGACACGCACAATGGGGGCACCTTGGGCACCTCTGCCTTCACCTCTCTACCAAGTATGCCCCTTTGGAGCCTGGCTTGAGAGTTCTAGACTACATCTGCTACCGCCCTCCTCACTCAACCACCATGAACTCCTCCCCGGACTCTCCTGCAGTCCTCCACTATGCTAGCCTGCGTATGACAAAGCAGTTAGTACCCCTAACTGAGGGCTACAGTCCTGCTTACCACTAAGTTTTCGGCCTCTATCTCAGCTTGCTCATCTGCAAAACAGAAATGAAAATAACCCAGGCGCCCGTGGCTCACACCTGTAATTCTAGCTACTTCTAGAGGCTGGGATCTGAAAATCATGGTTCAAAGCCAGTCCAGACAGGAAATTCCATGAAACTCGTCTCTAATTAACCAGCAAAAGGCCAGAAATGGAGCTGAAACGAAAGTGGTAGAGCACCGGCCTTAAGGTGAAAAAGTTAAGGGACAGCATCTAGGTCCCGAGCTCAAGCCCCAGTACTGGCACAGGCACACACATACAAAAGAAATGAAACTAATACTAGCAATTAAGTCCTTAGGTTGTTGCAAGCATCCATGAACTTCATTAAGCCCACTGGGTGGGTGTCTTCCTTCGTCTGCCACCTTAAAAGAGGCTAAGACTTGACCTAACAAACGCTGCCTTGCCGTCTCACAGCTCCCAATGGCTCCCCATTATTATTTTTGTCAGCATGGGGCTTGAACTCAGGGCCTGGGTGCTGTGCTGTTCCCTGAGCTCTTTTTTGCTCAAGGCTAGCTAGAGCTCTACCACTATGAGTCACAGCTCACATCCAGTTCTCTGGGAGTTAATTAGAGGTAAGAGTCTCATGAACTTTTCCTGCCCAGGCTGGCTTTGATCCATGATCCTCAAATCTCAGCCTCCTGAGTAGCTAGGATTACAGGCGTGAGCCACCGGTGCTCAGCTTCCCATTACTTTTGTGTTAAAGTCTAAGCATTGGGTCTGGCTTCAGAGGGAATCCATGTGAAGTCTGCTGGTATTGCCACCCCACCTTGAGTTGTCTTTCCCAGTCTCCTCACAACCAAACTCCATGAACGCACAGCTTCCTGAATGTTCTTTCAATCCTTGTGCCTTTGTATCTGCTGTTCCTACTGCTTAGACTAATTTTCTTCCATTGTTCACCAAACACCTACTCAAAGTCAGTTTGAACCCTTCCACCCCGGAAAGGGGTCTGCCTGTACCCCACAGCCCCGATCACCTGGAATGTAGTTCTGAGTTCTCCTCCCCCAATCCTGACAGGAAATATGTCCCCAGCCTCTAGGGAGGTAAGTCTCCAGTACTCAGCACAGGGCCCAGTGGAGAGGAGACCGTGTCTTGGGCTGTGTAGGAAATTAATAGAGCAGACATGGTCCAAAACTAGGCAGTAGGACGTAAGATTCCATTCTAGACTGTTGAGTGACCTTGGCCCAGGCTCTGCCCCTCCCTGGGCTTCATTTTTTCCACTTTGCAACAAGCTCCATTTGACCCCACATATAAAGGACTGGTACTGGAAGCCATCGGCTCCTACTCCCACCCTGATGGGTATACACCCCTTCCCCAGATCATAGCCTTTGATGAACTGCGGACCGACTTCAAGAACCCCATCGACCAGGGGAACCCAGCGCGGGCAGTAAGTGATACATGTGCTGTGCAGAGGTGTGTCCGTCCGTCTGTCTTTTCATCTGTGGCGGGAAGGGTGGGAATGGGGTTGAGGAAGGCAGGGGGGTGGTTTGCCATGTGGGGGACTGATGGCCCAGCCCCTTACCCTCTGTCCCCGCCCCCAGTAAACACCTGGCTCGGGCTCTGGGCTTGGGTTCCTCCTGATGGGGCGGCCGTTGCCAGGCTCTGGGCCGTTGCCATAGAGACGCGGGTGAAGGCCCCTCCATGGCGACGGTCGTCATGGGGACAGCGCGGCTGCTTCCCTGCAGAGAATGCTCTGGCGCCCCCTGGCGGCTACACGGGGGCGGTGGAGGTGCCCAGCGCCTGGTCCTCCGCCACTCCCATCATGGCCCTTTCCTTCCCCCACAGCGCGAGCGTTTAAAAAACATCGAACGCATCTGCTGCCTCCTGAGGAAGGTCAGTGTGAGGGAGGGGGGCAAGAGGCTCTCAGCCGGCGCTGCCCCCACACCGTGGACCACAGCCTCTTCTTTGGGGACTGTTTGATCCACCCTGCCACCTGGGACGTCATGGGAGGCCAGAGGCCTTTCAGTCCCGAGTTCCTGCTGGGCTGGTCACCGCCCCCATCCCCACCCCGACCCCCAAATCCCAGTTCCCCTCTGCCATTGAAGCCTTGGTCTGCCCTGGCCCCTGACCGCTGACTTTTCCCCCTCATTCCCCCCAGCTGGTGGTCCCAGAATACTCCATCCATGGCCTCTTCTGTCTGATGTTTCTGTGTGCAGCAGAGTGGGTGACCCTAGGCCTCAACATCCCCCTCCTCTTCTACCACCTCTGGAGGTGAGGGCAGCAGATGCTTGGGGAGACAGATGGAGGTGGGGGGCAGGATGAAGGCCAGGCCGCAGAGGCCTGCGGGCACTCAGGCCTTCTCCCCGCCCTCCAGGTACTTCCACCGTCCCGCGGATGGCTCTGAGGTCATGTATGATGCGGTCTCCATCATGAATGCTGACATCCTCAACTACTGCCAGAAGGAGTCCTGGTGCAAACTCGCCTTCTACCTGCTCTCCTTCTTCTATTACCTGTACAGGTGAGGCTCCAGCCTCCAGCCAGGCCAGGGGTGTCTCAATCCCTGGAGGACTGAGGACGGCCAGGGTGTGGGTGGGAGGCTGGCCGCGCTTGCGGGCTCAGGCTCACTGCCTTGTCTTTCCACAGTATGGTTTATACATTGGTGAGTTTCTAAGGGGGAAGCCGGCCAGGGAGCGAGCCCAGAACGGACCGGACGCCTGTGCACCCCCAGCCCTGCCCCTGGCCACAGAGGCCTCAGCCCCGGGGACTGAGGGGCACTGGTGCCTCCAGCTTCCCCATTCCCCAAACTGCTGCTGCGGGGACCCCCCCGCCTTCAGATCCTTTCCCCTCAGACTAGGGCCAGGCGGAGCTCTAAACAGGGGCAGGGGCTTCTCTGCCAGCCCTCATTCAGGCATGGCAGTCAGTCCTGGAAGGAGTGGGACTTCCGGCCTTGTTCATTTCAGGGGAAACTTGGGCTCTGCCACCGAAGCGGAGCTTGACCCTGGAAATTCTGGGCTGCCCCTACCTATCAACCCCTCCCCTGAGGCTCTCCCTACCGGTGGGGGAGCATCTGCACTGGGAATGAGCAGGCTCAACAGGGGGCAGCCCCACCCCTAGTCTGCCCTCCCCCCTCCCCCCCAGGCTCTCTCTAGCTCCTTGTCTCTACTTGCCCCAACCCCAACCCACCCTGTCTCTTGGACCCATTTTCTATGTTGCCTGGAGGAGTCCGGCACCCCTTCCCCGGCCATTTGTGACAAAATATGAATAAACTACTGCAAACACATGGGCCCAGCTCTGTGGGGGGCAGCTGGACAAAAATGTGGGTGAGACAGGAGACTGTGGAGGGAAGAGCCCAAGCTAAACCCCTAGCATAGCCGCCCTGTCTGCCCAGGTTGCCTTATAAGTTGGCAAGTCTCTGAGGAGGAAGCTGGCCGCAACAGGGCTCAGAACAGGCTGTGAAATGCTTCTATTTGGCTTTTTTTTTTTTTTTTTTTTTCTGTTGGTTGTGGGGCTTGAACTCTGGGCCTGGGCGCTGTCCCTCAGCTCTTCAGCTCAAGGCTAGTGTTCTACTACTTGAGCCACAGAACCACTTTTGGTTTTTTGGCGATGAGTCTCATGGCCTTTCCTGCCTGGGCTGGCTTTGAACCGAGATCCTAAGATCCTGAGTAACTAGGATTATAGGCCTGAGCCACCAGCTCCCTGCTCCATTTGCCTTTCAAGGCAATATCAAGGTCACCATCTCCAGGAAGTCCTCCCCAGGCCCACTTTCCTCCTAGATGTCTCCAAACCAGATGCTCTGAGCAATGCACAGCCTCAGAGGTGTCTCCAACCCCCGCCACAGGTCCCAGGAAAAGGAGTCCAAACAAGTCAAGGAAACCAAATCCAAATCTTCAATGTATAGAAAAATCAGTGCTATCTGGGGCCAAGGGTCACCGGACCAATTGGAAAGTCAGCCAGTATATGATGAGGGGCTGAAAGGCTGCGGCTCCCAGTGTCAGGTAGAGTTGGAGACGTTGCCGAGGGGCTGGGCCCCCCATGTCATCAGAGCCCAGGGCTGCTGTCCGCAAGGAGCGCACCTAGAAGAAAGGAGCTCTGAGGCTGGGGGGGGAGGGGGGCAGGCCTTGTCCAGTTCCGCCCCCGGTGAGGTGGGAGGGGCAGCCCAGACTCACGATGAAGTACATGAGCGCAGAGGAGGTCCAGGCCAGGGCCACATAGTAGCCATCACTGCCGAACAGCAGCCCCGTGAGCACACTGAGGATCATTCTGTGAGAGGAGGGTCAGGCTGTGAGCCCAGGGCCCAGGCCTGAGGACACCCCCACCTTCCAGGTCTGGGGCAGCCTCCATGCCACCCATGGCCATGGCCCTTCTCTCCCTAGCTGTCCCCAGAGGCACAAAGCCAGGACTCAACCCCAGGACAGGGATTTCTCCTCGGGTGACTGTCACACATCCACAATCTCCCGAAGGTCACAGAGACTGCTGGAAACAACCAGCCCTCTAACAGTAGCGCTAGAGGCTGAGGTGGGAGGTGGCGGGGGAGGAGAGGCTGCAGGGTAGCAGGGCCCTGCCCCCGTACCACAGCACTCACCCCACATATTTGTACCCACTGTAGGCCAGCAGGTGGAAGGCGCTCAGGTCGCTGCGCACAGTGGCCAGGTAGAGGCCCAGGAGCAAGGCCAGCACCTCCATCACCATCCACACCAGTGCTGTGCTGGCAAACAGGCCCAGCACCTCGGGTGAGAACCTGTGGTGGTGAAAGGACAGGTCAGAACCAGCCATCCCGTGGCCGGGGAGAGGTGAGCGGCCAGGCAGCAGGGTGAACGGAGCTTGCCCTGGATTCCCTAGGGAGGTGAGGAGCTAAAAGCAGGAGGGAGTGGACAGGGAGGTACTGACCTTTTCTGAATGCCCAGTGCCATTCCAGCCAGCAGTACATAGGTGATGAAGGCCATTGCTGCCAAGAGTCACAGGGAGATAATCAGCCTGGCTTCCCCTTGCCAGGCAATCAGGGCCACTGACACCCCAGCTACCCCCGGACTTCCCTTCCCTCCCCGCATAGTTCCAACATAGGCCTAACTTCTACACTCTGCTCCCAAGGACCTTGCCTGGGATATACGAATCCTATCTGTCCTCTCTGGCTACATGCCACCTGATCCATTGTCCAAGACTACTAGCTGCCTCAACCCACCCCGCCCTCTGCCCCTGTGCTAGGAACCTTATCAGAGCTTCCTGCTGGGTCTCAGAAACTGCACCGTGAGCCAAGGCCATTGCTCATCCTACACAGGAACCAACCTGATTGCTAACAAGACTAGGACAAAAACAAAAAAGAAAGTTCAGTGGACAAGCCAGAGTCCAGAACTCTGGAGCTGATGTCCCCGAAGCCAGCAACTCTAAATCTGGCCACACTGGCTGTGGTGAACTCCAAGTTTAAGTAGTTTTCATAAGCTCAGTACCAGTGGGAGCTGGACTGCAGCAGGGATTTAATCCCTCCACCCCCCACCCCCCCACACACACGTCACACACCTGTGAAACAGACTGATGCATCTACCAGAGGGCACAGTGTCTAAAATGTGGCTTAGTGGCAGAGTGCTTGCCTAGCCTATATGAAACCCTGGGTTCGATTCCTCAGTATCACATACACAGAAAAAGCCAGAAGTGGTTCTGTGGCTCAAGTGGTACAGTGCTAGCCTTGAACAAAAGAAGCTCAGGGACTGGCCAAAAAAAAAAAAAAAAATCAGGAAGCTGACTCTGCCACCTGTTAGCTATGTTAGTGAAGTCTCAGACTTGGCTACAACATACAGCATGGGAAAGCCAGGACCATCCTCACACAGTGGCTACAAAGGGCTCATGAATGAATGATGGAAGAACCTGGGCAGACCACCCTCCCTGAGGCTGGAGAGAGGTGCCACAGCAGTAGGGTGTGGGGGTGCCGAAGCAGGCCTCACAAGACAGACCCTAACAAGGCCAGCAGCTTCCTGTGCTAGGACACCCATCACCTCCCTGTGAGTCCTACCTTAATGAAGTATGCAAGAACCAACCTAAAATGCCCCAGCTGAAGAGGTAGCAAGGTAAAGAAGGACTTGGTCCAAATAAGGTCACAAAAGAATGATGTAGGGACACTGAAGGTACATCCAGGAAGTTCTTTCCTTTATTGGTGATTTGGTCTGCCTGGTGTCTAACAACCAGTGCACATGAAAAGCACCAGGTCTATTTGGATCCACCATGGAGTCTCTTCCTGATCGTGGCTCAAGGCAAAGGTCCCCTCCCGACAACCACCCCCCGCAATGTCCCCATCCCAGACCAGGGACTCACTGGGAATATAGAGATCAGGGGCATTGAGGTCTTGCCGCGGAGGCAGAGGCATGTCTCGACTGTACTGCACTTCCCAGTTCTGGCAGTAGCAGAGGCGGCCAGGTTAGCAGGAACAGAGGAGGGAAAAAAAGGAGAGAAAAGAGGCTGAGGTCTGGGTGCTAGGATATGAGTGGGAAAAGGGACAAGGGAGACCTGTCAGCTCACCTCATCTGACAGGAAGCTCACCTGGTGTGTGTAAGGGAAGACCAGTAGCCCTAGCTTCTTGGCCACATAGGCTGTGTCCACGGCGAAAAAATACTTGAGTTTGTTCACAGACACAAAACGGTGCAGCTGGAAGGGAAAAGAGGAGGCTGGGGGCAAGCTGCATGCACAGTGTCAAGATACTCCTCTAGGTGCTCCCTCCCGGAGGGCTAACTGGAGAATCAGGTGGAATTCCCTGAGACTCCAGCCCTAGCCAGAAATCCTGCCACCCTTTCCCTGGGGGCAGACCACACCTCCTTGTGCACCATGTCCTTCCCATGGGATGCAATGGAACTGCCGTAAGCCACAGCCATGTTAGCCATTGGATCCCCGAGCAAGTGGTTGACATTGAACGCCACATCGGCTCTTGGGGCTGGATATCCCCCTAGCTGGTTGGAATAACCACCACTTGTGTCATCAAAGAGAGGAGGAGGATCTGGAGCTGTTCGGGCTCTGTGCTTGGAACCTGTGAATGTAGAGGTATCAAGGTAATGACAGAAATACCCAACAACCGCACAAACCACTTCTTTTCCTGGAAAAGCAGCTATGCATAGGTTCTGGGCCTACCAAACGATCAGTGAAGGAAAGCCAGGCTGGAAGAGGGACAATCTTCTTTCCAGAAATCCTTTATGATATGCAGACAAAAGAAGGGCTGCCTATCTGGGGTTCCTGGGTGGCCTCTCAAGGGGGACTGATCTCTAAGCCGAACTGTGGAGAGTGAGTAGGTGGCTAAGTGGAAATAATTAGAAATGTGTCCCTGCTTAAACAAGGGTAAGAAAGACGACGGCTGGCTACTGGAGGCCTTGAGCAGGGTCTGGGTCGCTGCCAGGGTCGCGACAGGGGGAAAGGCAGCTCTGGAGATGAGACCCGTCCGTGCCCAGGTTGGACACGGAGATCCCAGCTGTCAATCTCGGTTCTGGCCAGGAAGGGCGAAGTCCGAGACGCGTGGCAGCTTCGCGGGGCCAGAGCCCGAGTGACAACCCCGCCCTGGACAGCGGTCACGGTCGCCCCTCTCCAGCCGGGTGAGAGAACCGCGCCGCCGACTCTGGTCCCACAGGCCGGGCCGCACCCCGTCCACCCCGCACCTCACGCACCGTGGGCTCCGTAACCCGAGTGATAAGCCATGGTCGCGACGCTCACTCTCCCCAAGAGCCGCTGCGCTGCCTCGTGAGTGCAAATACTAATCAGACGGCCGCTCCTCTCCCCGCGCACGGATCGAAGTTACCGGGCAGCCCGACACGTCCCCCGGCTGGCCGGTTGTGGCCGCCATGTCCGCGACGTCATCCTCTGCCGCCTGCCATTGGCTTTCCCGAGGCAACGGTTCAGCCTTTCCCTCTTCTAATTGGCTAATGGCGAGCTCTCGCCAACGCGGATTTGACAGTCGTAACTTCCGGAAGGCGAACAGGCGGAGCTATTCAAACTGATCTCTGATTGGACAAGGAATGTGCTAATTCGAGGCAGGGGAAGCTGATAGGTGGGACGGTGTTGGGAGTTATTTCCGTGTCTGCGCAGTGGGCCACTTGACTCTCGCCCTGCCACGACTACAGCAAAAGACTCGGCGAGAGAACTGAGAGCTGCAGAGGGAACCAGGCTCGGCGCTTCGGTCGTGGAATGTCCTTCAAGAGGAGTGGGGCGTTCGGGCTGTCCAATCCGCGCTTTCGGGGCTCCTGGCCCTTCCTCTCCCTCCTCCCATTTCCTCTCTCGTCTCCCATTTCACCCAATCCTGGAGCGGAGTCGCGGCCCGCCAGGGACCCCTAGTGGGAGCCGGTCCGGGCCGTGACCGCGCGGCCCCGAGTTCTCCGAACGCTGACTCCGCCCCCCGCCTCTCGCTCCTGGCGAAGCGGGTGCTGTCCGCTTTTTCGGGTGCTGAAAATGTCCAGTATCCGCCTACGTCCTGCAGACCCGCGCGCGCGGCCCGTGCGGGAGGGACTGGGGTCGCGATACTGGCCAGCGCGTGCAGACCCAGAAGATCCCAAGTGCTGAGTGGTATACATGGGGCAGGATCTTGCACCGTGGCTTTCCTGTCGACTCTCTGGCGGCCCAGCCGGTTTAGAGCCTGATGCATCTCCTGAAACGGCAGCCGTAACTGACTGCTGCGTCACCGCTGCTCCAGTGATCTTCCCGAAATGAAGCCCCCAGCCTCACTCCTAATCCCAGGCTTCCTTTTCCTCCATCCAGGTTCTAGTCAGAACCATCTCTCACCTTCCACCCTACCCCCCAGAATCTGTCTTCAAGGCTCCCTCGCAAAGTCCTTCAGGCGCTACTTTCTAGAGCGGACTTTAGGTCTTCACAGGCCTCGCAGAGACCACGTACTTCAACTGATCGTCCTGTTCCGCAGGTCCTTCCTGCTTCCTATTCCTCACACTTTGAGCACATGACCCGACCACTGTGCCTTTGACAGTTCTCTCTGCTTGGAATGACCTCCCCCTCATAGTCACTATTCTAAAGCTAGACCAACTGGTCAAGTCTGTAATCCTAGCCACTCCTAAGGCTGAGATTTGAGGATTGGTTCAAAGCCAGCCCAAATAGGAAAGTCTCTTATCTCCAATTAACTAGAGATAAGAAAGACTTAGCTCCAATTAAAGAACAAAAAGCCAGAAATGGAGCTGTGGCTTCAGTGGTAGCACTGAAGGGACAGGACCCATGCCCTGAGCCCCAGTTCTAGCACAAAATAAATTTTTGTTTATAAGGAATACTTTTGTTTTTAAAATTGTTACTATAAAGGTGATGTACACTCCCCCATCGTATAAGCCCTGCTTTCACTGTGTTTGATGTTGATATAATTTGTGGAGGGGAAGGGAAAAAACAAATTGTTTAAATTGGGTTACAGGTGGACCCATTACAACAATGAGATGTACAAGAAGTTATGTCAAGGGCTGGGCGCTGATGGCTCACGCCTGTAATCCTAGCTACTCAGGAGGCTGAGATCTGAGGATCACGGTTCAAAGCCAGCCCGGGCAAGAAAGACTGTGAGACTCCTATCTCCAATAAACCACCAGAAAACCGGAAGTGGCGCTGTAGCTCAAGTGGTAGAGCACTCGCCTTGAGCTGAAGAGCTAAAGGACAGTGCCCAGGCCCAGAGTTCAAGCCCCATGACCGACAAAAAAAAAAAAAGAAGTTATGTCAAGGGCTGGAAAGGTGGCTCAGTGGTAAAGCACTTGCCTTGCATGCATGAGGCTCTGGGTTCAATTCCTTAGCACCACATAAGCAAAAAGAAAAAAGCCGGAAATGGCGCTAGCCTTGAGCTGAAGAGCTGAGGGACAGCGCCCAGGCCCAGAGTTCAGGCCCCACGACCGGACCCCCCCCCAAAAAAAAGAAGTTATGTCAAAAAACGAACTTGGGGGGGTTAGGGGGATGGAGAGGGGAAGGGATGGTAGGGGAAACAAAGGAGGCAACAATGCTTGATAAGAAATGTACTCACGGGCTGGGAAGGTGGCTCAGTGGTAGAGCGCTTGCCTTGCATGCATAAGGCCCTGGGTTCGATTCCTCAGCACCACACAAGAAAAAAGAAAAAAGCTGGAAGTGGCGCTGTGGCTCAAGTGGTAGAGCGCTAGCCTTGAGCTGAAGAGCTGAGGGACAGCACCCAGGCCCAGAGTTCAGGCCCCAGGACCAGACCCCCCCCCCCAAAAAAAGAAATGTACTCACTATCTTCCCCATGTAATTGTAACCCCTCTGTATGGTATTTTCACAATTTAAAAAAAAAGTATTTTAAGTCAAAAAAAAATAAAGGTGATGTACAGCCAGACACTGGTGGCTCACGCCTGTAATCCTAGCTACTCAGGAGGCTGAGATCTGAGGATAGTGTTTCGAAGCCAGCCTGGGCAGGAAAGACTGAGATTCTTACCTATATAAACCACTCAGAAAATGGGAAGTGGCACTGTGGCTCAAGTGGTAGAGTGCTCACCTTGAGCTAAAGAGCTCAGGGACAGCGTCCAGGCCCAAAGTTCAAGCCCCACAAACAACAAAAGATGTACAGAGAGCTTATAGTTGCATAAGAGTGCATTTCTTTTGGACAATATCACCCCTTCCCTCACTCTTCTCCCAGTTTTTTGCTCCCATCCCTACCCATAAGTTGTATAGTTCATTTTCTTTTTTCTTTTTGCCAGTCCTGGGGCTTGAACTCAGGGCCTGGGCACCGTCCCTGAGCTTCTTTTGCTCAAGGCTAGCACTCTACCATTTGAGCCATAGCACCTCTTCTGGCTTTTTCTGTGTATGTGGTACTGAGGAATTGAACCCAGGGTTTCATGCATGCAAGGGAAGCAATCTTCCACTAAGCCACATTCCCAGCCCTACTATATATAGTTCATTTTCAACATAATGTCTAGTGAGTACCACTGCTGCATTTGTCCACCCACCATCCCTCTATTTCTGTGACCCCCCTTGCCCTCCCAAAGACAGATAAACAAAAAGAAAAACAAAACAAACAAAAACAATGAAGAAAATCCCTCTTATTTCCATTTCCTGGAGTTCATTTCAATTTTGTTTTCATGTCCTCAGGCTTGAACTCAGGGCCTGGGTGCTGTTCCTGAGCATCTTTTTTTATTTTTTGGTCGGTCGTGAGGCTTGAACTCTGGGCTTCGGCGCTGTCCTTGCGCTCTTCAGCTCAAGGCAAGCGCTCTACCACTTGAGCCACAGCACCACTTCTGGCTTTCTAGTGGTTTATTGGAGATAAGAGTCTCGGGGCTGGGAAGGTGGCTCAGTGGTAGAGCACTTGCCTTGCATGCCTGAGGCCCTGGGTTCGATTCCTCAGCACCACGTAAGCAAAAAGAAAAAAGCCGCAAGTGGCACTGTGGCTCAAGTGGTAGAACGCTAGCCTTGAGGTGAAGGGCTGAGGGACAGCGCCCAGGCCCAGAGTTCAGGCCCCACGACCGGACCCAAAAAAAAAAAAAAAAAAGAGTCTCATTTCCTGGCAGGCTGGCTTTGAACTGTGGCTTTGAACTGTGGTCCTCAGATCTCAGCCTCCTAAGTAGCTAAGATTACAGGCTTGAGCCACCGGCGCCCGGCTTATCCCTGAGCTTCTTCTGCTCAAGGATAGCACTCTATCACTTGAGCCACAGCTTTTTTTTTTTTTTAAGAGTCAGTTTTAAGATTAATAAAAGGAGCATTCCTGGTGCTGGTGGCTCACTTCTGTAATCCTAGCTAGTCAAGAAACACTGAGATCTGAAGATCCTGATTGGAAGCCAGCCCAGGCAGGAAAGTCTGAGACTCTTATTGCCAATTAAATCACAGAAAAAGCTGGAAGTGGCGCTGTGGCTCAAATGGTAAAATGCCAGCCTTGAGCAAAAGGAGCTCAGTGACAGTGCCCAGGCCCAGAAGCAGCAAACAAACGAACAAGGAGTGGAGTCTTGGGCCTAACTTGACGGGGTGGCAAGTACAGCCTGGACTCTAACCAGATAAAACACAGGGCCCATATGTTTTCCCAGTGCCAACCACAGTAGTTACATAGTGAAGACACTCAATAAATAAAAACAAATAACAGACGAAACCCAGGGCTGGTGCTGTCCTCTCTGTAACTGTTATACCATATTAAACCAAATGGTCTTTGAGTTGCCTTTTGGGATAAAACCCAGACCCAGGTCCAAGGAGGGGTCGGTCCTGGAGCCTTGGGTTCCTTGGAGAGGACTCATCCACGCTGGTCAGATCCCGTTCTCCTGCGCGGCCTTCCTGGGTTTGAGAACTGAACCCAACATCTTTGTCCATCACCAGCTCTCAGATGGAAACACCGAGTTGGGGGTAAGGGTCAAAGGTTATGCAGAGTTGGATTCCCCCTGTGTCCTGGCCCCAGCCTGCCTTCCCTCGGCGAGCCCAGCCCCGGTGTTTGGGGTAGGGTGCGGGGCTGGGGGGGGGCTGGCTCTGGGCCCAGCCCTTAGAGATGGGGCCGGGCCGGCGCCGCCCACCTGGGCGTTCACCCTGTGGCACCGCGGGAAGAGCCAGGACTCACCCAAGGGCGCCGGGGCGAGGGCGGCGGGGGGGTCGCCTCGGTGTCCCGCGGGCGGCCGGGGCCGAGCGCTCCGGGGCGGGGCCCCCGCGGTGCCAGGCGCGGCCGGCGGCGCCGCCGGTGCCGCGGGGGCGGGGTCAGCGGAGGGCGGGGCGCCGGGCACCGCGGCCGCCAACGCCGCCGCCGCGCCGGGGCTGGGGCTGGGCGCACTCCTCCGCGGCCGCCGAGCCGAGCGGACGCCCTTCGGGGCCGCGCCGCAGCCCTCCGCGTCCCCCCTATCATGCCCCGGGCCCGGGCCGGGGCCGTCCGAGCAGCCAGGACACCATGCCCGAGGGCGGCGGCGTGGACGGCGGGGAGGCGCCCGCGCTCATCCCGGACGGCGAGCCGCTGCGGGAGGAGGTACCGGCGGGCGCCGCGGGACGGGGCCGGAGTGGGGCGCAGCGGACGAGGGGAGGGGGCGACCCCCGCGAGGGGTCCCGGCCGTCGCCCCTATGGCAATGACGTCATTGGGAGCCCGCCTTCTGGCCGGGGGCCCGAACCCGGGGACCCGCGTGGGGCAGGGGATGGGGCGGCTGGCTAGAGATGTGGGGGCGATCCTGCCCCCTCCGCTCCCCTCCCCCAGCCATCCCCGGCCGTCCGGTGACGTCAGAGCCCGGCCCCCACGCGGCCCCGTTCCGGGATGCCGCCCCCCCCCACGCCCGGGGCGGCGGGGTGAAGCCCCCGGCCCGGCCCTCACGAGGTGCGGGCGGTGCCTGCAATGCAGCAGCGGCGGCGGCGGCGGCGGCGGCGGCGGCGGAGGGCCCGGGGTGGGGGAGGGCGGAGGGCGGAGGGCGGGGCGGCCTCCAGGTGAGGACTGCTGGCTCACCGCGGGTTGGCACCCCCCCCCCGACCCCTCCTCAGCCGTCGCTGGGGAGATCTGCAGGGCTGTGGGGCTCTGTGTCGCAGGGTAGTGAGGGGGCCTGTGTGAGGTGTGTGTGAGAATGCGGGCCTGTGTGTTCCCCACCTTGGGAACCTCACCTCAGGTGAGGCTCTAGCAGATTCCTTGGCTTGGGTCTTCACCCAAGTGGTGTGTGTGTGTGTGTGTGTGTGCGCGCGCGCGCGTGCGTGTGTGTGCGCACATGCCTGTGTGTTCTGTCATGGATGCTGTGGACGTGGGTGTCTGGTTGCTGTCAGCCTGGGGAGTGTGCACGGGTCAGGTGAGAGTCAGGTGTGTCTCCGGGCTTCAGGAAGATGTAATATGGAGGTGCGTGTGTGCGCACACGCGTGCATGCACACACCTTATGGTGTAAAGGCTTGTGCTCCTGGGACGGGGCAGGGTCAAGTGCCTCTCTGATGAGCAGGCAGTGTGCTGGTGTGTTGGGGGCGGGGATCGGTGGTTGGGTACACCTGCGGTTTGGAGGACCCCTGTGTTCCTCTGGGGTCTGGGTAGCACCTTGGACAAGGTCTTCTCTTCTTGAGCCCTTCAAGGCCTGGTGGGACTGGATAAGAGAAAATGGCCTCTTAGCTATCTCTACTGTTTTTACCACCTCCCCTCCCCCACGCACCCTTCCCTTCCCTCTTTCTTCCCACTCTCTTCTCTCCCCATAGACATAAGAGGGTGAAGAGGCAGGGCTAGCGGCCCTGCCACGGAGGGTGTGCCAAGTCCTCTGGGCCAGAGAGTGGCCCGGCTGCCCAGCAGCTGTGTGCCCCCCCCTGCACAGCACAGATGGGGAGGGGAGGGTGGCCCTCCATCTGCTCCCCATCCCAAGACTCACACCTCCGCGCCCAGCGCTCCCCCTTTTCCACTGACTTCGCAGTGTCTCCCAAGTCTCCTGTTGTCCATAGTGGAACAAGGGGCCAGAGGGCAAGCATAAGATGTTTATTCCCAGGGCCAGAGCCTCCCACACAACCATGCAGGGTACAGGTGAGGAAACTGGGAGTTTCCTCAAACTGCCCAAGTCACTGTCATGCAGGAGCCGGCACTGGGCCCTGGGCAGCCTGGCTCCAGCTCCTTAAAGCCCCTGTGGTCCAACTCTTGGGCCTCTCCCCTCCCTGGCCTCCCAGACCACAGCAAGGATCAGGAGATTCCATCCAGAGACGGTGGGGACATGGCCCATTTGGCGCAGCAAATCAGGAAGCACCAGAGCTCAGTTTCTCAGGAGCTAGGTGCAGGTGCTGTCCTCTGGTGGGGATGGGTCTCTGTGTCCTGAGAGACGGCAGGGCATGTGGGTGGAGGGTGGGCTTGGGGTGGGTGGCATCACTCGGAGCTATGGCTAGCAACGAGAGGCTCGGTGCCTCGGGCCCTGTTGACCCCAGTTTCCGCGGGGCACCAGGTCCTTCAGCGGCCCCGTCCTCACCGCGGTCCCCTCTCTCTGCCACCCCCTGCAGCAGCGGCCCCTGAAGCCGACCCTGGGGAGCTCCCTGTGCCGCGAGTCGCACTGGAAGTGCCTGCTGCTCACGCTGCTCATCCACGCCTGCGGGGCCGTGGTGGCCTGGTGCCGCCTGACCACCGTGCCGCGGCTGGTGCTGGGCCCGGAGGCGGCCTTGGCGCGCGGGGCCGGGGGCCCACCCCCCACCTACCCGGCCAGCCCCTGCTCCGATGGCTACCTGTACATCCCGCTGGCCTTCGTCTCCCTCCTCTACCTCCTCTACCTGGCCGAGTGCTGGCACTGCCACGTGCGGTCGTGCCAGGCGCCGCGCACCGACGCGGGCACGGTGCTGGCGCTGATCCGCCGGCTGCAGCAGGCGCCGCCGTGCGTGTGGTGGAAGGCCACGAGCTACCACTACGTGCGGCGCACGCGCCAGATCACGCGCTACCGCAACGGCGACGCCTACACCACCACGCAGGTGTACCACGAGCGCGCCGACAGCCGCACGGCGCGCGGCGAGTTCGACTACTCGGCGCACGGCGTCCGCGACGTGTCCAAGGAGCTGGTGGGGCTGGCGGAGCACGCGGCCACGCGGCTGCGCTTCACCAAGTGCTTCAGCTTCGGCAGCGCCGAGGCCGAGGCGTCGTACCTCACGCAGCGCGCGCGCTTCTTCGGCGCCCACGAGGGCCTGGACGACTACCTGGAGGCGCGCGAGGGCATGCACCTGAAGGACGTGGACTTCCGCGAGTCGCTGCTGGTCTTCGCCGACCCGCGCCGGCCGCCGTGGTACGCGCGCGCCTGGGTCTTCTGGCTCGTGTCGGCCGCCACGCTGTCGTGGCCGCTGCGCGTCGTGGCCGCCTGCGGCACGGCCCACGTCCACTACCAGGTGGAGAAGCTGTTCGGGGCCGGCTCGCCTCCGCCGGGCGCCGCGCCCAGTGCGCCGCCCCTGTCCCGCGTGGCCACGGTGGACTTCACCGAGCTCGAGTGGCACATCTGCTCCAACCGCCAGCTGGTGCCCAGCTACTCGGAGGCGGTGGTGATGGGCGCGGGCGCGGGCGCCTACCTGCGCGGCTGCCAGCGCTGCCGCCGGTCGGTCAGCAGCAACTCGCTGCCCCCGGCCCGGCCCAGCGGGCCCCGCCTGCCCTTCAGCCGCAGCCGCCTGTCGCTAGGCGCCGGCGGCCGGGCCACGCCGGGCGTCTTCCGCAGCCTGAGTGGGGGCCCGCTGGGCCGCCGCGGGGAGGACACGGAGCCCCTGGAAAGCCCCCCGTGCTACGAGGACGCCCTCTACTTCCCCGTGCTCATCGTGCACGGGGACAGCGGCTGCCGGGGGGACGGGCAGGGCGCGCGCTGACGTCCCTCCGCCTCCCCAACCCCCGCCGCCCCGGGGCGATCCTTCCAGACACACGGGAGGGTGGAGGGGGAGTGGGGGGGGAGCAGCCCGCCGCGCCGCACAGAGGGTGGGGGTGGGGTCCCCAGGCTAACACACGCTACTTGGGGTGAGGTTGGAGCCTGTGAACTGTCCCCCCAGCTGGGCTCCTCTGGGACGGAGCTGTGATGGCATGAGATCTGGTTTGGGGCCCTCTTGCCCTTGGCAAAGGAGAAGAAGCGTCCAGAAAAAATGGAGTGGGGGTCGCGGGGAGTCCTGGGAACGGCTGTCACCTGCAGCTGAAGGCTGCCTGGAGGCCACTTTGGGGCCCTGAACAACTCAGAAGCACACACAGATGGGTTAGTTTGGCCTGTCCCGATCCGGCGAGCTGGAGCTGGCTCAGGTGATCAGAAGCTCGGCCCTAACCCCTGCCCTGCCAGGTGCCAGGGGGTCACGAGCCTCTGGTCCAGCCTCCTCCTTGGGAGCCTGGTTCTTGGGACATAGCTTTGCCCACCCCACCCACACTGTTCCCTTCCCCCCAGCTCCCCTGAGACCCAAAGTCTCCAACACCCCAGCACTTTCCTAGGTGTTCCTGCCTCTCCGTGTCCTTGTCTGCCACTGTCCGCCATGCACACATCCCGGGCGTGACCCACACCCTCGCCCCAGGTTTCTCTGCTTTTCACCTTCCTGACCATCCATGGGACTTAGGGCCAAGGGGCATCCGAGGGGCCTGACCCCGGCCACGGCTTCTTGGACGATGCCCTTGCCTTCCCTGGAAACTCCTGCTACTCCCATCCATGGAGCCTGGCTAGGGGACACAGCCCCTCCCCAGGGAGGAGAGAAGAGTCCCTCCTTTCCCTTCCAACTGGGGCTCCACCCCCTCTCAGGGGCTGGCGGGGGAGGGAGGAGGCAGAGAAGATGCAGATTCAATAAATATATGAAATGGAAGGCTTCCTGCGGTGCTGATTGCTGGTTCTGAGGCCACCCCTGCAGGTAGGATGGGGGAGCAGGGCTGGGTGCCGGGAGGGGACTGAGGTTGGGACCAGAGAAGTAGAGAAGGACTCTCGCTGCTCTGCATGACCTGCAGAGACTCACTTCGGTGTTTCAGTTTGTTGGTTGGTGGGCATGGGGCCCTGGGCCTCCTGGGTTCCTACCACTAATCTACTCAGCTTTTAGATGCCTGTAGCTACAGATCTACTGAACCCGAAGATCTGGGCCTGGGTCCCTCCCATGGTACCCTTCTTCCAGCCAGGTGTTTGGTCTGCGGGGAGAGCATTGTGGCCTGTGACTCAAATTCAGTGTCCTCACGGATGCCAATGCAGCCTGGGGGATGGGTGCTGAGCAGGTTGGGGGACATAAAGCTGGAAATAGCCCCAAATCAGGGCAAGGCAGCAGGGATCCAAAGAAAGAACAGGGGCAAAGGAAAGGCTTCACTAAGGGAGCTCAGAAAGGTACATGGGCCAGCCAGGTGGCTCATGCCTGTAATCCAAGCTACTCAAGAGGTTGAAATCTGAGGATTGTGGTTCAAAGCTAGCCCGGGCAGGAATGTCCTTGAGACTCTTACATCGCCAATTTTCTTTTTTTTTTTTGTCAGTCGTGGGGCTTGAACTCTGGGCTTGGGTGCTGTCCCTGTGCTCTTCAGCTCAAGGTGAGCGCTCTACCACTTGAGCCACAGCGTTACTTCCTATATCGCCAATTTTCTAAGAGGCTGAAAATGGAGCTCTGGCTCAAGTAGTAGGTCATTAGCCTTGAACACAAAAGGTCAGGGACAGTGCCCAGGCTCTGAGTTCAAGCCCCAGGACTGGCACTAAAAAAAAAACGTACATGGGTGGCATCTTCACTTAGACATGGACATTTATTCAGGATGTTTATTGTGCACAGGACCAAGGGTCAAACGTGGTGGAATCCACTCCCTCCAGTCCTGATATAAAGTTGCATTCATTTGGAAAAAGGCACCCTTGTGTGTTTGTATACAGGTAGCGTGGCATGAACTCAGAACTTTGCTTGCTCACAGCTGGTGTTCTACCACTTGAGCCAGGCATGCCTCCAGTCGCATTTTGCTAGTTAATTGGAGATGCAAACTTTTTGTTGTTGGTGGTGGTGGTCGTGGGGCCTGAATTCTGGGCCTGGGCGCTGTCCCCCCTACTCTTCAGCTCAAGGCTAGCACTCAACACTTGAGCCATCTTTATGTGGTGCTGAGGAATCGAACCTAGGGCCTCAAGCATGCAAGGCAAGCACTGTACCATTGAGCCACTTTCCCAGTCCCTGACTTGCCTTAATCCTTTGATGTCAGGATTACAGACCTGAGTCCCTGGCACCTGGCATGGCACCTTTTCTAGTTCACTCGCAGGGACCATGAGTGGTCTTAGAAGGGTGCGGAGAGTGGGTAGGGTACCCCCAGCGCGCACAGGGCAGAGGAGTTTCTGAGCAGTGGATGCGGCCTGACGAAGGCACAGGGCCTGAAGAAGGGATGATTAGACAGAAACAAACTGGTTCCAGTCCAAACCTCAGGTTCTTCTTTAAATCGGGATGAGCTGAAACCACGGGAGGAGGCCAGGGCTGCACGTCAGGTCGCTGAGCGAACTTGCTCGCTGGCCACGTGGGAGGGTAGCCTGGGGACTGGAGTTCTGCCTGAGCACCAGCCCACGGCCACCCTTCCTTGCCAGTGAAACAGGTTCTTTGTTGAAAAGTAACAGAAGCAGAACATCCTGTGGTGTCCATGCGTTAGAGAAGGCGCAGCGGGCAGGGGCGCCTGTGCGCCAGCCCCTCCCCATTGGCAAGATACCAACATCACAGCCAAACATGCCCACAGGCTGCTCCCCCTTAATCACAGAGCTGCAAGTCTACATTGTGTGATAGGAACCCAGCTAAAAGGTAACATTTCCAGCTTCCCTGGCACACAGGGTGGCACTGTGGGACTTGATTCTGGGATAGGAGAGTCAAGCTGAAGGCATTTAGAGAGATTTCCAACCCTGTTCCTTGAAATAGAAACAATCTTGCCCTGTCTGCATTCTCCCAGAACTGCACCCGGGATAGCTGGAACTCCAGCAGCTCTGTCGGATCAGTAGGTAACCTTGAAAATTGTACATGTGCTGAGACTAAGAACAGCATCCACTTCTGGTGATGCGGTGGTAGCTGCTGTGTCACCGGCTTGCTCACCACCAGCTCCAATGAAAAAGAAGCCGAATGTTTATTTAAGCTACTAATTTTTCTCAATTGTCATCCATCTTTATTGATTATCTGCTGCCTCATGACACATGATCCTAAACATGGTGTCATAAGACAGCGGTGATCGAGCTGGGTGCCGGTGGCTCGCGCCTGTAATCTTAGCTACTCAGGAAGCTGAGATCTGAGGATTGAGGTTGGAAACCAGCCCAGGCAGGAGAGCTTGACTCTTATCTCCAATTAAATTACCAAAAAGCCAGAAGTAGAGCTGTGGCTCAAATTGCAGAGCACTAGTCTTGAGTGCAAAGAGCCAAGGAACAGTGCCCAGGTAAGGTACCGAGTTCAAGCCTCAGTACCAGCACCAAAGTAACAACATTCAAACCTTTAAGAAATTATAAAATTAAGGGCTGGGAAGGTGGCTCAGTGGTAGAGCGCTTGCCTAGCATGCATGAGGCCCTGGGTTCCATTCCTTAGCACCATATAAGCAAAAAGAAAAAAGCCGGAAGTGGCGCTGTGACACAAGTGGTAGAGCACTAGCCTTGAGCTGAAGAGCTGAGGGACAGCACCTAGGCCCAGAGTGCAGGCCCCACGACTGACAAGAAAAAAAAAGATATTATAAAATTAATTTATGGCCAGGCACTGGTGGTTCACGCCTGTAATCCTAGCTACTAAGGAGGCTGAGATCTGAGGATCTAGGTTCAAAGCAAAGCCGGGCAGGAAAGTCCAAGAGACTCCTTTTTTTTTTTTTGGTCCGGTTGTGGGGCCTGAACTCTGGGCCTGGGCGCTGTCCCTCAGCTCTTCAGCTCAAGGCTGGCGCTCTACCACTTGAGCCACAGCGCCACTCCCAGCTTTTTTCTTATGTGGTGCTGAGGAATCAAGCCCAGGGCCTCAGGCATGCAAGGCAAGCACTCTACCACTGAGCCACCTTCCCAGCCCCCGAGAGACTCTTATCTCCAATAAACCACCAGAAAACCAAAAGTGCCCATGACCCACAAAAAAAATTATGATGATTTAAGAAATTCAAATCAGGGGCTGGGAAGGTGGCTCAGTGGTAGGGCTGGGAAGGTGGCTCAGTGGTAGAGTGCTTGCCTTGCATGCCAGAGGCCCTGGCTTCAATTCCTCAGCACCACATAAACAGAAAGAAAAAAGCTGGAAGTGGCACTGGGGCTCAAGTGGTAGAGTGCTAGCCTTGAGCTGAAGAGCTGAGGGACAGCGCCCAGGCCCAGAATTCAGGCCCCACGACCGGACCCCCCCAAAAAAAAGAAAGAAAGAAAGAAAGAAATTCAAATCAAACCAGGAGCTGGTATAATGCTAGCCTTAAGCACAAAAGCTCAGGGACAGTGCACAGGCCCTGAGTTCAAGCCCCACAACCAATAAGACAAAAAAAAAAAAAAAATTGAGTTCTTTCATATTGTGCTACTGGAAATTCAAATAACTTGAGGTTTTTGTTTTGTTTTTTGTTTTTGTCAGTTATGGGGCTTGAACTCAGAGCCTGGGTGCTGTTTCTGAGCTTTTGCGCTCAAGGCTAATGCTCTACCACTTTGAGCTACAACACCACTGCCCGTTTTCTGGTGGTTAATTGGAGATAAGAGTCTCATGGAGAGGCTGGGAGGTGGCTCAGTGGTAGAGCGTGCTTGCCTTGCATGCATGAGGCCCTGGGTTCCATTCCTCAGAACTACATAAACAGAAAAAGCCGTAAGTGGCGCTGAGGCTCAGCTAGCCTTGAGCTGAAGAGCTGAGGGACAGCGCCCAGGCCCAGAGTTCAGGCCCCACGACCAACAAAACAAACAAACAGAGTCTCATGGACTTTCTTTTTTTTTTTTTTTTTTTTTTGGGTCCAGTCATGGGGCCTGAACTCTGGGCCTGGGCGCTGTCCCTCAGCTCTTCAGCTCAAGGCTGGCGCTCTTCCACTTGAGCCACAGCGCCACTTCCAGCTTTTTTTTTTTTTTGCTTACGTGGTGCTGAGGAATGGAACCCAGGGCCTCAGGCATGCAAGGCAAGTGCTCTACCACTGAGCCACCTTCCCAGCCCTCATGGACTTTCTTAACTGAGGACTGGCTTCAAACCACAATCCTCACACCCGGGCGCCAGTGTCTCACGCCTGTAATCCTAGCTACTCAGGAGGCTGAGATCTGAGGATCGCGGTTCAAAGCCAGCCCGGGCAGGAGAGACCGTGAGACTCCTATCTCCAATAAACCACTAGAAAACTGGAAGTGGCGCTGTAGCTCAAGTGGTAGAGCGTTAGCCTTGAGCTGAAGAGCTGAGGGACAGCGCCCAGGCCCAGAGTTCAAGCCCCACGACCGACAAAAAAAAAAAAAAAAAACACAATCCTCACATCTCAGCCTCCTGAGTAGCTAGGATTACAGGTGTTTTATTTTCATCCAGTATCTCTGAATTATTACTGTTATTAACATTGTTTAAGGTACTGGGAAATGAACCTACAGCCTCACAAGTGCTAGGCAAGTGTTGTACTACTTGAGCCATGACCTCAGTCCCTTCTTTGGGAGGAAGCTTGAATTCAGAGCTTGGGCACTCTGCCTGAGCTTTTTTGTTCAAGGCTGGCATTCTACCACTTAAGCCCCAGCTCTATTTCTGGCTTTTGGGTGGTTAAGTAGAGATAAGAAGGGCTGAGAAGGTGGCTCAGTGGTAGAGTGCTTGCCTTGCATGCATGAGGCCCTGGGTTCGATTCCTCAGCACCACACAAGCAAAAAGAAAAAAGCCGGAAGTGGCACTGTGGCTCAAGTGGTAGAGCGCTAGCCTTGAGCTGAAGAGCTGAGGGACAGCGCCCAGGCCCAGAGTTCAGGCCCCACAACTGGCAAAAAAAAAAAAAAAAAAAAGAATCTCATAATAGCCTGGTGCTGGTGGCTCAGGCCTGTAATCCTAGCTACTGAGGAGGCTGAGATCTGAGGATCAAGGTTTAAAGCAAAGCCGGGCAGGAAAGTCCGAGAGACTCTTATCTCCAATAAACCACCAGAAAACCGAAAGTGGTGCTGTGGCTCAAGTGGTAGAGCACTCGCCTTGAGCTGAAGAGCTTAGGTACAGTGCCCAGGCCCAGAGTTCAAGCCCCATGACCCACCCACACACAAAAAAAGTCATAGACTTTTCTGCCCAGGCTAGTTTTGAACTATAATCCTTAGATCTCAGCCTCCTGAATAGCTAGAATTACAGATATGAGCAACCAGTGCCCAGCTTGTTTTATATTTTGTTTTTGAAGTAGAATATCTGGAACTTTTCCCAGGCTGGTCTTTTTTTGTTGTTGTTGTTTTTTGTTTTTTTTTTTGTTTTTTTGGGTCTGGTCATGGGACCTGAACTCTGGGCCTGGGCGCTGTCCCTCAGCTCTTCAGCTCAAGGCTAGCACTCTATCACTTGAGCTGCAGCACCACTTCCAGCTTTTTTCTTTTTGCTTATGTGGTGCTGAGGAATCAAACCCAGGGCCTTAGGCATGCAAGGCAAGCACTCTACCACTGAGCCACCTTCCCAGCCCCCCAGGCTGGTCTTAAAACTCATTCCTCTCCTGTCTCGGGCTCCCAAGTAGCTGGGATTATAGTCATGCACCACCATGTCTGACTGAACCTCTGATTTGAGCTCCAGACATGGCACTCACGTGTCTTTGGGGACAGTTTTGTGCACTTGGATATCTGACCCACACCCCCCACTGATAAGCCAATGCCTCCCCCTAGGTCTCACCACCTCTCAGTGTCTTTAAATTGGGAGCCAAATTTCAACATGAGTGAAGGGATTAAGGCACAGTGATAATCATATGGTATCTCCCCACAGTGCCTTCTACATGTCTACGCCCATGAGTGGCACCACACAGGACACAAGTAGCCCAGCAGCCATGGTCAGCCAACCTTTCTTTCCACCAGCCAATGTCTGGGACCTACTTGCTCACCACCTCTTAATTGTGCTCTCCGACTTGGCCTCTCCACCCTAGGGAATTTTGCTGCTCCTCTATCTAGCCACTCTTGTAGCCTGCCCTCTAGTATAGCAATATTTCAATAAATGGACTGAGTAGATGAGAAGGCAGTTTTATTGTGAACAAAATAGTGACTACTATGGCATCCATTTTGCCCAGATAAGAAGGCAAGGACAGAACCATTCGGGAACCTGTCTAAAGTCCCACGATCATTAAATAGTCAAGCTGGAATCAATCAGAGCTGCAGGATGCAGAATGCCACTTAGCCTCCTGATTTAAAAAAAAAAAAAGTCTCTGAACTCAGCCCACTAGTACACATCTGTAATCCCAGCTCCTTGGGAGGCAGAGGCAAGAGGGTCTGAAGTTCAAAGCCAGCCTAGGACAAAATTAGCCACACCCTAGCAAGAAAAACCAAAAGACTTAGGTGTGTGGCTAAGTGGTAGAGTCTAGTACTGTGAAGCCCTGGGTTCAATCTCTGGTACCACCACCACCACCACCACCACCACCCACCCCCACACACACATACACACACACACCAGATTCACTGAAGCCATACCAAACCTACACTTTTGGGGATCTGAAAGCAGCACCTCCTTTAGGAATCAGCTGGAGCTCACATTCATAGGCACTGTCTTATTCATGAGCAATATCCACTAAAACCATAGACAACTAATTTCCTAAAGGAAGAGGCAAATACTAGCACCTTTGTCCTCTCTGAGAATCTGTGTCTTGCAGACAGTTTCTGAGAGGTGAATATCTTCTGATTAAGACATGGATCTCTTGCCAGGCATGGCTGAGGTCTGAAGATTGAAGGTCAAAGCCAGCTTGGCTTTTTCACTCAAGGTTGGTGTTCTACCATTTGAGCCACAACTCAACTTCCAGCTTTTTGTTGGTTACTTGGAAATAAGAATCTCACAGAAGCCGGACATCAGTGGCTCACACCTGTAATCCTAGCTACTCAGGAGGCTGAGATCTGAGGATCTCAGGTCAAAGCCAGCTCAGTCAGGAAAGTCCGTGAGACTCTTACTTCCAATAAACCACCAGAAAACCAGAAGTGGCGCTGGGGCTAAAGTAGTAAAGCACTAACCTTAAGCTGAAGAGCTGAGGGACATCCCAGGCCCAGAGTTCAAGCCCCATGACTGGAAAAAAAAAAAAAACTCGGACTTTTCTGAACCTTGATCCTCAGATCTCAGCCTCCCAAGTAACTAAGATGATAGGTGTGAGCCACCCCCACCTAGCATCACTGTTATTTAGAACCAGACTCTCCCATCTATAGCAGCCAGGGCACTGAGGTTGGAAATGCACTTGGAAAGAATTCAGCTTCTCAGGCCTGAAGTTGCTATTGGGAAAGCTGGTGCTTGAGCTCCACAAGGGGCCCGACGTGGGCTGCAGAAGGCGCCTAGTAAGAATTTAGCAGATGATGGGTCCCATCCATGGTGGCTCCCAATCTGTCTTAGAAATGTTTGAAAGTATTTTATTGAGCTCCCAGTCCTAACTGACCTTAGGAGCTGCCTGTGGTGAGGCAGTTGAGTGGAAAATGTGTTCAGATGCGCTGAGAGACCGGTCCAGCCTCAGATGTTGTCTGACCATCAGCCCTTCCCTACAATCTATCACCTTCACTCCCTACACAGAGCCCCCGAGCCAAATCCACCAATTCCACCAGGTAAACATGCACCCTAGGGAAAGTGCCCACAACTTGAAAGGTGGACCTGAACTTGAAACTTGAAAGGGGACCTGAATCTAGAAAATCTGAGATCAGGGCTGGGAAGGTGGCTTAGTGGTAGAGTGCTTGCCTAGCATGCATGAAACCTTGGGTTCAATTCCTCAGAATCATATACACAGAAAAGGCCAGAAATGGTGCTGTGGCTCAAGTGGTAGAATGCTAACCTTGAGCAAAAGAAGCTCAGGGTCAGTGCCCAGTCCCTGAGTTCAAGCCCCAGGACTGGCAAAAAAAAAAAAAAAAAAAAAAAAAAGAAAAGAAAAAAGAAAGGAAAATCTGGGACCATCAGAATCCCACCCACCACTCTAAGGGCTGCCAAGCCCAGTGTGATGGCTCAGGTCAGTAGTCCTAACTATTCCGGAGACCAAGGTCTAAGGATTGTAGCTTAGACTCAACCCAAGCAGGAAAATCTGTGAGATTCTTTTTTTTTTTTTTTTTTGGTCAGTTGTGGGGCTTGAACTCTGGGCTTGGGTGCTGCCCCTCAGCTCTTCAGCTCAAGGCTAGCGCTCTACCACTTGAGCTACAGCACCACTTCCAGTTTTCTGGTGGTTTATTGGAGATAGGAGTCTCACAGTCTTTCCTGCCCGGGCTGGCTTTGAACCGCGATCCTCAGATCTCAGCCTCCTGAGTAGCTAGGATTACAGGCATGAGCCACCATGCCTGGCATCTGTGAGATTCTTATCTCCAGTTAACCACCAAAAAGCCAGAAGTAGAGCTGTGGCTCAAATGGTAGAGTGCCAACCTTCAGCAAAAAGCTAAGAGACAGGGCTGGGAAGGTGGCTCAGTGGTAGAGCGCTTGCCTTGCATGCCTGAGGCCCTGGGTTCGATTCTTCAGCACCACATAAGCAAAAAGAAAAAAGTCGGAAGTGGCACTGTGGCTCAAGTGGTAGAGTGCTAGCCTTGAGCTGAAGAGCTGAGGGACAGCGCCCAGGCCCAGAATTCAGGCCCCGTGAACGGACCCAAAAAAAAAAAAAAAGCTAAGAGACAGGCCAGACCTTGAGTTCAAGTCCTAGTACCAGCACAATAGATAGATAGGCAGATAAGACAAAACTCCAGAGCATCTCAGTTTGCGAAGAGGCTTAAAGGCTGATATGATAATCCCCTGCGGATGGACTTCCAAATACAATTAAGAGCACCTGTCCTCAGGTGAGGTTAAGGGACATCCATCAGATCTAACAAATTAAGCAACTATTTAGGGAGCACTGTTTTTACAGCCAAGGGACCCAGTGAATCCTTGCGGTGGCTGCGTATCGGAGATGCTAAAGCCAGGTGGCGCTAAAGGCCGATTCTCCGACGCCATCTGTCCCGCTCTCCTCCTTCCGGAGAACCCAGGATCCTGAGACTCCGTGGGTGAGGGCGCCGGGGCCTCCTGGTCAGAGGGTGCGTGTGTGTGTGTGTGTGTGTGTGTATTAGAGGGTGTGTGTGTGTGTGTGTGAGATCCTGGAGGGTCTTGCATCTCAAAGGTGGAGCCTTGCTGTGGGCGTGGTCTGTGCACAAGGGGCGGAGCCTGAAGTCCAGGTTGGGTCCTACAACCTGCATGGGCAGTGCTTGTGGGCAGGACATCTTTTCTGGTGGCCGGACCTAAGGGCGGGGCTTCTCAGCATCTTCCCGGGCCGGGCCGGGGAGGGTCGCCGGAGGTGAGCCATTACCTCTAAGTGAAGTGTGTTAGCCCTAAGTAGGTTGAATTCTTCCCCGCGTGGGAGCTCGGCGAGGGGGCGGGGCTCTCATCGGGGCCGAGGCCCGCGGAAGAGCTCTAGGGAACTTCGCGAGTTTCCTGGAAGGCGGGGTTTTCTACTGGACAGAGTTCATATCCCCGCGGGATTCCCTGCAGAGTCCCAGACTCCGGGCCCGGGCGGGGCCTGCAGTTGTGGCTCATCAAAGAGAGAGAATGTGTAAAGTCTGGGCGGAGTTCATACCTCGGGAAAGACTAACGATAGCCCGCGCCGGCCTACTCCGGGGGCGGGGCTTGGGGCGAGTGGGCGGGGCCGACATGATGAAGGGGCGGGGTAGTGGTTCTGTAGGCATTTCTGAGCTGGCAGGGGGTGAGGCTTGTCAGCTTTGATGGGCGGGGCCTATGGAGTGCTTCCCGAGGGGGCGTGGTTCCTGTTCGGAGGGGCGGGGCTAATAGCGCCGGAGTCCCCTCCCCCCTCCCCGGCCAGGGCAAGGCGGGGCCTCAGTCCGTGGGCGGAGCCCGGGCGCGGCGCAGGCAGGGGCTCTGCCCTGGGAGGCCGTCTGTTTAGGCCCGCACGCAGCTCCGCATCTGGTGCTCATTACCGGATGACAAAGAGCCGGCTCTGGGCCCCCTTCCCCACTCCCATCCCCCGTCCGACTACAGTGCATTTAACTCTTCCCTGTCCTCAGGGCGCTCTGGACATCCTGAGCAGGGCTACGGGCGGGGGGAGGGGTCCTCTAGTCCTCCAGTCCCCGCAGACTGTGTCATTCCCCGAGCTGCGACCTCACCTCCCTCCCAGACTCAGGCGTCGGGAGAGCTCCGGGACTCCACTTCCACCCGGCAAACCTCCCTGGCGGCGTCTCGGAGGTTAAACCTGGGCAGGATCTGGCGGGGGCGTCTGGTTTGAGTTAGGGGAACGTGAGAGTGGCGGCTGGGGGCGGCGCGTCGCGTTCCCTCCGCCCCCTCTGCGACCCCCTGGGCTCGCCCCCGGCTCCAGCCCCGCCTCCCCTCTGCCTTTGGGGCTCACTCCCCTCGCCAGAGGGATCTGGGTAAGGAAGGGGCTCTGGGCCACCCCAAACTTTGCCTGTCGAGATGGTAGTGACTGCTTTGCCCCGTTTTAATTAGAGACTCCGAGAGGCTGAAACTGAAAAATTATAGAGGTGGTGGGAACCGGCGCCTCCCCCGCCCAGGCCCTTCCCCTCCCCCCCTAGGCAGTGAGGCCAGGGTAAGGGAGGTTACCCCACAGACCGTGTGATCTTTCACCAGCCTCTGCTCGGGATCCTCACTCCAGCTGGAGTCCGCTGCGTTCTCCCCATCCCCACCCCACACGGAGAAGAGCAAAGGGCGCTGCCCAGGGAGCTTGACCTAGGTTGTTTGTTGTGGCCTCAATCGGCTCTCCTCGTCCACTCCTCATCCCAGTCTCCGGAGGCTCTGATTCCTGCCTTCTCTCCAGAGAAGGGAGAGGAAGGAGGGAGGAACGCCTCCAAAAGCACCCAGGAGGCAAGGGTGGCAGCATCCTTGGTGACCCTGAGCCCCAGCCCCTGACTTGTGAGCAAGGATGGAAAGGAATGTTCAGGAGAAAGTTCACAGGAACTCAGCATACACCCTTCTCTCCCTTGAAGCACCAGCTCCAGAACCCACTTTTGGCTCCAGTCCCCAGGTTAGCTCCTGTTCAGTGGAGCAGAAGCCCTCACCCCAGAGTGCTCCCCCAAATTCAGCACTCCTTTCTTGAAGTTTCAGTCAAAAGAGGAACAAATATGGAATTCTCCCTCTGGCAAATAGCAGACTTTTGGGCTTGCAGTGTGATGGTAGGCAAGGCTCTGCCCTCTCTGAGCTCTTGCTTCCCTGAGAATCCCTGAAGCATACCCTTTCATTAGGTGGGGAGGGTCTTACCTTACCTAGACAAAGGAAGATCTACTGCTTTTCTGAGACCTCCCAGACCCTCCCCTCAAGCATCAATGGGGATCAGGAGCTTTGGGTGAGGTTGACACCCCATTTATTGGAGGAGACCCCAGCACCTAGTGGGGGGTTTTAGTGTGTCCTCTGCCACAGGTGCTGGGCCCGGCAGGCAGAATGCCCTCTGTCCAGCTGGGCAGCCCCCCCCAGAGGTCCCCGGTCCAGCCTCGGCTGTGTCCAGCATCCGTGTCCCTTCCCCCGACCCCGCAGGGGGAATCTGTAATCTGTGCCCCGTCACACACTGGTTCTGCAGGTCTGTACCCCTGTGATGCTGCCCCTGGGGGGCATGGGGTCCGTGGGGCCCTTGCTGCCAGCATGAATGACCCAGCGGTAGCAGTCAGTGATGCTTTTGTTGGGGGCGTGGGGGCCGCAGCGGGTGCAGTACACGATGCCCAGTGCAAGCAGGACCACCAAGAACACACATGTTGGTACCAGCAGTGCCATGAGCAGCCAGCGATCATCCCTCTGGCTTCGACCTGCCAGACCGGCCTCTGCCAGAGCTGTTGGGGCTGCTGTGGGCACCACAGAGGGCAGCCAGGGGGCCAACCTGGGACCGGGCCCTCCTTCTCTGGAGAGTTGGGGGACATGGGGCTGGGGAGAGTTGTTGGCTGAGGTCTGGTTCGTGGGGCCTTCTCGAGGAGGGGGGAGGCTGGGAGGCTGGGAGGCAGCAGGGTGGTGAGGGACTGAGGTCCCGAGGGACCTGGACATGGTGGACAGTGAGGGCTGGAACGTGGAGATCGTAGGAAGCTGGGGGGGCTGGGTTCTGAGCCCAGGGAAACCTGGGGCCAGTGGGGGTTGATGGCTGCTGCGGGTGGGGTCCTGAGGGACAGGATCAACCCAGATTGGAGGCCGGTGAATGATGGTCTGGGTGTCAGCCCCTTGGGCGTCTGGAGACCTAGGGGGCTGGGGCGCAGGGGCCAGCTCTGGATATCTGGCTGAGATAAGCGGGGGCTGGTGGGGAGGGGGACGAGCTGGCAGAGTGGAAGAGATAATTCGGGGCTGGTGGGCAGAGTGCCGATCTGGAGAGCCGGCCTCAGCCCTGGGGATCTGCTGGTCAGGGGGCACAGCTGGGCGTGTGGCCGGAACCATGGCGGGTCGGAGGGCAGGGCTCAGGGGCTGGCGGGTGGCGGAGAAGAGAGGGGTCTGTCGGGCAGAAGGTCGTGTGGGACGGGTGGCAGAGACCACCACAGGCCCAGTGGCTGACAGCACTGAGTGGTAGGGCACCCTGGGGGCGCTGAGTGGAGGCGGCCATGTGGGCTCTGGGTAGGGTCTCCTGGGCTCTGGGTCCTCGGGGAAGCTGGGTTGATAGGGCAGGCCAAAGTCGGGTGGTGGTGTAGACTCCATCCACAGGATCCCAGGCTCCTCTGTCCAGCCGCCATCGAAGACCTCCCAGGCCTCTTCTACTTCCTCCCCTTCCTCCCCATCGTCCAGCAACTCATCTCTCAGGTCCTGGGACGTCCGGGTGCCCATGGCCCCCGCGGGGCTGCAACTGATGCCGTCCTCCTCCAGCTCGTGGCCCTCGCTGCAATAGCACTCGAAGCCACCGACGTAGTTGACACACATCTGCTGGCACACGCCGGCGATCTGGCACTCGTCCGTGTCCACGCAGCGGTGTGGCTCATCCTCGGCTGGCCGGAAGCCCAGGCGACAGTGGCAGCTGTAGCCCCGCGGGCCGCCGGGCTCGCACTGCTGCTCGCAGGGGGCCTGGGCGCAGGGGTCGTCGCAGCCGCGCCCGTCGGCGGCCAGGCGGAAGCCCTCGGGGCAGCGGCAGGACACGCGGCCGGCCGCCTCCTCCACGCACTCGTGCTCGCAGCCCCCGTTATCCGGCCCGCAGCCGGGGCCGGGGCACAGAGGCCCGGCCTGGGACCAGCCCACCCCGCCCGCGGGCTGCTTCACGCACAGCAGCGAGGCTCCTCGGCCGGCCCGGCACTGCACGGCGGCCACCGAGCCGAAGGGCAGCCACTGGAAGTCGCTGGAGACCAGGTGGAAGGGCGTGGTGTAGACGGCGGGGCCGTCCTGCCCGGCTTCGTGCGGCAGGGCCGGGCAGGCGCCCTCGAAGCCGAACTGGCACAGGTAGCCGTCCACCGCCAGCGTGCAGGAGCCCTCGAGCCAGCGGTGCTCCCCGCCGGCCTCCAGGGCCACGCAGCGCTGCGCCGGGCAGGGCCCCCCGGACGCCGGCTGCGCCCAGTTGGTGAAGGCCGTGTCCTGGTCCCCCGTGGTCCACGTGAAGCCCCGCAGCGGGCGCTGCGGCTGGCACTGCCGCGCCTGCCTCTGCAGCCCGATCCACAGCAGCCCGCCCGCCGGGCCGGCGCCCACCAGGCCGTCCACGCGCCGCGCCTCGTCCGGGGTCCGCGGCGTGGCCAGGTCGCCCCCCAGCTCGCGGCAGGCCCGCCAGGCGTCCAGGAAGGTGCGGCGCCGGGGGAAGAGCGCGTAGCAGCTGCCGGGGCCGCAGGTGGCGCGGGGCTCGGCGGCCCAGGGCGCCTGGCCCAGCGCGGGCACCGCCGCGGCCCAGGCCAGCAGCAGGCGGAGCAGCATCGCGACGCCCCCCGACTGGCCGGCCCGGGCCCGCCGCGGCTCTTGACGGGGAGGAGGGCCCGGGGCCGCGCGGGCGGGCGGGACGGGGGGCGGGCCCCGCGCCGCTCGGCCCTTGTAAGGCTCGGCCTGGGGCGGCTGCCAGCTCCCCCCACCGCTCCCGCTCCCCGGGGGCCGCGGGGGCAGGAAGCAGCGGGGTGGGGGGCACGGAGGGGAGGCGGACGCCGCTCACGGCCGCCCCCGGGCCGCCCCCCCTGCAACACCGACACCGGGCTGGGAGTCGGGGAGAGGGGGAGCCGCCGGCCGGCCCGGCAGCCCTACCCTCAACCCCGGCGCTGTCTGCGGCCGGCCGGGGCGGGGGGAGGGCTGGGGGGGGCAGGGCGCTCCTTCCAGAGCCCGGACCCGGGAATCGGGGCGCCAGGCTCCCAACGCCCCTGCACTGGGCGGCCGGCTGCGTGCCCCGCCATTCCTCCCCAGCCACACGTGTGCCAGGCACACGTCTGTGTGTGTGTGTATATGTGTGTGTGTGTGTGTTGCTCTCCCAAGACTCGCAGGGAGCCCCTGCCTCTCTGTGTCCCCCCCCCCCCCGCCGCAGACCTGTAGACTCTGCACCCCAAGAGCCCCAGGGCGGCCGGTGGAGGCCCGCGGCGTGGCCCTGAGTGGGAACCCGCAGCCTCCACCGCTCAGCCGCTCGCCCAACCCCTTCCCCTTCCATTCCACTCCCGAGATCTCTGCCTCGGCCCGGCCGGCACTGGGGGAAGCAGCGAGCGGGGGAAGGGCGAGCCTTCCTTCACCCTAGCTCAGTCTGGGCCCTGGGAACCTGGGCTCGGAGGGGGAGGAGGCAGCCCCCAAACAGGAAATGCCTCTCCGGGCTCCTGCTGCAGGAGGGCAGGGTGCAGGGGTTAGGGGCTGGGTGGGGGCTGGGCGGCACTCGGGGGCAGCAGCGCAGGCTCTGAGACTGGTGGTTTAATGGCCATGGGCTGGCATGAACACATGCACCATGCGACCCCCGACCCCGAGTCCCACGTGGAGCCCTGCTCGCCCCCCAGGTCCTGCTGAGTTAGCCTGGCTACATTTTCTTCCCATATCCTAACAGCAGGGTGCAGTCGGCAAGAGAGAGAGAGAGAGAGAGAGAGAGAGAGAGAGAGAGAGAGAGAGAGAGAGACACACACACACACACACACACACAGGGCAGGGGCTGTTGTGATGGATGGTAGAGTGGCATGGGCCAGGGGTGGGTGACAAAGGAAGTGATGAGAAATGGTCAGATTCAGAATTTATTTAAAAAATCAAGCTAAGAGAATGATCCGTGCATCAGTAGCAGAATTAGAATCTGTACCCAGGGCAGCCTCTAGGAGCCATTTACAACCCAGGGGTCAGAGCCTCTTCTCCCTCTCCCCACAAGAAAGCTAATTTGCTTTCTCTTGCTATTTTTTAAACTATTGAATTAATTTGGCCTTGGGGGGTTTGAACTCTGGGCCTGGGCACTGTTCCTGAGCTTTTTCAGCTCAAGGCTAGAGCTCCCACTTTGAGCCACAGCACCACTTCTGATTTTCTGGTGGTTAATTGGAGATCAGAGTCTCCTGGACTTTCCTGCCCTGGTTGGCAGGCTTTGAACTGTGATCCTCAGACCTTAGCCTCTTGAGTAGCTAGGATTACAAACTTGAGCCACTAGACCCTGGCAGTTTGCTTCCTTTTCTTTTTCTTTCTTTTTTTGGGGGGAGGGGGGTAAATGGGGTTTGTGTCAGTCATGGGGTTTGAATTCTGGGCCTGGACACTGTCCCTCAGCTCTTCAGCTCAAGGCGAGTGCTCTACCACTTGAGCCACAATGATACTTCTGGGTTTTTCTGCTTATGTTGTGCTGAAGAATCGAACCCAGGGCCTCATGCATGCAAGGCAAGCACTCTACCACTGAGCCACTTTCCCAGCCTTTCTTTTCTTTCTTCCTTTCTTTTTGGTACCAGTCCTGGGGCTTGAACTCAGGGTCTGGGCACTGTCCCTGAGCCTTTGTGCTCAAGGCTAGAGTTCTACCATTTGAGCCACAGCTCCACTTCTGACTTTTTTTGGGGGGGGGTTGATTGTGGTGCTTGAATTCTGGGCCTGGGCACTCTCCCTCAGCTCTTCAGCTCAAGGCTAGCATTCTATCACTTGAGCCACAGCACCACTTCCAGTTTTCTGGTGGTTTATTGGAGATAAGAGTCTCACGGACTTTCCTGCTCAGGTTGGCTTTGAACCCTGATCCTCAGGTTTCAGCCTCCCAGTAGCTAGGATGACAGGTGTGAGCCACCGGTGGTGCCTGGCTTCTGACTTTTTCTGCTGGTTAATTGAAGATAAGAATCTCTTGGAGGGCTGGGGAGGTGGCTCAGTGGTAGAGTGCTTGCCTTGCATGCATGAGGCTCTGGGTTTGATTCCTCAGCACCACATAACCAGAAAAGGCTCAAGTGGTAGAGTGCCAGCCTTGAGCTGAAGAGCGGAGGGACAGCACCCAGACAAAGACTTCAAGCCCCACAACCAACCAAAAAAAAAAAAAAGAAAGAAAGAAAGAAAAAGAAAAGAATCTTATAGACTTTCCTGCCTGGGCTGGCTTTAAATTGTCATCCTCACATCTCAGCCTACTGAGTAGCTAGGATTACAAGTATGAACTATGGGGTTATAGCTGCCTCAAAAGCCTTATAAGAAAGGGAAAAGGGAGTAAGAGGCACAGAGCAGATGAGGTAGATTGGTTTACTTTATATATACGACTAGAAATGTCCCAATGAATCTCCCCTTGTAAAACTAATGTAGCTATCTTAGGGTGTTGGTGTCTTATGCCTGTAATCCTAGCTACTTAGGAGGCTAAAATCTGAGGATCAAGGTTCAGAGTTCACTCAGGCAAGGAAATCTGTGAGATTTTTTTTTTTTTTTTTTTTTTTTTTGTCGGTCGTGGGGCTTGAACTCTGGGCCTGGGCGCTGTCCCTCAGCTCTTCAGCTCAAGGCGAGCGCTCTACCACTTGAGCTACAGCGCCACTTCCGGTTTTCTGGTGATTTATTGGAGATAGGAGTCTCACGGTCTCTCCTGCCCGGGCTGGCTTTGAACCGCGATCCTCAGATCTCAGCCTCCTGAGTAGCTAGGATTACAGGCGTGAGCCACCAGCGCCCGGCTAATCTGTGAGATTTTTGTCTCAAATTAACCACCAAAGAATTGGATGTGGAGCTGTGGCTCAAGTGGTAGAGCACTAGCATTGAGCAAAAAGGGCTCAGAAACAGCACCTAGGAACTGAATGTAAGCCCCAGAACTGGCACGCATGCATGCACGCACACCCCCACACACACACATGCGCACACACGCGCGCGCACACACACACCTATGTCAGATCCTGTCCCCCTCCTCCTCTGTTCTGAACTCTGGAAGGTCCAAGCCTAGGCCCACATCTCCCTCAGAGGAAGCCAGAATCCTTGCTATATGATCTGTCCCCAAACTGCTCATCCTCATCCCGCCCGCCCTGTCCCCTTCACTTCCTCCCACTCAGCCACTCTCACCTCCATTCAGGTCCTTAAACTCATCAGGCCCTCTGCCCAGGTCTCATGCCTTACTCACCCTGTCTGAACCATTCAATCATCCTGCGATATCCAATGCTCTAGTCTTCATTTTCACAGGTCTCAGTTCAAGAGTCAAAGTGCCAGAACTCACCCAACATTGTTGCCTCCCCCTCCTCCCCGCTGGTATTCTCTGCCTCTGTCTTCTTCCATTTTCCCCCTCTGCACCTACCTATGGTATGTACTTAATTGTTGATTTCTTTTTAGCCAGAGTCCTTTTAGTTAGAGTCCCTTAGTCTTTCATTACTGATACTCAGGGCCAGGCTGTGATTGTAAGGTATTTAGGGTTAATCCTGTCTATTAAGATGTGGCTAGCATCAGTTCAGAAGAAATCATCAAATATGTCTCTAGAGGCTGGGAAGGTGGCTCAGTGGTAGAGTGCTTGCCTTGCATGCATGAGGCCCTGGGTTTGATTCCTCAGCACCACATAAGCAGAAAAAGCAGGAAGTGGTGCTGTGGCTCAGGTGGTAGAGCACTAGCCTTGAGCTGAAGAGCTGAGAAACAGTGCCCAGGCATAGAGTTCAAGCCCCATGACCACCACCAACACAACAAAAGTGTTAGTCTTGAGCAAAAAAAATGTGAAGGGGCAGTACTGGTACTCAAGCTCCAGTACCAGAAAAAAAAAAAAAAAGTTGTTGAATGACTGCATGAAGCTCAGACAAATGAAGAACTTGGCTCCAGGAGATGCAATGGGAAGGCTGAGATTCCACCTAGAACCAAAGCCCACTTGTTTCCTACACTCACTTCAGTGCCCTCATGATATCACCACATCCCTACATCCCTGGGCTAGACAGATCCCTGGCAATCAGCAAGTCTGTTTGCAGATGGGGAAACTGAGGCTCATAGAGTCTCAGGCTGGAGCCAGGAGTTCCTGATTCTCTGATTCATGTTCTAGTCCTCTTTTGTGTGTGTGTACATGTGCAGGTCCTGGGGCTTGAACTCAGGCCCTGGGTGCTGCCTTTGAGCTGTTGTACTTAAGGGTAGTACTTTACCATTTGAACCACAACTCCATTTCTAGTCTTTTTATTGTCAGTCATGGGGTTTGAACTCAGGGCCTGGGTGCTGTCTCTGAGCTTTTTTTCACCCAAAGCTAGTGCTCTTATCACTTTGTGCCATAGCTTGTTTTCTTTCTTTCTTTTTTTTTTTTTTTTGTCGGTCGTGGGGCTTGAACTCTGGGCCTGGGCGCTGTCCCTCAGCTCTTCAGCTCAAGGCAAGTGCTCTACCACTTGAGCTACAGCGCCACTTCCCATAGCTTGTTTTCTGGAGAAAAGAGTCTCACAGACTTTTCTGCCCTGGCTGGCTGTGAACCGAGATCCTCAGATCTCAGGCTCCTGTGTAGCTTAAGATTACAGGTGTGAGCCACCAGCACCTGGCCCATTTTTAGGTTTTTGGGGAGTAGTTAGAGATAAGAGTCTCATGGACTCCCTATCCAGGGTGACTTTCAACTTTGATGCTCAGATCTCAGCCTCCTAAGTAGCTAGGATTACAGATGTGAACCACTGGCACCTGGCCTAGACATCTTTTGGTAGCTGCAACCTGCAGCATCATTTGAGTAGTGTCAGTGGGAAGAAGGCATTCTGGGAAGAAGGCCTAGACCAAAGCTTAAAGTGCTGAGACATGGAGCTCAGACAGATCTGTCTGGGAATACAGAGGATGCACTGGACCAGGAACAAAAGACATGAGAAGGCATGCAATGGTGAATAGAGAGAAAGGGAGAAGAGATTGGTCTGAGAGGCTGGTACTCCATTGTGGGCCATGGGAAAAGAGGCACAATGAGCGCTCTCCATGGCTGATGGTTGGTGGGTGGAGAAGAACCTGAGGCCAGGGACCAGTTAGGACTCTGTTGCAATCGGCTGAGAAAGGGAAGAGAGCTGGCTGGGAACCCAGCAACAGGGCGGGCCAGGCTGGGGGAGGCAGCCTCTGGAGGCTCCTTGGGGGCCGTCCTGAGCCCGGTCCAAGGGTGTGGTGAGCCCAGTCATGCTTCGGGCAATGGCCAGTGCTGGGCGTCTAACAAGAGGCTGCAGGCCGCCTGGCAAATGGGCAGGTCAGATCAGAAGTCAGGACCCCAGCTTGCTTGGGGATGAGAGGTTGGGGGGCGTGCAAGGAAAGCAAGAAGAGGAGGGTCAGAAGCCAGATTCCAGATGTACCAGCTGGGCCTACTTGTAAGGAGAGGGAAGTCTAAGCAGGATGAGGATCCGGGAGCTGAGGAGGTGCCATCTCTAGTCCCAACAAGGGAAAGGGTTTGGGAGACCATGAATGAGACTCATGCTGGGCACTGGTGGCTCATAATCCTATAATCCTAGCGACTGAGAAGGCTAAGATCTGAGGATTGCAGTTCAAAGCCAGCCTGGGCAGAAAAGACTGAGACTGTGAGACTCTTACCTCCAAGTAACCACCAGAAAGGCAGAAGAGAAGCTGTGGCTCAAATGGTAGAGCTCTGAGTGGAAAAAAGCCAAGGGACAGCATTCAGGCCCTGAATTCAAGCCCCAGTACCAATATGAAAGACAGAGACAGAGACAGACAGAGAAACTCAGAAATATTCCTAGGAGTCCAGTTGAGGAGGGGCCTTAGCACTTACCTGTCCCCTCTAGATTGGAGGTACCCTAGGTGGGATTGGGGATGAACCCATATCTGGGTTTCAGAAGCTGGAGAAGGAGCTAGTTGAGGTTTCGTTCTTTTCTGCTGCTCTGGTTGGCCTGACTCATCTTGATTCACCCATAGCACATAACAGATGCTAATTGATGCAGTATATGCTTGGAGAGCTAGGTGGTCTAGTGGGTGGCTCACGCCTGTAATCCTAGCTACTCAGGAGGCTGAGATCCAAGGACTGGCTGAAAGCTAACCTAGACAGAAAGCCTGAGAGATTCTTATCTCCAATTAGTCACCAAAAAGCTGTAAGTGGAGGTACAGCTCAAGTGGTAGAGTGCTAGCCTTGAACAAAAAAGCCAAATGAAAGCAGCAAGGCCCTGCATTCAAGTCCTAGCGCACGCACGCACACACACATACACACACACACACACACACAAAACTTGGACAAGGACTTAAGAAGGTTTATTGATGATTGAACAGATGCATGGATGTCTGTGTGAACATCCGGGTGTGTGGGTAGATTCAGGCTAGATGATGCATATATAGATTGATGCACCATGGGTGGGTGAGTGCATGGGAGGATGGGTATATGCACAGACGGAGGATTAAGAGGGAGGATGGATAGAGGGATGGATGGATGGGACAGACACATAGATGATGGAGGCAGGAAGGAAGGAGCAGGTGGATGGGCATGTGGGTGAGATGTTTAGATTCAGGCAAAGTGGTAGGCCTGGCTCATCACTTATGGCCACCATGATGAGTGGCACACTCAGAATGGATCTATGTCTCTGCAGAAACACAGCCCAGGATGGCAAGACAGCTTAGAGTACCCCTGCAGGAGCCTGGGGCCATGTTTTCCCTGGTACCACAGAGGCACATGTCTCCTGGCTGGGGTGGGGGTAGGGGTAGAGTTGGGTGGGGGCAGCAGATCAAGATGCAAGGTATCTCTCCAAGTGGGGGTGGGGTGGCCGGGGCTCCCTTGTGTGGTCATGGCCCAGATGAGAAGAACCTGCCTCCAGAGGGGCAAGGGAGCTGAAGCTCACAGCCCAGGAAGACTCCCTGCAGCCTCGGGGACAGGGAGAGGCTGAAAGGCATTGCATGTGCCCACAGGGCAGAACGGGGAAGGCAGCCTGCAGAGGGGCTGGCCTGGAGAGGCCCCCGTGGAACAGGCGGGTGTGGGGGAGGTGGGGTGAGATTGGGGGGCGCCCCCCAAGCAGGCGTCCTGGACAGCCTTGGCACGCTGGACCGCTGAGCCAGCACATTGCTCTGTGTACAAATCACCTCCTTTCCTCTGTTTGCTTCGGTCCCCTCCCCCACCACCCTCCATGTCTAAACTCTTCCCAAACTCCCCAGCCTTGGAGCTGTCAGGAGGAAAGGCTGATGGCAGGCAGGCGGGAGGTGGGTTGGAGCCAGAGGAGGGGAGAGGTGGGAGAGATTCCACTCGGGCAGGAGTGGGAGAAGGAAGGGCAGAAGGAAAGCCTCCTCCCCTCCCCACAAGTTGGTGCCACACCCTATGTGCTTCTGGAAGGAGAGACCGCCCTACAGGGAGGGGGGTCGTGTTGCTGGAGACAGAGAGCCGCAAAGAGAGAGAAACAGACTGATAGAGAGGGCGTTGAGGAAAGAAGGGGGTGCTGTCCCCCTCCTTAGCACCCCAGAAGGAAAGGGTTGTGGTAGCTGGAGGCAGGGGGAGGGGCTTTGCCATGGAGACTCTGTGCCTGGTGACAATGTGTCTCTTGGTGCGTGCATGCTTGTGCATATGTGTATGTGTATGCATGCACGCATGTGTGCGTGCGGGCTTACACAGACTTGGCCTGTGTGCACAGCTGGGTGACTGCTGTGTGTGTACACCAGCAAGTCCACACTTGCACCTACAACTGTGAGAATGCAGCCCTGGTCCCCGCCACTGCACAACCTGGACTTGGCTAGGAGCTCAAATGCTGACCTGAACATCTGGGCACATTTACACTGAAGAAAGATGAATCGCCGGGCACCAGTGGCTCACGCCTGTCATCCTAGCTACTCAGGAAGGCTGAGAGGAGGATCACGGTCCAAAGCTGTCCCAGGCAGGAAAGTCCGTGAGACTCTTATCTGCAATAAACCACTTTGAAAATGGAAGTGGAACTGTGGCTCAAGTGGTGGAGTGCTCTCCTTGAGCAGAAGAGCTCAGGGACAGGACCCAGGCCCAGAGATCAAACCCCATGACCAACAACAAAAAAGACAAATCATGGAGCCCCTGTCTGAGCTAGAGGGGCCAAACTTGGCTCTTACAGTGCACTCAGCCCTTCCCAAAGGCAAGGGGCCTTTTCTTTTTTTGAGGGTGGACTCTGCCTGAGTTGGTCACCTAGGGGAGGAGTCTCGCCCAGTGCCGGAGGTCTTTCAGGTGGCAGTCTCCCTCCCCCCAGGCCCGGGAGACTAGAGAGTGGATTGTCCAGTCTGCCGTCACAGGGAAAAGTCTCTTTCACCAAAATCTTCCGGAGTCCCAGTTTCCTCCTTCCTGCCCCACCCTACCTCTGGAACTTTCTCCGAAGGCTCTTACTTTCCCTTCTCTTCCTGTCCAGCCCCTCGTCCTCTGGCCCCCTCAGTGTCCCCTGGGCTTTCTCAGGTCTCTCCCTCTCTCTCTTCCTTCTCTAGCCAGGGGTTTTCTTGGAATCTCTGTTTACTCTCCTGCCCCTAGGACTGTCCCCTTGTTGCTCTAGGATTTGCCTCTCTGCTCTCTGTGTCTCCACACTCCAGTTGTCTCCCTGTCTCTGTCGCCGAGTCTCTGGCTGGCTGTGGTCCTGGGTGGTCCAGCCTCCCTCCTGTCTCTTCCTCCCTGCACTGCACTGCTACCCCGCCCCCCCCCCCCCCCCCCCCCCCCCGGTCTGGCGTGGGAGCCAGGTCTGGGGCTGTGACCAGGCCCGGAAAGAGAACCCGAGCAGACATGATATTTATGTTGGGACTTCAAAGTGCAGCACAGGCTGCGGTGGGGGGGAGGAGGGGGGGCTGGAGAGTGAAAATCAGACTGAAGTCAGCTCAGGCCCCTCCCTGGTGAGGATCTCCTTGGTGACCCCCCCCCCCCCCCCCCGTGGGATACCAAGCCTCAAGAGGAAGGGCAGAATTCACTATTTTGGTACTGAGTTCCAAGAAAGGCTCTTCCGGTGCCCTCATCCAGCCCCAACCCGGTCCTTTCTTCCTGTTGCACTGCTGCTGGGTCTGGAGGCCCCACCTCCTTTGAGCATTAGCCTGGTTAGGGAGATCAGGGGTCCTGGAGTGGCAAGAGCAGAGGGCTCGATCTCAGCAGGAAAATATCCCTGGCATGGGGACAGCCCGTGAGTTCTCACTCTCTGGCAGAGGCCTAGCCTGGCAGGGCCTGGCGGGTCTGTAACCCTGTCAGCCCCAGCAGTGGGGACAGGAGGGCTTACCCCCTGCAGGCCTCTGAGGTCCACTTGTGGACTGAGGGCCCACAATGGGCCCTCAAGATCACCCCACCCCTGCCCTCTGCCCTTGCCCTAACCCCAGCTAAAGACACCCAGCTGCTGGGGCTGGAAAGGCTTGGGGTCCACTATGGTTTCAGGCGGGCGGGGCGGGGCAGGGCTGAGTGTCTCATTCTGCAGCCCAGCTCTAGGTCCTAAGCCCCTCCCATGAGCAGCACCCTCTGGAGGGCACCCTTTCAGGCTGGATCACCCTTGCAGGAGGCAAGGACTCTTCCAGTCTCAAAACTCTGGGCCCCAGACCCTCAAGGCCAAAGCTCACCCAGGCCCCCCCAGTCCCAGCCCCTGGACCAGGGCCTCCCCCAGATCCTCACGGCTCTTCCAGTGAATCAGACTGGCTGGAATCTGATGAGCTCAGGCTGCCCCGCCCAGCCTGCCTGCTTCAGCCTCCTGCCTGGCCCAAGGGGTCGCCACGCCCCTCACAGGGGTCTTCTCAGAGACTCACAGCCCCCTCCAGGAGCCACCAGGGGCTGGGATGGGGGAGTAAGGCCGGAGTAGGCAAGAGCTGGAAGGGCAGTTAATCAGGAGAGGGGCTTGGCCCTTCTGCGTTGACTCCAAAGCATGGGGGTGCGGTGTGGGGGACTGCCCGGATGGTTTGCTGGAGAGAGAGGCTATATTCTGTCTCAAGAGCATGCGTGGCTGTTGCTAGGCCCTGGAACTCATACCTAGAATCCTAGCTACTCAGGAGGCTGAGATCTGAGGATCATGGTTTGAAGCCAGCCTGGGCAGGAAAGTCTGTAAGACTCATCTCCAATAAACCAGCAAAACAAAACAAAGAAAACCTGCCAGAAGTGGAACTGTAGCTGAAAGTGGTAGAGCACCAGCCTTGAGCAGAAACCTCAGGGACAGTGCCCAGATGCTGGGGTCTAGCCCCAGTGTGCATGCGCATGCCGCACACACCCACACCCACACACGTGTGCACACACACACACACACACACAGAGCATGTATGTTACCATAACTTAGCTGGGTTGTGTCAGGGAAGTTTTGTGCAAGGAAGTTTAAATGTGTCAAGAAGGCCCCACGTAAGCCGGGTGCTGGTGGCTCACGCCTATAATCCTAGCTACTCAGGAGGCTGAGATCTGAGGATTACGGTTCAAAGCCAGCCCGGGCAAGAAAGTCCCTGAAACTCTTATCTCCAATAAGCCACCAGAAAACTAGAAGTGGCGCTGTAGCTCAAGTGGTAGAGCTCTAGCCTTGAGCTGAAGAGCTGAGGGACAGCGCCCAGGCCCAGAGTTCAAGCCCCACGACTGACAAAAAAAAAAAAAAAAAAAAAGCCGGGCGCTGGTGGCTCACACCTGTAATCCTAGCTACTCAGGAGGCTGAGATCTGAGGATCGAGGTTCAAAGCCAGCCCGGGCAGGAGAGACCGTGAGACTCCGATCTCCAATAAACCACCAGAAAACTGGAAGTGGCGCTGTAGCTCAAGTGGTAGAGCGCTCGCCTTGAGCTGAAGAGCTGAGGGACAGCGCCCAGGCCCAGAGTTCAAGCCCCAAGGCCGACAAAAAAAAAAAAAAAAAGGCCCCACGTAGCCCATCATTGGATCACTGGGCCCTGAATGTGTCCTTCCAGGTTTTGTTACTTGGGCGTATGGGTGCTGCTCACATACTGTGTGTGGGAATGTGGGTCAGGGTGTGTCTGAGTACTGACTCGTGGGTGTGAACCCAGGTCACAAGGCCAAGGTGGAGGGTGACACGTAATGAGGGTGGGTCTGGGTGGGTCTCAGTGACTGTCATCCACTCCACCCCTCGGGCCATCCCATAGGCCCCTGGGCTTCTGGACTCACTGTCCTGGCTCTAGAACCTGGGACGGGAGGCTTCCCCTCCTCCGGCCTCTCAACCTCCTTTCCCAGGCTGGCTGCTTTCCTCCTGGTCCTGCTGGCCCTGCCAGAGTCTTGAGCAGCCACAGCTGAGGAGGGCACCTGGCATGGATTGGAAATGAGGCGTGCACACCCCCTGGTGGCAGCGATGGGGAACAGGCCACCCCGAGAGTACAGAGGAAACGTGTTGGCCGACCCGAGTCTTCCCGAGAATCTTTCAGTTCCTAGCATTCCACATACATTTGCACGAAGTGCCAATTCTGGCCCAGGCATTGTTCCGGGCCCCGAGAGCTCCGGGAAGCAGGCCAGCGTGGCTCCGGCACGCTAGTGGGGGAAGACAGACAGTAAACAAACTCACAGATAACTAGGGCAACTTGAGAAGTGCTCAGCATGACATTTCCAAGCAAGGAAATGACTGGCTGTCCTCAACAGAGTCCTGTCCTGCCCTATAGTAGTGGATGCAGGACAAGGGACAAGACCTGTCACCCCTCAGAGCCTTTTTTTTTTTTTTTGGTGCTTGTTTTGTGGCCTGAACTCAGGGCCTGAGGGCTGTCTCTCAGCTTCTTCTGCCCAAGGCTAACGCTCTGCTCTATCACTTGAGCCTCACTTGCACAAAGGGCTTTTTTGGTGATAACTGGAGATAAGAGTCCCACAGAAGGCTGGGCACTAGTGGCTTACGCCTGTAATCCTAGCTACTCAGGAGGCTGAGATCTAAGGATCGTGGTTCAAAGCCAGCCAGGGCAGGAAAGTCCGTGGGACTATTATCTCCAATAAACCACCAGAAAACCGGAAGTGGCAGTGTAGTTCAAGAGCTAGAGTGCTAGCCTTGAGCTGAAGAGCTGAGGGACAGCGCCCAGGCCCAGAGTTCAGGCCCCATGACTGACAAAGAAAAAAAAAAAATCACAGACTTTCCTGCCTGGGATAGCTTTGAACCAGGATCCTTAGATCTCAACCTCCTGCGTAGCTAGGATTATGGGAAGGAGCCATTGGCACCTGGCTTAGAGCCTTGATTTCTTCTTCCTAAGGACGAAGATGCAAAATCACTAGTGCAGCTGGGGCTGAGGGTGCTTGCCCACACTGGAGTGTGTGTGTGTGTGTTGGGCTTGAACTCACAGCCTGGACACTATTTTTTTCCCTTAAGGTTAGCACTCTCCCACTTGAACTCCACTTCTGGATTTTTAAATTTTTATTGTTTTGGTGGTTAATTGGAGATAAGAGCTTCGTGGACTTTCCTGCCTGGGCTGGCTTGAACTGCAGTCTTCAGATCTCAGCCTCCTAAGTAACTAGGATTATAGCTGTGAGCCACTGGCACCTGGCTTCAATTATTATTTTTTTTAGAAATGGCGACACTACGCAACGCAGGTGGGTTTGAACTTGGGATTCTCCTGCCTCTGCCTCTCTGGTGCTGGAATTACAGGCATGTACCACATGCTTATAACTAAGAAATTAAACGAGTCTTTGTGCTGTGTAACTTGTGTGTGTGGTGTTCTAAGTTTTTGCCCCATAACAAGCCACTTTGACACAGCAAGCCTCGGGCTCCTCATCAGTAAAAATGGGGCTAACCTAGTCTTCGGCTGACCTAGTATTGTTTGCTCTGTCTGGAGCCCCAACCGCTGTATCATATTTTCTTTTTTTGGCCCCTTATAGTGTCTGGGCACTGTCCCTTAGCTTTTTTTGTTCAAGGCTGGCACCTTGAGTCACTGTTCCACATCTGGCTTTTTTGCCTGTTAATTGGAGATAAGAGTCTCATGCTTTAAATGAGCATCATTATTCCACAATACTGTGAAATTCGGGAAATTATGTAATCACTTAATCACAATAAAAAAAAAAGAACCTCGGGGAAGGTAGGGAGGGAAGGGATGGTAGGGGGAAAACAATGGAGGTGGTAACAATGCTCAATAGGAAGTGTACTCATTACCTTACTCATGTAACTGTAACCCTCTGTATGGTATTTTTACAATTAAAAAAAAAAAAAAGAGTATCATGAACTTTCCTGCCCAGGTTAGCTTCGAACAGTGATCCTCAGATCTCAAGTCTCCTGAGTAGCAAGGATTAAGGCATGAGCCACCAGCGCCTAGCAGGGCCTCTTACTGAAAAGGTCTGAACTCCAGAGCAGCCAGGTAAACCAAAAGTTCCAGGCATTGGGCAAGGCCTGACAGTATTCCTGTGAGCCATTGTTGGGGATGGGGGGTGGGGAAGGGCTGTGGAACTGGAGGAATCAGGAGCTAGCACTAAACAGGGGGAGGGAGGGAAGGGCTTGTCACAGTCCCAGAAGCCTGTTCCCCAGAGACCAGCTTCCCATCCAGTTCCTGGGGTTCTCAGAGCACCCTCAGCAGACCTTCCAGCTCCTTCCTCTAGGACCGAGCCCCCACATCCTGTGTTTGATTCCCAGAAACGCCATCCTTTATCCTGCTCACTCCCACTTACCAAGCTCCAGTCAGTGGACACCATTTATTGAGCACCTGTGGGGTGCTCAGCACAGTACAAGGTAAAGGGGTAGGGAGGGCATACAACAGAATAAAGGGGGACTTCCTACCAGCAAGAAGTGGGTGGGGTTGTCATGGAAGTGGAGAGAGTAGCCTTAGTGGCCTAGTGAGAAGTCTGACCAAGCTTTATCTGCAGCGTCTGAAAGCGAGTGTCTATGATCCCAACTCCCGCTTGTCACGTCTGCCATGTGGGTTTGTGTCTCTTTGTGCTCAGCTCCCAAAGGGCACGTCTCTGAAACTGGTTGGGGTCCTCGTCCATCCAGAGAAAGAATTCTTTCCGGAGAACCTTTCCCAAGGCACCTGAGGCCCAGTAGCCTCGGCTCCAGTGTTAGCTGATGGCCCTAGGAGTGCAAGGTCAACAATCACCTACGCTTCCAGACTCTAGAACTCGCCTCACCCACTGCAGGGAGAGAAGGGAAAGTCCACCTTCGGCAGCTCCTTGGGCCGTGTGCGCCCCCTCGAGGATGATAGCAACATTTCTCCTTTGCCGAGATTTGCAGTGTGATCTAGCCTTGCGAGGTCTTGGGGGTGGGGGTGGGATCTCCTTTCTGCACCTTGGCGAGGGGCCCGCAAACCATCCACTCCTCCTTTTAAAGCTCTTGAGTGCAGACAGAGTGGTCTCTGTGCCTCTCTACTCTGCAATCGTATCCACTTGGTGGGTACTTTCTTTCCCTGTCCAGTTCCCTAGGGAGGTTGGAAGGCCAGATAGGAAAAGACTGGAATGTTGGTTCTTTCTCCTCCAAGGCCTGACCTCTGGCAGCTGGGCTGATTAAGCTCTGGACTTCAAGAGAAGTGGAAGGTGAGGGCTGGCAGGTGGAGCTGTTAACAACCAACTTTCCCTCCCTTTTCTCTTGTCTGAGCTCTGCTGTACCTCCAAATCAACCTTTTGGGTCCTAGAAGACTTCAGGGAGATGGGCAGGCAGCCATGGCACCCCACTTTGTAGATGAGGATGCTGGGGTGGGGAGAAGCTGATCCTCTGGGACCTGTGCTGCCATTTTGCCACCTTCCTGAATGAGAGGAGGCAGCCTTCCGGGGTCCCAGCAGTCCCGCCTGCGCCCATGGGAAGAGCAGAGCAAACTGGGACACACCACCCCTAACACCAGAGGTTGCCTGTCAGTTCCACTGGTGTCGTCACGCACACGCACTCCTTCAGGCTAGAGAAGACCAAGAGGTGTGGGGCGCCTCTCAGCCCACCTCGGTGAACCCCATCCCTCATTGCCCTCCAGCTCAGGTGGGTTCATGGAGGTCAGAACCAGTCAGAGGGGGGAGTGGTGGCAGATGCAGCAGAGGGGGCTGGGGTGTGGGTGGCCTGAAGCCCCTCCCCCTACAGGCTCAGAGGCTCCTGCCGCACATGGCCCTTCTGGCTACTCCTCTGAAGCTTGACTGCCCTCAGCCTCGGGCTCCTCTGGCTGAACATGGCCTCCCCTGCTCTGATTCTCATCCCCCACCGCAGGTGTCTGAGGCACTGTGCCACTGTCCCCAGGGGTGGCTTTGATCCCCATGTCCCCATCTCCCTGGCCCCCTTTCCCTTCCTCCAGGCTCGCTGCTTCTAATTGCCTGCTGCCCGCCTCCTCTGTGGCAGCTCTCTGGCTGTCAGGCCGCTCCGCCCGGCGGTAGACGAGGTAGCCAGTTGAGGGAAGTCTGTGCGCCGGGTCTCCGGGGGGCAGGCGGTGGTAGCCCTCCTCCTTGTACAGGAAGAGGCTGAAAGCATCAGGCTGGGTCACTCGGAACTTAGTGGCACAAAGCTGGTTCAGGGTGGCAACCGAGGCCCCTGGGGGTACAGCCATGGTCTTGGAGGTGCAACCAGTGCTGGGGTCCTGGTAAGCTACTCGGAGGAGGTGCTGTGCAGGAGAAACAAAACGGAGCACTAAGCCCTGCGTGGGTGCAGCGGGCTCACGGCAGAGGACAGGCAGAGCTGTGCTGGGACAGGCAGGCTGTTACAGATCCATGGAACCAACAAGCAGGACTTCTATGAGCTCAAGTAGGGAGTGGGCAGGACATGCACAGTTGGTCTAGTAGCTGAAGCTTCTACTGAAGCTTCAAGGCTAGTGAGTGAGGGCCCCAGGGGCAGGAAGGATGCCCAGGTAATGTTTACTGTGTGCTGTAGGCACTCATTCAGCATCAAGTCACCTAATCCTCATAGTAGCCCCATGGGTCCATTTTACAGATGAGAAAACTGAGGTGCAAAAGTGCCACTTCCCCCAGGCTCCCAGGATCAAGAAGTGGTAGAGCTCTGGGGTCTAGATTCATAATCAAGCCTAGAAAGAGCGAAGGACCTGGGCTCCATAGTCTGGAGTCATAATCAAGCCTGGAAAGGGTGAAGGACAGAGGTGGTGGCAGGTGCTGAGGACATGCGGCCCACAGTCCAGATAGAAGAGTAGCTGGGAAGCCCGAAGCCAGGGGAGGCAGAGCTCTGGCTGGGGCCTGAGGCAAGGGTTTGGGGCCTGAGCCTGCTACTTGTGGCCCTTTCCTTCCCTGTTAGTTTTGAGGTTTCATCTGTAAAATGGGGATAAAATGGTGCTACTTCCAAGTTTCTGTGACGTTCCAGTGAAGTGTGCCTGAGGCTCAGCACCTGTAAACTACCCCTGCCCAGCAAGAGTAGCTCAATGTTTCCATTGCAGGGTGACCAGGACTAGAGTGCTGGCCAGACACTGGTGGCTCATGCCTATGATCCTAGCTATTCAGGAGGCTAAGATCTGAGGATTGTGGTTCAAAGCCAGCCTGGACAGACAAATAAATCTAAGAGAGGGGCTGGGAAGGTGGCTCAGTGGTAGAGCGCTTGCCTTGCATGCTTGAGGCCCTGGGTTTGATTCCTCAGCACCACATAAGCAAAAAGAAAAAAGCCGGAAGTGGCACTGTGGGTCAAGTGGTAGAGTGCTAGCCTTGAGCTGAAGAGCTAAGGGATAGCGCCCAAGCCCAGAGTTCAGGCCCCACGACTGGACCCCCCCCAAAAAAATCTAAGAGACACATATCAATTAACCACCCAAAATAGCCCAGGGTAGTGCTTAGGCCTTGCAGTAAAAGTTCACTACACACACACACACACACACACAGGCCTTGCAGTAAAAGTTCACCACACACACACACACACACACACACACACACACACACACACACACACACACACACACACACACACACACACACACACACACACACACACACACACACACACACACACACACACACACTTAAAAATCTTGCCAGGCAATGGTGGCTCATACTTGTAATCCAAGCTACTCAGGAGGCTGAGATCTGAGTATCAAAGCTGGAAGCCAGGCCCAGTAGAAAAGTCTGTAATAGGGCTGGGAAGGTGGCTCAGTGGTAGAGTGCTTGCCTTGCATGCCTGAGGCCCTGGGTTTGAGTCATCAGCACCACATAAGCAAAAAGAAAAAAGCCGGAAGTGGCGCTGTGGCTCAAGTGGTAGAGCGCTAGCCTTGAGCTGAAGAGCTGAGGGACAACACCCAGGCCCAGAGTTCAGGCCCACGACCGGACCCCCCCCAAAAAAGAAGAAAAGTCTGTGATACTCTTATCTCCAATTAACCAGCAAAAAAGCCAGAAGCAGAGCTGTGGCTCAAGTAGAAGAGTGTCAACCTCGAGCACAAAAGCTCAAGGACAGTTCTAGGCCCTAAGTTCAAGCCCCAGTACTCACAAAAAAAAACTAAACTAAACTAAACTAAAAACCCAAAACAACCAGTGATACAGAAGATGGTGGAGAATGCCTGTTACCTGGAGGTTGTGGGTGGCCGGCAGGCGGCGCTGCTCCCAGAGGCTCAGGGAACGCTGTAGTTCTTGCGCTGGACTTGGAGGAAGGCCTGGAGCCTGGGCCAGGCTACTCAGCAGGGCCAGGCTAGCAGACAGACTGGTCAGGTAGTAGCCACCTAGGACGCAAGGAAACAGAATGCAGTTTAGGCGGGGAGGTGAGGAGGCCTGCTCCTCGCTTTCCTACTTACTCAGAGCCTTTAACAGCTAAGGTCCCCCCAAGCACCCCCAGACAAGGAGGTGCATGAGTTCCCTCACCCTCTCCCGTGAGTAGGGTAGGCTCCAGCAACTCAGACATGTACTCAGCTTCTAGCAGGAGGTCAGGAAGGTCACACTGGACCAAGACAAGGCTCAGCAGTGGCAGGAACTCATCAGCCCCTGCGTCCTCACCTGTGGAGAACAGCAGAGGACACTTTAGGTTGGCCGCCGGGGCGGGGGGGGGGAGGTGGGTGGGGGTGGGGATAGAAGGTTGTCCATGGTCAGAGTTCAATGCTTGTTCTAGGCAGTGATCGCTCCCTGCCTCCCACCCAGTCACAAGAAGTTCTTCAGGCAGACCCTCGATGCTCTGAGTTCTGAGGCTGAGCCTCAGTTACACCATCTGAGATAGGAGGGGTTGTGATCCCATTGGGGCCTGAGAGCTTCTCTCTAGAAGAGCCTGCCTCTAATTCAAAGAGCTTTTTAGGGGTTGGGTTATTGCATCCTGGGGGTGGGGTACTCTGCAGCCCTCACAGCAGCTGGGGAAGGGTAGGGGCAGGCCCCCTCCCCACACTCAGGCCAGGCCAGCCATACCTGCATGGGTCTTCAGGGCCGTGTAGAGTAATTTACAGGCCTGCAAGAGCCGCTTGACCTGGGCGCTGGGGGAGTAGGCGTGAAGCAGCTGCAGTAGTTTCTGGCGCACCTGCTCCGTCTCCAATGAGGAGGGCAGGCTCAGCTGGGTCCCCAAGGCTCCAGGGCCTTGAGCCCGGGCCAGGCGGAGCCCCTCGGCCAGGCGGCCAAAGGAGCCATCTGTGGAAAGCCGGCGCCGCAGGCGGGCAGCCAAGATGGGCCGGAGAGGCTTGAGTACCGAGCGGTGTAGCGACTTCTCCAGGACATGTTCTGTCAGAGGAGGAGCAGGCGGGGTCAGGAGAAAGGGGCAGAAAAGCCGGATGCCCTGGGCAAAGGCAGGAGTGGGAGGAGAGAGGCAGGCCAATGGAATTCACCAGAAAGCAGAATTAGCATCAGAAAGGCAGGGGCACCATAGTGAGAAGGAGCTAGGCACACCGGCAGGCAGGCGGGGGCTGAATCCCTGAGGCCTGGGCTGGGGCCTTACCCAGCCTCTCTGGAGGTAGCAGCTTCTCGGGACCCAGTTCTGCGCTCAGCATGGCCCTGGCCCGGCTCAGTGCCTGGCGGACGCTCTGCAGCTCCTGGGGCTCGGGGCCTGCCCGCACCTGGGTCAGCAGGTCCTGCACCAGCTGGCCCACAGCTGTGTGTCTGTCTTGTGTCATCGTTGCTGCCGCCCGGCCCACCTGCCTCTCGGGTGCCAGCAGGGAGCAGAAGGCAGAGCTCATGGAGCGCAGCAGAGGCCGCCTCCGCCTCTGCTGGCCCAGGTGCGGGGAGGTGACGGGGCTGCGCTGGGATTCCGAAGGCCCTTCCTCCTCAGAGCTGCTGGGGGAGCCGCAGTCCACCTCCTGGAGGGAGGGCAGCGGGGGGAGCCTAGGGCCTGTGCCCACGGGCACACGGTACCCCAGGGAGCTCTCCCTCCGCAGTAGCTGGCGAGGAGGCAGCCACTCGGTGTGGCTGGGCACTGCCCCTGGTGGCACGGGGACCGGAGGAGGTGGCACAGCTGGTGGAGACAGAGGGCTGGAGGTCTCTGTAGACACGCGCACTTTCAAGCTCCTCTTGAATTTCTCCCGCTTGGTGGGGCCCAGGTCCCCAGGGAAGAGGGGGTTGAAAAAACACAGCGCAGCGCCTGTGCCCTGGTCCAGCTCCTGAGGGGAGCGGGCCTGCAGCCGGGGCAGCGCGGGGGCTGCCGATGAGCCCTGCTGGGTCTTGGTGTTGAGGGAGGAGTTCCAGAACTCTAGGAACCAGAAAACCAATCGAGCATCAGAGGAGCAGGCTCAGAAGGCTGAGGGGCCTAGGTGCACTTCCTTCCTGTCCCTCTTGACCTCAGTCTGTCCATCTGTGCAATGGGTGACAGGGGAACCCTTACCAATGCCTAGATGGGAGATGGCTTCCAGTTCCTTGTGGGTAGACGCATGGTGGATAGCGCTGGGGAGACGGAGTGGAAGGAGAAGTATGTCCCTGAGGCCCAAGAAGGGAGCAAACAGTCAGGAATGATAGGTGCTGGGGGCAGGGGAGGATGGGCCATTTTGGGGAGCAGGGCCTGTGGTCAGCAGATTCCTGGGGTGGACTCACCGGGTGTGGCAGTAGGCACAGATGAGCTGGATGAGGTCTGGGAATGTGAGCTCTGAGCCTTCCAAGCAGACACCTGAGAGGCAGGAGCAGCCAGGCTGGTCTCTGGGGACCTCCCCACCCCATCCCCCATTCATTCGGAGCCCCTTCCCCACCGGGCTGGCCCCTTTCACCATTGGGGCTCTCCTGGATGTAGTGGCTGGAGACGAAGGAGGGGCCGCTGGCCTCTGGCAGCCGCACACACAGAGCCTGGCACTGGTGGGTGTTAGATTTCCGCACCAGGAAAGTCTGCAAGTGAACAAGATCCCAGTGTCCGGCCCCTTCTCCCTCCCCTCCTCGGCTGGGCTGGCAGTTTTCTAAAGTTGGGGGGGGGCGCGTCACTCACCCCGGGGGGCTCAGTCCTCAGCACGTGCAGAGCGGCTGCGGCATTGGCCCGCAGCTGCAGCCACACAGGCCGGGTAAGCAGCAGCCGTTCCCGCAGACTCACAGTTCGCCCGGGCTGCTGGGGCCCACCAGGCTGCCTGACACAGGCGTGAGGGGTGTCATACAGGGGGTCCTGGGCTGGCCTGTGGGCACGCATGCAGACCTGAGCAAGGGTCTGGGGAGGACTATAACTCACCCCTTCCCCATGTAATAGCCCCCCCCTTGCCTCCCACCCTGGGCTAGCCCTCCCACCCCACCTGGCTGCCCCCTCCAACTTCACTAACTTTTCTCTCTGCAGGTGCTCAAGAGCAAAGTTTGGGCTGGGGAGCTCCGGAGGGTGCGCTGCTGGCTCTCCATGGTCTGCCATGGCTGTGAGCTTCTCTGGCTTTCTCTCGGGACTCAGGAAGAGAATCCAGCCCCCAGGCACAGGCGCACATTCCCGGCGGTGAGTAACACTTCCTGAGGGCGGTGCGCCCTGTCACACCCCGCCAGTTAACTCTTGTGTGTCCACTCTGACCAGTGTGGGCTTCCTCTCAGGTCCAGACTCGGCCTCAGGGGGTGGGAGTTGGGGGGAGGGTAGGGATCCTCTCCATGTGAGTGCTACTTTGGGGGCCCCAACTGCAAGGTGTCACCTTCCTATCACCACTCCCTGCAGCCCTGCCAGCCTCTTCACCCCATGCAGCTGGGTAAGGGAGGGGTTAAACTGGCCCAACTTAAATCCCAACTCGCCCAAGCCCAGCCCTTGGGTTGCCTAAAGAAGCCTGTGGTCAGTTGCTCATCGGTTCCCGACTTGGGGGCTAACCTTGTGAGAGAGCACCCCCTGCTGGCCACAGATGACTCACTCTGGAGCCTACCTTGGCTTTTGGGACTTTAGGTTGCCATGGAGAAAGGATACTGTGTCTCCATGGAAACCAGCCTCTATGCTTAACTGAGGTTCTGGGGGTGGTTCTGACACTCCGCGCCAACCAGGGGTAGTGTGGCTGTGAGGCCTTCAGCACATGGTGCTGCTGTCGGCTGCCTCCCACACACAGGCCCTGCCAGCCTGCCTTGCCAATCTGCCAAGCGACTGGGGCAGGTGCAGGCAAGTCCCAGTCAGTCTCCGAGCATGTGCTCAGGCCCCTTCCCTGCCTGGGGCCACGTGCTTTTAATGCTCCACCCGATTCTCATATGGCTTCTGGCTCTGGTCCTGGCCCCCTACTTGTACAGCCTGTTTCCCAACTTAGTGCCCCAAACTTTAGGGACTCCCGACAAATCTGCCTGTCTCAAAGCAGATTGGAAGCCCCAATTCCCTTACAAGGTAAATCAGATGCAAATGGACCACACTGGAGTCCCAGGAAAGGTTTTAATTCCAGTCCTCAAAATTCAGGAGGCAGACACCAGGGAAGTGTCCAGAGAAAACCTAGGGACAGGGCTGCCACCTTGGGGCAGGACAGACAAGCCCTCAATATATCATTTCTGGCTGGGCGTTCCCCACCAGTGGGACACAACTTCGAGGCCCAGAGGCTGGGGTAACAGGATCCAAGGTGGAAGGAGGGTTGAAGCTGGGGGAAGATGGGGGGCAAAGAGGCTCCTCTTCAGGAGGGGGAGGTGGGCTGGTCAGGGATGGAGAAAGTCTTGCTTGGCTAGGTCGGCCAGAACTGATGAGTGCAGAGGAGGGGCCCAGGCCAGGAATGGCTGGCGGGGGGGATCCAGTAGCCACACTGGAGAGCCTGCTGGGAAGCCCCGCCTCTCTGCAGGAAAACGCGAATCCTGGTGTGGTGCCAGCCACTCCAAGAGCAGGGTCATGGTCCTGAGGACATGTGGGAAAGGGAGAAATGACTGAGAGGAAGCTGACCCACAGGGGAGGGAGCCACTTCCCTTGGGGGTCTGAGGGGAGTGCTCTCCTAGAGCGCTCGGGCATGGATGCGTCCTCTGCTCCCGCTCCCTGCGGTGCACCCTGGGTGCCCCCTCCCACTTTTCCACCGCTGCCCCTCCCCAAGCTCCAGATATCCACGAAGCCCTCAAGACTCAGATGGGGCCATTGTCCCTCTGAGCTCCTCTCCTGGAGGCCAGGCTGGGGAACAGGATGGCAAGAGGACGCGCCCATGGTCCTTACCATCCGCTTTTCTCTTCTGAGGGGACACTGCTGCCCTGGCCTGGAGGGGGAGAAGAAAAGGCCCCTGAGAGCTCACCTTTGGCTTGCTGAGCTTCTCCCCAGCCCATGAGGGGAAGCAGAAGAGCCTTTCTGGGCAAAGCTCTCAAAAGTGTCTCTTGTCAGAAGCCCAATACTCTTCCCTCCATTTCATCTGCCCTGGAACAATTTCTTGCCTCCTAGTCCAGCAGGAGGCCCATCAGCTGCCCGGTGGCCAGGGCTCCAGGGCTGAGGGAGAAGGTACTGAGGGAAGGAAGATAATGCCCCAGGTCTTCAGACACCAGAGCTGGTGCCCAGGTCAGGGAGCTGTAGTGCTGCCACCCTGAGGATGACAACCGGGTGGCAGGGACTCACCTTCTTGATAGCAGTCCAGTCCTCCAGAATGTCGATCTCCTGCAGCATGTATACAATGTAAGGGCCTGTGATGGGGGTCAAGGAAGCAGGATGGCCACTAGAGAGGCAGGAGATGGGAATGGGCTTGGGCTGGCAGACCACAGAAGGGTGCCACCCACCCCATGCTTAGGAGCGGTGGTACGCGGTCAGTGTGGAGAAGGTGAAGAGCCTGAATTCCAATGCCAGCTCCACCACCTACTGTGGAGGCCCTGGTGCTCAGGGGCTCTACGGGCTTTCTCCCCAAGTCCTCAGAGTACCAAGCCCTCCTACCCGCAGGGCCCCTGCACCCCTCCCCCCACCTAAAGGCAGACCCTGTCCTCTTCCATCCCCAAACCACACCTGACTTCCACACTGCCTTGTAGATCCCTCCCTCCTGCCTCATGGCCAGCCCTGGCTGCCCATCTACACAGCTGTGCACTGCACCGGAGGGCTGAAGGCCTCAGGCGGAGGGCTTCTGCGTAAAGTGAGTGGAAAAGAGTCCCCCTGGGATGGGGTACCCCAGGCAGGACATGGAGTGCACAGGGAGCCTCAGGATTCGGGGAGGCCACCGGACAGGAGCTCCAGCAGAAGTGAGTGAGGCTCAGGATGTCCAGGGCAAGCCAGAAGAGCCTTGCGGGCTGACTCTCACTCAGAAAGTTGCAGGGAGTCTGTGAGCTAAGCTTCCTATTCTCTTAGAGAGACGCCTAGAATCCAGGGAGGACGCAGAACCCAAGTAACACCTGACAGCCAGACTGATCTGGACATGGTGACGTGACACTATGAATGAGTCTAGTTTACCTCTGTCCCCTGCATCTCTCCCACCTCCCCTCTGCTCAGCCTTAGACACTTTGGAAGGATACCAGAAACCAGGGGTGCCTTCTTCCTCTTGTTGGGCGGTAGTGAGTCCCAGGTCTTTGAGCTGCCTCTGGCGTGCAGTTTGTCATCCCACCACTCTGTGCCCCAGACCCAGAGTCAGATCAGGGCGCTGTCCCCACATGCGGCCCCCAGCCCTGCAGCCTCTGCCTCAATGGCCAGCATGGCCTCCCCTCCCACACCACCACCACCACTCAGAGCCGTGACCCAACCCTGGGGCTACAACTACAACTACAACTGGAAGCCCCTCAGGGCTCTTTATGCCTGGGAAAAGCTAATACCCTTCTTTCCTAGATGAACCTCAGTTTCCCCATTATTTAGAATACAATAGGTGGAAGACAATCTCTGTCTCTACACAACCCCAAATGAACAGAGGTGCTATGAGGGGCAGAGGGCTGTGGCTCATATGTGTCAGATAGATGCCCTCTATTCCAGAAAGGAGGAGAATGGGGGCCCACTCTGTGTGCGATACCAGGCTAGGCCCTTTCCTGAGGTTTCGTTCTGTCCTCACAGAAGTAAGTCTAAGCCAGGTTGGTAGCTTATGCCTGTAATCCTAGCTATTCAGGAGGCTGAGATCTGAGGATGAAGGTTTGTAGCCAGCCCAGGCAGGAAAGCCTGTGAAACTCATTCCCAATAAGCACCAAAAGGCTAGAAGTGATGCTGTGGCTCAAGTGGTAAGAGCACTAGCCTTCAGCAAATAAACTAAAGACAATGCCTTGGTCCTGAGTTCAGGCCCCAGTACAGGTACATACAAAAAAGTAGGCCCTGCTTCCCTGTGGTCAGCAGGGGGGTCTGAGGTCCAGGGAGGGCTGGGGGCTGGTCCTCACCAGAGCTGATGTCCAGGCTCTGGCGGTCCTCCTCCAGCCTCTGGATCCGCTCCTGCAGCTCCCCCTGCAGGGTGTCATACAGCAGCAGCTTCTCGCTCTGGAAGAGGTGCAGTGCTCAGCCAGGCGGCCCCAGGCCCTTGGCCTCCACCTCACCTACCCTCCCAGGCCCAGAGGGAACTCACCTCCAGGTGCTGTTTGGCTCCCTGTAACTCACACTCATACTTATTCCTGATCACATCTAGACAGAAACCCTTGTAGATGCCTGCAGAGTGAGAGACAGACCCCCGGTCGGCCAGGGGCCCTGATGCCCAAAAAGTGGGGCAGGCTGAGGCAGGGCAGGGACAAGAATCAAAGGGGACCTGGACAGAAGCTGTCAGTTCTGCTGGGGGAACAGGACAGCCACAAACCTGCCACCTGAATACGGATCTTGAGGCTCCGCTGCAGCCCCCCAAGAGGCTCTGTGTATTCCGGGGCTCTTTCAGCCCCCACTTCCTCCAGCCGCAAGCGCAGCTGGCTCAGCCGTTCCCTGAACAACCTGGGAGGCAAGAGGGCAGCCGTGGGCCACTGGCTCTCCACATGCTCACCTGTGCTCAGAGGCAAATATGAGCCAACTAACTGCCTGCTCCCCACAAGCCCCACTTGGCAGTCATCACTCCAGTTGTTAGCACCCAGCCTGCTGCCTCCTCACCCCAGGTGCACAAAGACCAGCCCCAGTGGGGCCCCGCGCTCACTTCTCCTTCAGCTCTGAGAACTGCTTCTCCAGGTCTAGCATCTCGCTGACACACTCACTGCGGCGCCGTTCGTAGTCCTCGTCATCCATCTCTGGGACGAGAGGCCAGTTAGGGCTGGCTCGGGGGTGGGGGTGGGGAGTGGCTGCTTGTGTGTGTGTGTGTGTGCGCGCGCGCATGTGTGTGAAAGGGCTCACCTGAGCTCTCTTCCTCGGACTCAGTCTGGCTGCCACTCCGCTCCTCCTCACTCTCATCCTCCTCGCCGTTCATCTCAGCAGCTGAATCACCCTCTGCTTCCATCTCTTCAGGGTCTTTGCCTTGAGGCTGGACGGGCATGGGGCTCTAGGAAAGGGAGTGCAGCCACTGGTCAGCACTGCCCAGTAGAGGGCAGGAGGGAAGTCGAGCAAGACACGGATAGGGCCCCAGGGGGCAAGGGGTCTATTGCTGGCTGTGCCACGATGAGCACAGATGGGGGGACGGGGAGCAGCAGCATCTGCCCCTCTCATAGGAGCTTGGAGCCATGAAAATGCTCACACGAGTGGATGCTGCTGGTGATTCCAATTCTGGAAACACTGGCCAAGGATACAATCTACAAATGGAAAAGGGAAGGCTCCCTGATGCCCACACACTGGGCCCAAACTTCTGATTGGGTCTTTCAATGCCCTGCACAGACAGACTTGAACTTCCTCCCTACATGCAACAGCCAGGTCTCACACTCCCGCCTCCCTCCCCTGTCCATGTTCTGCCCATTCTTCAAAGTTCATGTGTTGGAGACTTAATTCCCAGTGCAACAGTACTGGAAGGGGACCTTTGAAATGTGATTGGGGTGCCTTCCTGAGTGTATCCAGAGTATCTGGGTTTACAGGTTAAATTGTTCTGTGCCAGTCCTGGGGCTTGAACTCAGGGCCTGGGCACTGTGCATTTTTTTTTGTTGTTGTTGTTCAGGGCTAGCACTCTACCACTGGAGCCACAGCTCAATTTCTGGCTTTTTTGATGGTTAACTGAAGATGAGTCTCATGGACTTTGCCAGGGCTGGCTTTGAACTGTGATTCCCAGTTACTAGCCTCCTGAGTAGCTAAGATTACAAATGTGGGCCACTGGCACCTGGCTTAAATCTCTGCTCTTTTTTCTTGGTTGTGAGGCTTGAACTCTGGATCTAGATACTGCCTAAGCTCCTTTTGTTTAAGGCATGCACTCTACCACTTTGACCACAGCACCACTTCCAGTTTTCTGGTGATTAATTGGAGATAAGAGTCTCATGAGGACTTTTCTGCCCCGGCTGGCTTTGATTTGAGATCCTCAGATCTCAGCTCCTGAGTAGCTAGGATTACAGATGTGAGCCACCAGTGCCCAGCTAAATCTCTGTTCTTAATAATTCAGTCTTGTGTATTGTATTTTTCTCCTCCTCCTCTTCTTCCTTCTCTCCCTTCCTTCTTCTTTTTTGTAGAAGTGCTGGGGATTGAACTTAGGACATGAACATGTTAAGTACTAGCTCTACCACTAAGCTACATCCCCAGTACTTAGGTCCTATTATAGTAGCACAGATAGGACCAAGATAGCATGCTACGTCCCATGAACTTTAGATGTGTTTGGGTATTTTCTAAGAAAAAGGAGAGAGAGGGCTGGGAAGGTGGCTCAGTGGTAGAGTGCTTGCCTTGAATGCATGAGGCACAGGGTTTGATTCCTCAGCACCACATAAGCAGAAAAAGCCAGAAGTGGTGCTGTAGCTCAAGTGGTAGTGCCCTAGCCTTGAGCTGAAGAGCTGAGGGACAGCGCCCAGGCCCAGAATTCAGGCCCCACGACCACCAATAACAACAACAACAACAACAAAAGGAGCAGGGGGTAGCATATGCTTGTAATCTCAGCTCTCCAGAGGCTGATGCAGGACAGTTTTAGGGTAGCCTAGGCTAGATGATGAATGAGACCATAAATAAATAAAAGCAGAGGAGCTGGGAGTCCTTATCAGTGGTAGAGCACTTGCCTAGTATACACAGGGACTTGGGTTCCATCCCCAATACCTCAGCTAGAGTTAAGGTTTGAGGATCATAGTTTGGAAGCTAGGTCAGGCAGGAAAGTTGGTGAGACTTTTTATCTCCAATTAACCACCAAGAAGCCAGAAGTGGAGCTGTGGCTTAGGTGGCAGAATACTGACCTTGAGCAGACAGAACTAAGGGACAGAGCCCAGGCCTTGAGTTCAATCTCTACACAAGGAACTCTTTGTAAGGAGGAAAACCCTTTTACTGGGAGGAAGCACTGGAGACAGTGCCAAGTGATACCAGGAGAGCACCTGAGATAAAGACTGAACTGTCTGCAATCTCTGCCAATTGGAGACTTCTGTTTCACTGTGCTGTTCTTCCAACTTCTCTGGCTACTGCCCTGTAAGGCTTTCAAATACTGTGGACACTGCCTTTACCAGGAAGCATTCTTGATTGATACCACCTATTGTCCATTCTTTTCTGTTTTGTTTTTTTCGTTCCTGGGACTTGAACTCTGGGCCTGAGCGCTGTCCCTCAGCACTTCAGCTCAAGGCTATCACTTTACCAGTTGAGCCACAGCGCCACTTCTGGTTTTCTGGTGGTTGATTGGAGATAAAGTCTCACAGACTTTCCTGATGGGGATGACTTTGAACGGTGATCCTCAGCTCTCAGCCCCCTGAGTAGCTAGGATTACAGGCGTGAGCCACTGGCACCCAGCCTATTGCCCATTCTTGTATGGAGTCTTCACCAGTGAGTTTAGGAGCCTCATGGTTGCAGGGGCGGCACAAACGTTTTATTTGCACAGCACAGCACTGGCTTACTTGATAAGTTTGCACCCACAAATTCTTTTAAGTAACTGTTTCAATGCAGGGACTGCCCTTTACTTCGTGAAGGCAGGTACTATTACAGATACCTGTAATGGTACCGACAGTACAGTACCTGGCCTGCAGGAGAGTTCCCTCCTATTCCTCAAACATTTCACCGGTGTTCAGATCCTCATTTCCCCCCCTTTCTCAAGCCGCACTTCCCAGCACTGGTTCGGGTCTGTATCTTGTAAGATTAAGTCTCACCGCTTCCAAAAGCACCACTCTCCTACGGGGGGGGATTGCGTTCAAGTTCCCTCTCCTCCTTAACCCAGCTACGAACAGGGGAGCACCACTGCTGAGAGTAAAGCGCACCCCAAAGCGCTGTGCACCTGCAGCTCACGTCCTCAAGGACAGCCCGCCAGGGGAAGGCTGACAGCTCCCCAGAAGCCCACGGCCCAACTCAAGCTTCTCCACAGCGCTGGGGGGGGGGCTCGCGCCCCGCTCCATCCTCCCAGGCGCCGGCGCATGACAGACGGCCGCGGGCTGCCCCCGGCCCGGCCCCGCGCGCGTCACGTCGGTTAAGTCGCCTCTTTGGCTCCGGGGGTGGGGGTGGGGGCATCGTACCCCAAGCGACCGACGGATGACAGAGGCCAAACCGGGAGCGGAGATACGCACCGCAGGACCTGGGGCTTCCGGTCTCAAGGTCCGAGACTCCTAGGAAAGTGCCCGAGCCTGAGGGTACCGGCGGCGACGCCCGGCTCCCGGAAGCGCCGCGCAGGTCCCTCTTCTCCGGGAGGCCGGACCTGTCGGCGCTTCCGTGTGCGTCATCAGGAGGCGCCCGTCGTGAGGGACTCGCAATTGGACAGTTAGGGCCGAGGCCTGCCGGGATACCGCGGGACGGTCACCATAGCAACACCGGACAATCACCGAGGCCTCCGGGGCCTCGTCAGGCGGGGGCCGAGCTCCCGTGGTTTCGGGTTACCGCCTGCGTGGCCCGCCATCTCCTCTCGGGGTGTCACCGGAGAACCTTGCTGCCCGCCCCCCAACTCAGGAGAGTAACGGAGCCAGCTGTGGGTGTGAACACTCGTTTATTTACACATTGTCATCCGAAGCCCAGAATACCCAACCCAGCCTGTGGGAGGGCACCGATCTCAGACTGTCATCCTCTGAGCCCGCAGACACTCGCCCTCTGCGCTCCAGCAAGCTTAGCTAAGAACTAAATTCAGTGCTTTGTTAAGTACTCAGACTTGTCATTCCTGTGCCATTTATATCTATCCACCCAAGGTTGTTAATAATAATAATACTGTAATATTAATAATACTTCACATTTGTACGAAGCTTACAGAATGTTTTCACACACAGCATCTCCTCTGAACCTCCCAACAGTTCTGTGAGGTAGGTATGCTCACCTCCCTTTGTACAGACAGGGTAACTGAGGCTCAGAGAGGTAACAGAATTTGCTCAAGGCCACACAGCTAGTTAGTGGTACAGCCAGGACTTGGTCCCAGCACCCCATGTTCAAGTCCAGTGTTCCAACACCACAGCTACCTCTGTAACGTGGAGTGACATTTCTTGCCCCAGTCAGGCCTGAAGGGTGACCTGAAGAGCCAGAGGCTGAGATTTCTCAGACTAGGGGAGGGAAAGACTCAGCAGCGGCGGGGAGAGTTGGGGTACTTGGCCTTCAAATCCTGTTTGAACTGGCGGTACAGGATCTTATTGTGCTGGTTTTCAGCCTCCTTTTGGGGATGGAACTTCAAAGCTTCCTTGAAGCCCTTATGAACCAGGAAACCTTCGTTCAGCACCTCAAAATCAAACCCTGCCACATGCAGCTCACAGGCCTGTAGAGGGAGAGATAAGTCAGAAAAGTTGGATGCCACCTCCAGGCCCAGCTGGGCATCTCTGAAGCCACCCTGCAGATTCCTCTGGGAACCTCCCACCCGACCACTTTTCAAAACTCAGATCTTTCCTGTTTCTAGGCAGTTTTCTATCCAAGACCACTCCATTGTAGAACCCACCACCCCCCTTACCATCCCCTCCCACCTGCTCTCCCTTTTAGGTACCTGGCTGATTCGGTTGAATCCATACTGCCGAAAGCGTTCATCAAAGGTGGGCACCTTGCCTCCAGCTACATAGAATGGCTCCCAGGGGTCCTGCCACGGCACTACATAGGCAGGCCTCAGCAAACTCTCTTCTGGCAGGTTGACCCAGCGGGAGTAGTTGGTGGGCGCCTGGCAGGGTGTGCATAACCCATAATAGAAGGGCCGAACCTCGCCCACTTGGTAGAGCTGCAGCAGCTCTGTCTTACTCATGGGCATGCGGCGGGCTCGGCGGATCTCGAAAGCAGGCACCACCAGGGCCGTGCCCCCCCACTGGTTGCTCTGATCCAACATTTCCCGAAGGCCTCTCCACAGCCCCTCGCTGGGCACCATGTCCACGTCAATTACCAGAGCATAGTTGGCCCCCTCACGAGCCAGATTCCTCAGCAGGTTATTGGGATAGGAGACGTTGGTTCCCAGTGCGTAATTGATCCCCGGCTGAGCCACCCTGGCAAGCTTATCAAAGACCTCCTGGCAGGACCGCAGGAGGGCGAACTCCCCAGGCTCCCGGGGGTCGGGCACAGCGGCCTCGTAACGCGAGGGGCACACGAGGTGCATGGCGACCCTGGCGCGCATGTCGGGGCAGTGGCTGCTCAGCGCGTAGGCCAGCACCGTGGCCAGCTGCGCCTCCTCCTTGGTGGCCGCGAACACTGACACGGACAGAGGGCCTTCCCAGCGCTCCAGCAGGCCGGACAGGTGCAGCAAGTTGTCCACACTGGCGTGCGTGGCCAGGATCACGTCGTTGGGGTCCATGGTGGTCTTCAGTAGGCCCCTGTAGACCCGATAATCGCCGCTGGTATCCAGGACGCCTCCGGAAGCCAGCGCGGTACGAAGCTGCGCCTTCACCTGGTCCACGGATCGCGGGGACGGGGGGAAGAACTCGAAGTATTGGTCCTGCTCCTCCTGCCCGTGCAGACCGGACAGCAGCGACAGGTAGAGCAGCTGCAGCATCGCCACCAGCATGAGCGCCGCCAGCAGCAGCTGGTAGAAGGCGCATCGGATGGCGTAGGACATCTGCATGGCTCTCCGGGCTCGGGACGCGCCGCGAGGACCACCGGGCCGGAGACTGCCAGCGGCCGCAAGCCCGGATTTACCGCAGCCAGCCGAGCGCAGCCGAGCCGAGTCGAGCCGAGCCGAGCCTGGCGCGCGGCGCCGCCCACCGCCCCGCGAGCGCGGGCCTCGCCGCGCGGCACGGCGCCCCCCGCAGGCCGGGAGGAGCTCCGGCGCCCGCGGCCGCCGCGCGGGGTCGGCGGGCGCACCGCCTGCCCGCGGTCCCGCCGCGGCCGCCGGAGGACCCCGGGGCGCAGCCCCCTCTCCCCGCAGCGCCCTCCAGGTCGGGGTGCAGCCCCCGGCATCAAGCGCGCCCTGAAACCCGGGCACGCTCGTCCCGACGCGAGGAGAAGCCGCGGCAGAGTTCGGCTGCAGCTCAGTGTGGGATGTCGCGGTTCCCGGCCGGAGCGCGCCGAACGGAAATGGAAAAGTCTTTTTTCCCCCCTCTCCCTTTTCCACTGAGTCTTCCTTCACGGAGTTCCATGAGGTCGGTGTCGGAAAACGGGTGATGGAGGCCCGGGGGTGCGCAGGAGATGAGTGATAAGGAATGTAGAAAGGAGCGCCGCGTGTGGGACGAGGTGGCCGAGTGGTTAAGGCGATGGACTGCTAATCCATTGTGCTTTGCACGCGTGGGTTCGAATCCCATCCTCGTCGGTTGGGTCTGTTTTACAGAGGGGCGGCCTCTTAATTTTCTATATCTGTCCTGGCCGGAGCAGCAAGGTGTAGGGAAACGGAAATTTGGGTGCCGCTGGAGTGCTGTCCAAGTTGATGGTATCTTTCCTGTACTCACTGTACCTTCCCTGCCGGGTTCAAACTCCGAGTCGCAGGACGTCGAGCCCCGTGGTGAGGTACATAGGTGTATTTTTCTTACTCTCCGCACAGGGGTGAGTGGCATCTAAAAATGTTACTTGCAGCCATTCAGAGAAGCCTCCACTGGAGATGTGGTAACCCAGTACCCCTCATCCTGCAGGGTAGACCCGGTGTTTGATCATTTACACTATTTCTTCCTTGGTCTTTCCCTCCCTAACCCTTCTCCCAAAGTGGAGAGTACACACCACCACCCCAACACTCACACACACACACGCAGAAGGCGTCAGTTCCCCACCAGCCACTACACACGGAAAGCACTTGTTTGTGGATTGCTTTGGCACACATTCTTTATTAATTTTATGCAATAAATACCTTTTTGGGGGTGCCAAGTCAGGGGGGTACCTCTAGAGCAGAGTGCTGTTATTCTGGGGAAGGAGGTAGATCTGGGAGGACCCCCAAGTTTGCACTCCCGCTTCTCGAGGAGTAGGGTGCCAAGGTGAGTGAGCTGAAGCTCAGCGTATGTGTAGTCATTGTGTGGGTGTGCATTTATTTATTTAGCGTGTGTGCATTTGTTTCTTTTTGACATGATTTTAACTAGATTGATTAGTTGGGACTTGAACTCAGGCCCTAGATGTTGTTCTTTTATTTTCCACTCAAGGCTGGTGCTCTACCACTTGAGTCTCAGCTTCCCCTTTTTTTGATGGTTAATTGGACATAAGTCTTTCTCCAGCTGGCTTTATAGGATTCTTAGATCTCAACGGAGTAGCTAAAATTAGAGGTGTTGTAAACCACAGCACCAGCTTACTATTTGTTTTCTAAGTCTTATATCTTTTGTTCAGTATTTCTTCCAGAGCTTTTTTTTTTCTTTTTCTTTGTTTTTGAACCAGTTATGGGGCTTGAACTCAGAGCCTGGGCACTGTCCCTGAGTTTCTTTGATCAAGGCTAGCGTTTTACCACTTGAGCCACAGCCCCACTTCGGGCTGTTTTGGTAATTAATGGGAGAGAGGAAACTTTCCTGCCTCTGCTGGCTAGGAACCATGATTCTCAGCCTCCTGAGTAGCTAGTATTATAGGCATGAGCCCTCAGCACTCAGCTTCCAGCTTTTATGTGTGTGTTTAACTAGGAGCTTTTTTTTTGTTTTTGTTTTTCTGTTGGTCGTGGGGCTTGAACTCTGGGCTTGGGCGCTGTCCCTCAGCTCTTCAGCTCAAGGTGAGCACTCTACCACTTGAGCCACTGCACCACTTCCAGTTTTCTGAGTGGTTTATTGGAGATAAGAGTCTCACAGACTTTCCTGCCTGGGCTGGCTTTGAACCTTGATCCTCAGATCTTAAGCCTCTTGAGTAGCTAGAATTTCAGGCATGACCCTTGGGTGCCCGACTGACAAATAACTTCTTAAACTGACAACAATCCCTTTAATTATTTATCTTGTTTTGTTTTAGTCTGAGTCTTGCACTCAAGGCTTAGACACTGTCCCTAAGCTCTTTTGCTCAAGGTTAGCATTCTATCGCTTTTAGCTACAGTGTCACTTTTAGGCTATTGAGTGGTTAATTGGAGAATAGGGTCTAACTGGGACTTTTTTGCCTGGGCTGTCTTTGAACTGCTATCCTCAGATCTCAGCCTCCTGAGTAGCTAGGATTTGCAGGTATGATCTACTGGCACCTGGCTTTATCTTTAATATCACACACACACACACACACACACATACACACACACGCATACACACACACACAAACAAAAACCATGCTTCTACACAGTTCTGACCTTGTCTCTTTTGTCCCTTGTCCTTTTTTTACAGAGTGTACTTTCTTCTTCTTCTTTTTTTCTTTTCTTTTTTGTCTTGGGGCTTGAACTCAGGGCCTGGGCAGTCTCTGAGCTTTTTCACTCAAGGGTGCTCTACCACTTTGAGTCACAGTGTCACTTCCAGTTTTCTGGTAGATAATTGGAGATAAGAGTGTCTCAGGCTTGTTGGGCACCAGTGGCTCACGCGTGTAATCCTAGCGACTCAGGAAGCTGAGATCTGAGGATCGCGGTTCAAAGCTAGCCCAGGCAGGAAAGTCTGTGAGACTCTTATCTCCAATAAACCACCAGAAAACCGGAAGTGTAATGTAGTTCAAGTGGTAGAGCGCTCGCCTTGAGCTGAAGAGCTGAGGGACAGAGCTCAGGCCCAGAGTTCAAGCCCCACGACCAACAAAAAAAAAAAGAGTGTCACAGACTGTCCTGCCCAGGCTGGCTTTAAACTGCTATCCTCACATCTAGCCTCCTGAGTAGCTAGGATTACAGATGTGAGCCACTGGTACCCTGCAGGATTACAACTTTTTATGGAGTGTGATCATCAATATATTTATAATTTTTATGTAGGTCTTTTAAATAATATAGGGGAAAAAGAAAAGAAAAAATTAAATAATATAGGAAGGGCAAATTACAGACTAAAAACATAACTAATATATATATATATGTATATATATATATATATATATATATATATATATATATATATATATATATAATGTTTTATTTTGTCAGTGGCGGGGATTGAACTCTGGGCCTGGGTACTGTCCCTCAGCTCTTCAGTTCAAGGCAAATCCTCTACCTCTTGAGTCATAGCACTACTTCTGGTTTTTTGGTGGTTTATTGGAGATAAGAGTCTCAGGGACTTTCCTGCCCGGGCTGGCTTTGAAATGGGATCCTCAGATTTCAGCCTCCTGTGTAGCTAGGATGACAGGCGTGAGCTACCGGCGCCTGGCTGCATTCCTATATTTTTGTTAGCCTCTGTAGTCACTTGCTTGGACTCAGGACTTCACTTTGCTTCTCCACTCAGGTCTCACGTTCTACCACTCTACAACACCAGGTTTTTGTTGGTTAATTAGAGATAAGAGTCTCACAGACTCTTCTGCCTAGGCTGGCTTCAAACCTCAATCCTTAGCTCTAGCCTCCTGAGTACCAGGACTATAGGCATGTGCCACTGGCATCCCAGTTTTTTTTAGACAGTCATGCTATGTAGCCCAGGCTGTCCTTGAACCTGTGACTCACCTGTCTCACCCTCCTCCGTGCTGTGATTACAGGTGAGAGCCACTACAAGGCATTGCTTTCCCCTTGATCACTGTCTTTGTTTTGTTTGGATAGTGCTGGGGATTGAACTCAAACCCTTGTTCATGCTAGGCAACTTGTCGCTCTACCACTGAGCCACATTCCTGCCTCTTTATTTTTTCAAATGGGTTTGTGTTACTTTCTGGTATCTTTTATTTTTATTTTTTATTTTTATTTTTTGGCCAGTTGTGGGGCTTGAATTCAGGCCTGGGCACTGTCCCTGAGCTTCTTTTGCTCAAGGCTAGCACTCTACCACTTGAGCCATAATGCCTCTTCTAGCTTTTTCTGTGTATGTGGTACTGAGGAATCGAACCCAGGGCTTCACGTTTGCTAGGCAAGCATTCTACCACTAAGCCACACCCCCAGTCCTCTTTTAATTTTTTGCCTGGTTATTCCTTTAAGCATTTCTTTCTTTTCTTCCTCCCCCCCCTTTTTTTTTGGTGCCAGTCCTGGGGCTTGAAGTCAGTGCTGGGGTACTATCTCTGAGCTTCTTTTTGCTCAAGTACAACTACTATTTCTGGCTTTTTTGGAGTAGCTTATTGGAGATAAGAGTCTCACAGGGGGATAGAAATATGGCTTAGTGGTAGACAGCTTGCCTAGTGTGCATAAAGCCACATAAACAGAAAAAGCCAGAAATGGCACTGTGGCTCAAGAGGTAAAGTGCTATCCTTGAGCAAAAGAAGCTCAGGGACAGTGCCCAGAGCCTTAGTTCAATCCCATGATTGGCAAAAACTAAAAATAAGATAAAATAAATAAAAAGAGTTTTATGGAATTTCCTGCCCAGACTGGCTTTGCACTATGATCCTTAGATCTCAGCCTCCTGAGTAGCTAGTATGACAGGCATACGCCACCAGCCCTTGTAGCATTTCTTTCTTTCTTTCTTTTTTTCTTTTTTTTTTTTTTTTTTTTTTTTTGGGTCTGGTTGTGGGCCTGAACTCAGCCTGGGCGCTGTCCCTCAGCTCTTCAGCTCAAGGCTAGCACTCTACCACTTGAGCCACAGCACCACTTCCAGCTTTTTTTCTGCTTATGTAGTGCTAAGGAATCGAACCCAGGGCCTCATGCATGCAAGGCACTGAGCCACCTTCCCAGCCCGCTTGTAGCATTTCTTGTAGAGCAGGACCACTAGTAACAAACTTCCTCAGACACTGTAGATCTGGCTGTCTAGTGTCTTCATTTCTTCTTCAGTTTTTAGAAATACTGTTTTTGTTGGTGGTGGTGGTGGTTGAACTCAGGGCCTGGGCATTGAGCCTTTTTGTATCCAAGGCTAGCACACTACCACTTGAGCCATATCACCACTTCTGGTTTTTGAGTGGTTAATTGGAGATAAGAGAAAAGAGAGAAAAAGAAATCATTCAAAAATTTTTTTTTTCTGTAAAATGAGTCATGTTAGGAGCTCTGTGAGGAGACAATGTCATTTGTTGAGCAATGAGTTGCCAGACTTACTCCCTTCCTTCCTTCCCTTTTTTCCCCTTCCCTCCCTCTCATCTTCCCTCCTTTCCCTTCTTTTCTTCCTTCCCTTCCCTCCCTCCCTCCCTCCTTCCTTTCCTCCCTCCCTCCCTCCCTTCCTTCCTTCCATCCATCTGGGGACTTGAACTCAGAGTCTGGGCACTGTCCCTGCGGCTTTATTTCCTCAAGACTAGTGCTCTACCACTTCAGCCACAGTTCCACTTGTGGCTTTTGTGGTGTTTAATTGGAGATAAAGAGTCTTACTGTTTCTAGTCCGGGCTGGCTTCCAGCTTTGAGCCTCAAATCTGACTCCTGAGTCACCAGGATTATAGGTGTGAGCCACTGGTACTCAGCTCTTTCTTTCTTATGCAGGTATTGGAGTTTGAACTCAGGGCCTGGGCGCTGTCCCTTAGATCTTTTGCTCAAGGCTGGCATTCAAGCACTTGAACCACACCTCCACTACTGGCTTTTTGGTGTTTAGTTGAAGACTCTCACAAACTCTTATCAGACATTTCCACCTAGGCTGGCTTTGAACCATGATCCTCAGATCTCAGCCTCCTAAGTAGTGAAGATTACAGGTGTGAGCCACTGGCGGCCAGCCTTGTTTTTTTTTGTGCCAGTACTGGGGCTTGAACTAAGGGCCTTTTGCACTTTACTCCATCAAGGATCTCATGGCAACTTCAGTGACTACAAAGCAGCGCTCAGTCCCACCATTCCAGTGACAGTTACTTATAAAATGGCAGTGACCTCAAATCATGCCTTCTGCTTCAGGTTGCCTTCATTTTCCTGAGAGAGATGAGCTGATTGGTTCCTCTCACCAGGGAAGCTGGATCGGACCATCTTATTGGCCGCTTGCCAGCCAATGGTTGACTTTGCTGGCTCAGAAGCCAGTCTTGGCTGTAGCCAGATAAGAGATGCCATTCCCATGCAAAACAGGGATGAGAGAGAATGGCAGAGAGGCTTGCTGGGAATCGCTCAGGCTGTGGTGATCGGCGGAAGACGCAGGAGATCCCAAATATCAGCTGCTTCTCATCAGAATTGGAACCAGACTCCACATTTGGCAAGTCCCAGTACTCACTGCTCATCCTCGAGGCTAGGTGTTAACCCGCCACATTGGGCCAGCCTATCTATACCTACCTGAGGCTTTTTTTTTTTTTTGGTTGGCCGTGGGGCTTGAACTCTGGGCCTGGGCACTGTCCTTCAGCTCTTCAGCTCAAGGCAAGCGCTCTACCACTTGAGCTACAGCGCCACTTCCAGTTTTCTGGTGGTTTATTGGAGATAGGAGTCTCACGGTCTCTCCTGCCCGGGCTGGCTTTGAACCGCGATCCTTAGATCTCAGCCTCCTGAGTAGCTAGGATTACAGGCAAGAGCCACCAGCGCCCGGCTCCTGAGGCTTTTTTTGTTTTTCCAGTAGTGGGGCTTGAACTCAGGGCTTGAGCGCCGTCCTTTAGCTTTTTGTTCAAGGTTAACATTCTACCACTTGAGCCACAGCCCCACTTCTGGCTTTTTTTTTTTTTTTTTGGTGGTTAATTGGAGGTAAGAGTCTTTTGGACCTTCCTGCACAGGCTGGTTTTGAACTGCAGTCTACAGGTCTCAACTTCCTGAGTGGGCAGCATTACAGGTGTGAGCCATGGGGGCCCAGGTGAAATGATCGCTGGAGAGGAAGTCATTCTGCCTCCTGTGTCCTTCTTTGTCTCTCCAGGCCACTGCTCCCCACCCCACTGGCCGCATGGCTGCTCTACTCCTGCCCTGTCTTCCTAGTCACCACCCACAGGGATCTTTCTAGGACATAAATCTGACTATGTTACTCCAGCCAAGAGTGCACCCTGTAGATGCTCTGCTCAGAAGCAGGGGGCTCCTTACAGCTCTCATGTGGTCCAGAGAGCCCAGCACAGAAATGCCCACCAATTCCTGCCCCTCAGGGCATCAGTCACACACTTGTCCCTGTGATCGCAGGACATGTTTCCTCCACCCTCCACCTTACCCTCCATCTTACCCTCTCTCTTTCCCTCACATCCTAGAGTCCCTCAGAAGTCCCTACTGTAAATTATTACGCTTATACCTTCTATATTCTCTCTCTGGCTTCTCTGATGGGGGTACCCCTTCAGCCCAGCAAACTCATATTCATCCCTCTAAGCCCAGCTATGGGTATACCACCTCCACAACACCTAGGCAGGCTTTCCAGGTGGCTCATTCTGGAGTCTTGTGTCACAGGCTTCTGCTGGGCCATGGCCATAGCACTTTCCCCTGGCTTGGGAGCAGGGACTGTGCGTCCCTGCGCTTCAGGGTCTCCAGACCAAACCAGGGTTAGGCCCACCCCTGGTGTCTGTGAACAGTGGTCAAAGAACGAATCCCCACTTCCCTCTCTTGGTAGTCTGCCCTGTAGTTATTTGGTTAAGGTTCCATCCTGCCTCACCTCCTCTATATGGAGTCTGTGCGCCAGGCAACCAGTGGCTCACACCTGTAATCCTACGCAGGAGGCTGAGGTCTGAGGATTGTGGTTCGAAGCCAGCTCAGGCAAGAAAGTCCCAGGACCAGCATGTGTACATGTGCAATACACATGCATGCACACGCACATATGCACACACGCATACATGCACATACACACAACCAAGCAGGAACAAGAGACCCTGAATTCAAACCACAGTGCTGGCATTTAAAAAAAAAAAAAAAGTCTGGGGCTTGGAAGGTGGCTCAGTGGTAGAGTGCTCGCCTCACATGCATGAGGCCCTGGATTCGATTCCTCAGCACCACATAAGCAGAAAAAGCCAGAAGCTGTGACTCAAGTGGTAGAGCTCTAGCCTTGAGCTGAAGAGCTGAGGGACAGTGCCCAGGCCCAGAGTTCGGACCCCATGACTGACCAAAAAAAGTCTGATGTCGGGCACCAGCCTGTGAGACTTATCTCCAATTAACCACTCAAAACCTGGAAGTAGAGCTATGGCTCAAAGTGGTGGAGTGCTAGCCTTGAGCTAAAGAGCTCAGGATCAATGTCCAGGCCCTGAGTTCAAGCCCTACAACTGACCCCCAAGAAGGTTTGTGGCTTCTGAGCAGGTTGTGCTCTATGAAGAGTCATAGAAGCTGGGAATATGGTAGGTGGTACTCTTATCCATCCAGTATACTGGCTGGGCTGCCAAAGCCCTGCCCAGGTTGACTGCTTTTTTTGTTGTTGGTGGTGGTGGTCCTGAGGCTTGAACTCTGGGCCTGGGCGCTGTCCCTCAGCTCTTCAGCTCAAGGTGAGCGCTCTACCACTTGAGCCACAGCGCCACTTCCAGTTTTCTGGTGGTTAATTGGAGATAAGAATCTCGCAGACTTTCCTCCCCAGGCTGGCTTTGACCCTCAGATCTCAGCCTCCTGAGTAGCTAGGATTATAGGCGTGAGCCACCAGTGCCCAGTTCTGAATGCCTCTGTTGAGCTAAGCTTCTAGAGAAGTAAAAGACCCCAGGGAGAGCCCTGCTAGACCATCCAGTTCCTTCCAGGAACACAGAGCTCCTTGCAGATTTGTGATGTCATGTATTCCTGAGGGCCCAGCAGAGATGTCATCAAGTCCCTGCTCCTCTCAGGCCTTCAGTTAACCCATCTACCAAATGGGTACAACCATCTCCATCCCTACCCCCCACAGTTTGGGGAGGTGGAGACAGCCCACAATACGCCGGAAAATAAAGAGTCCACAGTCACATCATACAAATAAATGAGGTTGTTATTAGACCCCAGAGGCAGGATCATAGAAAGAAACAGGGACAAAGGTGGGGTAAGTGCTTCAGATATTTGCCATGCACCCCTTCAGAAGAGGTGTCAGACAGGAGGAACAGCACCTTCAGGGATGGGAGAAGGGCATTGCATCCCGGCCTGACCATGGACCAGTTATTTCCCCCTGGGACTCAGTTTCCTTCCCTGTTCAACAGGGAGGCCCAGACCCTGTCCCACTCTTCCCAAGGGCCTCATTGAGTCGTCAGTGAGAAAATGGGCACGGAGAGTTCTGCAAACTGTCAAGTACAGTTCACTCATGCAGTCTGACTGCCGTCAGGAGAGCCGGGCCCCCACGGGGCCTGGTTAGTATTGGCCATGAAAATACTGTCAGAAGCTCAGAGGCTGGGTCCGTTGAGTTTTCTCTCTGATCTTGACATGTTCTGTCTCCCTTTGTTCCGAGAGAGACTTGATACTGGAAGGATGCAGAGCTGCTGGTCCCAGTACTGACCCCAGCTCTCCGTGGGGTCAGCAGGTGACTTCTTGATGGAGATGCAGTAGTGATAGTACAGCAGGCCCTGGCTCTGTATTCTTCTTTCCTTGAGCAACGCTCTTCTGATGCACTTCTTTTGGTGTGTGTGTGCCAGTACTAGGACTTGAATTCAGGCCTTGGGCACTGTCTCTTAGCTTTTCTGCTCAAGAACAGCATCCTACCACTTGAGCTACAGCTCCACTTCTGGCTTTTTGCTGATTAATTGGAGATAAAGAGTCTCATAAACTTTCTGCCAGGGCTGGCTTCCAACCTTGATCCTCAGATCTTAGCCTCCTGAGTAGCTAGGATTACAGGTGTGAGCCACTGACATCTGGCTAATGCACTTTTCATACAACTAGATGAAATTCATTTCTTTTTGTCTTGTCTCATTCCTAGGGGAGGGCAGAATGACCCCCGGCAGATTCCTCCTCGTAGCACCCCAAGAAGCCACCAGCTAATGCTGAGAGCAGCTTTTGCCCCTTCTACCTCCGGCAGACCAAGGCTCAGCAGGGGTGTGAAGGGGGCTACTGGGAGCCCCGACGGCCCCTTAGAGCAATGCCTTGAAGAGGAAGGACAGAGAGGCTCCACAGGACAGTCCCAGGGCCAGGAAGAATGTCATGAGGGCGCCTGCCACTTCCCTCTCATGTGGTAGGACCTGCCTGCAGAACACAGAGATAGGAGCTTAGAAAATGCTGGATCCCGCCAGGCGCCGGTGGCTCACGCCTGTAATCCTAGCTACTCAGGAGGCTGAGATCTGAGAATCGCGGTTCAAAGCCAGCCCGGGCAGGAAAGACCGTGAGACTCCTATCTCCAATAAACCACTAGAAAACCGGAAGTGGCGCTGTAGCTCAAGTGGTAGAGTGCTCGCCTTGAGCTGAAGAGCTGAGGGACAGCACCCAGGCCCAGAGTTCAAGCCCCACGACCGACAAAAAAAAAAAAAAAAAAAGAAAATGCTGGATCCCTCCCCAGAGCCAACTGGGGCCTTTGCTATTCCTACACAAAGACACCAGAGGCCTAGTCAAGGTCTGACCCTGCCCATGTCCCTAGAAGCTGCCCCTTCCCTGTAGGGTTCCCATTATAGGGTGTGTGTGTGTGTGTGTGTGTGTGTGTGTGTGTGTGTGTGTGTGTGTGTGTGTGTGTGTGTGTGTGTGTGTGTGTGTGTGTGTGTGTGTGTGTGTGTGTGTGTGTGTGTGTGTGTGTGTGTGTGTGTGTGTGTGTGTGTGTGTTGGTCATGTGGCTTGAGCTTGAGGCCTGGACACTGTTCCTGAGCCATTTTTGCTCAAGGCTAACACTCTACCACTTTGAGCCACAGCTCTACTTCCAGTTCTCTGGTGGTTTATTGGAGATAAGAGTCTCTTGGACTTTCCTGCCCAGGCTGGCTTTGAATGATGATCCTCAGATCTCAGCCTCCTGAGCTAGGATTACAGGTGTGAACCACCAGCCCCTGGCTTCCCCACTTGTTTTCCTTGTCACCTTTACACTCAAGATTCTCAGCTCCCTTGGCATATGAACTCTGCTTTGGAGCAAAAGTAGCTTCTCTTCAACTGAGAATGCCGAAGCTAGATGGGCTCTGAGATGCCAATTCAGTAGTAAGAGCTTGAGCCACAGGGTGGCGCCAGTGAGTCCTGCAGACTGGCAGCTGGGCTGGCCAGGGCACAGGTTCCTCCCCTGCCCCTAATCCTTCCCCTTGGAGCTAGTGCCTCTTACTATACCAGCGCACCCCACCCCTTCCCCAGACCTGGGTGCCAGGCACATGGTGAGGGACACCAGGTAGCCGTTGGAAATGGCGAAGAGGAGCATGAAGGTGATGAAGTAGGCGTCCTGCTTGAAGAGGATGGGCAGCCGGGTACGCTCTGGCACATTGCACAGCATGAAGAGTGGCACAAAGAGGAAGCGCAGGCACACGAGCAGGGGCAGCAGGCGGCTGTCCTCTTCTGGCTGTGACAGAGACCTGGGTGAGCCTGGTCCCTGAGGGCCAGGTTTCTGCTCTGGGAATGCCTCAGGACCCCAGAAGCATAGACCCAGCAATCACCCCTGACCTCCTCTCTCTTCACCCACCATGAGCGAGTGGGGACCCTGCACCAGGCCTCTGGAGAACAAATCTGACACTAGATTCATTTCCCCCGATCTTTCTTTTGTGCTACATGGCAGACACAGAAGAGGGAGGCCTTTGGCAACATACATTCTTCTCCCTCCATCCCTCCCTCCTCTCTTTCTTCGTGTGGGTACTGGGGCTTGAACTCAGGACCTTATGTTCTTACTTGCCGTTTTTGCTCCAGGCTGGTGCTCTACCATTTAAGCCTCCACTTCCAGCTTTTTTTTTTTTTTTTTTTTGATGGTTAATTGGCCCAAGCTGGCTTCTTCCATCCCCGATCCTCAGAGCTCAGCCTTCTGAGTAGCTAGGATTACAGGCCTTGAGCTGCCAATGGCCACTGGAAAATGACCTTTCCTAACCTGAGAGCCCTTCCAGCCCCAGCACGCTCACCCACCCACAGGAAGTAGGAGGTCAGGCTCCGGCCCAGCCAGTCCATGATATTGAAAAGCAGGAAGCAGCAGATTGGGTTGAAGAACTTGCCTGGAGGAAGAGAGAAGGTGTGTGTGTGTGGGGAACCTTACCCTCCATTCCCCTCTGTGCTCCTTCCCCTCTGCTCCCCCTATCTTCTTCTGTACCCCAAACACTCACTCCACTTCCCAGGACTGGTGATGCTGGTCACCATGGCTGTGATGGCTGGGAAGACAGACAGGGTGACGGTGAAGACCAACACAAGGCACAGCGCTGTCAGCCAGATCTGGGAGACAGAGGCAGGGGTTTGAGCAGGCAGGGCAGCCCCTGGCCCAACATGGAACCCCAACCTTCTCACCCCAGCCCTGCCCAAGAACACCGGGGGGGGGGCCTGGTCCTGTTATATCTCTGACCCACCAAATAATCTTAGGGTAACGAGGTGAGTACTTAGGCCCATTCCAGTTTGAGATTGAGGACAGCAGAGGGCCACCCTCTTCTTCCCCAGGGGCAGTGGTTGGGGGGTGGGGGGTCATCTCCCAGCTGAACCTTCCGGAGCACAACCAGCACTGAAGGTTTCTCTGGCTTCTGCGGCTCCTCTGATTCTGGCTCTGGCTCCCTCTCAGGGTCAAGATCTAGAGTCAGGGCTGCCTTCTGCAGGCTGTTGGGGATTCCATTCTTCTCATCTGGAGCAAGAAGAAAGCCCTGAGGTCATGCGTAGGGGTCCTGGTGGGTCCCCTTCCAGCTCAGGTGCAGGCGAGTGGAATTAATGATGACCCCATGACATGTATTTATCATTCATTTGGCTTTGGCATGCTAGGGACTGAACCTAGTGTCTTGTGTTTGCTAAGTAAATGTTCTATCACTGAGCTAGGTACATCCTCAGCTATTAGTTTCTTGAAACAGGGTGGCCCTATATCACTCAGCCTGACCTCAAACTCATGATCTTTTGCCTCAGTCTCCTGAGGGCTGAGATTACAGGCATGTGACACCACGCCCAATCTATTATTTATTTATTTATTATTTGTTACCAGTCCTGGGACTTGAACTCAGGGTCTGGGCGCTATCCCTGAGCCTCTCTGTGCTCAAGGGGAGAGCTCCTCCACTTGAACCACAGAGCCACTTCCAGCTTTTTCTGAGTAGCTTATTGGAGATAAGAGTCCCACCGACTTTGCTGTCCAGGCTGGCTTTGAACTCAGCCTCCTAAGTAGCTAGGATTACAGGTATGAGCCACTGGCACCAGCATCTGTTTATTAAGAACATGTATCTGCCAGTAATTTGGCTGGGTTCTCTCATTGCCATGGCTTTACAAATGGAGGAACTGGGGCTAGAGGGTTAAATGACTTGCCCAAGGCCACAAAGCTTGCGAAGCCAGGATTCAAATTCAGATGTGTTTAGATCCAGGCCTGGCATGTATGAAGGTCTATTGGCTTCTCCCTTTGAAAGAAGAGGTAACTGAGGCCCAAAGAGCAGCAGTGTTGACTTAAAGCCAAGTATGGTGGTATATGCCTGTAATCCCAGCACTTCGGGGCAGGAGGCTAAGGTGGGAGGATAGTAAGTTCTCAGTCCCTGTAGGCTACATAAAGCAAACACCCTATCTCAATACTTGCCCCTCAAGCAAACCAACAGAAATGACTTGAATCCCACGATGATCTTCTGCCTCTGCAAATGCAAGGCTCCAAGGAATGGGGCCCAAGATGGGGACAGAAGGAAATGGTTCCCAGGGGAGCTGGCTGAAGCCTTTTCTTCATTTCTCACCTCCCCTGTTCAGACCTGGGATCTTACCAGCCTGGAGGAGCTCAGCTTTGGTCTCTAACTCCTGAACGGGGGTCTGTGATGGCTTCTTAGCCAGATAGTAGCGGGCAAACTCCTGCAGAAGGATAGAGAAGGGAGGTAGGTAGCCTCTTGGCCTCTTTGGGAAATCAGGGCCAAGCGCACATGTCTCCCCTCCCCCCTCTTAAGAACCTCAGATTTAAGGAAGTGGGACACAGGGTCCAATCGCAGGCTTACCAGGTGGGGCAGGCTCAGGTAGCAAACGATGGATATGAAGATGCCCACACAGGGTGTAATGAAGTAGCCAAGGGCGGAAGTCTGGGCATCTACACCACCTGTGGCAGAAAATTCCGCTTTAGAGGTGAGGTAGCTGGTTTCATAGCTCCCTCAGGACCACCAACTCAGGTTACACCTCTTATAGCATGTGCACTTCTCAGGGCCAGGCCCAGCACCCTCTTTTTGTTGGGGGGTGCCATTTCTAGGGTTTGAACTCAGGGCCTTGAGTTCTTGCTTAGCTTTTGTGCTCAAGGCCGATGCTCTACCTGTGTGAGCCACACTTCCAGCTTTTTGCTGGTTAACTGGAGATATGTCTTCTGAACTTTTCCTGCCCAGGCTGGTTCTAGACTTTGATCCTCAGAGCTCAAGCCTCCTGAGTAGTTAGGATTATAGCAGGGCTACCAGAGTTGGGCTCAGGAATCTTATACAGATCAGACCTTCATTCCTCTCATTTTTCCCTACACACCATTTTTGTTGTGTGTCCTCTTACCGTGGGCTGAGCACAGACAGCTACATCACATACAAGTTAACAATTGCACAAGAAGTCCAAATGCTCTGGCCAATGCCTCTGGGCTTGTGATTAGTGAAACAGCTTCAAGTTCAAGTGAATCCCTAACTGATCCTCAGCTCCTGCCCACATGCACAAACCCAGGAATCTTGCCCCAGGCCCCAAGTTCAGCCAGCCTCATCAGCTCATTGGTATGAACCAGAGTCTGCTCCCCATCCCCCTGTCTCCATCTAGAACCCCACCATCTTTCTCCTATACATCCTGTCACCCCCAAGCCCGGAGTCCGTCCCCCCACCTCCCCAGGCTGGTGCACTCACTAGCCATGGACATGAGCATGGCGAGTGCTGCGAAGATCCCAGCAAGGCCTTGGCCACTGAGGAACAGGGTGCTGTAGGTAGACGGCATGGTGCCCAGCTGCCCGAAGAGGCTGCCTTGTAGTACTGCACAGAAGGCTGTGGAGAGACAGGGATGGAGCCACCCAGCCACCCAGCCAGCCACCCGCCTCCTCTGGGGCTCCCCCCAGCGGCATCACTGGGGTGTAGAAGGGACTCTGGACTGGTGTGGGCGTTCCTGAGGACTCTAGTGCCCATTCATCCCCACTTCTTCTCAAGTATAGCCATCAATCTGTGGGGCCAGTGACCTGGAGGCCTGCTCCGAGGCCGCTGTGGGGCTGGGATGAGGGGCTTCTGCTCTCCCTCTCCTCCTGAGAGTGTTGGCTTCCCTTCTTGGATCTGTAGGGCCTTTTTCTATCACAAACAAGAAACTTAGGAGAGAAGGGCAGGGAAGTGCTCACAGTTGATGAACCAGACGGAGGCCATAGTGATGGAAAAGAAGGGCCCGGGGCTCATATCCACCTTGACCAATACTGCTGTCAGAGCAAAGAGGAAGAGGATGGCCAGCAGGCTGCCCAGGATGCGCACAGACTCAGGGATGCTGCTCAGAAGGGTTGGAAGAGGACATTAGATAGACCGCCCCCCCAGGCAAGCCAGGAGCAGGGCAGTGGGGCTAGGGGCTACGTAGGGGGAAGTTAGGGGCTTTTCCTGGGCCTACATGCTGCTGCCTGGCAAGAAGGCTGAGAGGCCCAGGGGTGGGGGTAGAGTCTTACCACTGATACAGGAAGGAGTTGAGGAGGGTGAAGAGCAGTAGGGGCAGCTGGGACAGCAGTGTCAGCCAGTTGTTGAAGTTGTAGGTGTCGGTGGGGCCTGTGTGGTTGGTGCTCAGGTTGCCAGCTGTGTTGTTGACCCCTGCCAGGCGTTCCTGGAAGTACTGCCCAGTGGGGGAGGTGGAATAGGGTCAGAACCGCTAGTCCCCAAGCCTTCCTCCTCTCTGCCTGTCCTTACATTGTGACTGCCTGGCTAATGTCCATGGGAATTATCAGCCTGGTCCTTGTCCTGTCCCAGCACCTGGCACCCAGCTCCACGAATGTGCGTGGAATTGAACAGCAAGAGTCCGAGATAGAACGAAACCTCAGGGACACCTCATCTCTTTAGCACCCTGTTCCAGCCCCACCCCTACACCAACAGACAGCAGTCTCTAGGTTCAGCCATTCCATTTTTTTTTTTGGGAGGGGCTGGTGAATTGGAGATAAGAGTCTCTTGGAGGGCTGGGATGTAGCTCAGTGGCAAAGCGCTTGCCTAGCAAGTGCAACGTCCTGGGTTCGATCCCCAGTACCAAAAAAGAAAAGACAAAAAAAATACAGTTAAAAAAAAAAAAAACACCCAAACAAAAAGAGTCTCTTGGACTTTCCTTCCAGAACTGGCTTTGAACCCTGACTCTCAGATCTCAGCCTGGTGACTAACTAGGACTACAAGCATGAGCCACTGGCTCCCAGCTTACCATGGGTATTTATTGAGCACCTACTGTAAGCCAGGGTCTGGCTGCCGTTGCCACACACCTCAGGAGCACACATCCTGCCAACTTCTGCTTAGTCTCCTTTCACCTTCTACCCAGATTTCTCTTCCCTGCAGACAGAGCCTCGGGCATTTCTGGCCCAGCATCATAGAGCAAGAGGTATGACTCCAATGCTAGTGTGTCTGCCTTGCAGGCAGAAGAGGCTGAGAGCCAAAAATCAGATTCCAGCCTCCCTTTTGTGCCTGGTTTCCTGTTCCAGCCTGTTAAGCCCCAGGGACCCCCAATCCAGAGCAGGCAGGCCCTTCCTTCCTCCAGTAGAGAATTTCCTGTTCCTCACAGCCTCTCTTCCTTACTTTACCTATCCTACTCTTCTCAAGCAGAAGAAATGTTTTCCTTCTGCTGGGAATCCACCCCACTGGACTCTAAGCCTGAAACACTCGAGTCAAGTTACACTATTAATAGCTCTGGCCCGATCTTTTTTCTCAAGTCCGGAGGCTGATTTCCACTTCACAACCAGTCCCAGAGAGAACCCAAGCTCTACATTTCTGCTTTGCCTTAGAGAATGAATGCTCTGGGCGGAAAGAACCTCCCTATGCTTAGATTCCTCTATACTCCCTGTGCCTGGGCCAGAGTATCTGCATATTAGATATGTTGCCAGGCGCAGGTGGTGGCTCACAATTGTAATCCTAGCTACTTAGGAGGCTGAGATCCGAGGATCAAGGTCTGAAGCCAGCCAGGCAGGAAAGTCCTTGAGACTCATCTCCAATGAAGCACCAGAAAGAGCTGTGGCTCAAGTGATAGACCTCCAGTCTTGATGAGCACAAAAGCCCAGGAACAGCGCTCAGGCCCCGAGGCACCAGGACCAGCAACACACACACACACGTACGTTTGGGGGATGAGTGTCATCCACGCACTCGCAAAGGCAACCAAAGCCTTGGGAAATGCACTTTTGGAGTGGCTGGCCCAGAAACCCTAACAAACTGAGGATCTGGGCGAGTCACAAACCCCTGTGGGACAGACCCCTGGACCCCTGGGGCCTGGGTATTTCTTGGTCGTGGGAGCTACCTTCCCCCCACCCTTGGAGCCCCAGGTTTCAGCCTGCAGATGGATAAACTGAGTCCGGGGCGGCACGTGTGGAGCCTCGGTGCCAGGGCTGCGCCCGGCGGGTGGGGAGCGGGCTGGGCGCGGGGTCTCACCGGGATGGCAGTGATGAAGAAGTTCCAGGGCAGCAGGGTGCCCAGCCCCAGGATGAAGAAGCTGGTCCCGACCAGGTGGTAGCTGTGGGGACCGGTTGAAGGTCACCCCGAGGACGCATGCCGGGGCCTCCCGCCTTCCTGGTCCTCCCTCCCCTCCCCCCCCCCCGCCCCGAGAACCACAACCGGCGAGGGCATGGGCCGACGGGAGCTGTAGTCCGCGGGGCGCCCGGGCGCGGGGCGCGCGGGGCCCCCACTCACCGGTCCTGCGGGGCGCCTCCGCGCGCCATGGCCGCCGCGCGCTCCGGGTCGGGGGCTCCGTGTCGGGCGCTCCGAGCTGGGGTGGGGGCCTCCGCGTCCCGGGGTCCTCGGGGTCCGCGGCGGGGCGGGGGCGCAGGGAGGACGCGGCGTGGCGGGCTCCGCGAGCTTCGCGGTCCCGGTGGACGGCGCCCACCTCAGCCTCCGGCCCGGGCTCCGCCCCGGGGCGGGGACAGCGCCCGCCGCGCCCCTCACTCCCCCCCACCGGCGGGCTCCCCCTCGCGCCCGTGCGGCCTCACGGCCTCCGCACCCCGCGATCGGCCGGCCGCCGCCACACGCGGGCTGGGGGCGCTGGCCGGGGAGCCACCGCCGCCATCTCCGTGCCCGCTGCCCTCTCCGTCCCGGGGCGCAGCGGAGGAAGTGGGGGGTGGCGGGGGGGGGCAGTGGAGGAGGAAGAACCGAGGGAGGGAGAGGAAGGGGACACGGGGGAGGGAGGAGGGATTAGGCCCCCCCCTCCGGCCTCCACTCCCGCTGGCGGCCCCGCACCGGCTGCTCCCCCCTCCCCGGGCGCGCCCGGTGAGGTCGGAGGCCGGGGCGGGGGGGGGGGGGGGCCTCGCCCCGTGGGAGGCCGGAGCTGCGCGCCAGGAGCCGGTGTCGCCCTCTGTCGCCTGAGATCTGGTCGGGCTTCTCCGTGCTGGGTCCCCGGGAGGCCCAGGCCAAGGCCAGGTGCTGGTGCAGGCCGCGAGCCCCCCCCCCCTCCCCAGGAACCCCGGGCCAGCGCCCAGCCCTGGGTATGGGGGACCGAGAGGATGGAGGCCAGGCCCCCTCCCCGGCCACAGCTTGTGGGCTTGGAAACGGTTATCTTCCCTCCATTTAATCTACTGACCCACCTCCCACTCTCTGGGAAAAACAACTTGGCGGATGGCGCAAGTCTGTAAAACCCTGGCTAGTCAGGAGATTGAGATCTGTGGATCGTGGTTCGAAGCCAGCCTATGCAGATAAATCTGAGAGACATGTTATTTTCCAACTAATCACCAAAAGCCATAAATGAAGCTGTGGCTTGAGTGAAAAAGCCAAGCAAGGCCCTGAGGCCTTCAGTTCAAGCCTCGGTTTTGGCACACACACACATACACACACACACAGCTCAGGGACAGAACCAACACACACACACACACACACACACACACACACACACACACACACACACACACCTATTGCAGTTTTTAACTTATTTTGCTCAATTTCATAATTTACCAATGGGACCGGTTCTCCTGGATGCGGAGGAAGGGAGAGGCTCAAAACCACAAATGATTTTCGTAAGTGATGGCATTTTACAGCTATTTCCAGATTCATTCATTGCTTTTTCCCCCTCCAGCTGATTGTGGCTATGTGGGGCAAACTGCTCCTGCAAGTCTGTGATCATTGCCAATATCTAGCATCCTTCCTGGTCCATGGCAGATGGTTTATACGTGCTTGGTGACAAATGGAGTGTGCTAATTGTGGGTGACCTTAGTGAGCATGGGAGCATGCTTCAGCATTGTTTCACCCAAAGAAGAAGGTTTTTTTGTTTTGTTTTGTTTTGTTTTGTGTTTTGTGTTTTGTGTTTTTGCAAAAGTAATGATGCTTGAACTCTGGGCCTAAGGCCATCCCTTAACTGGTCCATTCAAGGCTGGCGTTCTACCACTTGACCCACAGCTCTACTTCCAGGTTTTTGCAGGTTAATTGGAGATAAGAATGTCAAGGGCTTTCCTGACCCTTCAAACTGTAATCCTCAGATCTCAGCCACCTGAGTAGGCATGATTACAGGCATGAACCATGAGTGACTGCCTGAAAGACAGTCATTCTTTTTTTTTTTTGGGGGGGGGTCCAGTCGTGGGGCTTGAACTCTGGGCCTGGACGCTGTCCCTCAGCTCTTCAGCTCAAGGCTAGCGCTCTACCACTTGAGCCACAGCACCACTTCCTGCTTTTTTCCTTTTGCTTATGTGGTGCTGAGGAATCGAACCCAGGGCCTCAGGCATGCAAGGCAAGTGCTTCTACCACTGAGCCAACTTCCCAGCCCCAGTCATTCTTGTTCTCAATTGTCCATGCTTTGGAATATATCAAAGGAAAAAGTATTAATTGGAGATTAACATGGTTTTTATACAGCAAACAGTTTTATGTAAGTATAAGTAACTTTCATTTTCCATTTATTTAGGCAGTAGTAGGCCTTGAATTCAGAACATCTTGCTCGCATACTCGCTACCACCTGAGTCCTTTTTGATTTGCTTATTTTTCAATTATGGTCTCCAGGGGCTGTGAAGGTGGCTCAGTGATAGAATGCTGGCATGGCATGCCTGAGGCCCTAGGCTCGATTCCTCAGCACCACATAAGCAGAAAAAGCTGGAAGTGGTGCTATGGCTCAAGTGGTATAGAGCACTAGCCTTGAGCGGAAGAGCTGAGGGACAGCACCCAGACCCAGGGTTTAGGCCCCACAACCGACCCAAAAAAAAAGTATGGTCTCCAGTTTTTTTGTTTTTGTTTGTGCCAGTTTTGGGGCTTTAAACTCAGGGCCTGAGCACTGTCCCTGAGCTTTTGTGTTTGAGGCTAGCACTCTGCCACTTGAACCACATCTCTACTTTTGACTTTTTGGTGGTTAAGTGGAGATAAGAGTCTCATGACTTTCCTGCCAGGGTTGGCTTTGAAATTTGATCATCAGATCTCAGCCTCCTGAGGAGCTAGGATTACAGATGTGAGCCACTGGTACCTGGCTCCTGTTGGCATGGTTTAAAAATAAAAGAGAGAGAGAGAGAAAGAAAGAAAGAAAGAGGGAGAGACGGGGCTGGGAAGGTGGCTCAGTGGTAGAGCACTTGCCTTGCATACATGAGGCCTTGGGTTTGATTTCTCAGCACCACATAAGCAAAAAGAAAAACGCCGGAAGTGGCACTGTGGCTCAAGTGGTAGAGCATTAGCCTTGAGCTGAAGAGCTGAGGGAGCGCCCAGGCCCAGAGTTCAGGCCCCACAACCGGACCCCCCCCCAAAAAAAGAAAGAGGCAGAGAGAAAGAAAGAAAGAAAAAAGAGAGAAAGAAAGAGATAAAGAGAAAGAACAATAAACAGAAAGCAAGTGGATCTGTAGCTCTGACAAAGATCATGAAGGCCAGAAGTGGAAGCTGATCTGAAGGCAGGAAGTGGAGGTTGAGGGAGAAGCGCTTTTGAATGGGGTAGGCTGGGGCGTGGCTCAGCAATGGAGCACCTGCTCTGCAAGCCCTTGAAACTCCAGTAGCTCCAAAAAAGAAAGAGGATGAAGCATTTCAGAGAGAACAGCCTGTACCAGGCTTGGGGAACAGAAGAGTGCTGACAAATCCTGGGACGTGCTAACAGGGCAGAGCCTCTCCCCTAGCAGGCCTGGTCATGTCCTGAGGCTGCACAAGGGATTGGATTTCATGTCAAAGGAGCATTTCTCAGCTCAACCATCTTTGTCATTCAATCATCCTTGTAATAAATACTTAATTTCTACTCCTGCTATTGCAAAGCCTGTACATGAAAATAATTTCATGTCAATGCAATACCCTAAATGTATTCTAGAAAGTAAATAGAGGGAAAGCATTTAGGAATAAGTCATACACAGAAACAAGTTTGTGTGTGGACAGATATGTGGAAGCCCCAGATGCTTGATCTCTGCAAACCACAGCTGGCAGGTGCACACACAATCCTGGCATGTGCTAGGAGTGGCCACAAGCCATGGGCTTAGGGGTGGGGATGTGACATTCTGAAATGGTGAGCCAGGCTTGGCATGGCACCAAAGCCCAGCTGTTCCTCTCCATAGACAGGAAGTAGCTAAGGTACTGAAAATGCCATGTGTATTCTGTATACCTTAAAACAATATGTTGTGTCTGAAAAATCCTCAAATGGATTCTCAGTCCAGCTCAGCAAGTTATCAACGGGTTTTTTTGTTTGTTTGTTTGTTTGTTTTGTCAGTCGTGGGGCTTGAACTCTGGGCCTGGGCGCTGTCCCTCAGCTCTTCAGCTCAAGGCGAGCGCTCTACCACTTGAGCTACAGCGCCACTTCAGGTTTTCTGGTGGTTTACTGGAGATAGGAGTCTCACGGTCTCTCCTGCCCGGGCTGGCTTTGAACCGCGATCCTCAGATCTCAGCCTCCTGAGTAGCTAGGATTACAGGCGTGAGCCACCAGCACCCGGCTTCAACGGGGTTTAAAACAAAAACCAAACCAAACAAACTAGCAAGGAGGACACTGGTGGCTCACACCTGTTATCCTAGCTACTCAGGAGGCTGAGATCTGAAGATCAGAGCCAGCCCATGCAGGAAAGCCCAGAAGATTCTTATCTCCAATAAATTACCAGAAAGCAGGAAGTGGGGCCATGGCTCAAGTGGTAGAGTTTTAGGCTTGAGCAACAAACAAACAAACAAACAAAATAAAGCAAAAGACCCTAATAGAGGGGCTGAGGAGGTGGCTCAGAGTGCTTGCCTCGCATGCATGAGGCCCTAAGTTAGATTCCTCAGCACCACATAAGCAGAAAAAGCCAGAAGTGGCGCTGTGGCTCAAGTGGTAGAGTGCTAGCCTTGAGCTGAAGAGCTGAGGGACAGCACCCGGGCCCAGAGTTCAAGCCCCATGATGGACACACACACACACACACACACACACACACACACACACACACGGACCTAATAGATTTTATTTTTAGTAGTTTTAGAACTAGAGAACTTCTCAGCAAGCAGGAAGAGTTCCAGCTATCCACCCAACTCCTTTGTTTATAGGTTTCATTAACCTGACACATATGTTGCAACAAACCAACCAATATGGACACATTGTTAACTACAGCTTTCATTTCGGGGCTTTAACTCTGGGCCTGGGCGCTGTCCCTGCGTCTGCTTGAGCCACAGAGCCACTTCCATTTTTCTAGTGGTTTATTGGAGATAAGAGTCTCATGTGGACTTTCCTGCCTGGGCTGGCTTTGAACCATGATCCTCAGATGGTAGCCTCCTGAGTAGTTAAGATTACAGGCGTGAGCTACCAGCGGCCGGCTCATTTCACTTTTTTTTTTTTTTTGGTAGTTGTAGGGCTTGCACTCAGGGCCTGGTACTGTCTGAACTTTTTGCTCAAGGCTAGCACTCTCCCATTTTGAGCCACAGTTCTACTTCTGTTTTTCTGGTGATTAATTGGAGATGAGAATCTCACAGCCCTTCCTGCCCCTGCTGGCTTTGAACTGCAATCCGAAGATCTCATCCTCCTGAGTATATTTACTTACTTTTTTTTTTTTTTTTTTTTTTTTTGAGGGATGATTCTGGGACTTGAATTCAGGGCCTCTAGCTCTCTCAGGTTCTTTTGCTTTTTGTGGCACTGTACCATGTAAGCTATACCTTTACTTCTGGCTTTTTGCTGTTTAATTAGAGATAAGAGTCTCTCTCTCTACAATAAAAATATATATTTTTTTTAACTGTATTTTTTTTGTCTTTTCTTTTTTGGTACTGGGGATCGAACCCAGGACGTTGCACTTGCTAGGCAAGCGCTTTGCCACTGAGCTACATCCCAGCCCTTTTGTTTGGGGTTTTTTTTTAACTGTATTTTTTTTTTAAATATATTTTTTTAAAAAAAGAGTCTCTCTCTCTTGGCCGGGCGCTGGTGGCTCACGCCTGTAATCCTAGCTACTCAGGAGGCTGAGATCTGAGGATCGCGGTTCAAAGCCAGCCCGGGCAGGAAAGATCGTGAGACTCCTATCTCCAATAAAACCACCAGAAAACCGGAAGTGGCGCTGTAGCTCAAGTGGTAGAGCGCTCGCCTTGAGCTGAAGAGCTGAGGGACAGAACCCAGGCCCAGAGTTCAAGCCCCACAACCGACAAAAAAAAAAAAAAAAAAAAAAAAAAAAAAAGAGTCTCTCTGGTTGGCTTCAAATTGTGATCTTCAGTTCTCAACCTCTAGGAGGTTTTGTTGGTTTTTTTTTTTTTTTTGTCGGTCGTGGGGCTTGAACTCTGGGCCTGGGCACTATCCCTTAGCTCTTCAGCTCAAGGCTAACGCTCTACCGCTTGAACCACAGTGCCACTTCCTGTTTTCTGGTGGTTTACTGGAGATAAGAGTCTCACAGACTTTCCTCCCTGGGCTGGCTTTGAATCATGATCCTCAGATCTCAGCCTCCTGAGTAGTTAGGATGACAGGCGTGAGCCACCGGTGCCCGGCTGGGTTATAGACATTTTTTTGCTAGTCATGGGGCTTGAACTCAGGGCCTGTTCCTGAGCTTCTTTTGCTCAAGGCTAGGACTCTACCACTTGAGCCACAGCACCACTTCTGGCTTTTTCTGTGTATGTGGTACTGATGAATTGAACCCAGGGCTTCATGCATGCTAGTCAAGCATTCTACCAGAGCCACATTCCTAGCCAACAATTTTTTTCTTAGTATTCATTATACATCTCCATACATGTGTACAGCGTATCTGGATAAGCACTGAGAAAAAAACAAAACAATGTGAGCAGGTGGCTCATGCCTGTAATCCTAGCTACTCAGAAATCCCCAATCTGGGGATCTGAGGTCAAAGCCAGCTGGCACAGGAAAATCTGTAAGACTCTTATTTCCAATGAGCCAAAATAATGCTGGAAGTGGAGGTGTGGCTCAAGTGTTAAATACTAGCTTTGAACCGAAAAGGCCAAGAGACTGCAGCACCCAGGCCCTTGGTTCAAGCCCCTGTATTGGCACACACACACACACACACACACACACACACACACACACACACACACACACACACACACACACACACACACGTAATGATAAAGCTGTAAGATGATAGACCAGAAATATGGATGGAAGAAATTTAAAATAAGATAGCATTGATAGTAAAATAATATTTCAGTTTTCAGATCTTGAAGACGAAGAGTTTTCCATTTGCCACTGCTTGTTGTGAACGTATAGGAAGAAAGAGGATCAGAAACCCATACACAAGAAACAGGAAGTGCCGTGCTGCAGATGCGCACAGAATAAAAGCCACAGCTAGAATAAGTAACAACAAAGCACTGGATTTGTCTCTCCTAAGGGAAAGAGGAAATAGCCTTAAATGAACTCCACTATGCAACATAAATTATAGGCTGCAGAATAAAAGGAGGAACTGAGTGTTACAGTCCTTCCTAATAAGCTCTGGGATGAATACTGAGGAAATAGAATAAATGATAATGTCCACTTTTTTTTTCCTACTCGTACTCCCAGTTTGTTTGTTTTTTAGTTGGTCGTGGGGCCTGGACTCGACCTGGGCACTGTCCCTCAGCTCTTCAGCTCAAGGACAGCACCCTATCACTTGAGCCACAGTGCCACTTCCGACTTTTTCTGCTTATGTGGTGCTGAGGAATTGAACCCAGGGCCTCATGCATGCAAGGCAAGTGCTCTACCACTGAGCCACCTTCCCAGCCCCAGCTTCTTGTTCTTGCTTAGCTTTGTCACTTATTCCTTGCACTCTACTTCTTGCCACACTTCCACTTCTAGCTTTTTTGGTGGTTAATTGGAGATAAAAGTCTCAGGGCTTTAAACCATGATCCTCAGATTTCAGCTTTCTGATTAGACAGGATTACTTGTGGCACAAGCCACAAGTGCCTACCTGTTCACATTTTGTTGTTGTTTGTTGTGGGGCTTGAGCTCTGGGCCTGGGCACTGTCATGTAGCTCTTCAGCTCAAGGCTAGCACTCTACCACTTGAGCCACAACATCACTTCCAGTTTTCTGGTGGTTAATTGGAGATAAGAGTCTCATGGACTTTCCTGCCCTGGCTGGCTTTGAACTGTGATCCTCAGATCTCAGCTTTTTTAGTATCTAGGATTACAGGCATGAGCCACTGGTGCCCAGCTGGGTTATAGACATTAAAATATGGTTTTTAATAATATGAAATGTTGGGCTGGGAAGGTGGCTCAGTGGTAGAGTGCTTGCCTTGCATGCACAAGACCCTGGGTTCAATTCCTCAGCACTGCATAAGCAGAAAAAGCAGGAAGTGGCACTGTGATTCAAGTGGTAGAGCGCTAGCCTTGAGCTGAAGAGCTGAGGGACAGGGCCCAGGCCCACAGTTCAAGACCCACGACCACCACCACCACCACCACCACCAATAATAATAATAATATGAAATGCTTTTCAAAGTTACTTATATCGACTTAATAACAAGATCTTTGCTTTTGATTTATTGTGACAAATTATGTTGGGTTTTATTTTTGTCAGTCATGGGGCTTGAACTCTGGGCCTGGACACTGTCCTTCAGCTCTTCAGCTCAATGTGAGCACTCTACCACTTGAGCTACAGCACCATTTCCAGTTTTCTAGTGGTTTATTGGAGATAGGAGTCTCATGGTCTTTCCTGCCCGGGCTGGCTTTGAACCACGATCCTCAGATCTTAACCTCCTGAGTAGCTAGGATTACAGGCGTGAGCCACCAGCGCCTGACACAAATTATGTTTTATCGAGACTCTGTTAAAAGGAATCAAAGTAAGACAGACATAGGACACAGCATCCTGGAATCCAGGGATAAAACACTCTGTTGTTTTCTGGGGCACTGGTGGCTTACTCCTGAAATCCCAGCTACTCAGGAGGCTGAGATCTGAGGATCAGGGTTCAGAGCCAGCCCAAGCAGGGAAATCTGTGAGACTTTTATCTCTAGTTAACCACTAAAAAGGCTCAAAATGGAGCTTGAGTGGTAGAAGGGACAGTGCCCAGGTCCTCAGTACTGGCACATACACACACACACACACACACACACACACACACGCACACACACACATTGGCACTATTTGCTTGAAACCTTATAGTCGCTTATAAGCTGAAATGTTTAGTATAAAGAGAAAAGAACAGCTCCCGGTCTCTGACCTTGTTCGCTTGCCTCGATGATTAGTGTGCTCTGGAGCTAAGCATTTTCTTTTCTCTGTGCTGGGACTGGAACTTGAACTCAGGGCCTCACAATCTTATTTGGCTTTTGTGCTCAAGGCTGGTGCTGTATATATGAGCCACACCCTCACTTCCAGCTTTTTGCTGGTTACTGGGAGATGAGAGTCTCATAGACTTTCCTTCTCAGGCTGGCTTTGAACTGGGCTCCCTGGATCTCAGTGATGGGAAGCTGCTTAGTTCTCATAACTCCATGCTGCTCCCATGGTGCACTGCTGCCCTCCTCATTCTCAGGAAAATCTCACCCCTGGCCTATCTGAAATGCAGGGTGAGCCTTATCTGAAAGTACAGGAAGATAACCCACCATAAAACCTGTCAAACAGGACAGTTTGGGCAATCAACCCCTAGCAGGACAGGACAGAGACATATGCCAAAGAAGAGTCTCACCCTAGAGTGCATAAAAACCTACACACATACACACACACACACACACACACACACACACACACACACACACGCACGCTTTGTTTCTTCATAGAGCCCCTCTGCAGCATGACTGAAGCCTGCTCTGGTCTGCTGAGGTCTCTGTCTCCTTTCCCTTCTTTTATCCACTTGACTAGTCTCCTAACACGATATGCTACTGGTGCCTGGCTTCAGATGAATTCCATCGTAACTGCCTATCTGCTTTCCACCATAAATGGTGGGCTCATGTTAGGACTCGTGGCACCCATTCCCAGGTGTGCCACCCTGATGCCTGGCTGTGTACTGTCTTTCCTTTGTTTTTCTTTAAGAATAAACTTTCTTTTTTTTTTTGGTCAGCCGTGGGGCTTGAACTCTGTGCCTGGGCGCTGTCCCTCAGCTCTTCAGCTCAAGGCGAACCGCGATCCTCAAATCTCAGCCTCCTGAGTAGCTAGGATTACAGGCGTGAGCCACCAGCGCCCAGCAAGAATAAACTTTCTTGGGTTCTAATTCTATGTGTCCTGAAGTTTTTCTGTGAGGACCTCATGAACTGACTACCTAGGGGCCAGCGAGGCGCATCCCCTGTTGGAGGCCTCCTTCCTGGAAGACAATATCCAGCTCCGGTTACAGTTGTAGGAATGACTGCGATCACCATTTCAGGTAGTAGAATTTCCCTCAGTTTCTCCTGATCAGTATTCACAACTGGTTTTGTGACTTTTGCAGAATCCACACTGCTGGAGTGACAAGTTGCAATATGTGGGAAAAGCTCTGACACATGCTTTTTTTTTCAGTCGTGGGGCTTGAACTCTGGGCCTGGGCGCTGTCCCTGCACCCTTCAGCTCAAGGACAGCACTCTACCACTTGAGCCACAGTGCCACTTCCGGTTTTCTGGTGGTTTATTGGAGATAAGAGTCTCACGGAGTTTTGTGCCTGGTCTGGCTTTGAACCGTGATCCTCTGATCTCAGCCTCCTGAGTAGCTAGGATGACAGGTGTGAGCCACCGGCACTCAGCTGCTCTGACACATTCTTTAGTTTTTTTTAAAGAAGTGGTCATGGGGCTGGGAAGGTGGTTCAGTGGTAGAGTGCTTGCTTTGCATGCATGAGGCCCTGGGTTCAATTCCTCAGCACCACATAAGCAGAAAAAGCCAGAAATGGTGCTGTAGTTCAAGTGGTAGAGTGCTTGCCTTGAGCTGAAGAGCTGAGGGACAGTGCCCAGGCCTAGAGTTCAGGCCCCACGACCAAGAAAAAAAAAAAAGAATTGGTCATGAAAACCATAGTTGGATCTCAAACCACTCATGTAAATTAGTTAAATTGTGTTTAGGGCTCAAACGGTCTCTTTAGCCCCCTAATCTTCCCTCTGTCTCTATCTCTGTCTGTCAGTTGGTCTCTCTGTCTCTCTCCCTTCCCCTCCAGGGTCTTCCCTAATGCTGTAGCTCCTGCCTGGAATTCCAATTGTTAACAAGGCAGAGAGAGTGAGAGTTGAATTACAGTGTGCCCCAGGCAAAAGTGAGTCCCTACCAGAAAAATAATGAAAAGCTTGGGGGTAGGAGTCCAGAGGACGAGCCTCCACAAACAAAGCACAGAAAGAAAAAAAGCCAGTGCTGCTGCCTCAAGCCAGTAATCCCAGCTAGGGAAGGCGGAGCCCTGAGGAGATTAGGGTTCAAAGTTTGCCGGACAGATCCAAGAGAGTCCTCTCTGCAAATCATCACCAAAAAGACTGGAGTGTGGCTCCTGTGGTCGAGCACTTCACTTGGGTGAAAAACTCCAGGGAGACTGGGAGGCCCCAGTACCAGCCCACAGGTGAAAGAAATAAATGAATGAATGAATAAAGAACAAGGGTCTGGGTTGGGAAGGTGGCTTAGTGGTAGAGTGCTTGCCTTGCATGCATGAGGCCCTGGGTTCGATTCCTCAGCACCACATAAGCAAAAAAAAAAAAAAAAAAAAAAAGCTGGAAGTGGCGCTGTGGCTCAAGTGGTAGAGCACTAGCCTTGAGCTGAAGAGCTGAGGGAGAGCGCCCAGGCCCAGAGTTCAGGCCCTACGACCAGACCCCCCCCCAAAAAAAAGAACAAGGGTCTTATTATGTCCAAGATGTTTTTCCACAGGGCACTGGTAGTTCACACTTGTAGCTACCCAGGAGGTTGAAATCTGAGGATCCTGGTTCGCAGCCAGCGCAGGCAGAAAAGTCTGCAAGACACTTTTTTTTTTTTTTTTGTCAGTTGTGGGGCTTGAACTCTGGACCTGGGTACTGTCTCTCAGCTCTTCAGCTAAAAGCTGAGTGCTCTACCACTTGGGCCACAGCACCACTTCCAGTTTTCTGGTGGTTAATTAGAGGTAACAGTCTCACGGCCTTTTCTGCCCGGACTGGCTTTGAACCGAGATCCTTAGATCTCAGCCTCCTGAGTAGCTAGGATTACAGGCGTGAGCCATCGGTGCCTTGTTTTGCAAGACTCTTATTTTCAGTTAATCACCAAAAAGTTGGAAGTGGAGGTATGGCTCAAGTAGTAGAGTACTAGCCTGGTGCCAAAAGGCTCAGGGACAGTGCCCAGAACCTGAATTCAAGCCCCAGGACTGGTGCGAACGTGAACGCAAGCATGCACACACACAGAGAGATAAACAAACAAACAATAAATATAGTGTCCAAAATTCTCCTCCTCCTCCTCCTCCTCCTCTTCCTCCTCCTCTTCCTCCTCCTCCTCTTCCTCCTCCTTCTCCTTCTTCTTCTGTCATGGGGCTTGAACTCTGGGTCTGGGCGCTGTCCCTCAGCTCTTCACCTCAAGGCTAGCCCTCTACCACTTGATCTGCAGCGCACTTCCAGTTTTTCTGGTGGTTTTTTAGAGATAAGAGTCTCATGGCCTTTCCTGCCTGGGCTGGCTTTGAACTGTAACCCTCATATCTCAGCCTCTTGAGTAGCTAGGATTACAGGCGTGAGCGCCCGATCTGGTAGTTATTTTCAAGATTAGGATTTTCAACTTATGCTTGGGCCTGCCTGGACCATGATCCGCCCATCTGGCTTCCCTCTTGTCACGGGGATAACATGTGCTTGCCATGGTTGAGGTAGTCTTGAGGATTTTTATGCTCAAACTGGATTTTTATGCCTCAAAAGGTAACCCTCCACTCTCTGCCTTCCTCAAAATGGAGACGTGTGTGTGTGTGTGTGTGTGTGTGTGTGTGTGTGTGTGTGTGTGTGCATGTGTGTGCATGTGTGTGTGCTAGTACTGGGGCTTGAACTTTTCAGAGCCTCATGTTCTTATTTGGCCTTTTCACTCCTGGCTGGTACTCTACCACTTGAGCCATGACTCCTGATATACCTTTTCTTGGTTAAATTGGAAATAAGAGTCTCTTGGGCTGGCTTGATCCTTAGCTCTCAGCCTCCTGAGTATTTAGAATTATAGGCATGAGTCACCAGCACCGGCACCAATTGAAACAAACCCTGAAAACCTGCTTTTACGCAATTCTTACAAATGTGGAAACTGGAACTGTAAACAAGGTCTAAAATCTCACTAATTCCTTTCATCTTAGTGGGACTTATCTCCTTTTCTAGGTTGGCTTGGTTTTTATTTTTGGAGAGTGGGCAGGGAATTAATAAGCTTAATTTTGTTTTTCCTTTTTGTCGGTCACGGGGCTTGAACTCTGGGCCTGAGTGCTGGCCCTCAGCTCTTCAGCTCAAGGCGAGTGCTTTACACTTGAGCCACAATACCACTTCCGGTATTTCTGGTAGTTAATTGGAGAAGAGTCTCATGGACTTTCCTGCCCCGGCTGGCTTTGAAGTGTGATCCTCAGATCTCAGCCTCCTGAGTAGGATTATAAACACCTGGTGCAAAAAGGTTTTTGAGACTGTTTCAATAGAAGAAGCTTGGTGTGGCATTTCACAGCTGTCACAGGAGATCACAGTCCAGGCATAGGCCCAGACCAAAAGCAAGACCTTATCTCCAAATAACAAGAGGGGGCTGGGAAGGTGGCTCAGTGGTAGAGTGCATGCCTTGCATGCATGAAGCCCTGGGTTTGATTCCTTAGCACCACATAAACAGAAAAAGCTGGAAGTGGTGCTGTGGCTCAAGTGGTAGAGTGCTGTCCTTGAGCTGAAGAGCTGAGGGACAGTGCCCAGGCCCAGAGTTCAAGCCCCATGATTGACAAAAAAAGAGGCTGGAAGCATGGTTCAATGGTAAAACAAATGCCTAACAAACATGAAGCGCTGTTTCAAGTCCCAGTATTATAAAAGAAAAAAAGCATGTTTTTTTTTTTCTTCTGCAGAATGTATTATTTTCTTTGTCTATCTTTCCCACTGGCTTATTGGCCTCTATTTTGTTTTTTCCATTTCCTTTTACTAATGAATGGCAAGGGGTCTTCATGTGCTTCTGTGTAGCAGATGAGTTATGAATTTTTTCTCAGTTATGAGTTGACTTGGCTGATGGCATTTTTTTAATGTAGATTTTGTTGTTGTTAACTTTGGCTGATGGAGGTGACTACGTTGGCCAGGTTTATTCAGGGAAATCCCATGTTTCTTTGGAAGCCAGGGGAGAGAAGCAACCCACGGTGGAGGAAGGGGAGGGTGAAGCTCTAGCCGCTGAAATGGGGAATCTGCATACAACATTATTTCCTCTGCCCAGTGCCCGTGGCTCACACCTGTAATCCTAGCTACTCAGGAGGCTGAGATCTGAGGATAAAGGGTTTGAAGCCAGCAAAGGCAAACAATTCAGAGAGATTCTTTTTTGTATTTTTTGTTTTTCAGCCAGTCGTGGGGCTTGAACTCTGGGCCTGGGTGCTTTCCCTGCGCTCTTCAGCTCAAGGCGAGTGCTATACCACTTGAGCTGCAGCACCACTTCCAGTTTTCTGGTGGTTCATTGGAGATAAGAGTCTCACAGACTTTCCTGCCCAGGCTGGCTTTGACCCAAGATCCTCAGATCTCAGCTCCCTGAGTAGCTAGGATGACAGATGTGAGCCACTGGCTCTGAGAGATTCTTATCTCCAAATAACCAGCCAAAAGCTAGAAGTGGAGCTGTGGCTCACAGCTAGAAGCTTTGAGTGGAAAAGCTAAGACACAACACCCAGGCTCCGAATTCAAGCCCTAGTACTAGCACACACTTCTCTCTTGTCTCCCCCCCCCCCCCCCCGCCTTTGGCAGTACTATAGCTTGGAACCCAGAACCTGGCACCTGCTAGGTAAGGACCTACACTTACACACTAGTCCTTAGCCTTTGGACCTCTCTCTCTCTCTCTCTCTCTCTCTCTCTCTCTCTCTCTCTCTCTCTCTCTCTCTCTCTCTCTCTCTCTCTCTCTCTCTCGCTCTCTCGCTCTCTGTCTCTGTCTCTCTCTGTCTCTCTGTCTCTCTTTTGTACTGGTGTTGGGGCTTGAACTCAAAGCCTGACCACTATCCCTTCACTTTTTCATTCAAGGTTGGTACTCTTGAATTTGAGCCACTGCTCCATTTCTGGTTTGTCGATGGCTAATTGGAGGCAAGATTCTCACATACAGGGCTGGGAATGTGGCTCAGTGGTCGAGTGCTGGCCTAGCATGCATGCAGCCCTGGGGTCGATTCCTCAGTACCCCATACACAGAAAAAGCCAGAAGTGATGCTGTGGCTCAAATGCTACAGGGCTAGTTTTGAGCAAGAAGAAGCTCAGAGACAGTGCCCAGGACCTGAGTTCAAGCCCCAGAACTGGCACACACACACAAAAAATCTTGCAGGCAGGCTGGCTTTGAACTGTGATCCTTAGATTTCAACCTCCCGAGGTGCTAGGATTACAGGAGTGAGCCACCAGGGCTCTGCTTCTGTGGTTCCTTTTAGTCTTTCTTTGCTTCCTGTGTTAGTAAGTGCTCAGGCTCTCCTTGTGTTTCCTGCTCAAACCTCAAATCTTGTGTCCCCTTCCTCTCACTGGAAAATGGAGTGCAGAAACCACAACTTAGGTACCAGGAGCTGAGGTGACCCACAAACATGAAAATCAGATTATATCCATTTCCGGCTTACCCTTTTGGATGGCTGCCCACTGTGCCAAATCTGTTTACAGTCTGCAGTATCTGGCCTGGGTGGGAACCCCCTCCCCCTCCCCCCCTCCCCCCTGCCCCCTATTCCCTCCACCACCACCCCCCCCCCCCCCCCGCCTCGCAGCCAGCTCCTCCCCATGGCTCACCAGGCCCAAGCCCCACCACCACACCACCGTTATACATTCTCAACACAAGTGTTGTGGCCTCCACCTGCACAATCTTTCCCCTACTTTTTTTTTTTTTTTTTTTTTTTTTTTTGTCGGCCGTGGGGCTTGAACTCTGGGCCTGGGCGCTGTCCCTCAGCTCTTCAGCTCAAGGCGAGCACTCTACCACTTAAGCTACAGCGCCACTTCCGGTTTTCTGGTGGTTTATTGGAGATAGGAGTCTCACGGTCTCTCCTGCCCGGGCTGGCTTTGAACCGCGATCCTCAGATCTCAGCCTCCTGAGTAGCTAGGATTACAGGCGTGAGCCACCAGCGCCCGGCTCCCCTACTTTTATTTGCTAGTCCTGGGGCTTGAACTCTGGGCCTGAGCACTCTCCCTGAGCTTCTTTTTGCTCAAGGCTTCAGCTCTACCACTTGAGCCACAGCACCACTTCTGGCTTTTTTAATTGGAGATAAGAGTCTCACAGCTTTTCCTGCCTGGGCTGGCTTTGAACTGCGATCCTCAGATCTCAGCCTCTTGAGTAGCTAGGATGACAGGCGTGAGCTCCCGGTGCCGGGCTCCTTGCTCTTCTTGTCTCATTGGAATGGACTTGCAGGTGGGCATGTGGCACCTGCTCATGCCTTGCTGTCCTCACTCCTTTGGGGTGAGTGACGTATGTCTAGATCTACCTGGTGGATTTTTGTTGTTGTTGTTGCTGTTCGATTATGGGGCTTGAACTCTTCCTCAGCTCTTCAGCTCAAGGCGAGCGCTCTACCACTGGAGCCACAGCGCCACTTCTGGTTACCTTGTGGAATTTGACTGGATGATATGTGTGCTATTTTCTGGACTGGCTCACAGAGATTCCAATGCAGGGGTGGAGGATGGAGGGAAGGAAGAGGGAGGGAGGAAAGGAGGAAAGGAGGGAAGGAGGGAGAGAGGGAAGGAAGATGGAGGGAGGGAAAGGAAGGAAGGAAAGAGGGAAGGAAGGAAGGAGGGAGGGAGGGAAAAGGGTAGGAAAAATGGGGGAGAAGGAGGCAGAGGGAGAGAAGGGGGGAGGGAGGGAGGAGGGGCCCCCTCTCCCCCTCAGTACAGGAGCCTCATCCAGAGGCTGGCAGGGCTTCCCGCAGAGGGCGGCCTGGGTGCTGGGGTCGAGCGCGGAGCAGGGCGCCTGCCCCTGGAGCTCCTCCCCGCGCCTTGGCATGAGCGAGAGCCCTGCCCTCCCCTCCCCTCCCGGGCCTCCGTGGAAAGACCCGGGTCCATTCTCCTGCACTCACTGTGCAGTCAGGAGGCCGGCAAAGGAGCTGCTTCTGCTCCAGCGGGTCAGGCCTGTTGTGTGAGTCAACTTCAATATAGTTTTCTGATGGTTAATTGGTGAAAAGACTCTCATGGCCTTTAGTGCCTGGCCAGGCTTTGAACCATGATCCTCAGATCTCAGCTTTCTGAATAGCTAGGTTTTCGAGCCACCAGTGTCTGGTGGAATTTTTAAAATCAGTAATGAGGTTTGAAATTAGGACTTTGAGCTTGCTAAGCAGGTGCTCTACCACTTGAATCATGTTTTTACCTTTTATGCTTTGGCCATTTTTTTTTTTATAGTCCTGGGCCTTGAAATCAGGGCCTGAGTGCTATCTCTAAGCTCTTTTTGCTCAAGGCTAGCACTCTACCACTTGAGCTACAGCAACACTTCTGGATTTTTCTGTGATCAGTCAGACATAAGTGTCTCATGAATTTTTCTGCCCAGGCTGGCTTTGAACTGCAATCTTCAGATCTTAGCCTCCTGAGTAGCTAGGATTATAGGGGTGAACCACTGGTGCCCAGCTTTGGCCATTTTTTAAACATAGACTCTTACATTTTGACCTGGGTGGGCTTCCCACTGTTATCCTCCCTCCTCTTCCTCCTGCTAAGCTTGGATTACGGGCGTGAGCTACTGCACAGGGCATCTCATGAAGGGATGTACAAAGTGCCCCTGAGAGCCCCTTCTTTCCAGTTGGCGACACTGGGGGATGAACTCAGGGCCTTGTGCTTGCTAGACAAGCACCCTACCACCTGAGTTACACCCCTAGTCCGTGAGAGCCCCTTTTACACCAAAGCTCCTCTCAAGATAACTAATCAATCCACTTATCTGTGAATAAATGACTCAATTATTCCCCCCACCCCGTTTCACTTTCCAAATACCATTAACATATAGTTTGGGGGATTCATTTCTGATATGTGTAGCCATCTTGGCCTCTTACAGTATCCCAGGGTATGTGGGGATATCTGAGGTTTCCAATAGGCGGGCCTGGAATATAGAGGGATTGAGATCATTTCTTCCACTAGCAGGCTGCAAAAAGGCCATCTTGACTTTGCTCAGGACGTCCACAAGGGGGCAGTCTAACCCTGGTTTACCACCTTCCCTGGGGAGAAAGGCATGGTTTTTGAACCTCAGGAACCAAGAGATGAAACTCAGGCTTTGAGAGGGGATAAGCTAGAAAGGAGACCCTTGCCCAAGGGACGACTCTGAAGATCTGCAACCCCTTTGTAAAGAAGACAGTCAGCAAAGCCCCTCTGGCTCGGTTCTGAAATGGAAGAGCATGATGCAGAGTCGCTTGCCCTGGCGGGAATCTCCCTGCTGGCACAGCCATGCTGGAAGACATCAGGGGTGAGACACTGCAAGTCATGACGAAACCATGCCCAGGACAATCCCTCCATCTACAATCTGCTCACCCACGGATGAAGGAACCCGTTCGTGAACCTGGAGAATCCCCTCTTCAAGGCCCCACATGATTGCATCTCCACACCTCACAAGAAGGTTTCAGAAGGAGGCTTTTCTGTTTTTCTATTTTGGTCAGTCATGGGGATTGAACTCAGGGCCTAGGTACTGTCCTCTTTTGCTGAAGGCGAGTGCTCTGCCACTTTGAGCCATAGCGCCACTTCCGGTTTTCTGGTGGTTGACTAGAGATGAGTCTCATGGACTTTCCTGCCTAGGTTGGCTTGGAACCACAGTCCTCAGATCTCAGCCTCCTGAGCAGCTAGGATTACATCAGCACCTGGCTTCAGGAGTTGTTTTGATGGGCCATCCAAAGCCATAAGGCCCAGAGATCTGCCTTTTTCTGTATGAAGAAAATGCCATTTATAAATCAAAAGGCAAGCCATCACCAGACCCCCAAAGCCTTTCAACCTTACTCTTAGACTGCACAGCCTCTATGCTGAGAAGCCAATTTCTGCTTTGTGTGTGGGTGGAGGTATGTGTGCACATATCCACACATGCGGACACTGGTGCTGTGGCTTGAACTCAGAGCCTTGGTTTTGTCTGTGTAAGTTAATAAATGGCCCCTAACCCCCCCCTCTAAGCTGAAGGCTTGGTCATTGGCCTAAGGTGCTCAAGGGGGTGGTGGAGCCTGTGGAAAATGAAGCTTATGGGAGTAAGTTAGGTCATTGGGAGTGGGCCCTTTAGGGGGTATCTGGCTCCTGGTCTCTTTCTGTCTCTCTCTTTGCTTCTCAGTCCATGAGATAAGTAACTCATCCTCAACCACATGCTCCTGCTGTTCAACCACAGGCCCCAAAACAACAGAGCAGCAGCCATGGACTGAAATTTCTAAAACTGGGAACTAGTTTCTTCCTTTCAAGTTGATATTATGGTTATTATTTATTTTATTTTATTGTGCCAGTCCTAGGTCTTGAATTCAGGGCCTGAGCACTATCCCTGAGTTTCTTTGGCTCAAGGCTAGCACTCTACCACTTGAACCACAGCTCCACTGTTCGCTTTTCTTTTTTAGTAGTTTAGTGGAGATAAGAGTCTCACCAACTTTCCTGCCCAGGCTGGCTTCAAACTAGGATCCTCAGATCTCAGCCTCCTGAATAGATGAGAGCCACTGGCACCCAGCTTTGGTTATTATTTTTATTTGTTGATGATCAATTTACTGTATTGATATCAAGGCTTGAACTCAGGACCTCATACTCTTATTTTGCTTTTTTCACTCAAGACTGGTGTTCTACCACTTGAGTCACAGCTCTACTTCCAGGTTAATTGAAGATAAGAGTCTCTTGGATTTGTCTACCTGGGACTGGCTTTCAATCACAATCCTCAGATCTCTGCCTCCTGAGTAGCTAGGATTTACAGGTTTGAGCCACCAGCAACTGGCACAGTTGGATTTTAAATATCCCTTAAAATCTTATCAGTTGAAGGCTTTGGCCCTCAAAGCAGTTGTGTTCTGAGGTAGAGCTTTGGAAAGTACCGCAAGGGCTCATTCCTTGTGAATTAATTAATCCATTGAAAGAGTCACAGATGTTTGAGGGAAGAAGAAACTTGAAGTGGTAGGGCCTTAAAATATATCCTTGAAAAGGTATACTTGGCTGGGTGCCAAGGGCTCAGGCCTGTAATCCTAACTACTCAGGAGGCTAAGATCTGAGAATTGTGATTTGAAGGCAGCCCAGGCAGGAGAGTCTGTGAGACTCTTATCTCCAATTAACCACCAGAAAACCAGAAATGGCACTGTGGTTCAAGTGGTAGAGCATTAGCCTTGAGCACAAACAGACTCAGGGACAGCATCCAGGTCCTGAGTTCAAGCCACATGGCTGGCAAAAAACAAAAAAGAAAAGGTATATTTGGCCCGCAGCTCCTCTCTCTGTCTCTGTCTCTGTCTCTCTCTCTTTCCCCCACTCCCTCTGTCCTCCTGTTTCCTGGCCACCATGAGTGATTAGTTTTCCTACCATGCTCCCATGCTCCTCTGACTACCAATCCGGAAACAAGGATCCAAGTGACTACAAACTGAAACCTTTGCAACCGTAAGGCCAAAGTACCCTTTTCTTCCTTGCAGTCAGTATATCAGGTTTTTTTCCACAGCCACAGAAACTGACAAGCAGTTGATTGTCTCAGGTGTCTGGTCACTGACGCAAAGCTGACTAACACCCGAACTGCTCTTTCAAGGCCAGCTCCGCCAGGTGCAATGACTGGAAGTCTGTTCAGGTGAATGTCCTCTGCTTCACCTACAGAACCAGACTGCAGGAATCTGTGAACCACACCGGCGTTCGGGAAGGAAAGCAGCAGGTGACAGGCTGGGTCTGGCGGCAGGTAGGATCGTGTCGTAGGGAGGTAATTTTCCCACCAGAGGAGACATAGTCTGATGGCCTCTGGATAAAGCCAAGGTGGACTCACTTGGAGATGCCAGAAGTTCTTTCTCGGACTTTCTGGCAAAGAGAGGCTATTGCAGTATTTTTAAATTCTATTTATTTTTTATTTTTTTATTCAGTTGTGGGCCTGAACTCTGGGCCTGGGCACTGTCCCTCAGCTCTTCAGCTCAAGGCTAGTGCTCTACCACTTGAGCCACAGTGCTACTTCTGTTTTTCTGAGTGGTTTATTGGCGATAAGAGTGTCACAGACTTTCCTGCCCAGGCAGGCTTGGAACCACCATCCTCAGATCTCAGCCTTCTGAGTAGCTAGGGTGACAGGCGTGAGCCACTAGCGCCCAGCTTCTTCATCTTCTTTGATTCCTGAGTCCTGTATTTGAATGCCTCCACCACTTGAGCCACTTGAGCCCTTAGCTCCTCCCTGCTGGGGAGCCCCAGGATGCTGGGACTGTTCCGGTCTGGCCATGTGGGGGCTTCATGGGAAGACTTGTCAGCTTTGCTCCCTTCAGTGCATGCAGTTGACATGAACGTTTTGAATTACTACCATCAAAAGCTTCTTTACTTCGAAGTGGAGGCAGAAATTATAATAGAGAACTATTACAATCAAAACAGTGGCAGCCAGGCACCGGTGGCTCACACCTGTAATCCTAGCTAGTCAGGAGGCTGAGATTTGAGGATCATGGTTCAAAGCCCTGGCAGGAAAGTTCATGAGACTCTTTTTTTGGGGGGGGGGTCTGGTCATGGGGCCTGAACTCTGGGCCTGGGCGCTGTCCCTCAGCTCTTCAGCTCAAGGCTAGCGCTCTACCACTTGAGCCATAGCGCCACTTCCAGCTTTTTTCTTTTTGCTTATGTGGTGCTGAGGAATTGAACCCAGGGCCTCGAGCATGCAAGGCAAGCGCTCTACCACTGAGCCACCTTCCCAGCCCCTCGTGAGACTCTTATCTCTAATAAACCACCAGAAAACCAGAAGTGGCACAGTGGCCCAAGTGGTAGAGTACTAGCCTTGAGCTGAAGAGTTGACGGACAGTGCCCAGGCCCAGAATTCAAGCACCATGACCAACAAAACAAAACAAAACAAAAAAACAGTGGGGAACTGGGCCCAGAAATTGTCAGCAAATTCATCGATCCGATTACAAGACCCTAAGCAGAGCTAAATGTGTGCGAGAATGACAACTTTTGCAGAGAGGCTCATATAACTTGTCAAAGTTTAATTGTTTTACAAATGCCCAGAATGGCGGAAGCACGCACAGCTGAGTCCCGGAAACCACCCTCTGCCCGCCCCTCCCCCACCCCAGCCTCTGCCCGCCCCTCCCCCACCCCAGCCTCTGCCCGCCCCTCCCCCACCCCAGCCTCTGCCCGCCCCTCCCCCACCCCAGCCTCTGCCCGCCCCTCCCCCACCCCAGCCTCTGCCCGCCCCTCCCCCACCCCAGCCTCTGCCCGCCCCTCCCCCACCCCAGCCTCTGCCCGCCCCTCCCCCACCCCAGCCTCTGCCCGCCCCTCCCCCACCCCAGCCTCTGCCCGCCCCTCCCCCACCCCAGCCTCTGCCCGCCCCTCCCCCACCCCAGCCAGAAGCGCTGTCCTAGGAATTTTTTTGTCTCACTTCTGCCAAGTGAGATTAGAGGGTAACGTTATTACCTCATTAAAAAGTTACTAAAGTGCCACCTTTCAGGTGAAAGTAATTGGACACACTGGTGTGTGATCTTTGATTGGGAGCCTCCAGAGCCTGGTTACCTTCTCACCCCAGACAGCAGGAAGTTTCTGAGGCTGCCAGAGTCAGGTTCAAAGACTTCAGGTATCATCTGAGCTAATCTGAGTGTCAATAGAATGGCCAGCCACGTGTCAGCCCCTCATGGCCTGTGGTCCTAGCTAGTCAGGAGACTGAGATCTGAGGATTGTGGTTCAATGCCAGCCTAGGCAGGAAAGTCTGTGAGACAGTTGGTAGCTAACCAGCAAAAAGCTGAAGGAGGTGTGGCTCAAGTGGTAGATCACCAGCTTTGAGAGAAAAAGTTAAAGGACAGGGACAGTGCCTAGGCCCCAAGTTCAAACCCAGGACTGGTGTACAGACAAACAGGCAGACAGACAGACAGACACACACACACACACACACACACACACACACACACACACACACAAAGTGCTGGAGGGGAGGGCAAATACCCCCTGGGAAGCAGGGCAGGGCAGGGCAGGGCAGCGCAGGGCAGAGCAGTTCAGAACCTCAGAACAGTGAGGTCAAGGAGGCCTTTTGCTCACTCCACAGTGAATAAACTCAACGTGCCACATGAAAACAGGGTGCACAGGACACATGATTACAGATAGAGCCACGGAAGGAGGGAGGACACGGAGAACTATCTACTAATGGAGGGATAGCGCTGGAAGAGCTCCTTGTGCTCTCCTCCTCCTCCTCCAGCCTCACAGGCATGCTGGACTCCTCTTCATCTGGCTGCCTCATTGTAAAAAAAATAATAATTTCTGGGTCAGTTGGGCACCAGTGACTTATGACACATGCATCTAATTCTAGCTATTAGGGAGGCAAAGATGAGAAGGATAGCAACTTGAGGCCAGCCTAGGCCGTTCCCCTCCCCAAAAAAATCTATGAGACACCATTGGGATAGAAAAGGTTAATGTGGCAGCACATTCTTGTCATCGTAGTTAAAGCTGAAGTGTAAAAGGATTGAGGTCCAGGAACCAGCTCAAGCAAAAATAGACCAAGCTGGGTGCCTGTGGCTCATGCCTGTAATTCTAGCTACTCAGAAGGCTGAGATCTGAGGATTGCGATTCAAAGCCAGCCTGGGCAGGAAAGCCTATGAGACTCTTATCTCCAATAAACCACAGAAAACCAGAAGTGATGCTGTGGCTCAAGTGGTAAAGTGCTGTCCTTGAACTGAAGAGCTGAGGGACAACACTCAGGCACAGAGTTCAAGCCCTATGACCAAAAACAAAAACAAAAACTGAGACCATATTTCAAAAATAACCAGAGCAGAAGCACTGGAAGTTATGGCTCAAATGGTAAAGTACCTAGAGGTGGTCCTAAAGTCTCTCTCTCTCTCTCTCTCTCTCTCTCTCTCTCACACACACACACACACACACACACACACACACACACACACACACACACACACACACACTCCTTAAACGAGAGGCCTGGGCTCTAGCTCTCCAGCAAGCTGTGCACCTCAGAGTCTTACTTCTTTTATCTGTAAAATAGGAATACATTTTATCTGTCTATCTAGACAGAGTCTTGCTCTGTAGCCCAGACTGACCTCAAACTCAAGATCCTCCTACTTCAGCCTCAGGAGTAGCTAAGATTATAGGCATGCAAGTCCACTTTCCACATGAGAATAATTTTGATGGGCCTTGACTTGCTTATTTCAAGAGAGCTGTGGCAAGGCTGGCCCAAAGTGATGATAGGTGTGGGAGTGTGGGAGTGTGTGGTGTGTGTGGTGTGTGTGAGTGTGGGGTGTGGGGGGAGTGGGGTGTGTGGGGTGTGTGGGTGTGTGGGGTGTGTGGAGAGAGTGGGGTGTGTGGGGCGAGTGGGGAGTGTGGGGTGTGTGGTGATTGGGGTGTGTGGGGAGAGTGGGGTGTGAGTGTGGGGTGTGTGGGGTGTGCGGGAGAGTTGGGTGTGCGGGAGAGTGGGGTGTGTGGAGAGAGTGGGGTGTGTGGGAGTGTGGGGTGTGTGGGAGTGTGGAGTGTGTGGGTGTGTGGGAGAGTGGGGTGTGTGGGAGTATGGGGTGTGTGGGAGTGTGGGGGTGTGTGGGGTGTGTGGGAGTATGGGGTGTGCGGGAGAGTGGGGTGTGTGGGGTGTGTGGGGTGTGTGGGTGTGTGGGAGTGTGGGGTGTGTGGTGTGTGGGGTGTGTGGGGTGTGTGGGGTGTTGTGGGGAGTGTGGGGTGTGTGGTGTGTGGGTGTGTGGGAGTGTGGGGTGTGTGGGGTATGTGGGAGTGTGGGGTGTGTGGGGTGTGTGGGGTGTGGGTGTGTGGGTGTGTGGGGTGTGTGGGGTGTGTGGGAGTGTGGGGTGTGTGGGTGTGGGGTGTGTGGGGTGTGTGGGGTGTGTGGGAGTGTGGGGTGTGGGGTGTGTGGGGTGTGTGGGGTGTGTGGGGAGTGTGGGGTGTGTGGGAGTGTGGGGTGTGTGGGATGTGGGGTGTGTGGGAGTGTGGGGTGTGTGGGGTGTGTGGGGAGTGTGGGGTGTGTGGGGTGTGTGGGGTGTGTGGGGTGTGTGGGAGTGTGGGGTGTGTGGGGTGTGTGGGAGAGTGGGGTATGTGTGAGTGTGGGGTGTGTGGGTGTGTGGGAGTGTGGGGTGTGTGGGAGTGTGGGGTGTGGGGTGTGTGGGTGTGTGGGTGTGTGGGGTGTGTGGGGTGTGTGGGAGAGTGGGGTGTGTGGGAGTGTGGGGTGTGTGGGGTGTGTGTGGTGTGTGGGTGTGTGGGTGTGTGGGTGTGTGGGGTGTGTGGGTGTGTGGGGTGTGTGGGGTGTGGGGTGTGTGGGGTGTGGGGTGTGTGGGGTGTGTGGGGTGTGTGGGTGTGGGGTGTGTGGGTATGTGGGTGTGTGGGGTGTGTGGGGTGTGTGGGGTGTGTGGGAGAGTGGGGTGTGTGGGAGTGTGGGGTGTGTGTGGTGTGTGTGGTGTGTGGGTGTGTGGGTGTGTGGGTGTGTGGGGTGTGTGGGTGTGTGGGGTGTGTGGGGTGTGTGGGGTGTGGGGTGTGTGGGGTGTGTGGGTGTGTGGGAGTGTGGGGTGTGTGGGTGTGTGGGGTGTGGGGTGTGTGGGGTGTGTGGGGTGTGGGAGTGTGGGTGTGTGGGGTGTGTGGGGTGTGGGGTGTGTGGGAGTGTGGGAGTGTGGGGTGTGTGGGGTGTGTGGGGAGTGTGGGGTGTGTGGGGAGTGTGGGGTGTGTGGGGTGTGTGGGGTGTGTGGGAGAGTGGGGTGTGTGGGTGTGTGGGTGTGTGGGTGTGTGGGTGTGTGTGAGTGTGGGGTGTGTGAGTGTGGGGTGTGTGGGGTGTGTGTGGTGTGTGGGGTGTGTGGGGTGTGTGGGGTGTGTGGGGTGTGTGTGGTGTGTGGGTGTGTGGGGTGTGTGGGGTGTGTGGGTGTGTGGGGTGTGTGGGGTGTGTGGGAGTGTGGGGTGTGTGGGGTGTGTGGGGTGTGTGGGGTGTGTGGGAGTGTGGGGTGTGTGGGGTGTGTGTGAGTGTGGGGTGTGTGGTGTGTGGGGTGTGTGGGGTGTGTGGGAGTGTGGGGTGTGTGGGAGTGTGGGGTTTGTGGGATGTGGGGTGTGTGGGGTGTGGGGTGTGTGGGGTGTGGGAGTGTGGGGTGTGTGGGTGTGTGGGGTGTGTGGGTGTGTGGGGTGTGTGGGTGTGTGGGGTGTGTGGGTGTGTGGGAGAGTGGGGTGTGTGGGGTGTGTGGGGTGTGGGGTGTGTGGGTGTGTGGGGTGTGTGGGGTGTGGGGTGTGTGGGTGTGTGGGGTGTGGGGTGTGTGGGTGTGTGGGGTGTGTGGGGTGTGTGGGTGTGTGGGTGTGTGGGTGTGTGGTGTGTGGGAGTGTGTGGGAGTGTGGGGTGTGGGGAGTGTGGGGTGTGTGGGTGTGTGGGGTGTGGGGTGTGTGGGGTGTGTGGGGTGTGGGAGTGTGGGTGTGTGGGGTGTGTGGGGTGTGTGGGTGTGGGAGTGTGGGGTGTGTGGGGTGTGTGGGGTGTGGGGTGTGTGGGAGTGTGGGGTGTGTGGGGTGTGTGGGGTGTGGGGTGTGTGGGAGTGTGGGGTGTGTGTGGTGTGTGAGTGTGGGGTGTGGGGGGAGTGGGGTGTGTGGGGTGTGTGGGTGTGTGGGGTGTGTGGGGTGTGGGGTGTGTGAGTGTGGGGTGTGGGGGGAGTGGGGTGTGTGGGGTGTGTGGGGTGTGTGGGGTGTGTGGGAGTGTGTGGGTGTGTGGGGTGTGTGGGGTGTGTGGAGTGTGGGGTGTGTGGAGTGTGGGGTGTGTGGGGTGTGGGGTGTGTGGAGTGTGGGGTGTGTGGGATGTGGGGTGTGTGGGATGTGGGGTGTGTGGGGTGTGTGGGAGTGTGGGGTGTGTGGAGAGAGTGGGGTGTGTGGGAAGGGATCCTGGACACTTTCCTGGAACTCGGAGCTATGAGATCCTGGTTTTTCTCAGCTTCAATTTTTTGTCGGCTTTGGTTTTTCTCACCTGTAAAATGGTAGCAATAGAGGTATTCTGCATTACACAATCGGTTGCTTTTTTTAAAAATTTTAATGTGTGGATCCTGGGGCTGGGCCCTCAGCTTTTTACTCAAGGCTAGCAATCTACTACTTGAACCACAGCTCCACTTGTGGCTTTTTGGTGGTTAATTGTAGTTGAGTCTCATGGACTCTCCTGGTGGGCTGGAAAAATCTTAGCCTCCTAAGTAGCTAGGATTACAAGCGTAAGCCACGGGTGCCAGACTTTAGGATTACAGGCGTGGACCACGGGTGCCGGACTTACACAGTTGCTTTGAGAACCAAAGGATGCTACCTGGGAAGGCGCTGAGCGCGGTACATGACCTGGGCAAGTGCTCACCGGACTTTCCCCCAGACCTTCGTTTCCCGCTTCTCCCGCTCGTAGCCGCTAGAGGGCGACAGAGACGGACACACGCCAACCGCGGGCGCCCTTGCTGCAGCTCCGATGTCTGCCGCGCGGTGGCGCTGAGCCACGCTGTTTAGTTCTCTGCAGACCTTGGAAAGCCGAGGGCCGACCGGAGTGAGAGCATAGAAGCAGGCGGGTAAGAGAGACGTGGCGATGCCATAGGATCGGGGAGACCTGGATCTAACAGCCCCCGGGGGGCCTGGGACACTGTAAGATTTGTGATACCTCTACGATATATGGGCGCCCGTTCTTCCTGGCCGGGTCTGCATCCCCTGCCCCCCGCCCTCTGCGCCCTGCGCCCGGCGGAGGAAGGGAAGGGGCGGGAGGGAGCGGGGAGGGAGCCGCTCATTCATCCCCAGCCGCGGTTCCTCGTTACCATGGCAACGGGATGCAGGCGGGGGCCGGCCAGGGAGGCCCCGGGTGACGTCTGCTTTCCTCGCAGCTCGGTCTCCCGCAGCCTCCTGGTTCTTTCCTATTTTGGAAGAGAGCCGCAACCCCTTCTGCTGATGCGCCGTGCACGCTGGCGCCTTTTTAAGGCAACTGGCGGAGTGGCGGCTCCTCCAGAGCCCGGGATCCGTCCCCTCCCCTCTCCTCCCTCCCCCCGCCCCCAGCCAACGGCGGGGCCTGGGGCCCCTGCAAGCCCCCCGGCCTGCCCCCCACCCCGTGGGACATTCCAGCCCTGGAGAGAAGAGGTCCTGCCCTCCCTCCCCTCCCCCGCCCTCCTCCCCACACCCCACAGGGGAAATCCCTGTATAAACCCTGGAAGGAAACAAGGGAGCAGGCTTAGCGTGCTCGGAGCTCCTCTGGACCAGGCCACAGAGGGCCAACGTCAGGTGAGGACCTCCGCGCCCTTGGACCCCCTGCCTTCACCTCTTCTCTTCTTGGGCTCAGTGTGGAGGCAGATTAGGATCCCAGGGAAAACTGGGCCCTCTTCCTAAACTACAAGGGAAAAGGAATGACTGGCTAGGGTCCCATTGCCCAGGGAGCCTGGCCTCCCGGCACAAGGTCGCATCCTGCTTTTTAAGGGTGCCTGCTTCTGCTCCCTGACCGGCCGTCTCGCCTTTCCCAGAACCGTCCAGATGGGCTTTCTGGATCAATGGTCACCCAGGACAAGCTTCTGGATCCCTTGGACTCCACGACCAGCCAATCAGGGTGCCGTTTGCAAGCACCCGCTTTCATGGAAGGCTTCTGGCAGCCCTGATCCCATGGACTCCGCGATCAGCCAATCAGGTTGCCGTTTACAAACACCTGCTTCATTGAAGGCTTCTTGCAGCCCTGCTCTCAGCAAATGCCTGAAGTCAAGCCTTTCCCTGAGGTGGAGATGAGACCAGCTGGGCGTTGGTGGGGCTCCCCAGAGCTGTGGGGTTCCAGGCCCTGCTCAGTCCCGACAACAGCCACTCTCTCTCTGTGTCTGCAGCACCAGCCAGAGGTGTTTGGGACCGGCATGGTGGCTAGGCCATTCCCAAGGGAGCTGTGCAGGTTCCACGCATCCCCAGCCCCCCTCTCTGGACAAGAGCTGGGGACTCAGGGTGAATCCCCAGCATGGTGTTCAGAGTCTGTGGGCTCAGTGTCTTTTGGGTCAGTGCCCTTAGAACAGATAGCCAAGAAATGGCACATCCAAAGTGCATCTGATTCCAGGGTCAAGATTTCAATGCCAAGAAGGGGAAACTGAGGTAGACTTCCGAGAGCTGTCATATGCTGAGGTCACACCACAAGTCAGTGTACTGTGTTGTTGAGCTTAGGATCCAGACACTTGCCACCTGGTCCAGGCTCCTTGGAGGACGCTGGAGATTGCTGCCCTGGGAACCAAGGCTTTGGTTTGGATGTACCGAGTGTGACCGAGTGTGGCGTGTCATGTGGGTTGCCTCATTTTCTACACGAGGCATCAGTCACTGAAGACAAACCATCCCTGAGGAACCCCCGCTCCAACTGTGTATCGGGAAGTCTCTGAACCTGGGTGATTGGTGAGGCCTGGCCTCTCTCCGTGACTGGATGCTGGAGCTACCCGCGCTCCTCTCCCCCAGACTCAGCCACGGAATGCCAAACGGCTGTTGTGTCCACCACAGAACAACTGCACAGGCCACCCCACCCATGACCAGGGTCTGCGCTGCACACTGTGAATCCCATCAGATCCATCCATGGTGAGTCCTCCCTGGTGAACTTGACCCTGACTTCTAAGAATGCCACTGGCTGGCTTTGGGTTTCAAGAGGGAAACTGCAGGTTGGTAGGATGATTGCTTCCCCAAGAGCAGACAGGCCTGTCTTCAGGGGCCCAGGGTGGTGATTCTGCCAATCCAGACCCAAGAGCTTGGTCCTCTGGGAGACTTCAGACCCTGCCACTGGGCACCCAGGCTTAGCCCCACCTGAGTTTGGGGCTCAGCAGTGTGGCATTCCACTTTCAAAGCTGGAGCGATACTGGGCCAGGTGGGATCAGGGCCACAGACCCTGAGAGCCCAGGGTGGGAAGATGGAGGCCATTCAAAGTAATGTGGTCAGATTCTCGTTTCTCAAATAGCCAGAGAGGAGAGGGGCTTGAGTGACACCCTAGCACCGTATCTCTCCACCCTCCTACCTGGGACTTTTTTTTACTTCTTTTTTTCGGCTCAGTCATGGGACTTGAACTCAGGGCCTGGGCGCTGTCCCTGAGCCTCTTTGTGCTCAAGGTTAGTGCTATATCACTTGAGCCACAGCACCACTTCTGGTTTTTGAGTGGTTAATTGGAGATAAGAGTCTCATAGGGACTTTCCTGCCTGGGCTGGCTTTGAACTGTGATTCTCAGATCTCAGCCTCCCGAATAGCTAGGATTACAGGCGTGAGCCACAAGTGCCAGGCTATTTCTATACTTTTGTACCACTATTGGGGCTTGAACTCAGGGCCCAGGATGCTGTCCCTTAGCTTTTTTCACTCAAGGCTAGCACTCTAATTCTGCCTTTCGCTTTTTTCATGATTAACTGGAGATAAGAATCTCACAGACTTTTCTGCTCAGGCTGGCTTTGAACTGTAATCTCAGCTTCCTGAGTAGCTAGGATTATAGGTGTGAGCCACCAGTGCCTGACTTCAAAGTTGTATGTTTTTATTAAGTTAACATAATAATGACTCACATTCATCATCCCTCAAGCATTAAGGTTCTGAGTGCTTTGACAATTCAGCTCACTTACTTCTTGCATTAAGCTTGTGACGTGTGTTTCTCCTCAAATCCTTGTTTGACAGGCAGGTAAACTGAGGTATAAGATATTACTGACAAACTTAATCTGTGATGGAGGCAGAACTCCAATCTCTTTTCAGCCCTCCCTCCAGCTTCTCCATGCAGGCTGTGTGTGTGTGTGTGTGTGTGTGTGTGTGTGTGTGTGTGTGTGTGTGTGTGTGTGTGTGTGTGTGTGTGCATGCGCACATGAGTATGGTGTGCCAGTACTGGGACGTGAACTCAGGGCTTCATGACCTTGACTTTTTCATTCATGGCTAGAACTCTACTCCTTTAAACACAGCTCCACTTCCAGCTTTTTGGTGGTTCACTGGAGAGAAGACCCTCACAGACATTTGTTTTCCCCAGGCTGGCTTTGAACTTTTGACTAGCTAGGATTCTAGGCATGAGCCACAGGTGCCCTGCCAGACAGACATTTCTGCTCACCATCTCTCTACTTTTCAACTCTGAAGACACCAAACCACTCATTTTTCAAGTTGCATAGCTTTACTTCTGCCATTCACAAAGTTTTTCTTACAAATATTCACGGGCACCTCACTCCATGCTGAGGGCAAAGCAGGCCCTTCTGCCCAGGTGTCTAAACCGAGGAGAGGAGGGGCCAGGACAACTCAACACCAGAATAAAGTGCAAAACTGCTACTGGGACAAGTGCAGAAGGAGGCAAGAGCCCCTGGAAGCGTATTGGACTGGGTTTACTATTTGACATGTTTGGGAAATTTTCCTACAAGAGATGATATTTTTTGGTGCCAGTCCTGGGGCATGAACTCAGGGCCTGGGCACTGTCCCTGAGCATTGTTGTTCAAGGCTGGCACTCTACCACTTTGAGCCACAGCGCCACTTCTGGCTTTTTTTCTGCTTATGTGGTGCTCAGGAATTGAACCAAGGGCCTCAGGCATGCAAGGAAAGCGCTCTACCACTGAGCCACCTTCCCAGCCCAACTTCTGGCTTTTTTTTGGGTAGTTAATTGGACATCAGAGTCTCCCAGACTTTCCTGCCCAGGTGGCTTCCAGCTGTGATTCTCTGATCTCATCCTCCTGGACTAGGCATGAGCCACTAGTGCCTGACTTGAGGAGGTGATTTGAAACTGATATTGGGAAAAATGAAATGAACTAGGCACAGGGGAAAGGCAAGGCCCCAGCAGAGGGCAGAGCACTGTGGAGGGCAAGAGAAGGCAAAGGACATAAAGAAGCTACCAGTGACTAGAAAAGACCAGAGGACGGTGGGGCTGGGAAGGTGGCTCAATGGTAGAGTGTTTGCTCACATGCATAAGGCCTGGGTTCAATTCCTCAGCACCACATAAGCAGAAAAAGGCAGAAGTGGCGCTGTGGCTCAAGTGGTAGAGTGCTAGCTTTGAGCTGAAAGAGCTGAGGGACAGCGCCCAGGCCCAGAGTTCAGGCCCCACAACCGAACAAAAAAAAAATGAAAGAAAGAAAAGAAAGAAAGAAAGAAAGAAAGAAAGAAAGAAAGAAAGAAAGAAAGAAAGGAAGGAAGGAAGGAAGGAAGGAAAAAAGAAAGAAAGGAAAAAGGAAGGAAGGAAGGAAGGAAAAGAAAAGACCAAAAGGTCATCATATGAGACAAGATTCCCTGCAAGGGTAATTAGTGCCAGGCTTGGGTCACTCCTCACAGCCCCAGTGTTCCCTCTGCCCTTCCCTCCCTCCCTCCCCTGCTTTTTTCTTTTTGGTCTGAGATTAGGATTCAAATTCAGTGCCTACAGCTATTCTTGCCCATTGGCTAGTATTCTCCCAACTGAGCCATGCATCCAACCCTGCACCTCCTCCACTCACTTCCCAACTCCTGGAGTCCAGCAGCCCCGGTGTTGCATCTTGGCCTGCACTAGGCATATCTGTTAGCATAGCTAAGCCCTGTTAGTGGCTACCAGAGCCTCTGCGAGGTCAAGCTCAAGCCGGTGGATTCCCCCATTACATCCCCACAGAGGCTGAGCCCAGCTCAACCCTCGGATGCCCCTCACAGACACAGCCTCCCCTCTCTGGGCCCCTGCTCTGTGCCCTACCCGGTGCCGTCCACTGAGAACATGGAGACACAGGTGCTGATGCAAAAGGCAGATAGAATACATGCTGCCAGGGCTGGGAGGGCAACGGAGGCCTGGTGGGTGAGTGGGGCAGAGAGGAGGCAGCCCTCTCTGTCTCCAGGGCCTGAGGAGGAGTTCTCCAGCTGTGAGCCCTCCCCCCCAACCCCAAATGGATGCCTGAGGATCTGTCTCCTCCTCTAGGCGCCCCCCCTCCCCCACTAGCAGGCAGGCCTGCTAGTGGCTTGAGCCCATAATCCTAGCTACTCAAGAGGCTGAGATCTGAAGATCAAAGTTCAAAGACAGCCCTGGCAGGAAAGTCCATAAGACTCTTATCTCCAAGTAACCAACCACCAAAAACAGCCAAGAGTGTGGCTCAAGTGGTAGAGCACCAGCCTTGAGCAGAAATGCTAAGAGACAGTGCCCAGGTCCTGAGTTCAAGTACTGGCCTTCCCCCAAAAAATAAAAACAAAAATGAGAAAGTGTCTCCCATGGGCTGCTTTTCCAAGCCTCAAGGCCTAAGGCTGGTCCCTGCCTCCCTGTGCCCTCCATTCTGCGCTGCTCTCCTCAGACCTCGTCCGTGTCTGCACTATCGCCCACCTGGGCTGCAGCCTCCCCCTTCCACCCACTCCGCAGCTCTGTGCCCCCCCCTTCCCTGTTCCACCCACTCCTCCATCTCTGACCGGCTCAATGCGTGGGTGCCAGCTAAGCCCTCTTTACATGAGATTTGTTGATTTCATAACCATAAATAGATAAGACGTTCTGAAGGCATCGGTGCGCCTGTGGATTTAGGGAGTAAAGGAATGACAAGAGGAACTTGGAAGAAAACAGGCTGCGAAGATGCAGGTTAGCACTGCGCTAGCCAGAGCTAGCTCAGAGATGGTGCGCCACAGACACGGGAGGGGGGAGTGCCAGAGAATCTACTAGAAAACCTTTCCATGATTTCCAATTCATTCAAGTTCAAAATAACCACCTCGCGAGGGGGAAAAGAAATAGAAGTGGGAGCTGGGTGCCGGTGGCTCACACCTATAATCCACAATATTCAGGAGACTGATCTCTAAGGATTGCAGTTTGATGCCAGCCCAGGCAGGAAAATCCTTGAGACTCTTTTTTCATTCCAGTTGGCCAGCAAAAAATCAGAAGTGGAACTGTAGCTCAAGAAATAGAGTGCCAGCCTTGATTGAAAAAGCTAAGGGACAGCAACCAGACCCCAAGTTCAAGCCTTGGTACTGGCACAAATCAATCAAATAAATAAGAAATGGGAATTAGGAAACATGGGTTCTAATTCTGGATTTGTCTTATTTTGTCTCTGTGACCTGGAACAAGTTACTTAACCTTTTTGGATGCAGAAAGATTGTTGTTCTAGTTAGACTGGAATAGTTAGACTGGGCCTGAAATCCTATAACAACCCTTTTTTTTTCCTTCATGAGAAAGTTTGGCTTCCTGTCAATAGCTTAATTATCCACAAGGTCAGCCCCTGTTTTCCAAAACACAGTCCTGAAGGCTGTGGTTAGGGCACAGGGAGGGATAGACTGGGTACTTAGGCTCTTCACTGCCAGTTCTAACTTCTGTTGCCAGAAACAAGAGGGGGAGCATAGTCTGTACATGGGGGCAAGACACATCTGCACAGTTACGAAAGAGGTTAGAGGTTAGTCGGGAGGCTAGCCCAAAGGATTTCTCAACCTCTCCTCCTTTAAGTATTGGTCCTTAAAGAACACTCTTGTTGGGGCTGGGAAAATGGCTCAGTGGGAGAGCGCTTGCCTTGCATGCTCGAGGCCTTGGGTTCGATTCCTCAGCACCACATAAGCAGAAAGAAAAAAGCCGGAAGTGGCGCTGTGGCTCAAGTGGTAGAGTGCTAGCCTTGAGCTGAAGAGCTGAGGGACAGCGCCCAGGCCCAGAGTTCAGGCCCCAGGACCGGACCAAAAAAAAAAAAAAAAAAAAAGAACACTATTGTTATCTGGGCACCAGTGGCTCACTCCTGTAGTCCTAGCCACTCAGGAGGCTGAGATCTGAGGATCATGCTTCAAAGTCAGCCAAGGCAGAAAAGTCCCTGTAAGACTCTTATCTCCAATTAACCACTCAAAAACCAGAAGTGGTGTTGTGGCTCAAGTGGCAGAGTGCCAGCCTTGAGCAAAAAGTTCAGGGACAGCACCCAGGCACTGAGTTCAAGCCCCACAACCAACAACAACAAAATACAAACACGAATACTGCCAGGAGCTGGTGGCTCACAACTGTAATCTTCACTACTCAGGAGGCTGAGATCTGAGGATCATGATTCAAAACCAGCCCAGACAGGAAAATTCATGAGACTTATCGCCAATTTAACTAGCAAAAAGTTAGAAGTGGAGTTGTGACTCAAGTGGTGAAGTGCCAGCCTTGAGAAAAAAATCTCAGGGACAGTGCCCAGGCACTGAGTTTAAGCCTAGTACTGGCATATATGCACACACACACACCCCAACACACACGCACACACGCACACACGCACACACACACACACACACACACACACACACGTGCATGCGCACTCACGCATAGCCAGTGGAGTTTCCAGTAAAACGTTATTTACAAAGTTACCTGTGGGCCATTGTGAGAGAACAATTCTGGTCTCTCAGCAGCCTAAGACTCATCATTGCTAGTATCTTGCTATGTGACTTTGACTAGTCAGTTGTGTACCTCTGAACCTTGGGTCCACTATCTATCAGATGAACAGAACATTGGTCAGTTTAGTTGTGAAGATATGTCTAACATAGCAGAGCAAATCTTACATCTTTTCAACCCTCTGCTCCATCTTGTCCCTATGCCCATAGATGCTGAGGGTGGTGCCAGCCTTCCAGGAAGGAGAGCTCTCTCTCACCAGAGTCACATTCATGGCTTGTCTTTCCAATGCCCAGTGCTGCATGACCCCATTTCCATTGCAAACCAAACACAGGAGGAAACAAGAAATCCCTTCCTTCCCATTCTCCAGCCATTTGGCAGGAGGCTGCAGGTCTCGGAGGGAGTAATGTGCTGCAGTGGCTGGTGGCCAGGTCTTAGAGGAGGCCTTTGAGTCTTGGGCTGGGACTAGAGTCAGGAAAAGTGAGCTTCAGCAACCCCCCCCCCCCCGCCGGGAGCATTCACGTCTGCCTTGCCTTCCCTGGGACACAGCTGTCCAGTAGTGATGGACACCACCAATTGCACCGTGAAGCCTAAACCACAGTGTTGCATGTGGTGTCATGACCAATGTGGCCAGCATCTTTCAGCATCTTTTCTTCTCTGAAATTCTCTCAGGTGATTCATTCTTTCTTTCATTCATTCACTTTCTCTTTCTCTTTGTCCCCCACCTCCGCCCTCCCTCTCCTTAAGCCCTCTGTCATGAGAGAGTTCCATGTTCCAAATTTCCAAAAAAGCCATCAGGAGTCTTCATGTTGTTCTAAAGAAGCCAGACTCCCCACCCACCCTCCAATTCCTTACAAGGAGGTCATTCTGGAAATCTCTGGAACAGATATACCTCTTTTTCTCTACCAGGGAGTTGACAGGTTGTGCCTTTAGGTCCCAATAAAGCTAAGCAAGACAGGAGCAAGGGATCTCATGGCCTGCTCTTGCTATAAAAAGGCCTTTTTCGGAAAAAATAATGAAGAAAGGAATCAGCCAATCCCTCCTCGATGCCACCACCTCTTCTTGGTGATTTTTCGGGGAAGGAGTGGGCGGGTTGCCATGGTAACAGATGCGAGCGGGCTCTGCTCAGTAAAGAAGGGACCTTGATATTTTTCTCTCTCATTCTCTCAGTTGTGTGTGTGTGTGTGTGTCTGTGTGTGTGTGTGTCTGTGTGCATGTGCGTGCTACACATGCCTGTGCCCACACCAGGAATTATTTTTTTTAGAACTAAAGAAAGCCCTTCACTTCTTTCAGCTCCCCAAATATGGAGTGATGGAAAACCACTTGCTCCTGCAAACTCGAGAAGATTCAGGATGGTTCGAGAAGGGGGAGTATTCCTCTCCTTGTTTTTGCTAGGGACTGTGTGCAACAGCAAGGCCTTTGCTAAGGGCTGGGGGTAAGAGCGGAAGATGCTGGTGAAGAGAAGTGAATGAAGGACAGACACCAATGATGCTTGTGCAATGGGAGCAATGGGGGGGTTCATGGAGTGTGAGAAAGCACCCACATGTTCACACTCCCATCAGATGCTGAGAGGAGATTCCCAGGGCTGACTCAGAAAGGGGCACAAGCACACAGAGACGGACACACAGACACACTTAAAATGAATAACTTAAGTCTATAGAGGCACAGCACAGAATTACAAACAACATAAGAAGCTGGAGGGGCTGGGAATGGGGTTTAGTGGTAGAGTGCTTGCCTAGCATGCATGAAGCCCTGGGTTCGATTCCTAAGTACCACATACACAGAAAAAAACAGAAATGGCACTGTGGCTCAAATGGTAGAGTGCTAGCTTTGAGCAAAAGAAGCTCAAGAAGTGTCCAGGCCATGAGTTCAAGCACCAGGAATGGCAAGAAAAAATGAGATTTTAGAAAAGACAGGCATAGCTGGGCATTGGTGTAAGGCCTGCAATCCTAGTTACTCAGCAGGCTGAGGATAGTAGCTCAAAGCCAGCCAGGGCAGAAAAGTCTCTGAGACTCTTATCTCCAACGAACCAGCAAAAAGCCAGATGTGGAGCCCTGGCTCAAGTGGTAGAGTGCCAGCCTTGAGTGAAAAAAACCAAGCAAGAGCACAAGGCAGAGACCAAGTCCTTGTACCAACACCAAAAATAAAAGATAGACAGGGATCTAGCTATCTAGCCTCCGAGATACATGCAGATAGATACCCAAATACAGACATACAAACATGTCCAGACAACTAAGTTCACCGACAGACATGTAAGAACACAGTCTCACACCAATACAGAGGCAGACAGACAGAGAGACAGAGAGACAGACAGACAGACAGACAGACAGACACACACACACACACACACACACACACACACACACACACACACACAATCTATCTCCCTCCCTTCAATCACCCAACCCTTCTTTTTTTTTTTTTTTGGGTCCGGTTGTGGGGCCTGAACTCTGGGCCTGGGCACTGTCCCTCAGCTCTTCAGCTCAAGGCTAGCGCTCTACCACTTGAGTCACAGCGCCACTTCCGGCTTTTTTTTTCTTTTTGCTTATATGGTGCTGAGGAATCGAACCCAGGGCCTCAGGCTTGCAAGGCAAGCGCTCTACCACTGAGCCACCTTCCCAGCCCCTACCCAACCCTTCTTGAGTGCATAGTTGGGAATGCTTCATGCATTAACTGGGAAGCTCTTTCTCTCCCCCATTCTTCCTGCACGTTCCCCGCCTCCAAGCCCACCCCCAAAGCCCCTTTTCCAATTTACTCCTATGCCGGCTTTCCCATCACCAATGGACTGCCGTGCCCCCCCCCCTGCTCCCCAACTGCAACTCAGGCTTCCCATTCTTAGTCTGTTTTGCTGCTGTTCCCGCTGCCTGCCGCCTGGGGGGGGGGGGGTTGTGACTCAGCCAGGCCTAGATGACTCACACTTGACAGTATTTTTAGCAGCGGCCAGGAGCTCTCCAGCGTGCCAGCCACCCCCCTCCTCCTGCTTGCTATTTCTGAACTGTCACTGGTGATATAAATAGCTCTTCTCCCACGGCCTGAAGCTGCTGCCAAGCTATTTTTGGTTCTGCACAGTTAAAAATAGTTTCCCGGAGGTAGGAGGCAAGAAGAGTGGGAGCTGGCCTAGGGAGAGGAGACATTGGGGGCATCCAGAGCTTCTCAACTTGAATCAGAGGGGCAAAATAAGATGAGTCCTGCCTCCCTCCCTTTCCTCCCTTGTCCCTTTCTAGACCCTTCTCGCCTTCCACAGTGCCTCTTCCCTCGTCCATTCTTCTGGAAAAATCCAGGGACTCTCTCCTTGAGTCTAGTTCTGCTGCTTGCTTGCTTAACTCCTGAATCTCGGAATCCTGACCCGCCCCCTTCCCCACACAAGCTTCCTTGTTTATCCCCAGCTAAAGGAGAGGCCTCTTCCCGAGATCCTATTTTATGTGGTCGGTAGGCCAGAGCCAATCCGACTTCCATGGAAATCATTTCAGCACCACGGACAGCAGCCCGCTGGGTTCTCTCCTGGCCCGGCGGACTTGTCTGCGGAGGCTTAGCTGGACCCAGGCAAGAAAACACGGTGGCGGGGACGGTGAGATCTCTCCTCTCCAGGACCTAGGGCTTCAGTGGGTGAAGAAAATAGGAATTCTGCCTTGAGTTTTTAATCGGGAAAGGGATCCAAAGAACAAGAGAATGAAAGGTTGAGAGATGCTGGTCGGGGCCACTGGCGGTCAAAGATGCAACCCGAAGGTCCTTCTCTCTGTCGCCCAGGTGGGGGTTAAAGACACGCCCACCGTCCATTCGCCCCACCTCAGTTGTACCATTGGCTGCCCAAACATCGGGATGGGGTCTCCACAGTCACTCACCCTCTCCTCCCACACTTCCTCTCTTGTGACCCCCTTTCCTGTGAGGATTGGGGATCTACTTGATCCCAAATTATCCTTCATGATGTCAAAAGTTCTTCTCCTCCCTTCCCTCCCAACTTGGTACCATCAGGTGAATTCCTGTCTTCCCCTGCCCCTTGCCCCCACTTTTCTGTTTTGAAAACAGTGCCTTGATAATGCAGCCAAGGCTGGCCTTGAACTGGAGATCTTCCTGCCTCTGTCCTCTGAGTGCTGGGATTACAGGCATTTGCCACCCCACTTGGCTAGTCTTCAATTTTTAAGTGGCTTCATTTTCAGCCCCTCAAGGGCTTTCACACATTCCTCACTCCTCTACACGGGAGATTTCCGATTGAAATATCCCCCAGACCACTGCTGTCTCCCTTTATGAGATCATGGAACTAGAAAGGCATCCATGTTTCTCCCTGGAGAGTTACCAGGTGCAGTAAGTAGAGAAGGAGAGAGAAGGCAAAAGCCATGCAATGCAGAGGGAGCTTGACAAAGACAAGAAAGACATGATTAACAGGAGGGGAACCTTTGGGGGTCTAGGGGGTGCAGAGTGCTGAGAAAGCCTCGCAAGCATTCCATGCAAGAGTACGTGTGTGCGCGTGCGTGTGTGTGCGCGCGCGTTGGTGTGCAGGGACTTCAAGGTGGTCAGGACGAGCGAGAAGCCTGAGAGCGGAGAATGGGCTGCAGGTGGATGTGCGGAGATCCTGGCGGAGTTCCAGGGCCGCAGGGCGCCGGGTGCGGACCCCGGCGTGGACGCCCCGCTCCCCCGCGGCCTCCGCCGCTTCTCCGCAGGAGAGCGCTGCGGAGGCCCCGCCCGGGAGGCCCGGCCCGCCAGGCCCCGCCCCGCCGCCGCCGCCGCCGCTGCCGCCGGAGGATTCCTGCCCTAATATGGAGCCGGGATTCCCCGGCCCCGCCCCCGCCCCCGCCCCCGGCCCGGCGCGGGGACCGAGGCTCTCACGGTGGGGGACGGGGCGGGGGGGGGGGGAAGAAGGGAAGGAAGGAGGGGCGCTCGGGACCGGACGGGGGCGGGGAGGCCGCAGTGCAGGCCCAGTTCCTCGCCATGCCCTGGGGGGCGAGGGGACTCTGCCTCAGTTTCTCTCCTAAGTGTCTAAGGCTTGATGGGTGGATTGAGGAACGAAGCACCTCTGCAGAAGGCTACGTCGTGGTTTCTAAGCTGTGGGAAAGGAGGACCGGGTGGTCCCCCAAATTCAAGTGGGACTCCCCTCTTTGCATCCCACCCTAGGGACTTAGACATTCCCCCCAGGACCCCTGGCGCGTGGGCAAGGCCTGAGAAGTGGAGGGAGGCGCTAGTTCTTTGAAAGTGTCCAGGGCAATCTCAGGTTGAGGAGACCCCAGGAGAGGCATCTCCGCTGAGACCCGGCCCCCAGGGGCCCAGGGAGAGCCCATCGCCTTCCTCCTGGCCGCCCCTGGCAAATTGGGGAGGGGTAGCAGGCGCCCCCTTCGCTTGTCTCCTCTCTCTGGGGTGTGAGGATCTAGGCTGGGGGACACTGGGGTGTGGGGACCCAGGGTTGGGTTTCCCGGGGTGTGGGGGTCTAGGCTGGGGGACACGAGTGTGGGGAGCCAGGATGGAGGACACTGGAGTGGGGGGGCAGGGTAGAGGGTCACCTGGGTAGGGGAGCCAGGATGGGGGGGACACCGGGGTGTGGGGGTCTAGGATGGGTGTCACCGAGCTGTGGGGGGGGTCAGGGTGAAGGTGGGCCTGTACAGACTCTCCTGCGGGCGGGGGGGCGCGCCACGCTCTGTCCCTTCCCCCCACTGAGCACCCCGCACCCCAGTTGGCGCTTCTAGAAGGCAGCGAGCGCCGGGCTGTGCGCTCCGCCCCCTCCGCAGCCTCCCTTCTCGCCCTCCCGCCCCCCTCCCGCTCGGGCTCGACGTCACGCGATGACGTCGGAGGCCGGGGAGGGGGGAGGAGCCCCCCCCAGCCGGTGCTCCCGCTGCAGCGCGCTTAGCCCAGCCTCCCGCCCCCCCCCCCCGCGTCTCCAAAACGAGCCCCCCACGCCTGGCAGGAGCTATATAAGGCGGGCGAGCCAGGCGAGGGGGGCAGCGCAGCCGAGCGGAGCCCGGAGAGGAGAGCGCGAGCGCCGGCAGAGCGAGCCAGCGAGCGAGCGAGCGAGCGCCTGGAAGCCCGGAGGACGCGGACGCCCGAGCCCGGGGCGCCCGCCCGGAGGACGGGGACTCCGGAGCCCGCGGCGCCCGCAGCCATGTACCGCTCCACCAAGGGCGCCTCCAAGGCGCGCCGCGACCAGATCAACGCGGAGATCCGGAGCCTCAAGGAGCTGCTGCCGCTGGCCGAGGCGGACAAGGTCCGTCTGTCCTACCTGCACATCATGAGCCTGGCCTGCATCTACACTCGCAAAGGCGTCTTCTTCGCCGGAGGTGAGCGAGCCGGGGAGCCCCGGGAGCCTGCGGTGCCTCGAGCTGGGCAGGGGAAGGGCTGGGGGGGACTCCGGATCCCGAGCTCAGGCACTACTTCTCTCGAGTTCTGCATGAAGGGCCGATGGATGGGAGGCGAGACCAGCAGGGTTCCCCGGGGTCCCACCAGCTCGGAGTCTGGGGGTAAAGGCAGCCTTGGCAAGTTGCGGGGATGGAGCCATCCAGAGCCCGGGGAAAGGCAGCCGCGGTCCGCGAGGCTCCGGGGGGCGCTGTCCGCCGTGCTGACCGGCTAAGGTAGCCGCGTCCGACCCGCAGCTCTCCCGGTAGCGCGGCCGCAGCCTTCGCGCTGCGAGTCGCTGTCCGAGGTGCTGACCGGGAGCCCCCGGAGGTAGCGCTGTCCGCGGTGCTGACCAGGCGCCGCCCTCGGGAGCGCTGTCCGCGGTGCTGGAAGCCCCGGCTACGGGCTCAGAAGTCTGAGGACTCCCTTAGCTGGGGAGTTCCAGCAACAGGTCTCCTGACCAAGAGCCGCGGGCAGCGGCTCAACAGGTGTTGGCAAGAGAGACAGATCCATGGGAGAGTCCCCCAGCCTCTCTGAAACTCAGACCCTGCCTTCTTCACTCTGCCCTGTGCCTTCCGACCTCAGCCTTGACTCACCTCATCTTGCCGCCCCGCACAGGTGCTCCTCTGGCCGGCCCCACAGGCCTTCTCTCAGCCCAAGAGCTTGAAGACATCGTGGCAGCCCTGCCTGGATTCCTGCTGGTGTTTACAGCCGAGGGGAAGTTGCTCTACCTGTCTGAGAGTGTGAGCGAGCATCTGGGCCATTCTATGGTGAGTATCGCAGGTCCTTTCAGTTCAGGACTGAGGTACAAATGGGTTTCAATGAGACTTCTATGAGATTTCTACTCTTGAGAAACTAAGGGTTCTGAGAAGGGGGAGAGAGAGAGGCTCTTGCTGTCCTCACTAATGGTGATCTCTGCTTCTGTTCTTCCAGGTGGACCTGGTGGCTCAGGGTGACAGCATTTATGACATCATTGACCCTGCTGACCACCTAACTGTGCGTCAACAACTCTCCTTGCCCTCCGCTCTAGATACTGGTAAGCACTGTCTTCTCTCATCTTTATTCCAATCTCCTCCATCCACCATGTCTCTGTTTCTTACTAGTTCCTTTTTCTTTACCCACCTAGATCGTCTTTTCCGTTGTCGTTTCAACACTTCCAAGTCCCTCCGACGCCAGAGCGCAGGCAACAAACTGGTGCTTATTCGAGGCCGATTCCACTCCCACCCGCCTGGGGCCTACTGGGCAGGAAACCCTGTGTTCACGGCTTTCTGTGCCCCACTGGAGCCAAGACCCCGCCCTGGCCCTGGGCCTGGCCCTGGGCCTGGCCCTGCCTCACTCTTCCTGGCCATGTTCCAGAGTCGGCATGCTAAAGACCTGGTCCTGCTGGATGTCTCTGAGAGGTGAGCCCAGAGGGTTTAACTTCAGGAGGAAGGCAGGCCAGAGCTGAGGGACTGTAGATTCTGGAGTCAGGGAGGATGGGGCTTAGATGGGCAGAGAAGCTGGGAGGGAGCAAGATGTGCGATGTTGAGCAAGGAAAACAGAAAGCTGACCTCACCCTTTCCACCTTCCCAGTGTCCTAATCTACCTGGGCTTTGAGCGCAATGAACTGCTCTGTAAATCATGGTATGGACTGCTGCACCCCGAGGACCTGGCCCACGCTTCTGCTCAACACTACCGTCTGTGTGAGTGTCCAGAGAGGCTGTGGATAAGAAAGGAAGTTGGGGGGATAAAAGAAGGGGGAGACCAGACTCAGAATGAGCTGTGGTCAAGACTGATGTTTGGGATGCCCTAAGGGGAATATTAGGAGGAGGACCCTGGGTGGTGAGGTCAAGGTGGGGAGCTGAGAGGCACAGGTTAGGGTAGGTAGAAGAAAAGATATCATGGCTCCCTCAGCTCAGTGTAGAGGTGAAGAAGGTGGGAGTTGAGGTGGTGTTGTCTGATGGGCATCCTAACCCTGAATCTCTTCTTTCTTCTCAGTGGCTGAGAGTGGAGACATTCAGGCCGAGATGGTGGTGAGGCTGCAGGCCAAGTCTGGAGGTTGGGCCTGGATTTACTGCCTGTTATACTCGGAAGGGCCAGAGGGCTCCATTACTGCCAATAATTACCCAATCAGGTGAGCTGCAAGGTAGCAGTCTGGGTGGAAGGGGGTGTCAGCTGAAGTCAGCAAATCAGAGAACTGCTCTGGAAACAGACACCAAACCCTGACCAGTTGCCTCTTCTCTCTTTTCCAGTGACACAGAAGCCTGGAGTCTCCGCCAGCAGCTGAACTCTGAAGACACTCAGACAGTTTATGTCCTGGGTACCCCAACCATGGCGCCCTCATTCCCTGAGAATGTCCATTCCCAAGAGCAGTGCTCTAACCCACTCTTTACCCCAGCCTTGGGGGCTCCCAGAAGCACCAGTTTCTCCGGTGCTCCAGAACTGGGTGGGGTCTCAACATCAGAAGAACTTCCCCAGCCTTCTAAGGAGATGGGCTTCCGTTACCTGCCATTTGCTGCTGGGCCAGAGCCCTCTCTGCAGACAGACCTCAGCAAGGATCTTGTGTGTACACCACCCTACACACCTCACCAGCCTGGGGGCTGTGCCTTCCTCTTCAGCCTCCACGAGCCCTTCCAGACCCTTCTGCCCACTCCATCCAGCTCTCTTCAAGAACAGCTGACTCCAAGCACCGCGACCTTCTCCGATCAATTGACTCCGAGCAGTGCAACATTCCCTGATCCTCTCACCAGCCCGCTGCAAGGCCAGCTGACTGACACTGCCACCCGAAGTTACGAAGACCAGTTGACTGCATGCACCTCCACCTTCCCGGACCAGCTGCTTCCCAGCACTGCTTCCTTCCCAGAGCCTCTGGGCAGCCCTGCCCACGAGCAGCTGACTCCTCCCAGCACCGCTTTCCAAGCTCCTCTGAGCAGCCCCAGCCAGACTTTCCCAGAGCAACTGAGCCCCAATTCTACGAAGACTTACTTCACCCAGGAGGGATGCAGTTTTCTCTATGAGAAGTTGCCCCCAAGTCCTAGCAGCCCTGGTAATGGGGACTGCACACTTCTGGCCCTCGCTCAGCTCCGGGGCCCCCTGTCTGTGGATGTTCCCCTGGTGCCCGAAGGCCTGCTCACCCCCGAGGCCTCTCCGGTCAAGCAGAGTTTCTTTCACTACTCTGAGAAGGAACAAAATGAGATCGATCGCCTCATCCAGCAGATTAGCCAGTTAGCCCAGGGCATGGACAGGCCCTTCTCTGCTGAGGCCGACACTGGGGGACTAGAGCCCCTTGGAGGACTGGAGCCCCTGGATTCTAACCTATCCCTTCCGGGGGCTGGCCCCCCTGTGCTCAGCCTGGACCTGAAACCCTGGAAATGCCAGGAGCTGGACTTCCTGGCTGACCCCGAGAACATGTTCCTGGAAGAGACGCCCATAGAAGACATCTTCATGGATCTCTCTACTCCAGACCCCAATGGGGAATGGGGTTCAGGGGATCCCGAGGCAGAGGGCCCAGGAGGGGCCCCATCGCCTTGCACCAATCTGTCCTCAGAAGACCACAGCTTCCTGGAGGACTTGGCCACCTACGAAACCGCCTTTGAGACAGGTGTCTCAGCATTCCCCTACGATGGGTTTACTGATGAGTTGCATCAACTCCAAAGTCAAGTTCAAGACAGCTTCCATGATGGTGAGTACAGACTCAACGTTCCTGTACTCATGTCCCCGGCCTTCCAGTGAGATGCCAGGGAGATTAGTGGATCCATTCCTTTCTCTGTACCTCAGTGTTAATTATGTAGGTAATAATCACTTGGTGCTAAGGGTGGCAGTGAGGATAAGGAACATGAAAAACTTGGGCTGAGAGTGAGATGAGTGGTGGAGTACCTGCTCGGCCAAGAGCAAGGTCCTGAATGCAAATCATACCACCAAAATGAAAAAAAAAACTAATATGAAAGTTGTGGATCAGTAGGAATGGTAGGCAAAGATGGTGACTGAAGTTTGTGCTTTAAAGTCTGTAATGGGGCTTGCCCTGTAGCTCAGTGGCACCATGCTGCTTAGCAAATGCATCATCCTGGGCTTGATCCCCAGTACCATGAAAGAAAAGACAAACAAAACACAGTTTTTAAAAAGTCTAGGAGGGACTGGGAAGTTTGGCTCAGTGGTAGAATGCTTGCCTTGCATGCATGAAGCCCTGGGTTCGATTCCTCAGTACCACATACACAGAAAAAGCTAGAAGTGGTGCTTTGGTTCAAGTGGGAGAGTGCTAGCCTTGAGCAAAAGAAGCTCAAGGACAGTGCTCAGGCCCTAAGTTAAGTCCCAGGACTGGCAAAAAAAAAAGTCTATGAGGCATCTAAATCAATTGCACCACATTTTATGGATGAGGACAATCAAGGACCCAGAGTAAAGAAATATTCTTTACGTCTGACCAAAAACAAAAACAAAAACAGGGGAAGTTGTCAGATGCTGGTAGCTCATGCCTATCATCCTCGCTACTCAGGAGGCTGAGATCTGAAGGCCAGCCCTAGCAGAAATCTGTGAGACTCATCCCCAAATTTAACTAGGAAAAAAACAAAACAAAACAAAACAGAAGCAGAGGTGTGGCTCAAGTGGTAGACCACCAGCTTTGAACAAAAAAGTTAAGGGAGATTGCCTGATATAGTACTGGTCCTAGTGGTGGCATAAAGTAAAACTTAGAAGTTGATTGGAGATCTAGCCTAGTATTCTTGCCCCCTAAAGGTGATAAATGGGAGAGACAAGAATTTGTAGACATCCAGGAGAGAAAGCCCACGAGGCTTTGGCCCTCGCTTCATTGCAGTAGTTCCTTCCATTGGCCCCATTCTCTCCAAAGCTACAGCTACAGCTTCTGGCACCATTTGCCCACTGGGCCAACTTATTTGAAGCCCAAACCATATGTCAACACTGCACCACACCCCGAGCCCAAAGACAGGCTCTCCTAAGAAGTCTAATTCCTCTTCTCTCTCTGTCTCTCTCTCTTCACAGATGGAAGTGGAGGGGAACCAACGTTTTGAATAAGTCTGTGACTTAACGTCAAGTATGGCATATTGTCATCAAGACGTGGAGCCGCTCTCCACCCCCCCAGGACTGTTTGGGGGGATTCTGGGGGCCAGAGGGGGATATATCTGATTCTCCAGGCCCTGAAGGATTGGGGGGGGAGGGAGGTGGGAGGGCAAGGGAGGGGAGTTTCTTTTTAAAACCAAGGGACTTTGAGCGATCCCAGTTTCCATTCCAATCTGTATTCACTCGTAGTGAGCTTCCTTGAATGAATTTCAAGCGGAGAATGGGGGAGTCTCGTTTCCCCATCCGCACTGCCCCATGGGCCTGGGCCAGTTCTCCACTCCTAGGGGGGCTTCAGCCCCCCCTAGATCTTGGTGGGGGAAAGGCAGGGCCAACCCCAGGCCAGCCTGAGCCCCGAGGGGCTCGTGACACCCACGTAGAATTCTCTACACACCAGTAACGGGATTTCAATTCCGATGGACTAGGCCGCGCTGCGGCTCTTCCTTGAGACTTTTGCGCCCCGCCGCCTGGGGTGGGAGCGCGAAGAGACGCTTCGTTCCTTTCCGATGGAGGAAGGCAGATCTGCCGCCACACGTGTGCTTTGCACGAGTGCTGGTACCTGGTGCGGGAAGCACCCGGCCGCCCGAGCGCCTGGGCCTGCCCTGGACGGCCGTCTGGGGTGCTGCCCTGGACAGCTGCCTCGTGGTTCCGCGGTGACCTTTGTAGCCAACTTTATAATAAAGTCCAGTTTGCCTTTTTGGTATCTCTGGTGTCCTGAGCTGCTGTGGAAAGGGAAGAGGGGAAGTGAGGGCGTGGGGTCCCAAACAGCAGCCTGGGGGCGACAGGCTTTAAAGACTAGCTCTAGTCTGGGCTGGGAAGGTGGCTCAGTGGTAGAGTGCTTGCCTTCCATGCGTGAGGCCCTGGGTTTGATTCCTCAGCACCACATAAGCAAAAAGAAAAAAGCTGGAAGTGGTGCTGTGGCTCAAGTGGTAGAGTGCTAGCCTTGAGCTGAAGAGCTGAGGGACAGCGCCCAGGCCCAGAGTTCAGGCCCCATGACCGGACCCAAAAAACAAAACAAAACAAAGACTAGAGCTGCTTTGGGTCCCAGCATTTCTTCCTTTCCTCCTGCACACACTCATTCCTTCACTCCTCATCTGAGCGCTGGGAGCTGAGAGCCGTACCCTGTTCTTTAGGGGGCTTGGAGTTCAGTCTGGCAGTGTTCACCAGGCAGGAGGGGCAGAGGGTCTGGTATAAGAAGGTGGATGCAGCTTTACATAGGTTCTGGATATAGCTTTGAAGCACCGTCCTGGGAAAAACCAGCTGGTTTGTGGGACTCTGGGTGTCTGCATGGACAGGAAAAGTCTGTTATCCCTGAATAGTGCATTCAGTTGGCAAACACATGCTTCACTGCAAAAAAGGCTCATTTCACTAATGAAGAAACAGAAGATCACCAGTGCCAGTGGCTCATACCTGTAATCCCAGCTACTCAGGAGGCTGAGACTAAGGCTTGTGGTTCCAAGCCAACTCAGACAGGAAAGCCCATGAAACTCTTATCTCCAATTAACCAGCAAAAGCTGGAGGTGGAGCTATGGCTCAAGTGGTAGAGTGCTAACCTTGAGCAAAAACACTAAGCAAGAGTGTAAGGCCCTGAATTCAAGCCCCTGTACCAAGGTGTACACACACACACACACACACACACACACACACACACACACACACACACACACACACACACAAAACCAGGATCACGTGAAGGATGCTTCCATATGCTAACTCCTAAAGCCACTGAGCCACCATCTGAAATGATCCAATCTCAGATTCTCCAAGGTGAGTTGGTATGGGTGGGAGCAAGGGCCTCTCTCCTAAAGTGTGGGAAAGGAATTCTCCTCCTTTGGCATCTCCAGGCTTGTGAAGCAGAACTGTCCAGAACTCTAGATCAGGAATCAGGAGAAGACAGTTTGCAGGTCAAATCAAGTGATTCATGCCTGTTATCCCAACTACTTAGAAGGTAATGATGATTCAATTTCAGCAAGTTAGCAAGACACCATATCAATGATTAAGCCAGAACTGAGAGTATATGCTTGTAATCTTAGCTATGCAGAAGGTTGTTAGGATACCACCTGAGAACTGAGGACCAGTTCAAAGCCAGCCTCGGAGTCAGGCAGCAGTGGCTGCTGTAATCCTAACTACTCAGGAGGCTGAGATCTAAGGATTGTGGTTCTAAGCCAGCCTAGGCAGGAAAGCCCATAAGAGTCTTATATCTAACCAGCAGAAAGTTAGAAGTGAAGCTGTGGTCCAAGCAGTAGCATGCCAATCTTGAGCAAAACAGCTAAGGGACAAAACCCTGGCCCTGAGTTCAGCCCCAGGACCAGCATTCATACTTGCACATGTGCGTGTACACACATAACACACACAGAGAACTACTGGGATAGTACTGGAGTTAAACGCATGTCCTCACACTTGATAGATAGGTGTTCTACCCTATGCCTGCTGCCTTTTTTCACATTATTTTCAACATAAGTTCTCCCTTTATGACTTTACGCCCCAGTCAGGCCTGGGCTGTGATTCTCCTATGTATGCTTCCTTATGTAAAAGGTCCTGACACATAGCAAACATGGAAAAGAATTTCTCAAAGAGGACCATTTCCGATCTGTCCTTGAAGTAAAAACCCACCAGTCTCTTTCATAGGAATGTGTTCTTAAATTCACCAGAGAGCAAAGGATTGTAACTTAAAAAAAAACAAACTATGATTAGGGATTGAACTCAGAGCCTTATGATCTCTCTTGTCTTTTTCACTGAAGGTTGCTGCTCTACCACTTGAGCCACCACTCCACTTCTGGAATGGTTATTTGGTGGTTAACTGGAAATAAGAATGTCATGGAGATTTCTTCTGGCTGGCTTTGCACTTCAATCCTCAGATCCCAGCCTCCTGAGTAGCTAGGATGACAGGCATGAGCCACCACACCCAACTAATGCTTAGTTTTGAAACTTAAGGGAACACAAGACACAGTCCCAGGTGAAAACAGATCTGGCTATCAGAAACAAGGAGAGTTAGGAGGAGTTATCACAGCTAAGAGAAGTAAGGAAGCACAAAGGGGAAGCAGAGAAAAGATGCAATTAACTTGCAGCGAGGAAGTCTGAATAGAGTTGACTTTGGTTAATACTGCATCAGCATGGGCTCACTCATATGAGAAAGTACGTGTAAGTGTCAGATGTTCATAAAATGGCATCAGGATGTGGAGGATGTGGGAACTCTGTCCTACCATCACAACTCCAAATCTATTTTTTTCTTTTAAAATGAACATAAAAATCTAAGAAATCAGCTGGGAAGGTGGCTCAGTGGTAGAGTGCTTGCCTCACATGCATGAAGCCCTGGATTCAATTCCCCAGTACCACATACACAGAAAAAGCTGGAAGTGGTGCTGTGGCTCAAGTGCCAGAGTGCTAGCCTTGAGCAAAAGGAGCTCAGGGACAGTGCCCAGGCCCTGAGTTCAAGCCCCAGGATTAGCACAAAAAAATCTAAGAAATCCAAATTCTGTGGGGGAAAACAGGGGGACATTCCCCTCCTCTCTGCGTCATTTGGAAGTCTTGGTGGATGATGCCTGACATTGATGATTCTGACCAACAGTCCAGAGCTGAGGGGGCAGAAAATTCAAAGGGAAATAGTGCCACCTGCTGGAAGAAGTGCATGTTTCTGTTCATCATCCGTGATTCATGTGCCTGCGGCTCACAGCATCAATATCTTAGAACAAATGGGTAAAGTGAGGCCCAGGCAGAGGAAAGTACTCCCAGAGTGACTGTAGAAGCCATACATGACTCTGAAGGTAACTGCTGCCCTGGAATCAATGCTTAGAAAGGGGCTCTAGTTCAAAGGCTGAGAGCAAGCTCTTTTATCATGTGATAAATTTCACCTGCAGGTGCTAGGAACTGTCCTTGGTGCTGGGAAAAAATGGAACAAGATCCCTGGGCTCTCCAGGCACTGGTAGTTCACACCTGTACTCCTAACTACTCGACAGGCTGAGATCCAGAGAATCATGGTTTAAAGCCAGCCTGGGTAGAAAAGTTCATGAGAACTCTCATCTCCAAAATAGTCAGCAAAAACTGGATCTGGAAGTATGGTTCAAGTGGCAGAGCACCAGCCAAGCAAGCAAGTCAAGAAAGTGTTAGGCCATGAGTTCAAACCCCAGTACTGGGGGAAAAAATTCCTAGATGCATATAATTTGTACATTGGTTGTTGAAAGATATAAAACCAGGTATTAAAGAAGCATGCTTGGAAGTGGCGCTGTAGCTCAAGTGGTAGAGCGCTCGCCTTGAGCTGAAGAGCTGAGGGACAGCGCCCAGGCCCAGAGTTCAAGCCCCATGACTGACAAAAAAAATAAAAAAATAAAAAAAAATAAAGAAGCATGCTAGCCAGACACTGGTGGCTCAGGTCTATAATCCTTGATATTCAGGAGGTTGAACCAGCAAAAAATCTAAAAATAAAAAAAAAATTAACCAGCTGGGTGTTGGTGGTTCACAACTATAATCCTAGCTACTTAGGAGGCTGAGATCTGAGGATCATGGTTCAAAGCCAGCCCGGGCAAGAAACTCCGTGAGACTCTTATCTACAATAAACCACTCAAAAAAACGAAGTGGCGCTGTGGCTCGGGTGGTAGAGTGCTGGCCTTGAGTTGAAGAGCTTAGGGACAGCAGCTAGGCCCAGAGTTCAAGCCTTATGGCAAAAATAAATAAATAAATAAAAATAAAAAAGAAGCAGGGCACTGCAGGGTACACCTATCATCCAAGGTACATGAGAAGCCTAGGTAGCATCATGGTCTAGGCCCGCCCCCACAAAATGTCAGACCTTATTCTAAAAGTAACCAAAGTTGCTGGGCACCGGTAGCTCACCCCTATAATCCTAGCTACTCAGGAGGCTGAGATCTGAGGGTCAAAGTTCAAAGCCAGATCCAGGGGAAAGTTCCTGACACTCTACTTAAACACCAAAAAGTTGAAAGTGAGACTATGGCAAGCATATTAGTCTTGAGCAAAAAAGCTCAGGGAAAGCTCCAGGCCCTGAGGTTAAGCCCCAGAACCAGCAAGAAAAATATAATGAAAAATACAAAAGGGAATGAGGGTGTGGCTTAATAGAGCAAAACTGAGAACAACTTTGTACCACCAATAAAATTGGTTTAGAAAAATAATGGAAAAATGTCCTAAATAATTGCCAACTTACAAGCAGAATACAATAGCACATGGAGTATGAGCTGCTTTTTTTTTGTTATTGTTGGTCATGGGGCTTGAACTCTGGGCCTGGCACTGTCCCTCAGCTCTTCAGCACAAGGTGAGTGCTCTACCACTTGAACCACAGCACCACTACCAGTTTTCTGGTGGTTTATTGGAGATAAGAGTCTCAGGAGCTTTCCTGTCTGGGCTGGTTTTGAACCACGATCACCAGATCTTAGCCTCCCGAGTAGCTAGGATTACAGGTATGCTCCACTGGCACCAGCTTTTTATTTTCTTTAAACTGGTATTGGGGTTTGAACTCATGGCCTGCATACTTTCCCTTGACTTTTTCATTCAAGGCTACTACTCTACCATTTAAGCCACAGCTCCACTTCTGGCTTTTTGGTAGTTAATTGGAGATAAAAGCCTTGGACTTTCTCACTCAAGCTGGCTTCAAACTGTGATCTCAGACCTCAGCCTCCTGAGTAATTAGGATTACGGAGGTGACCCACTAACACCTAGCTTTATTTATTATTTATTAATTATATTTTTTCCAGTCCTGGGGCTTCAACTCAGGGCCTAGGCACTGTCCCTGAGCTTCTTTTGCTCAATGCTAACCCTCTACCACTTGAGCCACAACGCCACTTCCAGCTTTTTCTGTGTATGTGGTACTGAGGAATTGAACCCAGGGCTTCATGCATGCTAGGCAAGCACTCTACCACAGGATGCTCACCCACAAGGCCGGCCTCCACTGCATCTGACACAATCTCAGAACCCATGTTATTTATGGCTGGTTCCTCAAGGGTTCCTGGTGTAGCAGTACCGAGGGAGAAGGGTGTCAGGTGACAGGGGCTTCAGCCTCATGAATGTATTTATGCTGGGTGGGAGTAAAGTGAGGGCCATCCACAGCTCAGCTCCTTCCACATGTAATCACATCCCTTTCTACTTCTACAGCCAAGGGGGCCCAAGCCAGACACCAGACACGAGCACCATGCTGTCTGAGCTTTTCAGCTACCAGAATCATGAGCCAAGTAAACATCTTTTATTATAAAGTATAATCTCAAGTGCATTATTGTACATCCATACACAGCTGTCTGAGCCTCAGTTTACATATCTGAGGAGGAGGAAGATCCCTACCTACCTTCTAGGGCACCTAACATCTGTCTAGGTTGATCACAACTAGTGCTGTTCCCCTTTCCACAGGTCTCAAGACAGAAATTGAGAGTGGGTAATAAAGGATCTTTATTTAGGCTTGATCCCTTGATATAGTCATATGTATAAAACGATATGAAGTCAGGAAAATATCAATCAAAGGTTAGTATGGTCTTCCTTCCCGGGGGCACAGCTTTCTCAACTGGCCCCCTTCAAAATCCCGGAGTATGGAGGGCAGGGGGTCACTTGGCAGCTTCTGCCTGGGCTGCCAAATCTGCCTCTTTCTGAGCCTCCAGGAATGCAGCTCGCTCCTTCTGGAAACTTGCCAGCTCTTCTGCACTGAGGCTGCAGATGAAAAGAGACAGACGACTAGTGAGTGGCCAGTGGCTGATAGACTCTCACAAGGGCCCCAGATACCAATTCCCCTGGCCTCTTCCCTGTCCCTGGTCTTTCCAGACTCCACACCTTTGCTCTGCCACGAATGCCACCCACAATCCTTACTGTACTCTATCTTTAATCCCCTTTCTAAAGCCTAATTCATTCTGTGAGGCCTTGCCCAGACAAACTCTATCACAACCTTTTTTTTTTTTTTTTTGGTTGTGGGGCTTGAACTCTGGACCTGGGCACTGTCCCTCAGCTCTTCAGCTCAAGGCGAGCACTCTACCACTTGAGCCACAGCACCACTTCTGGTTTTCTGATGGTTTATTGGAGATAAGAGTCTCATGGAAAGCCAGGCGCTGGTGGCTCACACCTGTAATCCTAGCTACTCAGGAGGCTGAGATCTGAGGATCGCGGTTCAAAGCCAGCCCAGGCAGGAGAGACCGTGAGACTCCTATCTCCAATAAACCACCAGAAAACAGGAAGTGGCGCTGTAGCTCAAGTGGTTATAGAGCACTCGCCTTGAGCTGAAGAGCTGAGGGACAGCACCCAGGCCCAGAGTTCAAGCCCCACGACCGACCAAAAAAAAAAAAAAAAGAGTCTCATGGAGGGCTGGGAAGGTGGCTCAGTGGTAGAGCTCTTGCCTTGCATGCCTGAAGCCCTGAGTTCAATTCCTCAGCACCACATAACCAAAAAGAAAAAAGCTGGAAGTAGCGCTGTGGCTCAAGTGGTAGAGTGCTAGCCTTGTGCTGAAGAGCATGACTGGACCCCCCCCCCCCCCAAAAAAAAAAAAAAGAGTCTCATGGACTTTTCTGCTGGAGCTGGCTTTGAACCATGATCCTCAGATCTGAGCCTCCTGAGTAGTTAGGATTACAGCATGAACCACCAGCACCCAGCCTATCACAAACATTTTGTACAGTGAAGTCACAGGGCTAAGATGTGGTCCCAAGGCAGAAATCCATCCCCCTTATCTCTGCTCCCTGTAAAAATAAAGATTTGAGACATGGCAAGTTCAGGTCTGCTGTAGGTTCAACTCCACTCAATTTGGGAAACCATCAACTGTCAGCCTTGGCACGAGCTGTGACACAAACAGCAAGGGGCCAGCAGAGGTCGTCCTTATCCCTGCTATGGTCTGGACCGTACTCTCCCATTGACACCTTACTTTAAGGGAACAATTCTACCTTTGGGAAGGGTGGTACTTCTGGCGTTGGGATTAACTCTGATTGGTCTCCCCCTCGCACCATGTCCCATTCTGCCTCTGGGACTAGAGTCTCTAAGAATAGTGGCTTCTGCTTCTTGTCAGTGCCTCCCATCCTTCCTGAGATATTTCTATTTCTTGGAACATTTGCTCCCAGTCTTTGCCCTCCTTTCCCAGGGCTCTGCTTAGATGTCACTTCCCCAGGGATCTCTTAATGGCACACCATGCAAAACCAGGATTCCTCCTCTTTGCTTCTGTGGCACCTATTGCTTTTTAAATCAACATTGACTATCTGGCTGTATTTACGGATCTGTTGCTACTTCAAGACGATGAGTTCCAGCAGATTAAGATAAGCATGAGTTCATGTCTAGCTGTATCCAATTCTAAAACAATGTCTGATACATAAGAGATGCCTAAGAATTGTACTCCCAATGCACAAATGAGGTCTGTACCCAGACTCCATCCTCAAGACTCCAACATTCTCCGACTCAACAGCTAACTCTATAAGCTGCCCCAAGTAAAGCCTTCTGGGCCTTCTCTTCAAACTGCTCCTCCCATAACACTCACTCCTTCACCACTTGGATGCCCAGGGAACGGGCAGAGCCAATGATGGATCGGACAACAGAAGACAGAGGGACATCCTGCAGGGCAAAGGCTTCATCCTGTGCTTTGACACGAGCAATTTCATATATGTGCTTCAGCGTCACCAGGCCGGCCACCTCTTTCCCTAAGAAGGAACAAGTCATTCTTCAAGTGTCACTGGTTCCCTCCACAATTTCCAGAATCTCAGGAGTCCATCTGGCCCTTACCCGTTTTCCGGGCCCCTTTCTCAATCCCAGCAGCTGCCTTCAAGAAATAGGAAACAGTGGGTTGTCCAATCTTGATTTCAAATGTCCTGTCAGGCTTAACCAAAAAATAAAAAAGACATGTAAGAATCACTTCGCTTTGCAAACTTCTAATGTCATTTTCCCTTCCTCTCAATTCACTTTCCCATAGTGTCCCTCACAGTCCACAAAAAAAAAAAAACCCACATGGAAAAAGAAACCTGCAGCAAACATCCCCATCACCTCTATTCCAGGTCTAACTCAGTAAAATGGAGGGACAAAGGGAAGAAAGGAGCTATAGCACAACCAGATAGCTTCAGAAACAAATATGGTTTAGACTATGTCTTTGGGGAAACAAGCCCAGTAATAAGGAGAGACTTGCACCTAGGGTGCTCCCTCCCTCCCTCCCCCCCCCCCACCTCTCTTGCCAGTCCTGAGGCTTGAACTCAGGGCCTGGGCACTGTCCCTGAGCTTCTTTTGCTCAAGGCTAGCACTCTACCACTAGAGCCACAGCCACTTCTGGATTTTTCTGTGTATATGGTACTGAGGATTGAACCCAGGGCTTTGTCCATGCTAGGCAAGCACTCTACCACTAAGCCACGTTCCCAGCCCCAATGTGCTGCCTCTTAGCTCCTTTTATACAAGGCTGGTGTTTTACCACTTGAGCCACACCTCCACTTCCAGCTTTTTCCTGGTTAATTGGAGATAAGATTCTTACAGACTTTAATGCCTGGGCTGGCTTCCAACTGTGATCCTCAAATCTCTACTTTCTGAGTAGCTAGGATGTCAGGTATGAGCCGCGGGCGCCCTGCTAGAATGGAGTGTTTCAAGAAACCGAGGATCAGAGTCCAGACTGCACCTTCACAAAAATCTTCGTGGGCAGAGGAATGCCTACTTTGATGTCCTTCGTCTTCTCGTTGAACTCCTTGCAAAACTGGCTGATAGAAACACCTCGCTGTGGGAGAAGCACAGAGGTCAGCAGCGGCAGGCGGGCCGCGCTCCTCGCCTTGATTCCTCCGGCTTGCCAGCTTCCGCCCACACTCAGCACGCTCCCCCCGCGGGGCGGTTCGCGTGCACCTCCCCGCCTCATCCTCCTTCCAGGAGCCTGCAGGGGTGAGCAGCAGAACCGGGCCTCGCACCGAGGTCCCCCCGCGCCCGCCGCGCCGCGTTCCCGCCACCGCCGCACCTGACCCAAGATGGGCCCCAGCGGGGGCCCGGGCATGGCCTGGCCAGCTCGCACGATGGCCCGGATCACTCCACCAGCCTCCGTCTTCTTGACGGCCCGCGTGACCCGGCTGAGCTTCGACATGACACACGGCTGCCGGTCTCTCGTCACCTCAGAGCGAACTACCAGCGCCAGGCTCTGGGCGCCGCCATCTTGGGCCAGAGGTCAACGGTCCTCCCGTTAGGTCAACAAATAGCAGCCTTGTTTCGGTCCTTACCGCTCCCCAACTAGTGAGCCAAGGAGGCCTAGGGATTTTTTTTAATTCTTCACAATTGGTCTTCTGCAGATAGTGAAAGACTCTGAATGGCTTCGGTGCACGCAATTTCCCAGGAATGTGTACAGGCACCGTCTCAGACAGCCCAATGGCAGTGGGACCTTGATCCTCGCACAGTATTGTGGGTATGGTAGTTTCGGCCCCTCCTGCAGGCTCTGTTGTTTGCCAAGGCACTAGGATGTCATCTACTGGACACAGTGAAAATCTAAGGTTTGAAATGAACTTGGAGCTAGTTAGGGACTGGGAGACTTTTTAATTAATTAATTCATTTTTAAAAATTGAGTCCTGTTGCTGAATGGTAACAAGTATAGATCTTGGAAGCAAACTACCAGGTTGCTGGCTGTTAATTCTTTTTTTTTTTTTTGTACCTAGTGTAATGGGAATTATAATATATACCCCCCAACCTCTCAGGAAAGTTATGAAGACTGACTTTACTATTCTATTTTATGTATGTATATGTGTATTTGCGTCTGTCTGTCTGTCTGTATGTATGTATATTTGTTCCATTCCTAGGGCTTGAACTCAGGGCCTGGGCACTGTCCCTAAGCCCCAGCACTGCCTCCTTCACCACCTCCTCCTCCTCCTCCTCCCCCTCCTCCTTCTCCCCCTCCTCCCCCCCCCTCCTTCTCCCCTCACTTCTGCTTGAGCCACAGCTTCACTTCCAGCTTTTTGGTGTTTAATTGGAGATTGTCTCACAGACATTGCTTCCTGGGCTGGCTTTGAACCTTGATCCTCATATCTCAACCTCCTGAGTAGCTAGGATTACAGACATGAGCCGCTGGTGTCCAGAGAGAACTGTTTTTATGAACAGTTACTTTCCCCCTACCCTATGAGGGATAGGCACAAAGATGTCCACTTTACAGATAAAGAAACCCAGATACTGGGTGCAATGTCGCTTACCCTGTGTTCCTCTGGGCTGTGGCTATGATCTGAACATGGCTTGCTCCTCCTAAACTCAAGTTGAAATTAAAGTGCCATTGTAGCAGCATTAAAGGATGGGGCCTTTAAGAATTGGTTAGGCCAGGAGAGTGCTGCCCTCATCAATGGATTAAAGCCATTATTGAGGGAATGGAATGGATGTGTTCAGCTTCTCTTCTTCTCAGTCTTGTCTTCTGCCTCTGCCATGTTATGACACAGCAAGAAGGCCCTTGGCAGACGGTACCCTAATCTTAGCCTTCCCAGCCTCCAGAACTACAAGAAATAAATTTCTGCTCTTTATAAACTGCCCAGTCTTGAGGCTGGGGATGTTGTTCAGTGGCAGAGTAGCTGCCTAGCATTCGAAAATCTCTTGAGTTCTATCCCCAGAAGCACCACCACAAAAACGTACCCAGTCTCAGATGTTCTATAATTGTAGCTCAAATTATGTTAAGATAAATTACTAGAAAGCAGTATATCAGAATTTGAACCTAGACCATATGGCTAGTATTCATGAATTTAACTGCTGCTATGTTAGTGTATGATTTTTTTTGCCAGTCCTGGGGCTTGAACTCAGGGCCTGGGTACTGTCCCTGAGCTTCTTTTGCTCAGGGCTAGCACTCTACCACTTGAACCACAGTGCCACTTACAGCTTTTTCTGTTTATTGTGGTGCTAAGGAATCAAACCCAGGGCTTCATGCATGCGAGGCAAGCATTTTACCACTAAGCCACATTCCCAGTCCTGTATTTGTATGTGTGTGTGCACATGTGCATGTGTGCTAGTGCTGGGGCTTAAATTCAGGACCTTAACCTTTACCTTGGCTTTTTCCATTCAAGGTTAGCATTCTACCTCTTGAGCTACAGCTCCATTTATAGTTTTATTGCTGGTTAATTGGAGACAATACTCAGCCTCCTGAGTATCCAGGATTACAAATGTGAGCCACTGGTGGCCAGCTTTGAGTATGATTTTGAATATAAATATCCCTTAACATATGGAAGAGTTTTATCCCAAAGACATATATTAGTGGGACTAAGAGGGTGGCAACTTAATGTGACCATGATGTCTGGAGATAGATCCTTTGGAAAATTATTAAGTCATACCATCTGGATGTGATTATTACCAGTATTCATTTGCTAGGTTACATGGGCACATCACCTTGGAAAGGTGTGTGGACAGCTGACACCTGACTGCCACCTAATGAGGGACCCCAATGTAGAACCATCCCGCTAAGAATCTCCTGTTTCTGACCCTCAAAACCAGAATGAGATACTGAATGTTTCTTATTTAAGTGGCTAAGCTTTCGGGTGATTTGTTACAAGGTAATTTGCTAATATAGCTAGATACTGAGATGAACTTCTTCCTAACGCCTACTGCAGACCAGGGAGGAAGACAGTAGGAGAGGGCTGGGAAGGTGGCTCAGTGGTAGAGTGCTTGCCTTGCATGCATGAGGCCCTCGGTTCGATTCCTCAGCACCAGATAAGCACAAAAAGCCAGAAGTGGGGCTGAGGCTCAGGTGGTAGAGCGCTGGTCTACAGCTGAAGAGCTGGGGGACAGCGCCCAGGCCCAGAGTTCAGGCCCCACAACCGACAAAAAAAAAAAAAAAAAGACAGTAGGAGATTGAGAAACACACACACACCTTACAGAAAGCTGGGAGCAGATGGACTGTCAGGAGCTAGGGGTAGAGGCCTTGGAGACCGAAGCAGCCCATAGTTCAGTGTGTTTACTTATACAGGCACTTGCACAAACAAAAGGCAAGGAGGAGCTGGGCACCAGTAGCTCACACCTGTAATCCTAGCTTCTCAGGAGGCTGAGATCTGAGGATCTCCATTCACTTCACGAATTTGCATGTCATCCTTGCGCAGGGGCCATGCTAATCTTCTCTGTATCGTTCCAATTTTAGTATATGTGTTGCCGAAGCGAACACTGAGGATCTCCATTCAAAGCCAGCCCAGGCAGGAAAGTCTATGAGACGCTTATCTATAATAAACTACCAGAAAACCAGAAGTAGTGTGGTAGCTCAAGTGGTAGAGTGCTTGCCTTGAGTTGAAGAACTGAGGGACAGTGCCCAGGCCCAGAGCTCAAGCCCCAGGGCCGACAAAAAAAGAAAGAAAAAGAAAGAAAGAGAGAGAGAGAGAAAGAAAGAAAAACAAAGAAAGAAAGAAAGAAAGAAAGAAAGAAAGAAAGAAAGAAAGAAAGAAAGAAAGAAAAGAAAGAAAAGAAAAGAAAAGAAAAAGGAGAGAGGTGTTGTACGTGATAGGTAGCTCTCAGCAAAAGTTTGGTAATTAACAGGAAAAACATATGACCTTGAGTAAAGCTATCTGAGCTCATTAATTTAGCTCCAAGGCTAAGATATGAAATATGCCTTCCAACTGTTTGACTGTTCAACTGTTGCTGCCTCAGGTCATAGGCAGAGATGACACGGTTCTGAACTGTTGCTCAAGGAACTCCTGTCTCTGACTCCCAACACACCAATTCTCTACAAAAACAGGTAGCAGATAACAGGCACTGGTGGCTCATGCCTAATCCTAACTACTCAGGAGACTGAGGTTTGAGGATTGCTATTCGAAGCCAGTTGGGATTAAGTATCAAAAAGCCAGAAATAGGGTTGTGGCCCAAGTGGTACCAGTCTTGAGCAAAACAAAAGCTGAAGGACAGCACCCAGGCTCTTAGTTCAAGCCACAGGACCAACACACACACACACACACACACACACACACACACACACACACACACACACACACACACACACACACACACACACACACACACACACACACACACACACACAGAGAGAGCCAGGTGGATTTGGCTCATTGGCTATCGTGTCTCCTGCCTGTTCTCCAATGACATTCTCTCTCTTGGTACCACACTAGAGTTTTAAGCTTTCCCCAGTTGTTTTAAATTTGAACTGTGTGTGTATGTGTTGATACTGGGGCTTGATCTCAGGACCTGTTGCTCTCCATTGGCTTTTTTGCTCAAGGTTGGTCTCTACCACTTGAACCATACCACCACTTCTGGATTTTTGCTGGTTAATTGGACATTAAGAGTCTCATGGGGGTTGGGAAGGTGGCTCAGTGGTAGAGTGCTTGCCTCCCATGCATGAGGCCCTGGGTTCAATTCCTCAGCACCACATAAACAGAAAAAGCCGGAAGTGGCACTGTGGCTCAAGTGGTAGAGCCACTAGCCTTGAGCTGAAGAGCTGAAGGACAGCACCCAGGCCCAGAGTTCAGGCCCCACGACCGACACACACAAAAAAAAGTCTCATGGATTTTCCTGCCCAGGCTTGCTTGCTTTATTTATTTATTTGTTTATTTGATCAGTCATGGGGCCTGGGTGCTGTCCCTCAGCTCTTCTGCTCAAACCACTTGAGCCACAGCACCACTTCTGGCTTTTTCTGCTTATGTGGTACTGAGGAATTGAACCCAGGGTCTCATGCATGCAAGGCAAGCGCTCTATCACCTTCCTAGCCCCCAGGCTGGCTTTAAACAGTGATCCTCAGATCTGTCTCTTGAGTAGCTGGGATTACAGGTGTGCTGGTGCTCAGCCTATTTTATATTCTCTCTCTCTCTCTCTCTCTCTCTCTCTCTCTCTCTCTCTCTCTCTCTCTCTCTCTCTCTCTCTCTCTCTCTCTCTCTCTCTCTCTCTCTCTCTCTCTCTCTCTCTCTCTTTTGTTCTGGTCCTAGGGCTTGAACTCAGGGCCTGAACATTGTCCCGAAGCATTTTTGCTTAAGGTTACTGCTCTACCATTTGAGTTACAGCTCCACTTCCATATTTTTGCTGGGCAATTGGAGATGAGAGTCTCATGGACTTTCCTGCCTGGGTTGGCTGCAAACCATGATCCTCAGAGCTCAGCCTCCTGAGTAGCTACAATGACAGGCATGAGCCACTGCTGCCTGGCTCCTCCTTGCCTTTTGTTTGTGCAAATTCCTGTATAAGTAAGCACACTGAACTATGGTATGGGCTGCTTTGGTCTCCCAAACCTCACAGGTAAACTCAGTCCTCCTCATTTCTACTTGGAAGTCTCTCCAATCCTGGAACATTTTCCTAACATCAAGCCACTGGGGGGAGCCACCAGCCTATGGACCCATGCCCCTGGAGCCTGGTCTTTTCCTTGCTAGCTTTTACTTAGATGTCTGCCTCTAGCTGGCACTTCTATGTCAAGCCAGGTACTCTGATCTCCCCTATAAATGATGAGACCCCAGCCGGGCACTGGTAGCTCACGCCTGTCATCCTAGCTACTCAGGAGGCTGAGATCTGAGGGTCGCCATTCAAAGCCAGCCTGAGCAGGAAAGTCCATGAAACTCTTTTCTCCAGTAAACCACCAGAAAACTGGAAGTGGTGCTGTGTCTCAAATGGTAGAGCACTCGCCTTGTACTGAAGAGTTCAGGGACAGCACCCAGGCCCAGAGTTCAAGCCTCATGTCTGACAAAAAAGAAAAAAAGAAAAGAGAGAAAACCCTTAGGATCTGCCATCCTCTCTCAATTTGGCCCTTTTGTGGCACATTCATTCTAAGGCCATCCATGCATTCAGCACTCCACAGACCAACTGTGGCAGCCACCACACAAAGCACACACAAATACTGGTGTCACTCTGCTCCTTAGCTAGAGCTTGAGAATGAGGCCACAGCTCCTCATCTCTGGATCCCTAAGTCAACCTGAAGGTTCTTTCTTTTCCAAGCAAAGACACCATGGTTAAGTCTAACATCTTTGCTCTTCCCGTCCCCCTCCACATCTCCCTACCAGAACTGGCTGTGGTTGCTGCTTTCTTCTTCTTCTTCTTCCTCCTCCTCCTCCCCCTCTTCCCCCTCCCCTCTCCTCCTCCTCCACCTCTTCCTCCTCTACCTCCTCCTCCTCCTCCTTTCCCCCCCCCCACCTCTACCTCCTCTTCTTTCTCCTTCTCCTTCTTCTTCTTCTTCATGGGACTTGAACTCAGGGCCTAGGTGCTGTTCTGAGCTCTTTTGCTCAAGGCTAATGCTCTACCATTTTGAGCTGTGGTTCCACTTTCGGTTTTTGTGATTAATGGGGGATAAGAGTCTCACAGGCACTTTTCTGCCCTGGCTGGCTTTGAACCATGATCCTCATTTCTTAGCCTCCTGAGTAACTAAGATTCGGATGCAAACCACTGGCACCTAGCTTGTTTCTTTTCTTTGTTTATTTGTTTATTGTGGTTCGTCAACAAACTTTCTCAACTAGATACACCAATTCTCCTAACTTTCTGTCACTGTATCCAAGAAAATAAAAGAAACCCAGTGCTAGTGGCTCACATATACAATCCTAGCTATTCAGGAGGCTGTGATCTAAGGATTAAGATTCAAAGTCAGTCTGGGAAAACAAATCTGAGAGATTCTTCATTTCTGATAAGATAAATTTAGTCACATATTTTATGCCACAAGAGTTCTGTCAATCCACAATGGCCTTCAGGGATGAATCACATTCACTGTATTTATCCAATGTTAACACGTAATAGTAGTTTGTTGAAGGAAACTAAGGAGATTTTATACACAAAGGCAACTGAAAATACTTGGATTTTACAGACATGACTTTACATGGATTTAACCAAAGAAGAAGTTCTTTCTTAAGATTGTATGCCAGTCTTTGAAACAAAATGAATATGACAAAGAAACTATTATACTTGAAATCTTGGGCCCTTGAAATCTTGGGCCCTGTTAAGTTCTTTGTTGACTAAGCAATTTTATTTTTGCATGTACATTTCATATACTTTGAAATTTGTTAAATGGATTTTTGTGGGGTGATATTTTAGGAAGGAAACAAATGTTAACCAGTTTGAAATTTTTTTTTGCCAATCCTGGGGCTTGAACTTAGGGTCTGGGCACTGTCCCTGAGCCTCTCTGTGATCAAGGCAAGTGCTCTACCACTTGAGCCACAGCACCACTTCCAGCCTTTTCTGTTCATGTAGTCCTGAGGTATCAAACCCAGGGCTTCATGCATGCTAGGCAAGCACTCTACCACTAAGCCACATTCCCAGCCCTCGGTTTGCAATTTTATCTGTTATCAACAATATCAACATCTTGGTAGCTGTTACTAGATCTTACCTCTCTTTTGTACTAAGGAATTCAGTATACAAGAATCAATTACTATTAGCAATTTAAAATTGAAAGTGACTATTGCCACTTTGAATGTGAATGTAGGATATTTCTGATTGGATTTTTTTTAATTTTGTTTTGTTATTATAAAGGTGATGTACAAGGAGGTTTCAGTTACCTAAGTCAGGTACATTTCTTTTTGGACAATGCCACCCCTTCCCTAGCTTTCTCCCAGTTTTTTCCTCCTGTTCCTACCCACAAGTTGTAGAATATAGTTTAAAACATAGTGAGACTCTTATTTTTAATTAACCAAAAGCTGGAAGTGGAACAGTGGTTCAAATGGTAAAGTGCTAGCTGTGTGGGAAAAAGCTAAGGAAGAACGTGAGGCCCTGAGTTCAAAAAGGTAATAATGTTGTTTGTTTGTTTGTTTTTTGGTCATGCAGCTTGAACTCAGGGCCTGGGTGCTGTCCCTGAGCTTTTTCTGCTCAAGACTATCACTGTACCACTTTGAATCACAGCTCCACCTCCTGTTTTTTGGAGATTAATTGGAGATAAGAGTCTCATGGACTTTCCTGACCAGGCTGACTTCCATGAAATCCTCAGATCTCAACCTCCTGAGTAACTGGGATTACAAACATGATTCACAGCCCCCCCCCCAATCTCCCCCCAACCCCTGTCTCCACTTTCCTCCTTCTATCTCTGACCCTCGCTGCTTAAAGTTTGTATCTTGTTCTATTTTCTGTACCTTCCTTTGAAGCAATAGGAATACGATCTGGATTGCAGACAGTAAAGGGAAGGGCTGAAAGAAGGGGGTTCTGAATAATACTGTATGTTATTATACCATTACAGGTAGGGAACCATTGGTATTCCCATTTCACAAATAAGGAAACTGAGGCCTAGAGTTCTTGAGACAAAGCTCTGGATTTAGAAGCCTCAGAGTCCTCAGTAACACATAAACAGAAAAGGCTGGAAGTGGTGACATGGCTCAAGAAGTAGAGGGCTAACCTTGAGCAAAAGAAACTCAGGGACGGGCTGGGAAGTTGGCTCAGTGGTAGAGCGCTCGCCTTGCATGCTTACGGCCCTGGGTTTGATTCCTCAGCACCACATAAGCAGAAAAAAAAAAAGCCAAAAGTGGCGCTGTGGCTCAAGTGGTAGAGTGCTAGCCTTGAGCTGAAGAGCTGAGGGACAGCACCCAGGCCAAGAGTTCAGACCTCACGACCGGACCCCAAAAAAAAAAAAAAAGAAAGAAAGAAAGAAAAAGAAACTCAGGGACAGTGCCCAGGCCTGAGTTCAAGCCTCAGGACTGGCAAAAAAAAAAAAAAATCTGAGGAAAGACAGTAGGAGATCAAGGAACACACACACACACACCTTACAGAAAGCTGGGAGCAGGTGGATTTTCATCACCCAGGGGTAGGGGTCTGGGAGACAGAAGCAGTACATACCATAGTTCAATACGTTTATACAGGCACTTGCACAAAGAGAAAGTGTGTTGTACATGACACGTAGCTCTGAGCAAATGTTGGCAGTTTGGCAACTGACAGGAAAAATGGCTTATGGGTAAAGCCATCCAAACCCAAGGTTCCGGCTCCAAGGCTAAGAAAATAAGCCTTGGGACCTATTGACTGTTGCTGCTTCAGGTCATCTGGGCAGAGCTGACATGGTTCTGAACTGTTGCTCAAGGAACTCAAGCCTTTGGCACCCAACACATCCCCCTGTTTCTTTATTTAAAGCGGCATGTTGTTGAATTCTTAATACAGAATTTCTTCTTCCACCTGCCTGTCTGATGACCAATAAATACTCACAAGTATTATTTATCCCTCTGTGGGTCTGACTGTAAAAATGCTGCAGAGGATCAAATTTGTAATGACAAAAGACAACAGTAATCATTATTAAAGTTTTTTTTTTTTTTGGTCGGTCATGGGCCTTGAACTCTGGGCCTGAGCGCTGTCGCTCAGCTCTTCAGCTCAAAGCGAGTGCTCAACCACTTGAGCTACAGCACCACTTCTGGTTTTCTGGTGGTTTATTGGAGATAAGAGTCTCATGGTCTCTCCTGCCCGGGCTGGCTTTGAGCCGCAATCCTCAGATCTCAGCCTCCTGAGTAGCTAGGATTACAGGCGTGAGCCACCAGCGCCCGGCTATTATTAAAGTTTTTTAAAACAGCAACTGATTAAGCTCTCCAGTTATTTTTATTGCATATAGTACTTCAGGATACTAATTAAGACTGAAACCATTGGAGATGTCACCAAGCTTTTTTAATTATAACGAGGCGCAAAAGATCATAGGCAACCTTTGTGTCCTTTCCATCTTCATATCCAAGGAGGCTTCTTGACATAAACACTTAAATGAATTCTGGCTTAGTTACAACTTTGTTTTAATTTTGACCTTAGGAAAAAAAAATTTTTTTTTGGTAGGTTGTGTGGCTTGAACTCTGGGCCTGGGCGCTGTCCCTCAGCTATTCAGCTCAAGGCTAGTGCTCTACCACTTGAGCTACAGGGGTTTTCTAGTGTTTTTTATTGGAGGTAAAGAGTCTCACAGACTTTCCTGCCTGGGCTGGCTTTGAACGGCAATCCTCAGATCTCAGCCTCCTGAGTAGCTAGGATTACAGGCGTGAGCCACCGGCGCCAGGCTGACCTTAGGAAAAATCTTTAGCTCAGTTTTTAAAACCACAACCAATTAGTTACGTACCAGCTTTACTATTATTTTTTAAGTTCTATCTTATAAAACTTAAGACATACTCTACCATCTGCTACTTATTCCAACATTTGGTGGTTAGTCTTAATTTCTTCCTTTTTCCATTTCAGAACAAATATTTAAGACAATTCTTACTTCCCAAATTCTTATCTAAAGGAAATCACTCACCACCCCCTCTTAATTACCTTCCAAAGCTTTTCTTTACAGTGTTTTGTAAGATCTCTGTTTTGGGGTTGGGAAGGTGGCTCAGAGGTACAGTGCTTGCCTCGTACGCATGAGGCCCTGGGTTTGATTCCTCAGTACCACATAAACCGAAAAAGCTGGAAGTGGTGCTGTGGCTCAAGTGGTAGAGTGCTAGCCTTGAGCTGCTGAGCTCAGGGACAGCGCCCAGGCCCAGGGTTCAAGCAACAGGCTCCGGGGTATTAGTGCAATCGGTGGGTTGCTTGCTGCCCAAGAGGCAGGGGACGTGGCTGTCCGGACGCTCGGGTCCAGAGCTGGCGCAGGGTCGCCCAGCGAGAGAGAGTGGCCCCGCTGGGCTGAAGACTGACCGGGGACTGGGACAGAGCAGCAGGTGCCCTCGGCCTCCGGGCGGCCTCCCGCACACCTCCCTGCTTCCCTCCTCCAGTACTTTCCAAACTCTCCTAGCTCCTCTTCTCAAATCCCACGGCTTCCCATATGGGAGGCAGGGTTTTGTAGCGGTGAGGCAAGGAGTCCCCAGACCTAAGGCTGGGAAAAGTGTCCCCCCCACAATCCAGGCCTATGAGGAGGAGGTGACGAGGCGTCCATCCCCTGGGTCCCTGGCAACCCGGCCCCGGGAAGTGGAGCCCAGGATGAGGGCGGGGCCTTGTAGATTAGGGGAAGTCCCTCAACTAGATGGGCGGAGCGAGGGAGTTCCTCCGAGGGAGAGGTGGGCGGGACTTCCCGGATTATGGGGCGGTGCCCGGGGAGGGGCGTGGTTTCCCAAAAACGCTGGCTCGACCAACGAGGGGCGAGGCTAAGCCGCAGAGGGCGGAGCCTTGGTGAGGCGGAGCTCTGGTTGGGGGCGGAACTAGAGGGGCGGGGCATGGGCTAGGGGCGGTGCTGTCTTGGCTCCTCCCCTCCCCCTCGGCCTCGGGTGTCCCCGTGACGAGGCAGCGCGGAGCCACCGCGGGTCCGGCCCATCCCGCCGCAGCAGCCCGGAGGCAGAGCAGGGGTGAGGCGGGGAGAGAGCAGCGCCGAGTGGGGCCCGGGGCGCAGCCAGGTGAGGCCGGCGGGGCGTAGGGGGCGGGGGCTGCGGCGGGCGGGCCCCGGCGGGCGCGGGGGGCGTGTTTGCGTGTCTGGGGGCGGCGGGGGAGGGGGAGTGGGCCGGCGGTTGTCTGCGCGTCTGCGGTGGCGGGTCCCGGGTGGGCTCCGTGCGGGTGCTGGCATCGCGCGCGGGGGGGCCGCCGAGTGTGTATCTGCGTGTGCGGTGCCCGGGGACGCGGGCCTGCCCCGGCGCAGCCCCTCCGGCGTGCGGATGTTTTCCAAACAGGCTGCCTGCGGGAGACGCGCGCCGCTGCGGCCGGAGCGCGGGGAGCGCCGCCCCCACAGGCCTCGGGACGCCCGCGGCTGCGGACCCCGGCCGACACGGGGAGCGGGGGGGGGGGGCGGAGGGGCGGGCGCGCACCCAGGAGGGATCCGGAGGCCTGCCCGCAGTGCGCGGCCGAGATGGGGAGACTGAGTCAGATGGATGGTGAGAGGAAGGCAGGCAGGCAGGCGGAGAGGGGGTGGAGAGTGGGAAGAGAGAAGGACGGAGCTGGGAGGACAGAGAGTCATTGAGAAATAGATGAGACAGACAGAGGGCTAGACCTGCAGAGAGACAGGAAGAATGAGGATGGTTTACAGATCCCAAGAACCTGACAGAGGGTAACTCGGGTCCTGGGGCTTAGATCTCGAGCCAGGAACTCTGAATGAGAGGTAAGGGCTCTCACCTCCTCGGTTGCCAGTCTTCAAAGTACGTTCAAGGCTGGGATCTTGGGCACAAAACACTCTCTGACCTCCCCAAATTGTTCCATCTCTCTGATCCCACCCAATAGTTTGCCCCTCTGACTGCCACCCCTTCTTTTTATTCCTTCCCACCCGTCTCCCCTTTGTGGTGTCCCAGGAAGCCCAGGACAGGTAGAGGTGAATGGTGAAAGGTCACCATCACCTTAACCCAAGTGGCCATTTAGGAGCCAAGACTGGGGATTGAGGGGAACTGGGGTGGGAAGCCGTAAGCTCTTTTTCCCCTCTCCTGCTCTGCCCAGAATGGTGCTTGAAGGAAATCCTGAAGTGGGGTCTTCCCGAACCTCAGACCTCCAGCACCCTGAGAACAGTGGCTCTTGCCTTCTCTCTTCTCCTGGTGAAGATGCACAGCCAGGCGAGGAGCCCATCAAATATGGTGAACTCATCGTCCTAGGGTGAGCCTAACCTGCTCCGGGCGGGGTGGGTCCGTTCTAGGCACCTCCTTGGGGCAGCCAGAATAAGGAAGGGCCCTAGCTCCCCAGAGGGTCTTTTGCTATTTGATTCTCAGATGAAAGACAAAGCTGGCTAAACCCTCCATCATGTGTAATTATTTTTTCATAAATATCTGAGACAACTCTGTCTACCCAAGTTTCTGGTCTCAAAAGAACATAGTACCACCAGCTGCAGTCTGCAAAGCACTGAGGGCGTGTGTAGTGTGGGGTGAAAAATTGAGGTTCTACCTAAAACTGCTTAGTTCCATTCCTGCCTCTGCAAGTTGCTGAATTTCCCCGTGCCTCAGTTTCCCCATTTTGTAAGCAGTGATAACAAAAATCCCTACCTCGAAGGGTTGTAAGGACAAAGGAAGGGAAGGAAGGAAGGAAGGAAAGAAGGAAGGAAGGAAGGAAGGAAGGAAGGAAGGAAGGAAGGAAGGAATTTTTATTATGTAAAGAACAGCACAGCACCCAGCACATGCCAAGTGTTCTGGGAGGCAAGCCTGTGCCAAGCCCTTTCATGGACATTATTTCATTTCAATCTTCACAAAGATGCTGTGAGGAAGGAGGTGAGGAAACCGAGGCTCAGAGAGGGGAAGTGCCTGGTCCAAGGGCACACAGCTGGTAAGTGGCAGGGCTGGGATTTGGACCCAAGTTTTCTTACTCTAGATCTGGTATGCTGTCACACAACCATAGCTCTCCTTCACAGTACAAATGACAAAACTGAGTCTAGGGAAGAAGAATATGACTTGATGACTGCAAAGACCTCATTTCTTCTTAGTCTTTGCCTGATCAGGATCCATGGACCTTCCATGCAGCTCTTTCCCCAGACACAAATTCCTTCTCTTCCTCTCCCATCAGTCTCCTTTTGGCCATCAGTCCTGAAGACACTGCTTGAGAAGTTGTAGTTTCATGATAATAATGATTAAGCATAACAACAGCTACCATTTGTTGATCCATACATGACATGTGCTTTTTTCTTCTTTTGCGAGTCCTGAGGCTTGAACTCAGGACCTAGGCACTATTCCTGAGCCTCTTTGTGCTCAAGGCTAGTGCTCTACCATTTGAGCCACAGCACCACTTCTGGCTTTTTCTGAGTAGTTTATTGGAGATAAGAATGTCATGGAGAGGCTGGGAAGGTGGCTCAGTGGTAGAGCACTCACCTTGCATGCATTAGGCCCTGGGTTCAATTCCTCAGCACCACATAAGCAGAAAAAAAAAGCCAGAAGTGGCGCTGTGGCTCAAGTGGTAGAGCACTAGCCTTGAGCTGAAAAGCTGAGGGACAGCGCCCAGGCCCAGAGTTCAAGCCCCACGACCGGACTGCCCCCTCCCCCCAAAAAAAGAATGTCATGGACTTTTCTTCCCAGGCTGGCTTTGCACCTCAATTCTCAGATCTCAGCCTTTTGAGTAGCTAGGCCTACAGGATTACAGGTGTGAGCCACCAGCACCTGGCTATGACATATGCTTTTTAAAAAATAAAAGTAAATACTTATCAAGAACTTGCTGTAACTATACCACACTGCCAAACAAACACTTTTGTTCTCAAAAATCAACCTGCATTTACAACATGGCCCTTCTAGAATAAAGACCTGCAGGTCAAAAAAAAAATCAACCTGCAAAGTAAGTCCTGAAAAAATGAGCCTCATTTTATGGAAGTCATGGGGTGAGTCGAAGAGCATTTGTGTGTGTGAGAGAGAGAGAGAGAGAGAGAGAGAGAGTTGAGTCATGCCTCCACTTCTGGCTTTTTGCTGGTTCAATGGAGATTAGAGTCTCATGGACTTTTCTGCCCAGGCTGGCTTCAAACTGAGATCCTCAGATCTCAGACTCCTGAGTAGGTAGGATTACAGGTGTGAACTACCAGTGCCCAGGTACAGATTAAGGATTTAAGTTTAGGCCCATCTGAGTCCTTAACCTGGGCCCTGATGACCCCTCTGACTCCTTTCCTTCCTTATGCAGGAGAAGGGCAACAGATATCTCACACAGGGGTGTTTGCATTGGAAAAGCTGCTGTTTATTATCATGAAGGAAAGGCTTGCTTTCCAGCCCAGGGAAAGACTTCTGATGGGGAGACTTTTCATGTAAGAAGATGGGCCCTCTTGACAGCTCTCTATTCTCCCTGGGCAGGGAGGTCCCATGTCAGGCTGTGCACCAGAACTATTGGAGAGTATATTGAAAACACATCTTGACAGGTGCCCCAAACCTTCAGAATCAGAATCTGGTGGGGCTGGTGAATCTGGATTTTAACACACTCACTGGAGTAAGTCGATCTGAGTGAAATGGCGTGTGTGTGTGTGTGTGTGTGTGTGTGTGTGTGTGTGTGTGTGTGTGTGTGTGTGTGTGTGTGTGTGTGTGTGTGTGTGTGTGTGTGTGTGTGTGTGTGTGTGTATGTGTGTGTGTGTGTGTTGAACTCAGGGCCTAGCCGCTGTCCCTTATCTTTTTCATTTCAGGTTGGTGCTTTACCACTAGGAGCCATACTTCCACCTCTAACTCTTTGATGGTTAATTGGAGATAGCGTTGCATAGATTTTCCTGCTCAGATCTCAACCTCCTGAGAAGCTAAGATTAAAAGTATGAGCCATGGACACTTGGCTCCTTGTCTGTACTTAGCTGCTTATCCCATCACTTTCTGCTCTGAAACCGTCCATGACTCCCCATTGCTTACAGGCAGAACAATGTTTTTTGCCTGGTGGTCATCTTCCCCTATTGTGCTTCACTGCCCTGAGCTCACAAAGCGCTGGAAGCTTTGGCTCAGGGTGAATACTATTCCATTTTGAAGGGCTTTTGCCAAGTCTGGGGTCAGGCAGATCTGAATGCATATCTGGACTTTGTTACCTATTGACCCCAAGGCAAGTGACTTTACTTCCCTGAGCCTCAATGTGTCTCATTTATAAAATGGGAAGAAAGACAATTGCCTGGCAGGACACCACACAGACGCCTCAAGGGACCAGGGACACAGAGACAGTGGTGGAGGCTGTGACTCACCCCATCTTTTCTTCTCAGGGTCCTTCCCACTGGATGTGAGCTGGAAAGGAGGGTGGGCATGTGAAGTGAGTGGAGATATGGACGTAGTGACCTTGAGGGTCTGTGGTTTTTCTTCATGTGTTTTTGAGAAGTAGTGTCATAAGTGCTGGTTTGCTGCAGGGGACTCCCCAGTTCTTCAACCCCTATGAGGGGTTCCCCTTCTCAGAAACCCAATCTTGGGATCATGATTCTCTTCTCTTGCCCAGAGGGTTGGGGTGCACTTGGCTTGTGTCTGAGTCAAGGCAGGTATGGCTGAATTCCTTGAGAACCGATCCTCGCTTCATGGACTCATGATACATCACTGCTACCAGCCCAGCACCTTCCCCAGACATAGCACAGCCATCCAGGGGACTCATGATGATAGTTTAATGAGACCCAGTTGACTATCACAGGGTCTTCTAGCTTTCCGTGATTCTTGAGCTTGCTTAGCAAGCTAGAGTTGACAGTGTTCTCTAAGGCTCCCCAGTCACTCACTTTTCATTCTCTCTCTCTTCCTCTTCCCATACCCTGCTCTTCTTAACCCCTTTAACATTAACAGCTACAATGGGTGTCTGGCAAGCGGGGACAAGGGCCGCCGGCGGAGCCGCCTGGCACTGAGCCGCAGGCCACATGCCAACGGAGTGAAGCCAGACGTCATGCACCACATTTCCACACCGCTCGTCTCCAAGGCAAGCAGCTTATGCCAGTAGACTGAGAACCGAGCATCGTTCTGCCCTCTGTGCCCTTGGCCCAGGTCTTCGGTCTTGCCAGACCCACATGCGCATGCCCCCTGCCCCCCATCCCAGCCCACTGTGTCACTACTCTTTGCCCATGGGGCTACCAGAGCAATGATGACCCTTGACCTTTTGCAGGATGTGATGTCACACAGCAGTGGCAAAGGGTGAAACGTTGGCTTTAGAAGATTTGGGGTAGAAATCAGCTTCTGCTAGTTCCAGCAGTGTGGCTGAGCACACAGCCCCCCACTTTCAAATGAGACCAATAAGCCCATTCTGGGGGGAGGACTGTATAGAGTAACCTGTATAGAGTTCCTGCTGTACTTAGAATCCCCCTGCACAAAATGCTGTTAGCCTCCCTGGGAGTAGCCCCACTGGGCCCCGAGCTTGTCTTCACTCAGAAACTTAGCTCTCATGTCCGGGGTGCTCTGGCAAGTGACTACTTTCTCCTCACCAGGCCTTGAGTAACCGAGGCCAGCACAGCATCTCATACACACTGTCCCGGAGCCACTCGGTCATAGTGGAGTACACACACGACAGCGACACAGACATGTTCCAGGTACGCCCAGCCCTCCCCCAGCCTCCGGGCCTCTGAGCTTCTAAGTGTTTTGGCTCACTCAGCACAGCAGCCCACCCTTCCAAGGAGGAAGCAGCGTGTCCCACGTGGGTCGCTGACAGTAAATTAGTAGTGGTATCAAGACTGAGAGGCAAGACGCCGCGGAAAGCCATGTGGCTTCAGAGTTCAGAGGGCAGTGTAAGCATTGGCATGCCAGCTCTGTCATTTACTTTGTGCAAGACTTGATCTCTGTGGGCCTTTGTTTCTTCATTTGTAAAACAGGACCCATAATGGCAACTACCCCATGGGTGGACACATAAAATGCTTAGCCTATTATAGCAGCTTCAGTGAGGGGAGGGGGCACTGGGATCCGAACTCAGGACTTTTGTGTTTGCTGTACGGCTAAACAGCTACACATCTAGTCAATCCTTATTAAATGCTTACAGTTTGCTGCAAAGATTTCTAGGATATCAGTTTTCCATTGATTTATCAGTGAATTGATCAGTTTTTGTTTTTGAACTGAGTGAGAGTCTTCCCAAAGCTTTGGGAGCAATAGAGCAAGAGCCACTCTAGATGGTGGCTAATTGCACCTCGAGTGGCTTCTTGGGAGCCCAGAAGGTCTGGAGAGTCACTGTGTGCTGCCTCTCTGTGGACCCTGCTGCCTCCTTGTTTGGGGTCCTGAGCCTTGCCCATGTGATGGCTGTGCCTGCCTCCCCTCGCTTGCAGATTGGCCGCTCCACTGAGAACATGATCGACTTCGTGGTAACAGACACCTCCCCGGGAGGAGGGGCCACCGAGGGCCCTTCTGCCCAGAGCACCATTTCCCGTTACGCCTGTCGCATCCTCTGTGACCGCAGGCCACCCTATACGGCCCGCATCTATGCTGCCGGCTTTGACGCCTCCAGCAACATCTTCCTTGGAGTGAGTGTATCCCAGGCAGGGTCGAGCTCTCTACTGGAAAGTGGGGAGGGTTTGGGAAGGCAGCAGCCTGGAGTGATGGGCCGGTCCCCAGCCACACAGGGCCTTAGCAGCCCACATCATGAATAAGCCAAGGGATGCTCAGGGAGGTCATGTGTATGGAGTCCTCTCTGGGACATAAAGGTAGAGTGGGGGCAGCCACCTCTGCGCCCCTTGGGGAAATGTGAGCTGATCTTCAATGTGGTCCCAGGAGCGGGCAGCCAAATGGCGGACCCCCGATGGCCTGATGGATGGCCTGACCACCAATGGGGTCCTGGTGATGCACCCTGCGGGCGGCTTCTCTGAGGACTCGGCCCCAGGTGTCTGGCGGGAGATATCAGTCTGCGGGAACGTGTACACACTGCGGGACAGCCGCTCGGCCCAGCAGCGGGGGAAGCTGGTAGGTGGCCCTCTCCATCTTTTCCCCAGTCCTTCCAGGTCCTCCTTATAATCTGCCTGGAGATAGGTGACGTGCAGTCCTTGTGTCCCAGGTAGTCCCCATGGGCTCTGGCTGGGAGAGCTGCAGGCTCACAGAACTCTCGGTACTTGCCCTACAGAGCAGCCCAGCCCACCCAGATTGTGGCCTGCACACTTTTTTTTTTTTTTTTTTTTTGGCTGGTCATGGGGCTTGAACTTTGTGCTTGGGCGCTGTCCCTGCACTCTTCAGCTCAAGGCAAGTGCTCTACCGCTTGAGCCACAGTGCCACTTCCGGTTTTCTAGTTGTTTATTGGAGATCAGAGTCTCACCGACATTCCTGCCTGGCTGGTTTTGAATCATGATCCTCAGCCTCCTGAGTAGCTAGGATTACAGGCGTCAGCCACCCGCACCCGGTTTGCACACTTCTTGAATTCCGTGAGGTGATGTAAGATGGAGTCACACGAGGTGCTGTGCAGTCACAAGTGGCTTTATGGCTGCTGACAGCTTTGAAAACCACACTCGATTATGAGAGTGACACTTGGCCTATGTGGAAGCAGCTCACAGTCCACAGTGTTGGCAGCTTGTAGCATGTCTGTCACGTTTAGGCGAGTTCAGCTTTATTATCCTATTCCAACAGGAAAAGGCCCTTAGATTAGTTCTTACAGTGCTGGCCTGTGGCCAGTGGCCTGTAATCTGTACCATGTGGTACAGATTAGAGTACTCAGATCAAGTTGAGAGTGAGATCTAGAGAAAGGAAGGGTTGTGGCCTTGTTCCTTTCCTGGGCTCTGCTGTCCCTGAGGGTGGGTATGTGAGCCTGGGAGACACAAAAGCTCAGGGGAAAGCAGAGCTTTCCAGTGTTAACTCTATTGGTTTTGAAAATTACACATGTAGCTCAAAGGTAAAAAATCTACACTTAGATGGGCTGGTAAGGTGGCTCAGTGGTAGAGCGCTTGCCTCGCATGCATGAGGCCCTGGGTTCGATTCCTCAGCACCACATACACAGAAAAAGCTGGAAGTGGCTCTATGGCTCAAGTGGTAGAGCACTAGCCTTGAGCTGAAGAGCTGAGGGACAGCACCCAGGCCCAGAGTTCAGGCCCCATGACCAACCAAAAAAAAAAAAAAAAGTCTGTACTTAGAATGTGCTAGGTTCTGGGTTTGATCCTCAGAACCATGGAAAGTCCAGAAACAAAATTATGTACCTCAACTGGATATAGTAGGGCATACCTATAATCCCAGCACTTGGGAGCCAGAGGCAGGAGGACTGTGAGTTGGATGTCAACTTGGTTATATAATGAGACCATATCTCAACGAACAACAACAAATCTCTGTACATGAATGTGTCACAAACACATGCTTGTTGAGCACCTACTGTGCTAGGCGCCCTTTGAATTATTTATACCTACTGCCTCACAAGGCTCGTTTGAGATACTGAAATGTGGAATTCAGCTTGAAATAGAAACTAAACACACAGAGAGGTTAAGTGACTCTCCCAGGGATGCAGAGTTAGTGAGGCCCCAGTTCAATCCTAGGTGGTCTGTTCATCACAACCCCCAGGACCCTTGCTCCGGGCTAAGTATCCAGCATTTTTCTGGCCTTCACCATTATTGGAGACCTCTGGAAAGCACTTTAGAAAATGTCCAGATGTCCGGATTGATAGAACCAGATTTGTTTCCCTGGTACACCAAACCCAAGTCCTGCTGAGAGCTGGGGAAGAGGGGTGGGTGGAGCGGGATGTCTGTCCTCTGCCGGCCCAGGCGCCCTCTGCAGGGCCTCCGGGGGGCTGCAGCCGGATGACTGGGCGGGGGACATCTTGGACTAAGGCTTTCTGCTGTCTCTGGCAGGTGGAAAATGAATCCAACGTGTTGCAAGACGGCTCCCTCATCGACCTGTGTGGGGCCACGCTGCTGTGGCGCACTCCGGCAGGCTTGCTGCGGGCGCCCACGCTGAAACAGCTGGAGGCCCAGCGGCAGGAGGCCAATGCAGCGCGGCCCCAGTGTCCCGTGGGCCTCAGCACCCTGGCCTTCCCCAGTCCAGCCCGGGGCCGCACAGCCCCTGACAAGCAGCAGCCCTGGGTCTACGTCCGCTGCGGCCACGTCCACGGCTACCACGGCTGGGGCTGTCGACGGGAGCGGGGACCCCAGGAGCGTGAATGTCCCCTCTGCCGACTGGTGGGTCCCTATGTACCCCTGTGGCTAGGCCAGGAGGCTGGGCTGTGCCTGGACCCGGGGCCCCCCAGTCATGCTTTCGCACCCTGCGGCCATGTCTGCTCTGAGAAGACTGCCCGTTACTGGGCCCAGACACCACTGCCGCACGGCACGCACGCCTTCCACGCGGCCTGCCCCTTTTGCGGGGCCTGGCTCACCGGTGAACATGGCTGCGTCCGCCTCATTTTCCAGGGGCCTCTGGACTAGGCTCTCCAGGGCCCTCCCGGCTGTGCCCACCTGCTCCAGCCCCCCCCCCCCCCCCCGCAGCTCACAGGGAGCTCTGCATGTGGAACCCTGCCTGCTGGCGCCTGGCCACACCAGCTGGACACACTGGATGGGTGGGGGCCCCCCTCCCCAAGGGGGCTCCGGAACGCTTCCCAGTCATCCTGAAGGGAATCTGCGGTACCAGCTGTGCCCCCAGGCGATGAGGGAAGCTCAGGCCTCTGCCGTACCCTCCCTGGGGTCTCCCCCACCATGCCGGTTACACTGTGCCCCTGCCAGGGGAGTGAAGGGACTATGGCCCCTGACCCCCAACTTGTGCTGGTTGGGCTCCCCAGCCTGCCAACCCGGTAACAGATACTCACCCTTCTCGCTGCTGCCCTGAGTTCCCTTAGAAACCTCGCTGCTCAGCTGCCCTTCCAAACCCACACATTCCCCGCCCTCCCTCCCCCAATGTGTTCAGAGCTTCCAGCCCTGATTGGGGGGGTGGGTGTGGGCAGGCCGGGACTGAGCGAAATGGAGTCCGAGGTTCAGTGGAGGATGGACAGTTGGGTGCATTCGGATGGGCGAATCCTTGGGTTGGGGAATAGGCTTTGTTGGCCTTGGGAAAGCATGGAAGGCTTCAGGGAGGAAGTGGCACAGGAACTGAGCCTCTGTGGTGGTTCTCAGTCTACCAGGCCCAAGGGGAAATGGTGTATGGTTGCAGGCTGAGGGGAAAGGAAGGAGGAGGGTCTGAGTGACAGGCTGCAGGGGGTACACAAGAGACTGGTGAGAAGATGCTGGATAGGGTGTCTGGACTCTTAATTTGTGGACAGCCAGGAGTCCACAAAGTGGCTGGGAGCAGGGAGCGAGAAGATTCGCTGCTTCAGAGCCCTGGCTCTGACCCAAGGGCTACCACTACTGAACACCCGCCCGCCGTGTGCCCCGCTCTGTGCTGACAGTAATAACAGCTTGGTTCATTGAGCACTCACCAGGCGCCAGGCTCTGCTTCTTGGAGGTTTGGCTGTTAAGTCTTCTTGTGTCCCTGGGAGGGAGGCATCACTGCTTGTTTTCACAGAAAGACAAAATCATTTGCCCTAAGTCACACAGCTAGGAAGTGACCAGGTCAGAATTGAAACCCAACACTGCCCCATTCCCATCACACTGCGTTTCCTTTGCTGGGCAAGGCTAACTTGGGAGAGGGTAGTCAGCCTGTCCCCTTGCTCAGTACCCAGCCCCACATAGTGCTCTAGCAATGAGCTCAGTCCTGCCTCTCCAGCTCCCTGAGGAGAGATCTATCCAGCTATCAGCAGCTGACTACCCAGTGAGCTTAGTGTGCAGGGGAAACAGGAAAGTGGGGTGGAGCTGGAGAGAGTTGGACTAGGGCCTTGTGGGCCTCAGCATCCACGGAGGTCAAGTCTGAGTGGACCCCTATTCACCCATGCTATGTATTTTTTCTGGGAGCCAAGGGCCAAGCTGAGGGTATTGCTGGAACTCCTCTAATCACTCCTAGGCAAACTGACCCAGGAACACATGCGGCTAGCATTCTAGAGGTAAGAAAAGAGAAGGCTATCCAGGCACTGTAATCCTAACTACTCAGGAGGCTGAGATCTGAGGATTGCAGTTCAAAGCCAGCCTAGGCAGGAAAGACCATGAGACTCGTATCTCCAATAAACCACCAGAAAACCAGGAGTGGCTCTGTGGCTCAAGTGGTAGAGTGCTAGCCTTGAGCTGAAAAGTTGAGGGACAGTGCCCAGGCCCAGAGTTCAAGCCCCATGACTGACCAAAAAAAAAAAAAAAAAAGCAAGGAGTAACAAGCAGGACGTGGGCATTGCCCTGGGTTCCTGACAGAACATGAGGAGGAGTGTAGACTCCACTTGGAGGGGCCTGCCTAAGGCCACGCAGCTAGTGACGGCCAGAGAGCACCCACACATGTGAACAGGAGGGATGCTTCTGGAGTGTCACCCAGTTGCAGTGGGATGGAGGGTAAATGAGGACTTCTGAGTGGGGGTGGAAGGATTTCCCACTCTACTCCCAAACCCTAGAAATAGATGTCTCCCCTGTTTTTACTTCTGACGGTGTTGGGAGCCAAGCAGTAGAACATTCTGGTCCCATTTCTAGTGGGAAATTTCTGGCTCTAAGAGGAGAGACAAGCAAAAGACATGTCTGTGGGTGCTTGGGAGAATTCAGGGCTATTAGAAGCCAGGCACTCCCATCCTTGCCCCAACTCTGCTCTTTGCCAGGTCTTTGAACCTGGGATCCTATGGTAATTAAATGCAATTACCTCTGCCTCGCCAAGTGCTTGTGAATGTATGGAAAGCACCTGTGAAAAAGTACTTAATATTATTTCCTTGCCTGGCCCTTATACTTCTGGGGAAAACCCAGGTAGGCGACAGCCATGATCCCAATTAGATGACTCTGTGTGTGTGTGTGTGTGTGTGTGTGGTGGGGTGTTGAGGTCTGAATAAGGCTAGGCCCCACCTTACAGATTCCTGAAGACATGTTGTGTGTTCTAATGGAAATAATGGACACTCTTAGTTTTCCCATCTGTGCAATGGGTTAAATGTTAAGCTCTATCAAAGGCTTTGCATGAATTAAGGGAGTCCCCCCCCAAGGCCAGCTCTGGTATAGGACTAAAGTAAATGCTATTGACCATCATAAAATGAAATTAGGCAGGACTAGAATATAGAAAGCTGCCTAGGTGGCTCAGTGATAGAGTGCTTGCCTCGCATGCACAAGGCCCTGGGTTCGATTCCTTAGCACCACGTAAGCAGAAAAACCCGGAAGTGGTGGTGTGGTTCAAGTGGTAGAGCTCTAGCCTTGAGCTGAAGAGCTGAGGGACAGCACCCAGACCTAGAGTATAGGCCTCATGACCGACAAAAAAAAAAAAAAAAAAAGCAGTTTCCTATCAAGTAAAGTGTCCTAGGTTCCATCACCAGTACAAAAACCAAACCAAACTAAACAACAACAAAAGGAAGAAAAAAAAAAGTTGAATCCCAAGGCCTGAATACTGGATCCTTTGCCCACTCCAGCTGCCCCCTGGTGGCCATAGACAGCTATTACCTCCTCTTAAAGAGTACATTTCCAATTCACCTGACAAAACACAAAACCCCTTAATTGATCTCCTGTATATAAAGAACCCACAGCTAATAGTACTATTGTGAAGAGCTTTGGGAATTTTTGTGAATGAGAAACGTGTCTGTGGTGGGCAGTGACTGCCCTGAGCCTAGACACAGGCAAGACAAGGACAGCATGCTGGACTTCAGTCAAACACTGCCTCCGCGCACACACAGCACTGACCAGCTGGCAGTCATTGGTGCCTAGGATATTCCTGGAATGGATTCACTTATTAATCCAGTTTTCCGGCTGATGAAGCCAAGATCTATAGAGCTAAAGTGACCCACTTAAGGTCACACAGCTAGCAGGACACCAGTGGCTCACACCTGTAATCCTACTCAGGAAACGGAGATCTGAGGATTGGGGTTTGAAGCTAGCCTGGGAGATTAACCGGAAAGACTGATCTCTAATTAACAGCAAAAAGTTGGAAGTGAAGATCTGTTTCAAGTGGTAGGGTGGTACTAGCCTTGAGCAGAAAAAGCTAAGGTACAGCTTCCAGGCCCTGAGTTCAAGCCCCAGTACTGGCACACACACACGCAAAAGGTCACACATCCGGGGGTGAAAAAAGCTTGATTTGACCTTCGACCACTGCAGTAGCATTGATTCCTCGCACCTACAACTGTGTAGTCTCTGAGGGGCCTCTACTCCAGACCCCCTTCCTCCCACCCCCACCCCCAGCCCACCAGGTCGAGTAAAGCAGGTTGGGGGACTCTAGGAGTCTCTCCTGCACAGGGGCCTTGGTGCTCTGGGATCTTGTCAGCCGCGTTGACCTGGGCCAGGCCGCCGACGAGCCGGTCACCCAGGGTCCCCACCCCCACGCGAGCGTGGCCGGCGCACAAAAGGCCAAGGCCGCAGGGGCCAAGCCGAGCGATTCGCGTAGTGCCCGGGAGGCAGGGTGCTTGTTTCTTCCCGCCTATTGGCTGAAGCCGCTGTCCGTCTGGGCCCGGGAACCAGACAATTGGCCAGTGAGGGCGGGGTTTGGGAAGCCCCAATGAATGGGGGAGCCGGAAGCAGGAAGTGAGTTTGCGAGCGGAGCAGCTGCTGCAGGTGAGTTTGCGGCGCCTGGGTTTGGGGGTCACATTGTGTCACCCTCAAGGGATCAGCGCGACGCGGGGCCGAGCACAAGATCGGCCCCTTCCTGCGCATCCTCCACGACTCCCTCCAAGTCTTTGCGGGCCCCAGGGCCGCGGGCGTGGCGAGCCGCAGAGTTCAGACCCCTTCGGAACCCCGGGACTCGCGCCGTGGGGGCGGAGCCCGGGGCCGGGGGGCGGCCGGGGGCGCCCAGGCTGGGCCGCGGCGGGGCCGTGCCCCGGCCTAGGAGATCCCGGCGCCCAGCGAGCGTGTAACAGCTTTGGTAAGATTCTTGCCCTCACCGATTCTCAATTTCCCCATCTGTCCAATGGGCTGTGAACTTCTGTGGCTTTCCCGGACGAGAAGGAAGGCAGGAGAAGGAGAATGGAGGGCAAAGACAGAGGGACTGGAATAGGTCACTTGCTGGCAGCGCTGTGAGGAATAGGACCGGGAAAAAAATTTTCAAGTTCTTCTTTTTTTAAAATAAATTATTATAAAGGTGATGTACAGAGGGGTGACAGTTACATAAGTCAGATAAAGAGTACATTCATTTCTCTCTTTTCCCCTCCCATCCCCCGCACAAGTCTTATACACATTTTCAAGTGAGTACCACTGCTGCATTTGTTCACCCTCTGTCCTTTCATTTCTACTCCCCTTACCCTCCCAAGACAGACTCATGAACAAAAACAGCAGCAAAGAAAAAAACAACCTCTTTTTTTCCATTTCCTGGAGTTCATTTGATAAATATTATTTTATCTGACCAGATGCACATAGGCATTGCACCTTTGTGTTCCTCCACCAAAAATATCCTTTGGAGGAACCCTATTGCATTGTTGGTAGGAATGCAAACAGTACAACCACTCTGGGCAGCAGTCTGGAGGTTCTTAAAAAAAAAACAACCCACAAAACAAAACAAAAAGTAGGTGGGGTGCTGGTGGCTCACCCCTGTAATCCTAGTTATTCAGGAGGCTGAGATCTGAGGATCTAGGTTGGAAGCCAGCCCAAGCAGGAAAATTTGAGACTCTTATCTCCAATTAATCACCAGAAAATGGAAAGTGGTGTGGAGGCTCAAAGTGAAAGAATGCTAGCCTTGAGTTAAAGCACTCAGGAACCATGCCTAAGCCCAGAATTCAGGCTCCATGTCTTAATCTTCCCTACAACCCAGCCATACCACTCCTGGGCATCTACCTAGAGCATCACAAGCCAGGATACCATAAAGATACTTTCACATTCATGTTCATTGCTGCACTGTTCACAATAGCCAATTTATGGAAGCAGTCCAGATGCTCCTACAATAGAGTGGATCCAAAAAAATGTACCTGGTGCTGGGAAGGTGGCTCAGTGGTAGAGTGCTTGCTTTGCATGCATGAGGCCCTGGGTTGGATTTCTCAGCACGCCATAAGCTGAAAAAGCCGGAAGGGGCCCTCTGGCTTAAGTGGTAGAGTGTTAGCCTTGAGCTGAAGAGCTGAGGGACAGGCCAGGCCCAGGCCCATAGTTCAGACCTCATGACCGGCAAAAATAAAGTGCTACCTATACACAATGGAATTTTACACAGCCATTAGAAAGAAGGTAAATGGATGGACCTAGAACAAATTATGTTAAGTGAAGTAAGCCAGGTCAGAAATAAATGGCACATGTTTTCTTTTATATGCAAAAGCTAGATCTGAAATACACTGGCACATGATAAATTATAAGGATTCTAGGCATTTATTCACAGTGAAGGCAAAGGAGGATACTCTTTTTTTTTTTAAGTTCTATTTTATTTTTTGTGTTATGTTTTGTTTATTTTTTAATTTAATTTTTATTTTTTTATTTTGCCAGTCCTGGAGCTTGAACGCAGGCCCTGGGCACTGTCCCTGAGCTTCTTTTGTTCAAGGCTAGCACTCTACTACTTGAGCCACAGTCACTTCCAGGTTTTTCTGTTCATGTGGTACTGAGGAATTGAACCCAGGGCTTCATGCATTCTAGGCACTCACTCTACCACTGAGCCACATTCCCAGCCCCAGAGGATACTCTTAAGAAAGGAACACAAAGGCACAATGCCTATGTACTTCTGATCATATAAAATAGTATCTAAATGAACTCCAGGAAATGGAAATGAGATTTTTTTCTTTGTTGCTGTTTTGTTGTTGTTGTTGTTTTGGTTGTTGGTGGTGGTGGTCATGGGGCTTGAACACAGGGCCTGAGCGCTGTCCCTGAGCTCTTTTGCTCAAGGCTGGTGCTCTATGACTTTGAGCCACAGCTCCACTTCCAGTTTTCTGATGGTTAATTGGAGCTATCTATCTCATGGTCTTTCCTACCTGTGCTGGTTTTGAACTGAGATACTCAGATCTCAGCCTCCTGAGTAGCTAAGATTTACAGGCATGAGCCACCAGTGCTTTGTTTTCTTTTTGTCTTGTTTGTTTGTGTATCTGTCTTTGGGAGGGTAAGGAGGGCACAGAAGTGGAGAGACAAAGGGTGAACAAATGCAGCAGTGGTGCTCACTAGACTATGTTGAAAATGAACTATACAACTTGTGGGTGGGGATGGAAGGGAAAAACTGGGAGAGAGTTAGAGAAGGGGTGACATTGACCAAAGTGAAAAGTACCCACCTGGCTTATGTAACTGTCACCCCTCTGTACATCACCTTTCTAATAACAACTTAAAAACATTTAAACTAAAAAAAAAGAACATCCTTTGATTTCACTGTGTGTGAATGCCTAGAGATCAATATAATTTATTATGTCCCAGCATATATTAGATCTAGCTTCTGTATATGAGAGAAAACATGCTCCTTTGACTCTTTGAGCTTGGCTTACCTCACTTAACATAATTTTTATTTTTTATTGCCAGTCGTGGGCCTGAACTCTGGGCCTGGGCGCTGTCCCTCAGCTCTTCAGCTTCAAGGCTAATGCACTACCACTTGAACCACAGCACCACTTGCAACTTTTTCTGCTTATGTGGTGCTGAGGAATCGAACCCAGGGCCTCATACATGCAAGGCAAGCACTCTACCACTGAGCCACCTTTCCAGCCCTTAAATAATTTTTTTTTTTTTTTTGGGTCCGGTCGTGGGGCCTGAACTCTGGGCCTGGGCGCTGTCCCTCAGCTCTTCAGCTCAAGGCTAGCGCTCTACCACTTGAGCCACAGCGCCACTTCCGGCTTTTTTTCTTTTTGCTTATGTGGTGCTGAGGAATTGAACCCAGGGCCTCAGGCATGCAAGGCAAGCGCTCTACAACTGAGCCACCTTCCCAGCCCCTTAACATAATTTTTGTAGGTGTGTATAGGTACCACATTTTTTGGGATCCATTCATCTAGGCTGTTTCTATAAATTGGCTATTGTGAATAGTGCAGCCCACATGGATGTGCAAGTATCTTTATGGTATCCTGGTTTGTGATATTCTGGCTAGATGCCCAGGAGTGGTATGGCTAGATCGTAGAGAAGGTCTATGCTTAGTTTTGTTTGTTTGTTTGTTTTTGGGTCTGGTTGTGGGGCCTGAACTCTGGGCCTGGGCGCTGTCCCTCAGCTCTTCAGCTCAAGGCTAGCGCTCTACCATTAGAGCCATAGCGCCACTTCCGGCTTTTTTTCTTTTTTCTTATGTGGTGCTGAGGAATCGAACTCAGGGCTCTGGCATGCAAGGCAAGCACTGAGCCATCTTCCTAGCCCCTATGCTTAGTTTTTTGAAGTCACTCCAGACTGCTGTCCAGAGTCATTGTACTAGTTTATAGTCCCACTGACAGTGCAATAGGGTTCCTTTTTTCCCACATCCCTGCCAACATTTGTTGTTCAAAATCACAATGGGCTGGGTGCTGGTGGCTCACACCTGTAATCCTACCTACTCAGGATCTGAGGATTGTGGTTCAAAGCCAGCCCAGGCAAGGAAAGGCTGTGAAACAGTAAGCTCCAATTGACCACCAGAAAACTGGAAGTGGAGCTGTGGCTCAAAGCCATAGAGCACCAGCCTTGAGCAAAAAAGCTCACAAGACAAAACAACAACAACAACAACAACAAAAAAAAAAATCAAATTGAAAATGTTGGCCAGTCTAATTGGGGTAAGATGGACTTTTAGAGTTGTTTTGATTTGTGTTTCCTTTATGGCCAAGGATGATAAGCATTTCCTCATGTGTTTTTGTTTTTGTTTTTGTTTTTTTGTCAGTTGTGGGCTTGAACTCAGGGCCTGGGCACTGTCTCTGAGCTCTTTTTGCAGAAGACCAGTGCTCTACTACTTTAAACAACAGTGCCATTTGGATTTTCTGATGGTTAATTGGAGATGAGTCTCACAGGGACTTTCTTGACCAGGCTGGTTTCAAACTGTGATCCTCAGCTCTCAGCCTTCTGAGTAGCTAGGATTATAGGTGTGACCCACTGGCACTTGGTTTGCCATTTTTCAAAAATTATTATTATTATAAAGGTAACATACAAAGGTGTTACAGTTACCTAAGGCAGGTAAAGTGTACATTTCTTTTTGGACAATGCCGCCCCTTCCCTCTCTCTCTCTCACAGTTTTTCCCTCCTGTACCCACCTACAAGTTGTATAATTCATTTTCAACATTTTTGCCATTCTTACCTCTTCTCTATGAAGTCTCTCCTTAGCTCCTTTGCCCATTTAGTGATTGCTTTATTCGCTTTGGGAAGGGTTAGTTTCTTGAGCTCCATGTATATATTGGATATGAGGACTTCGTCAGATATATTGCTGGTAAGGATCTTCTCCCAGTCTGTTGGCTGTCTTTTTTTTGGTCATGGGGCTTGAACTCTGGGCCTGAGCGCTGTCCCTCAGCTCTTCAGCTCAATGGGAGTGTTCTACTACTTGAGCCACAGTGCCACTTCTGGCTTTCTGTGACTAATTGGAAATAAGAGTCTCATGGACTTTCCTGCCCAGGCTGGCTTTGAACTGTGCTCCTCAAATCTCAGCCTCCTGAGTAGCTAGGATTATAAGCATGAGCCACCGGCACCCGGTTTGGCACTGTCTTTTTAATTTAGTAACTATGTTCTTCGCTGTGTAGAAACTTTTTATTTTGATGTACTCCTGCCACAGACCAGCCATGTCAAGCTGTTTTGGAGGGAAGAAGGTAGGAGATTGAAGAAGCACACACGCAGGTACACCTTAAGAGTGTATTTTTTCTATACAGAGTTTTTGCACAGGAAAGGGCAAGGGGAGGTCAAGATGTATGTGACAAGTTGCATTCTGTAGGTGCCAGCAGCTTTAGCCATAACAGAAATCAGGAGGCCTGTGGTTAGAGATAGCTGAGCACAATGTCTAGCTTAAAGTTATGATGAGAGAAACATCCTCTTTCTCTGTCTCCCAACTGATCAGCTGTTGCTGCTTCAGGCCATGGGCAGGGATGAGGAGGCTCAGGACTGTTGCTCACGGGGCCAGCTCCCAACATAATCCTATTTGTCAAGTCTCTCTCCTATCTGCTGTGCCCTTAGGACTCTTTTCAGAAAGTTTCTGCCTATACCTATATGTTCTAGGAAAATTTTATTCTTTTTTTTTTTTTTTCCAGTCATGGGGCTTGAACTCTGGGCTTGGGTATTGGCCCTCAGCTCTTCAGCTCAAGGCAAGCGCTCTGCCACTTGAACCACAATGCCACTTGGAGCTTTTTGGTAATTTATTGGAGATTAAAAAGTCTCATAGACATTCCTGCCCAGGCTGGCTTTGAACGGTGATTCTCAGAGCTCAGCCTCTTGAGTAGCTATGATTACAGGTATTAGCCACCAGTGCCTGGCATGAAAATCTTAATCCAAGTTAAATCTTGCATGCTGGCTGAGAATGTGGTTTAGTGGTAGAGTGCTTATGCGCTCTAGGTTCTAAGGCCTTGTGTTCAATTCCTCAGTACCACATAAGCAGAAAAAGCTGGCAGTAGTGCTGTGGCTCAAGTAGTAGAGTGCTAGCCTTGAGCAAAAAGAAGCTCAGGAACAGTGCCCAGGTCCTAGACTGGCAAAAACAAACAAAAGAAACGAACCTTGTATGCCAACCAGATGTAGTTGGCATTATCCATTGTCCTCCGGCATGTGTGTGTATGTGCGCGTGCGCACACACATGCATGGCGGTCCTGGGGTTTGAACTCAGGGCTTGGGTGCTGTCCCTGAGTTTTTTTGCTCAAGGCTAGTGCTCTATCACCACGGTTTCACTTCCAGCTTCTTTGGTACTTCACTGGAGGTAATAGTCTTACAGACTTTGCTGCCTGGGCTGGCTTTGAACTGTGATCTTCAGATCTCTGCATCCTGAGTTAGGCTCTGTGACTCAAGTGGTATGCATCTTGAGCTGAAGAGCTCAGGGACAGCACCCAGGTCCAGAGTTCAAGCCCCATGACTGACGAGGAAAAAAAAAGTTCTCACAGACTTTTCTGCCTCAGCTGGTTTTGAACCATGATTCTCAGATCTGTTTCCTGAGAAGCTAAGATTATAGGCGTGTACTACCAGAGCCTAGGTGTTGAAGAAAGTGTTGAACAAGTAGGCTAGGAGCCAGAGGAGGAGAGACAGGGAGGAGGCTGGCCTAGGGGGTCTAGAAATGAGGGTCTGTGCTGCTGACTTCTGGATTTGTGGATTAGGTAAGGCTCTTGGCCTCTCTGGGTCTTAGTTTCCTCATCTGTGATACTAGGAAGTTGGATTCAGACTTCAGGAATGATGGGCCACAGGCCAAATATGGCCCACTAATATATCTCATGATGTCCTTGTGTCAGTCCCCTGACTGACTCTCAGGATATCTAGGTGAGTAGGTACTGTAGTATTTCCTTCCCCTCTGGGTTTTGGGAGGAGCAAGCACAGTCAGGACCTTTCAAATAGGCTGTTGGCATATGCCCTTGGTGGCTGTGATATCGGTGTTGGTTCTCTGCAGGTCTCATGGCAGACACCCAGTACATCCTGCCTAATGACATCGGCGTATCCAGCCTGGACTGCCGAGAGGCCTTCCGCCTGCTGTCACCCACAGAGCGCCTCTATGCCCACTACCTGTCCAGGGCTGCCTGGTACGGAGGCCTGGCCGTGCTGCTGCAGACATCCCCAGAGGCGCCCTACATCTATGCCCTGCTCAGCCGCCTCTTCCGTGCCGAGGACCCCGACCAGCTGCGCCATCGCGCCCTAGCCCAGGGCCTGACCGAGGAGGAGTACCAGGTGAGTTCCTGGGGCTGTTTCCTGAAGGGCTGCTGGGTGGGAGGGGCCCAGATGTAGGGGGGCACATCTGTCTGTTGGAGTAGGTGGCGTCTGTATGTGGCTTCCCCGCCACACAGAGGTCCCTGTGGCTGCTGTGATTAGAACTAAGGAAGTAGCAGCAGGTTTCTGTGGAGGAGAGAGGAAGGAGTCCAGAGTAGAAAGCAGAAGGTCTGAGATGTAGGCCACTGTTCCACTTCCACGTGATAGGGACCTGGGAAAAATGTTCTGTTTCCTGACATACATATATACATACGTATATATATACACATATATGTACATATGTATGTATATATGCACACATATATGAATATATATGTATGTATATATATAATATATATATATTATATATATAATTTGGGGGGGTAGGATCTGGTGCTGCAGATTGAACTCAGAGCTTCATACTTGCTAGGCAAAGCACTCTTCTGCACGAGCCACACGCTAGCCCTTTTTGGTACTGGTTACTTTTGAGATAGGGTTTTGCTTTTTGTTGTAGCTTGAACTCCTTCCTTCCTTCCTTCCTTCCTTCCTTCCTTCCTTCCTTCCTTCCTTCCTTCCTTTTTGTCAGTTGTGGGGCTTGAACTCTGGGTCTGGGCGCTCTTCCTCAGTTCTTCAGCTCAAGGCTAGTGCTTTACCACTTGAGCCACAGTGCCACTTCTGGCTTTTTCTGTTTAGGTGGTGCTGAGGAATCGAACCCAGAGCCTCATGCATCCAAGGCAAGCACTCTACTAATGAGCCACCTTCCCAGCCATAGCTTGAACTCTTGATCGGCGTTTTTTGCTTGCAGCTTGGCACTCTGCCACTTGAACCATACTACTACCACTTCTGGCTTCTTGCTGGTTAATTGCAGATAAGAGTCTCTTGGATTGTTTACTCTAGCTGGCTTCAAACTTCAATTCTCAGCATCTTGAGTAACTAGGATTATAGACATGAGCCACCAGTGTCCAGCTTTCCTTTCCTTTCCTTTCCTTTCTTTTCTTTTTTTTTCTTCTTTTCCTTTTCCCTCTTACGCTCCTTCCTTCCTTCCTTCCTTCCATCTTTCTTGTTATTACTTTTAAGTAGTTGCACAAAGGTGTTTCAATTCAACAAATCAGTTTATAAATACAAGGTATTGCTTTGTAGTCTAGGTCGTTCTCAGACTCAGTCTTGGGACCAAGGTCCAAGTATGTATGGTGGTGCAAATGGAAAGTGGTAATAGCAGGATCAAGGTTCTTTTTTTTGGGGGGGGGGTCCGGTCATGGGGCCTGAACTCTGGGCCTGGACACTGTTCCTCAGCTCTTCAGCTCAAGGCTAGCGCTCTACCACTTGAACCACAGCGCCACTTCCAGCTTTTTTTCCTTTTTGCATATGTGGTGCTGAGGAATCGAACCCAGGGCCTCAGGCATGCAAGGCAAGTGCTCTACCACTGAGCCACCTTCCCAGCCCAGGATCAAGGTTCTTATACCAGCCTAGATAAAAGCAAGATCCTATCTGAAAAATAATTAAAAGCAAACGGGCCTAGGGAAACGGCTTGTCAGGGCCCATGCCTAGGAAACATGAGGCCTCAGCTCAAACCTTCCTACTGTGAAGAGAAAAGAAAAGACAAAAGACCTTTCAACCCTTCTGCCCCACCTCCCAAGTTCTGGAATTACAGTCCTGTGCTGCCACGCCCAGCCTTGTTTGTGGATTTACTAGTCAGGTAACATGAATTCTTAGTATACTACAGAAAGACAAAGTGGATTGAACTCAGAGTTTTACACTTGTTTCAGGGGTAGTTTATACAAACAAAACACAAAGGTTGCCCATCCTCAGCCTCTGCAGAGGTGGCTGCTGCATCTGGACACGGCCTTCATTTCTTGTCAGTGTATTAGGTACCGGTGGGTGTGCATGCGCAGTGTATCAGGTTCTTAATCTCACAGGAATGAGATTGTGTGCTAGGTGTTGTGTGTCTGGCTCTTTTCACTGTGTGAACATCATGTCTGAGAGGCCTTCCTTGGGTTATATATGAATCCACCTTATTTTTTTTTAGTACTTAGAGTCTTGTGCTTGCAAGACAAATGCTTTGCCACTTAAGTCAGTCCTTTTGCTGTTTATGTACGCATGTACGTATATATGTATGTATTCACTTATTCATTAATTTTGTTTGTGTGTGTGTGCTGATCCTGGGGCTTGAATTCAGGGCCTGGGCACTGTCCCTGAGCTGTTTTGTTCAGTGCTAGTACTCAACTGTTTGAACAACAGCTCCACTTCTGGCTTTTTTGTGGTTAATTAGAGATAAGATTCTCATGGGCTTTCCTACCTGTGCTGGCTTTGAACCTCAGTCCTCAGATCTCAGCCTCCTGAGTAATTAGGATTACAAGCATGTGCTACTGGCCCCTGGCCATTCATTCATTTTGGGGTTATACTGGTTATACTTGAACTCTGGCCATCAAGCTCTTGCTCAGCTTTTAACCCCATGGCTGATACTCTGTAGCTTTAAGCCACACTCACTACTCCTTTTTGCTTTTAGAATAAGGTCTAAAGTTTTGCCTAGTGCTGGCCTCAGACTGCAGTCCCTCCTCCCTATGCCTTCTGAGTCCAGGGGATTACAGGTGTGAACCAACACTCCCAGCTTACTAGCTTGAGAAAAGATCACACCAACTTCTTTGCCTGTATTGGCCTCAAATTGTGATCTTCTCAGTTCCTACCTCTAGAGTAGCTAAGATTACAGGTGTACACTATCACTGTACCTGGACAAAGGGGGTTATTTATTTATTTATTGGTCTTTTTTGGTGTTAGAGATCTAACCTAGTGTTTTGTACATGCTAGACAAGCACTCTACCACTTCAACTACACTTTTCCCACCTGTCTTCCCTCCCTCCGTTTCTTGCTTCCTTCCATCTTTACTCCCTCCCCCTCTCTCTCTTCCTTCCTCCTTCCTTCCTTTCTTGAGCCAGTACTGAGGCTTGAATTCAATTCCTGGGTGCTGTGCCTTAGCTTTTTCACTCAAGGCTGTGCTCTACCATTTGAGCCACAGTTCCACTTTCAGCTTTAGCACGCATGCCCTTGCGTGCGTGCGTGCGTGCATGCGTGCGTGCATGTGTGTGTGTGTGTGTGTGTTCCAGTCCTGGGGCTTGACCTCAGGACTTGGATGCTGACCCTGAGCTCCTTTTGCTCAAGGCTAGTGCTCTAAAACTTGAGCCACAGCTCTACTATCTGCTTTTTTAGTAGTTTATTGGAGATAAAAGTTGCACAGACTTTCCTGCCCAGGCTTTAAACCCTAATCCTCAAATCTCTGCCTCCTGAGTAGCTAGGATTTTCGAGAGACGCTGATGCCCAGCCCCGCACCCCCTTCTTATGGTTAATTGGAGGTAAGAGTCTTATGGACTCTCCTGCCTAGGCTGGCTTTGAATCTTAGTCCTCAGATTTCAGCCTTTAGAGTAGCTAAGATTAAAGGCATATAGACAAGTCTCCAGCTTGATTTTTTATTTGTTTGTTTTAATGGGTTTTTCCCTCAGCTTGATTTTGAAATAGGGGTTCACTAACTTTTACCCAGACTAGCCTCAAATTATGATTCTCCTATCTCTGCCTCCTGAGTAGCTGTATTTATGGGTATAGGCCACTACATCTGCCTCCACCTCGTTTTTTTGTTTGTTTGTTTGTTTGTTTTTTGTTTTTTGCTGACCCTGGGCCTTGAACTCAGGGCCTGGGCACTGTCCCTGACTGTCTTTTGCTCAAGGCTGGCACTCTACCACTTGAGCCACAGTGCCACTTCTGGCTTTTTCTGTTTATGTATTACTGAGGAATTGAACCCAGGGCTTCATGCAAGCTAGGTAAGCACTCTACCACTAAGCCACATTCCCAACCACACCTTGTTCTTTTTTTTTTTTTTTTTTTTGTCAGTTGTAGAGCTTGAACTCTGGGCCTGGGCGCTGTTGTCCCTCAGCTCTTCCGCTCAAGGCTAGTGCTCTACTAACTTGAGCCACAGCACCACTTCCAGCTTTTTCTGTTTATGTGGTGTTGAGGAATCAAACCCAGGGCCTCATGCATACGAAGCAAGCACTACCACTGAGCTGCCATTCTTTTTTTTTTTTTTTTACTGTTAACCCACAGCAATATATACTGTGATCATCTTAGTCTTTTTTTTTGCTGGGCATCTAGAGAGTTCCTGTTTTTTCTTAAAATCAGTTCCACTATGAACTTCTTTGTACCCATGTGTGAGTAGGATCTAGTTCTAGAAGGTGAATTGCTGAATTGGAGGCTTCATACATTTATAATTAACTAATTCTGTTAAATTACTTTCTAGAAAAGCTTTTTGCCTTTTTACATTCCCACCAAGAATGTATGAAAGCATGGTACTGGTAACTCACACCTGTAATTCTAGCTACTCAAAAGGCTGAGATCTGAGGATTGAAGTTCAGAGCTAGCCCGGGCAGAAAAGCCCCTAAGACTCTTATTTATAATTCATCACCAGAAAACCTGAAATGGAGCTGTGGCTCAGGTGGTAGAGCACTAGCTTTGAGCAAAAGAACTCAGGGCTAACACCCAGGTCCTGAGTACAAGCCCCGGTACTGGTACACAAAAAGAGACTATATGGGAATATGGTCTGTTTTTCTATAAGTAGAATAAAGGATTGATCAGCTTAATACCCTTGTTGCACTTTGGGTAATCCTTTCTATTCCTGGGCCTTGAGCTAGGATAAGCTAGTATTTATGGAAATACTCAGAGTTCCATAGCATCTATGGAAATGTTCATAGGGGGAAGTCCCAAATGTTACTATATTGGGTGGGATCCATTTGTTTGCAAGTAGTAGGAACCCATCTCAAATGCATGAATAAAATAATTGACTCACATAATCCAGGTATAGCTGGATTTAGGAGCTCAGTGCTTCCTTCATTTCTCTCTCTACCCCAGTAGAGGAACCTAGGGGCTCCAGACTAGGGGGTAGTGGCCACCTTGAGCCTTATGCTCATCCTTGTAGCTAGGGAAAGAGCTTTCTCTGATTGGCTGAGCCAATTTACATGCCTCTCTTTGGAGGGGGTGGGGTAGGGACATTCCTCCTCCAGCTAGCCTTCCAGAAAGGAAGATTGGGGTTTTGAGGGAGACTAGAGCTGGGGCTGGAAAACACCACAGTATAGATAGGTGACTGAGCCCTCTGATTCTGTTTGCTGTATCCATTGCCAGCTGCCATGCAGGCCTGCTATTTGGGGGAAGGCTTTCCACAGAAGGAGGCTGTGTTAGAACTTGGCCTTCAAGACATTCAGATGAGGGTAGAGGGAGCAAAGGTGGGTGAGACTCTGGTTGTTTTCTGATGAATTGTTGAAACTGAACTACTGAGACCCATTTGGGTGTGCTGTTGGAGGTGTGAAAAATTGGTTTATGAAAACAACTTAAGCCAGACTGGAGCTTTTCAGGATCTCTGGGTCCTGTCCCCAGATTTCCCTGCCCGCCCCCTCCATCCTGGTTCTGGTTCCATCTGGGTGTTCTGATCTGGGGTGGATACTGTCTGGGGGGGAGGTGAAGGGGGACTCTGCCTTCCTTGGTCTCTGATCCGATGTTACCTCCCCTTCTCAGGCGTTCCTGGTCTATGCTGCAGGGGTCTATTCCAACATGGGCAACTACAAGTCTTTTGGTGACACCAAGTTTGTTCCCAACCTCCCCAAGGTGAGCTGGGGAAGGTATGGGGGTGAGGGGGTGGCAAATGCCACAGGAAGAGCCCCAGCTGGAGTCAGAGATACTGGGTCAAACCTTCACTGTCAACCATGTGTCACCCAGCCTTGCCGGTCACTGCAGATTCCCATATAAAGGAAGATCTCAGCTTGGTTAAACGAGGGCAGGGTGTAGAATTGTGAACTGTTAGGTGCTTGTAAGGATGGAGCCCATGCCAGGTGCTGGTGGCTCATGCCTGCAATCCTAGCTACTCAGGAGGCTGAGATCTGAGGATCTCAGTTCAAAGCCAGCCCAGGCAGGAAAGTCTATGAGACTTTTTCTTTCCAATGAACCACAAAAAAAGCTGCAAGTGGCTCTGTGGCTCAAGTGGTAGAGCATTAGCCTTGAGCAAAAAAGCCCAGGGACAGTGCTCAGGCCTTGAGTTCAAGCCCCAGTACCAGCACAAGAAAGAAAATAGGGTTATCACTGGGAATGGGGGTTTGGGGGCCTGGGGCATCCCCCTCATCAGTGGGGCCTGAGCCTCTCGGGAACAACTGTACTCCCGCGCCAGCACTCCTCAGGCCATAATATCTGCATGAGCCACTGGGATGTGGAAATGTCTGCCCAGTTCATCAGGGCTGTGCAGGCCTGAGCTTCCACCCTTGTGTCAGGCCCTGCAGGGGCTGCTGGTCCCCAAGCCACGCTCTGAGGTCTTCAATTGAAAAATAAGAGCTTGGGAGCGGAGGAAGGTTCTGGAGGACGGGTTTGGGGGAAGCACGTGACCAGGCCTGTGGCTTCCTTTTGTTCCCCTGCAGGAGAAGCTGGAATGTGTGGTCCTGTGCAGCGTGGCTGCCCAACAGTATCCAGAAGAAGTCAGGAGGCTCTGGCAGAACTGTGGGGACCTCATGTTCTCTTTGGAGCCAAGGCTTCGACACCTTGGGCTGGGGAAGGAGGTGAGGGCTACAAGCGACTGATAAGCTATCTTCTGTAGCTTGTCTCAGTTTTGCCATCTGCAAAGTGGGAAACAGGCAAGATGGACTGAATACCTACATCTGACCTCCCAGGATGCTGTGTGCACAGGAGAGGAAATCTGGGAGAGGGAGGGCCCTGGGGAAGGAGGTGTTAGGGAAGGAAGGCTCCCGGGCCTCTGGTCTTTGGAGGCAACTTGGGCTGTGCAGGGTTAGACAAGAAAGCCTGAAGGGTGGACCAGCCAGAGAGGAGAGACCCAAAATGAGCATCTACTTGTTTCTTTGTTTTGTATCTTTCTTCCCTGGAAAGAGCTGGAGGAGGCAGGATGGAGGCTGCTGGGTGGAGGCCCGGGGAGCCTGGGAAGGAGGCTGGCCACCACCTGCTGGGCAGCCCCTCCTGCCCTCCATTAACTCACCTCCCCCCACTTCACCAACAGGGAGTCACCACCTATTTCTCTGAGAATTGTACCATGGAAGATGCCAAACTGGCCCAAGACTTTCTGGACTCCCAGGTTTGGGCATTGGGCCTCAGGGTGGTAGTTTGGTGGGACCCCTACTCCTGGTCCCTCACCATTGGCCTGCTTTTGGGTCCCAGCTTGAACCCAGAGTCAGAGCATCTTGGGTCCATGGGGTAGAAAGGACCTGGGGATCCTTTGACATCACGGATGTGGGAGGCTGGAGCTGCCTCGGCTTTTAAGGCCTGAGACAGCTCGGGGCAGGATGAAACAGCAAGAGCCACATCTCTAGCTGGGGCTCTGGGCCTGTGTGTTGCTCAGTAGCCAATGAGCTGCTTTTCTGTGGACAATCGCTGTGGCCCTTGGATGTCACACGATGCATGGCTTGGTTGAGTCAGTGGTTAGCAGAAGTCAGTGCTCAGTGTACTGAGCCAAGCAGAACGCTTAGCCCTTGCCACTTGCCCTGTCTTACAGCAGATTCAGGAAGCCTCCATGGAGGCCCCGGCCTGCTTTACCTCCCTTGCTGTCTCTCCTCTGGACCTCACTGTCCCCCAAATCCTGTCCCTATCTTTTCCAGAACCTCAGTGCCTACAATACGCGGCTATTCAAGGAGGTCGACCGGGATGGGAAGACCTCCTATGAGGTGCGGCTGGCGTCCATGCTCTACAAAGGTGAGTCCAGGCCCCTCGAGTCCTCCCTGGCTTCCCCAGACCTGGATGGCTCAGGCCACCAGCTGAGCCGCCCCAAAAGAAAGAGAGTCCTGTCCCCGTTGTTCCTGCATACAGCCTCGAGTGGCTGTAGTCTCCATTTGGGGCCTTTCAGTGTCCTGGGATCCAATCCAAATCAAAGACTTGGTTTGCCTTTCTTGGTCTCAGGGCCACTCTAAGCCAGGGAATGAGGTCAGCCCCTCCCAAGCTCCCCCAGGCTTAACGTAGTAGCAGTGTGTGGTGGGGGAGGGAATTCTGGATTGGATGCTGGATGGAAATCACACACACACACACACACACACACACACGATTGGATGCTGGATGGAAATCACACACACACACACACACACACCCTCAGCTCCTCAAGGCACACACACACACACACACACACACACCCCTCAGCTCCTCAAGGCACACACACACACACACACACCCCTCAGCTCCTCAAGGTACACACACACACACACACACACACACACACACACACACACACACACACACACACACACACACACACACACACACACACACACACACACACACACACACACACACACACACACACACACACACACACACACACACACACACACACACACACCCCTCAGCTCCTCAAGGCAAGCGCTCTACCACTTGAGCCACAGCAACACTTCTGTTTTTTCTGGTGGTTTATTGGAGATAAGAGTCTCATGGTCTTTCCTGCCCGGGCTGGCTTTCAACTCCTGAGTAGCTAGGATTACAGGCGTGAGCCACCAGTGCCCAGCTGATGTTTCTTTTTGTGTATATACTGGTAGTAGGGCTTGAACTCAGGGCCTTGAACTCGTGCTTAGCTTTCCCCCTCAAGACTGTTATTCTATCATTTGAACCGCACCTCTACTTTCAGCTCTTTACTGGTAAATTGGAGCTAAGAGTCTCATGGACTTTTCTGCCTGAGCTGGCTCTGAATTTCAATCCTCAGAGCACATCCTTATGAGTAGTTAGGATTATTACAGGCTTGAGTCACCAGCACCCAACCCCTGCTGGCCCTTCTTTTTCTTTATCTTGTGACAATAGTAGTACTTGAACTCAGAGCCGCCTACTCTTGCATAGCTTTTTCACTCAAAGCTGATGCTCTACTACCTGAACCATACCTCCATTTTTGTTTTTTGTTTTTGTTTTTGTCTTGGCTAGTTAGTTGGAGATAAGAGTCCCATGAAATTGTCTATCTGGGTCAGCTTCCAACTGTGATTCTCAGATCTCAGCCTCCCGAGTAGCTAGGTGTTACAGGTGTGAGCTACCAGTACCTGGCCTTCTGGCTCATCATCTTCACACACATACCCCCTCCCCCCTCCCCCACTCCCCCCCCTCCTCGACCCAGCACATACCCTCTCCAACCCTTGCCCTCCAGGACCTACCTCTACCCTAGATTTTCTCCCCCACGGTGCTCCTCAGCTTCTGGCTCTGACATCCACCTCCCCCCCGCCCCCCCCAGGCCTTTCATAGTAATTCCCTGCCTGCTGCTCAGAACTTTCTCAGGCCCCTCCACATCCACCCAGCCAGCTCCCTCCCATTCCCTAGCCAGGTGTTACCAGCTCTGTAATTTCTCACTTGGGTTTCTGTTTACCCCACTCATGTGCAAAGCCCCCACAAAGGAAGGACTGTGTTTCAGGCATCACTGTCTCCCCAGAACCTAGGTTTGGTAGATTCTCAGGTACTTGATGTGTAGCCGACTGTGTACTTAGTGGAGGGAACAGCATGAGCCACAGTGGGGTGATGGGCAAGCTGTGGGAGCCATGTAGTCTAGTCTGACGGGTCCAGGGAGTAGGAGGGGTCAGGACCTGGGTTCCAGCCCCAGTACCACATAAGGAAAAGAAAAGAAGATAATGCAGCCAAGCACTGGAATAATCCTAGCTACTTAGAATGGCTGAGATCTGGGGATCCCAGTTAGAAGCCAGCCCAGGTAGACTCTTATCTCTAATTTAGCAGCAAAAAGCTGGAAGTGGAGCTGTGGCTCAAGTGGTAGAGCTCAAGCTTTGAGCAAAAAAGCTCAGAGACAGCTCTCAAGTCAAGCCCCAGTACTGGCACATGAAAAAATGGTTACTTGGTCTAAGTTCTCTAGTCTTCTTTTATTGTACTTTTCAAGTTCTTTGCCTACCAGTGGCCATCTGTGGTCCAAAAGTACTGAGTGCAAATGAACCACCCATTACTTTTAAGTAACTAATGATAGCGATTGTAGCATATTGTTATAAATAATCACTTTATTATTACCTGTTTTAGTCTCTCTCTCTCTCTCTTTTTTTTTTGTCATTCATGGGGCTTGAACTCGGCCTGGGGATTGTCCCTGAGCTCTTTTGCTCAAGGCTACCGCTTTACCACTTTAAGTCATAGCTCCTCTTCCAGTTTTTTGAGTGGTTAGTTGGAGATAAGAGTTTCACCAGTAACTGGGAATATAGCTTAGTGGTAGAGTGCTTGCCTAGCTTGCATAAAGCCCTGGGTTCGATTCCTCAGTACCACATAGACAGAAAAAGTCAAGAGTAGCACTGTGGCTCAAGTAGTAATGTGTTAGCCTTGAATAAAAGAAGCTCAGGGAAGTGCTCAGGCTCTGAGTCAAGCCCCAGGACTGGCAAAAAAAAAAGAGTTTCACAGGGATTTTTCTTGGCTTCCAACTGCAATCCTCAGATCTCAGCCTCCTCATAGCAGGAATACAGGCATGAACCACCACTAGCGCCACCCTGTCGTTAGTCTTTTCCTGGGCCTCATCTGTAAGTTAACCTTTATCATAGAGGAGGGGCTATCATACATACAGGGTTCATACCATCCCTGGTTTGAGGCATGCACTGGGCATTTTGAGATATATCACCCCAAGATAAAGAGGAATGATTATACTGGTCAAAGTCAAGCAAAATGCAACAGTATATTTGTTATCCCATTACTTCTGTAACAAATTGTTACACGTTTAACATTCAAAATAATATGGGGTTTATTCCTTTACAGTTCTGGAGGTTAAGTATAAAGTTGAGATGCATGAAGGTTTTTTTGGTATCTAAAATGCCACGGGCATTTATTTATTTATTCATTTATTTATTTACTTATTTTGTTGGTCATGGGGCTTGAACTCGGGGCCTGAGTCCTCAGGCTCTTCAGTTCAGGGTTAGCGCTCTACCGTTTGAGCCACAGCACCACTTCCAGTTTTCTGGTGGTTTATTGGAGTATGAGTCTCACTGCCTGCTGTCCAGGCTGACTTTGAACCGTGATCCTCAGATCTCAGCCTCCTGAGTAGCTAGGATTACAGGCGTGAGCCACCTGCGCCCGGCTCCACTGGCATGTCTTGAGTAGTGGCCACTTTCTTGCTTCACCCTAACCTTTTTTTTCTTGTTTTTGGTTGTACTAGGGTTTGAACTCAGGGAATTGTGCTAGGCCAGCTCTCTACTATTTGAGCCAGGTCTTTCTTTTTTGCTTTTCTTATTCTTTAGGTTAAGATCTTGCTTTTTGCTTGGGCCACAATCCTATTTATGCTTCCCACTGGAGTTGGGAGGATAGGTATGTGGTACTGCACCCAACTTTTTTTATTGGTTGAGATGGAGTCTTAGGGATTTTTTCTCCTTAGGCTGAGTTACTCCCCTCCACTGAGTTACTCCACAAATGTGAGAGCACGTGACAACTTCTCCCTTCTGTCATCACAATTCCTTCTCCCCACTTCCCTCTTATCTCTTCATAAGGACCAGTGGGATTACTTCTGGGATGTAACTCTTAATTTTTTTTTTAATATTTTATTTTGAGGCAAGGTCCTGCTTTGTTAGCTCTGACTGGTATGACTTTCATTCTGCCTCCTGAGTGCTGGAATTATAGGTGTGCACTACCACACCTGGCATGTCTAATTTGTTTACTTTTGGTGCTGGTACTGGGTTTCAACTCAGGGCCTCATGTTCTTGCTTAGCTCTTTCACTTAAGGCTGGCTCTCTACCATATTAGCCACACTTCTACTTCTGGCTTTTTTAGTGATGAATTGTAGATAAAGAGTCCATCAGATTTATCTTCCCAGACTGGTTTCAAATAACCTTGATCCTCAGATCTTAGTTTCCTGAGTAGCTAACATTACAGATGTGAGCCATTGGTATCTGACCAGTGGCTCTTTTTCAATATAATCTGCTACATAGGGTCACAACCTCCGCTCTCCACTTTCTGTCCTTGTGACTTTTGAAAACCTAGACAGCCTTTCAGTGTCATAGTTTACCAATCTATAAAATGGACATACTAGTCTATACAACAGACACACCCTAGAGTTGGTGTGAAGCTTAAGTGAACTAATAGGTGTAAAATGTTCAGAACATTTTATATTATGTAAAATACAATGTTTCGGAAGATGGGAGTTTAACGCTAATTTCTGTTGGTAATAGGACATCACGGAGCATCTTAGAGTGAGCCCCATAGAGAAAGGACAGCTGAGCTGTGTACACTGGCCTTTTCCTGAGCATTTGCTCTTTTCTTAGATCCTTTTCTAGACTCGGAAGTGACTCCCAAGCTGAAGAACTATGAATTTCGGGGGAGCCATTTCCAGGTGACACGGGGAGACTATGGCCCCATTCTCCAGAAGGTGGTAGAGCACTTGGAGAAAGCCAAGGTAGGATGCAGGGGCATTGACTCAGGATTCCTCTGGCAGCAGAAGAGGCTGGGGATGTGAGGGCTGCTGGAGACTGATGGAACTCCACTCACCCCCAGGCATACGCAGCCAACAGCCTCCAGGAGCAGATGCTGGCCCAGTACATGGAGAGCTTCACCCACGGCTCCATCGAGGCCCACAAGAGGGGCTCCCGCTTCTGGATCCAGGACAAAGGCCCCATTGTGGAGAGGTAAGGCACCAGCCCTGCCTCCCCTCCACCCTTCCCGCCCACCTTCTTCCATCACTGCCCTTCTCTCCCCCAGTTACATCGGCTTCATCGAGAGCTATCGAGACCCCTTTGGTTCCCGAGGAGAGTTTGAAGGTAACTTCTCGTGAGTGGAGGAGGTTGGGTCAGAATCCCTTCCCCTAGCTCCAAGTTTACTCCCAATAATAACAGACGTGAAAAGTAACCACTATTTATCATGTCTAGCACTGTTGTATGAAGCTGACCTATATGTACCCATTTGTACATCATCTCTTGAAATTTTAATCTATTGCTGGTGACTGAGCCCAGCACTTCGAAGTACTTAGCTATGCGGCCTCCGGAGTCTGGTGAGGGCACAGACTCTGGACAGACACACATTCTGTGTGTGTGTGTGTGTGTGTGTGTGTGTGTGTGTGTGTGTGTGTGTGTGTGTGTGTGTGTGTGTGTGTGTGTGTGTGTGTGTGTGTGTGTGTGTGTGTGTGTGTGCATGTATGTGCGTGCATGCTGGTACTAGAGCTTTAACTCAGGGCCTGAATGCTGTCCTGAGCTGCTTTATTCAAGGCAAGTGCTCTACCACTTGAATCACAACTACATTCCCAACTTTTGGCTGGTCCATTGGAGCTAAAGAGTCTTAGAAATTTTCTTGCTTGGGCTGGCTGTGAACCTTGATCCTCAGATCTCAGCCTTCTGAATAGCTAGACATTGGCTAGCACCTTGTCTGATGAGTCAGACTTGCCTCCACATACCTTCATCCTCTTAGCCATGAATAAAAAAGCTGAGCATCCAGCCTGAGAGAAGAACAGAAAATGCTAGCCCCTCACCAGGGGCTTAGATCTGAGCCTGTGTGTGAGACAGGCTCACACACCTTCAGCTTTCTGCCTGGACTTGATCTGCTAGGGCCTAGCCCTCGGTCTGCTGCCCTCAGCAGCCAGCACTGGGCCACTGTGCACAGCAGCATTCCATAGCCACGTGATACTGGAAGGGTTAGGTAGGTAGAATGGGATCCCAGGACCCTGGTCCCCAGGACTCCAGCAAGCCACAGCCCCTTTGTCCCCTGCAGGCTTTGTGGCCATGGTGAACAAGGCCATGAGTGCCAAGTTCAAGCGGCTGGTGGCCAGTGCTGAACAGCTGCTGAAGGAGCTACCCTGGCCACCAGCCTTCGAGAAGGACAAGTTTCTCACCCCTGACTTCACCTCTCTGGATGTCCTCACCTTCGCTGGCTCTGGCATCCCTGCTGGCATCAACATCCCCAACTGTGAGCTTCTGGGCCTCTCCCAAGCCCCAAGATCCTATGGGAGCCCCCCTCCCCTAAGCCCCAAGGCCCCATGGGAAACCCTCTCCCTCCACACACATATACCCTTTCGCTCTGGCCACAGATTATCCTGTCCAATTCACCCTTCAGTCTGTTCTTCTTTTTGTTTATTTATTTGTATGTGTATGTACTGGTCCTGAAGTTCCAACTGGGTGTTATCTTTTAGTTTTTTCTGTCTTTCTTTCTCTCTTTCTTTTCTCTCTTTTTCTTTCTTTCTTTCTTTCTTTCTTTCTTTCTTTCTTTCTTTCTTTCTTTCTCTTTTCTTTTTTATTGTAAAGGTGATGAACTGGGGTGGAGGGGTTACAATTACACAAGTAAGGTAATGAGTACATTTCTTTTTTTGTCAGTATGGGGCTTGAGCTCTGGGCCTGGGCCCTGATTCTGAGCTCTTCAGCTCTAGGCAAGTGCTCTACCATTTTGAGCCACAGCACCACTTCCTGTTTTCTGGTTGTTAATCCTGAGTAGCTAGGATTACAGGCATGCGCTACTGGCCCTTGGTACTGTGCTCTTTTTAAACCTTGTTACCAAAAAAAAAAAAAAAAAAAAAAAAAAAAACAAACCTTGTTACCCCTTCTCTTTTAGCTTTAATTGGAGATAAGAATCACAGATTTTTCTGCCTGGGGCTGGCTTTGAACCATGACCCTCCCATCTCAGCTTCCTGAGTAGCTAGGATTATATACGTGAGCCACCAGCACCTGGCTTCCATCTGTTCCTTTTCTGTGACCCTTGATTTTGATTTTCTGTCTGGTTCCCTCACGGCCTTTTCCTTCAGATGATGACCTGAGGCAGACAGAAGGCTTTAAGAACGTATCTCTGGGAAACGTGCTGGCTGTGGCCTATTCCACACCTCGAGAGAAGCTCACGTTCTTGGAGGAGGAGGACAAGGTGGGTTCCAGCAACCTGAGGAGTGGGGCTGGATCTCAAGTGGTCTAGGAAGGTAGACAGCCCAGCACAAGCAAGCACAGCGCATCGTTGATGCCCGGTGTAGTGACTTTCTGCTGTGGGCCTGTGTGCACCGTGGGGCCTCCGCTTCCTCTCTCCACACATTCTCCCCTGCCTCCATCTTTACAAGAGATGGGCCAAGGCGGGCAGAATACCCTTGGTCTCTGCCAGGCATGTGCCCCAGTCAGCCTGGGTGGCTGTGGCGGGACAGCGGACATGGGGTCCCTGCTTGTCTTGCAGGATCTGTTCACCCGCTGGAAGGGGCCCTCCTTCGATGTGCAGGTGGGCCTGCACGAGCTGCTGGGCCACGGCAGTGGCAAACTCTTCGCACAGGTGAGAAGGTGGAGCAGCCTGGACCAGTGGCCATTCCTTGGGCTCCCCTCCCTGCCCCCACGCCCTGCACATCCCACCCAGGGGCAAACAGCTCATCTTAGGTTTGAACTCAAGGCCTGGGCCAAGCCAGGCACCGGTGGCTCATGCCTGTAAGGTACTTAGGAGGCTGAGATCTGAGGATTACAGTTCAAAGCCAGCCCAGGCAGGAAAGTCTGTGAAACTCTTTATTTCCAATGAACCACCAGAAAACTGGAAGTGGCGCTGTGGCTCAAGTGGTAGAGCACTTGCCTTGAGCTGAAGAGCTCAGGGACAGCGCCCAGGCCCAGAGTTCAAGACCCATGACCAACCCAAAAAAGTCTCAGGGTTTTAACTGCCTGAGCTGACTTCAAACTGCAATCCTCAGATCTTAGCCTGTTGGGTAGCTAGGATTATAGCTGTGAGCCACCAGGATCCAGCCCCAGTCACGTTTCTGAGTCACTGTTGAGGCCCAGGGGCTGTGGGGCTGAAGGTCCAGAACAGGCTGGGGTGCCTGTCCCTCACATGCTCCATGTTTATAACCATCCTACAGGATGAAAAAGGAACTTTCAACTTTGACCAGGAAACAGTGATCAACCCTGAGACAGGGGAGCAGGTAAGGGTGGCCTCCACGGAGCCCAGGGGACTGGGAGGGTGGGCACGGGCGGGTTCTGATTCCTGGATCTCCTTCCCAGATTCAAAGCTGGTACCAGAGTGGGGAGACGTGGGACAGCAAGTTCAGCACCATCGCCTCCAGCTACGAAGAGTGCCGGGCTGAGAGTGTGGGCCTCTACCTCTGCCTCAACCCTCAAGTGCTAGAGTAGGAACTGTGGGCCGGAAGGATGTGGGGATGTCCAGGCAGTGGCTGGCTCTGGGACCTGGAGAGCAGGGCTATCCCTGACCACAGTGTCCTGAACCCCCAGGATCTTTGGCTTCAAAGGGACAGATGCAGAAGATGTGATCTACGTGAACTGGCTCAACATGCTTCGGGCTGGGCTGCTGGCTCTGGAGTTCTACACCCCAGAGACCTCCAGCTGGCGACAGGTAGGGCTGGTAGAGCCCATGGGCCCTGAGCAGGAGCCTTCGGTGTAGCAAAGATCAGGATTTTAGGCACAGAAACCAGTCAGATGTCCCTCTACGGCAGATGAGCTGGGTTTAATCCAGCTGGTGGAGCATCTGCTCTGAGCCTCAGTGTTCCTGTGTGAGAAATGGGAGTAAACGTCTCCCCCCAGCCACCTCTCAGGGTGGGCAGACTAGGCATTTAGTGCCCCAACAACAGGTGGTTGCGTGCTTAGTACCTCATATGAGTATGTGGTTTAAGGAGCAATGTTATGCCATTTCAAAAAATAGACTTTTTTTTTTGGTGGTGGGTACTGGGATTGAACTCAGGGCCTCATACTTGCTAGACTCATACTGTGCCACTTGAGCCACACATTTAGTTGTTTGCCCTGACTGGCCTTGGATCACAGTCCTACTTCTGCCTCCTGTGTAGCTAGGATTACAGACATAAACCATTGTACCTGCTCCAAGTACACAATCTAAATCTGAGTATGAAGAGTGAGGTAGAAAGTTTGCCATTTGCCAGCCTGTGCAGTGTGGACCTGTGTTGAAAATGAAGGGAGGACTGGGTGCCGGTGGCTCACACTTACAATCCTAGCTACTCAGGAGACTGAAATCTGAGGATCTCGGTTCAAAACTAGCCAGAGCAGGAAAGTCACTGAGAGTCTTATCTCCGATTAACCACCAGAAAACTAGAAGTGGTGCTATGGCTCAAAGTGGTAGAGCGCTAGCCTTGAGCACAAAAGCTCAGGGATAGTGTCCAGGCCCAGTGTTCAAGCCCCACAACCAACCAAAAAAAGAAAAGGGAGGAGGAGGAGGAAGGTAGGAAGAACAGATACATAAAATGCACAGTTTATAATCTGGACACCTATTCTGATTCTAGGTCTTCCTTTACCAGCTGTATGACGCTGAACAAGTCACTTTAAATGGAGACAAAGATACCTTGTTTTCATTCTTTTTGTTGTTGTTGTTCAGTCATGGGGCTTGAACTGGACCTGGGCGCTGTCCCTCAGCTCTTCAGCTCAAGGCTAGCGCTCTACCACTTGAACCACAGTGCCACTTCCGGTTTTCAGCTTTTCCTGCCCGGGCTGGCTTTGAACCACGATCCTCAGATCTCAGCCTCCTGAATAGCTAGGATTACAGGCGTGAGACACCAGCGCCCAGCCCTTGTTTCCATTCTTGAGCACAAATAATATGGAGGAAGAGAAACTCCTCTGGGTGTTAGCAGCAAGTGACCCTTGCAGGGTAGGCACTGTATGGTGATGGTGACATGGTGAAGCACTAATTAACAATTAGTAGCGAGTACAGTTCATTAGGCCCGGGCTAAGTGCTTGATACGGGCTACAAATGATCTCTTTCCCCCTGGCCCTGGCAGGCTCACATGCAGGCCCGGTATGTGATCCTGAGAGTCTTGCTGGAAGCTGGCCAGGGACTCGTAACCGTCACCCCCACCATCGGCTCTGATGGACGTCCTGATGCCCGCGTCCGCCTGGACCGTAGCAAGATCCGGTCTGTGGGCAAGCCCGCCTTGGAACGGTTTCTACGGAGACTCCAGGTAACCCAGAGCCTCTTGCTTTGGACATCCCACCCCCACCCCAGCCTCTGCCCTGCCCCCCACCCTCTTAATACCTCCCAAGTCCTTCATTCCACAAGTTGACAGCTGTAAAGGTAAAGAAACCGCAGGACGTTAAGGGGAGTGGGATAGGAAAGGGAAGAGAAAGGCCACCATTGTCTGTGGACCAAAGAGGGATTCCTCCAGGAAGTGTCATGTAAGTGCCAAGGGAGAATCAGCTATGTGAAGATCTGAGACAGGAGAAACAGCAAGTGCCAAGGCCATTGGTAATACCTGAGAGAGCTTGGTGCATTTGGGATTCTCAGAGCTCAGCCTTCTGAGTATCGAGGATCAAGCATGCGCCACCAGCATCTGGCTGACACCCATAGTTTGGAGGAGACAAACCATAACAGAGACTGTCCAGGGCTGGGTGCGATGGGCCTCAGCCCCTGGTAGAGCCCTGTGGATGGAAGGTGAGTGGACATTTCTTCTTTCCTTCCTTCTGACAGGTGCTCAAGTCCACGGGGGATGTGGTCGCAGGGCGGGCCCTGTATGAGGGGTACGCAGCCGTCACCAATACGCCCCCCGAGTGCTTCCTCACCCTCAGGGATACAGTGCTGCTGCGCAAGGAATCTCGGAAGCTCATTGTGCAGCCAAACACTCGCCTTGAAGGTAAATTAATGGACTCCAGGCCCCTTTGATGGAGCCAAGCAGGGCTTTGGGGATCACAAAGGATCCACGGCACTTGAGCTCTGAGAAGGCTTGTATGGAGTGCCCCCCCCCCTGCCTTTCCCTGCCATGCTCCTTCCCCTACCAAACCGCAGGCCAGAGCCTTGGCATCTCCCTCCACACTTGCACGGGCGGGCAGGTTGGTTGTAAGACAGCAAGGTAAGGCCTGAGGAAGATGGGCAGAGCAGAGGCTTCTGGGCAGCCAGGCTAGGAACTGGGGAGCCCTGGCTCCAGGTCAAGATCAGACAACGAGCTGGGACTGTGCAGGCCAAGTAGAAGCCAAGGGAGAATTTGATTGTGCAGTGTGTTGGATGGATATCAGCTCCCTCAGCCTCCTCTCTTCTCAAGTAACAATTCCATTTCCAAAAGTCCTGACCAGGTCTGCATCGGCGCCTGCACCTCGTGTGCTCTCCCATTTCTCCAGCACGCCAAGCTCACTCCTCTCCTGCAGCCTTTTGTACATGCCGTTCCCTCTGCTTGGCACCATCTGACCCGAGATCTGTCACTCAGGTCCCCTGAGCATGCTGTCCTGACCCCTCAACACAAAGTAATGCTTGGTTATTTTCTCTTCTGTCTCATCTTTCTAGAATGGGGCCAGGCTGGAGCAGTTGCTCCTTGTTGTCAATGAACAAAGCTTGTTGGCCCATGGATAGCATCGCCATTGCTTTGTTATGTCCAGCCCTGTGGGAGCTGTTGAGGGATGGAGAGGTGGGTGGGACTTAGATCCTCTCCTGAACTGCTTTTAGTATCATTAAAAATAAGAGCCCAGCGCCATTGTCTCAGGCCCATAATCCCAGCTACTCAGGATGCTGAGATCTGAGAATCGTGGTTCATAGTCAGCCTGGGCAGGAAAGTCTGTAAGACTCTTATGTCCAGTGAACCAGGAAAATGTCAGAAGTGGAGCTAGCCTTGATTAAAAGAAACTTATGAACAGTGCCCAGGCCCTAAGTTCAAGCCCCAAGAAAGAAAGAAAGAGTGAGGGGAGGGAAAGAGGGAAGGATAAGACATGTCAGGTACTTGTGGCTTATGGCTATAATCCTAGCTACTTGGAAGCTGAGATCTGAGGATCCAGGTTTGAAGCCAGCCCAGGCAGAAAAGCCTGTGAGACTCTTATCTCCAATTAACCACCAAAAAAGCCAGAAGTAGCACTGGTGCTCAAGTAGTAGAGTGCTAGCCTTGAGCACAAAAGCTTAGTGACAGGGCTAGGAATGAGGCCTAGCGGTAGAGTGCTTGCCTAGCATGAATGAAGGCCTGGGTTCGATTCCTTAGTATCACATAAACAAAAAAGGCCAGAAGGGGTACTGTGGCTCAAGTGGTAGAGTGCTAGCCTTCAGCCCAGAGAGGCTCAAGGACAGTGCCCAGTGCCCAGGACCAGCAAAAAAAAAAAAAGCTCAGGTTCAACACATAGGCCATGAGTTCAAGCCCCAGGACTGGCATACATACAAAAACAGAGATAGTGATTAGATGAGGTTCCAGGCACTGGGTAAAATATTTTCATGGATCAACTCCCAACAGGGGTATTACCCTAGCTGGAAACTGAAACAGACCAAATATTTGCCTGAATTCATACAGCTAGTTGTGGGGGAGAGGGCAAGGGCAGGACTTGAACTTGACCTTCTGAGCCTGAGCCTGTGCTCTTAGCTACAGTATCCCTGGAAATGCCACAGTACACTCAGTGCTATGACCAAGTGGAGCCGCTATGTGTTAGAAGGAAACTCCCATGAGCACTCGGGTCACTCAGAACAGGCCTACTCACAGGGGAGTAAATAGGCTGCCACTGGGATTGCTGCACTGGCAGCACGCCAGCCAATGGGCATTATTGGACATAATCACCATAGCTCCTTGGGAGAAGTAATTCTGTGCTCAGCCCACTTCATAGATGGGAAACTGAGGTTTAGATAGGTTGAGAAACTTGCCGGAGGTATAGGCAGAGACAAGGCAGTTGTTGGACTGTAACTCCAGGAGGTCAAGGACCCTATCTGTATTACCTAACATGGTACCTGATGTAAATCTTTCTGTTGACTTTTGGAGTCTTGTGATTTTTTTTTTTTTCCAGACTGAGTTTTATTATGTAGCCCAGGCTAGCCTTTAAATTCAGGATCCTCGGGGCTGGGAAGGTGGCTCAGTGGTAGAGCGCTTGCTTTGCATGCATGAGGCCCTGGGTTCGATTCCTCAGCACCACATAAGCAAAAAGAAAAAAGCCAGAAGTGGCGCTGTGGCTCAAGTGGTAGAGCGCTAGCCTCGAGTTGAAGAGCTGAGGGACAGCGCCCAGGCCCAGAGTTCAGGCCCCACGACTGGACCCCCAAAACAAACAATTTAAATAAATAAATAAATAAATAAATAAATAAATAAATAAATAAATAAATAAATAAATAAATTCAGGATCCTCCTGCCTTAGCCTCTGAGTGCTGGGATTACACACCTGTAGCATCATATTCTGCTTGGTTTTGGTGAAAATCTCTTTCTTGGTAGTACCTGATAGGCAGGCAGTCTACCATTTGAGCCATAGTCCCAACACTTTTTTCTTCCTTTAGCTTTGTTTTTGAGGCCTCAGACCATGAACATTCTACCCATGTCTCTCTAATAACTGAGATCACACAGGCATGTGTCACCATGCTTATTTGTTAAGATGGGGTCTTTTGCTAACCTTTTGCCCATGTTGGCATGGAACTTTGATCTTCCCTGTTCGTACCTCTAGAGCAGCTAGGATTACAAGTATAAGCTATCTCACTTTGCTTATGTATGTGTGCACACACGTGCCAATACTGGGGATTTACCTCAGTGCCTCTTTGCTGCCCCTTAGCTCTTTGCTCAAGGCTACTGCTCTACCACTTGAGCCATAGCTCCACTTCTAGCTTTTTGCTGATTAACTGGAGATCAGAGTCTCATGAACTTTCTTGCCCCACCTGGTTTTGAACCTCAAATCCTCAGATCTCAGCTTCCTGAGTAACTAGGATTACAGGCGTGAGCTACCACACCATGTAAATCTTAAGAAAAGGAAGGGAAGAAAACACATAGCAGGGCTGGGAAGGTGGCTCAGTGGTAGAGCGCTTGCCTTGCATGCATGAGGCCCTGGGTTCAATTCCTCAGCACCACATAAGCAAAAAGAAAAAAGCCGGAAGTGGTGCTGTGGCTCTAGTGGTAGAGCGCTAGCCTTGAGCTGAATAGCTGAGGGACAGCGTCCAGGCCCAGAGTTCAAGCCCCATGACTGGACCCCCCCCCCAAAAAAAAAGAAAACACATAGCAATTTATATGCTTCTCCATAATCCATAATAATTCCTTCTTCTAGGGCTATTATAAGGGCTAAATTAGATAAGCTGAACATCGAACAGAGTTGGGCCCAAGAGCTCACTGAAAACTCACTGCTCTGTGGCTGTTGTAATGATTCTGCTTTCTATTCAAATTGTTCCTTACTGCTATGGTCTCTCTCTCTCATCCACCCAGGTTCAGAAGTGCAACTTCTGGAGTATGAAGCCTCAGCTGCAGGCCTCATCCAGTCCTTCTGTGAGCGTTTCCCACAGGATGGACCTGAGTTGGAGGAGATCCTCACCCAGCTGGCCACTGCAGACGCCCGATTCTGGAGAGACTCCACCAGGACCCCGTTATCCTACTAGGCTTGAGAAATCAGTGTGGCTCCTTTCCCCACTGAGTCACCTTGTGCTGTTATGTGTAATTGGCAGGAGCTGGGACTTTGGTGCTACCTCAGCAGAGGGAGGTGACACTAATTGCTCCTGTCAGGACTTTCCAATTTACTGAGTGCTTCCCCTCTGCTGCTTGATCGCACTGCCATCTGTGGAGCGAGCACATCAGGGCCTCTAGTCCAGTTTTCAGATGAGGAAGTGGTAGTTCTGAGATGTGACTGGTCTAGATCCCGCTGGTGGTATGTGACAGAGCCAGGGCTTAAAAACGCTCTCACCAAATCCAATGCTCTTCATGTATTACTTTTATAAGCAGAAAAAAATAAATAATCTGAAACCATCACCAACCAACCTTGCATTGCATTTTGTGATCTTCCTGGTTTTTTTGTTTTGTTTTGTTTTGTTTTTTTAAGGATCCTCAGATCTCAGCCTCCTGAGTAGCTAGGATTACAGGTGTGAGCCATTGGCTCCTGATTCCTCCTGGACTCTGGGGAAAACGGTGTAATCAAAACCTGGGAAGAGGGCCGGGCGCTGGTGGCTCACGCCTGTAATCCTAGCTACTCAGGAGGCTGAGATCTGAGGATCGCGGTTCAAAGCCAGCCGGGGCAGGAGAGACTGTGAGACTCCTATCTCCAATAAACCACCAGAAAACCGGAAGTGGCGCTGTAGCTCAAGTGGTAGAGCGCTTGCCTTGAGCTGAAGAGCTAAGGGACAACGCCCAGGCCCAGAGTTCAAGCCCCACGACTGACAAAAAAAAAAAAAAAACCTGGGGAGAGGGCAGAGGTCACTTTTGTCTTCTAGTCCACAAGGATCTTGACATCCTCTCTAAAGGAGGATGCACAGTCACAGCATGCTTGTAGTCCACTTTTATGGCATTTCCCCTGATTAAAAAAACTTGATGGGGCTGGGAAGGTGGCTCAGTGGTAGAGTGCTTGCCTTGTATGCATGAGGCCCTGGGTTCGATTCCTCAGTACCACATAAGCAGAAAAAGCTGTGGCTCAAGTGGTAGAGCACTAGCCTTGAGCTGAAGAGCTGAGGGACAGTGCCCAGGCCGAGTTCAAAACAAAACAAAAAAAAGACAGGAAAGCCAGGTGCTGGTGACTCACGCCTGTAATCCTAGCTACTCAGCAGGCTGAGATCTGAGGATGATGGTTCATAGCCAGCCGAGGGAGGAAACTCTGTGAGACTCTTATCTCTAATAAATCACCAGAAAACAGGAAATGGTGCTGTGTCTCAAGTGGTAGAACAGTAGCCTTGAGCTGAAGAGCTGAGGGACAGCTCTCAGGCCCAGAGTTCAAGCCCCACGATGGACAAAAAAAAAAAAAAAAAGAAAGAAAACTTTACAGGAGCTTATAATTAGAAACGGTTAACTTCGATTAGGACCCTCTCCATTGCCCTTTCACGCTGGTGTTTTGCATCTCTTCAGTGAAGATAGCTTACAGTCAGGCAGCCAGAAGGGACTTGGCCCTTCTAGGGTTAACCATGAAGATGAAGCCTTTTTGGTGCTCATAAACTCTAGCAGGGGCTCTCCTCTCACTGCCGGGAAGGCAAACTACGCCGCTCTTGCTCCCAGCATGTAAGGCCCAGAAACCATAAATCAAAATAAGCCGGGATAGGGGCTGCCCCTCCGCGGGCGGCGCCCAGCAGAGGCGCCAACGCCTCCATCCCGCCTGGGGATTCCGCGCCGGAACCTTTGTGCTGGAGCTTTTACAGTATCGCCCCCCTACGGGGGGGCAGGATTGGGCGGTGCGCGGCGGCGGGGGCGGGGCAGGTTGCCAAGGCGACGGCTGGGAAGATGGCTGCTCCGTCTTCATCGGATTCCGACCCCAGCCGAGTTCAGAGGTGAAGACTGGGGGTCACAATCTTCCTTACAAATGTGCAGAGGGAGTCTGGTGCCGGGGCGCGGGGACCCTAAGCTTTTCAGGCAGCGCCAGAAATCCTCCTAGGGCTCTTCGAGCTAGTGCAAGCCGTGCTTGCCTGTGTCACGGTGGGGGGACCCCAGGCGTGGACCCCGACCTTCTGTGCTGCAGCCCGGGGGCTCTCTGCGCTCCTCGGGGTCAGAAACCGCTTCCCTCAGCGTGCTCTTCCTCCCCGGGGAGACTCGATCCCCAACTCTCCCCCCCCTCCCGCCCTCCCCTTCCAGTAACGAGACCAACTCGAAATGGCTGGACGCGCACTACGACCCCTTGGCCAACATCCACACCTTCTCAGCCTGCCTGGGTGAGTGTCTGGAACCCCGGCTTCTAGAAGAACGAGAGGGGTGGAAAGTTAGCCTGCGGTGAAACTCAGAGGATTCTGAGACCGATTCATGGCCCTTTTGTGTCTTCCAGCGTTAGCAGATTTGCATGGGGACGGGGAGTACAAGGTAAGCAGACGGCCGAGAGCGGGGTGGGGTGGGAGGGGAGCCAGAAGGTTGGCTTCAAGGAAGCTCGACTTAATCTGGAATTCACGAGTACTAAAAGCAAAACAAAACAACATGCAATCTTAAATTCTATTTTCACTGAGAAGGTGAAGAGAACTACTACATTTCATAATATAGGCAGCAGAGGGGGAAAGAAACCTGTTACTGGAGATTCTACCAATGTAAAGCCTCCTAATTTAGATAACTTGACCTGATACTTTGCTGAGAAGATAAATCCTTTGAATCCTGTGGCTGGGGCTGGGCATTAGAATCTGGAGGGAAAGTAAAGGAAGGAAAAGTGAGAGCATTTGTTTTGTTTTTCTGTACCAGGATTTGAACTCAGGACCTCACTCTTGGTGCTTTGCCACTTAAGTCAAGCTCCTAGGTGTTTTTTTTTTTTGCTTGGACCATAATCACCTGTTTATGTCTCCAAAGTAACTGGGGTGAAAGACACTTGCCACCATGTGTGGCAGTTTTTTGTTTTTGTTTTTTGGTGGTCCTGGGGTTTGCACTCAGAATCTTGTTTTTGCTAAACAAGAGCACTCTACCAATTGAACCATGCCTTCTGCCCTACACATGTTTTTGTTGAGATAAGGTGGGATGGTTAGCTAACTTTTTGCTAGGCTGATCTCAAACCACTATCCTCCCAACCTCTACCTCCAGAGTAGCTGGCATTATGGGTATCTGCCATACCTAGCTAGAGTTTTATGTTTATCTAGAGGGAATACATGGCTGGTGTCAGTGATTCATACCTCTAATCCTAGCTACTCAAGGAGGCTGAGATCATGGTTTGATCTCCAATTAACCAGCAAAAAAAAGCTGGAAGGGGGAGCCGGGCTCCAGTGGCTCACGTCTGTAATCCTAGCTACTCAGGAGGCTGAGATCTGAGGATCGAGATTCAAAGCCAGCCCGGGCAGAAATATCCGTGAGACTCTAATCTCCAATAAACCACTAGAAAACTGGAAGTGGCGCTGTGGCTCAAGTGGTAGAGTGCTCGCCTCGAGCTGAAGAGCTGAGGGACAGTGCCCAAGCCCCACGACTGACCAAAAAAAAAAAAAAGCTGGAAGTGGGGCTGGGAAGGTGGCTCAGTGGTAGAGTGCTTGCCTTGCATGCATGAGGCTTTGGGTTCGATTCCTCAGCACCACATAAGCAGAAAAAGCCAGAAGCTGTGCTATGGCTCAAGTGGTAGAGCGCTAGACTTAAGCTGAAGCGCTGAAGGATAGTGCCTAGGCCCAGAGTTCAGGCCCCACAACCCACCTCCTCCCCCCCCAAAAAAGCTGGAAGTGGAGCTGTGGCTCAAGTGGTAGGGCAGTAGCCTTGAGCAAAAATCAGAGACAGCATCCAGGCCCTGAGTTTAAGCCCCAGTATTGGCACACACAAAAAAAGGAGGAATGGTTTTTGTTTTTTTGTTTTTTTTTTAAATGTCGGTCATGGGGCTTGAACTCTGGGCCTGGGCACTGTACCTCAGCTCTTCAGTTCAGGATAGCACTCTACCACTTGAGCCACAGTACCATTTCTGGTTTTCTGGTGGTTTATTGGAGATAAGAGTCTCATGGACTTCTTGCCCAGGCTGGCTTTGAACCATGATTCTGAGATCTCAGCTTCCTGAATATCTAGGATTACAGGTGTGAGCCGCTGGCACCTGGCGGAATGATAATTTTCTTTTGTGTGTGCTAGTATTGGAGTTCTAACTCAGGGCCTTGGTGCTCTCCATTAGCTTTTGTGCTCAAGGCTGATGCTCTACAGCTTCAGCCATAGCTTTACTTATGGATTTGTGTGTGTGTGCGTGTGTGCCAGTTCTGGGACCCAAACTCAGCGCCTGGGCATTGTCCCTGAGCTTTTGTGCTCAAAGCAAATGCTCTGCCACTTGAGCCATAGCTCTGCTTCTGGCTTTTTGGTGGTTAATTGGAGATCAGAGTCTCACATGACTTTCCTGCCTGGGATGGCTTTGAACCAGAATCCTCAAATCTCCTCCTAAGTAGGATCACAAATATGAGACACTGCCACCTTGATGCACTTACCTGATTCTGTAATTCATTATCTCATTGGATTTCCTCCATTTATGTCATGAAGTAAGCATTCCCATTTTGCTACTGAGGAACTAAGTTCACAAAGGTTTCATTAACTTTCATGTACCAGAGTACATGGCTTGTAAGGCTGAGGGCAGAGTCTTTGTTGGGTGAATGAAGAAGCACAGCAAAGCCAGGCGCTGGTGGCTAATGCCTGTAATCCTAGCTACTCAGAAGGCTGAGATCTGAAGATCGTCGTTCAAAGCCAGTCCAGACAGGAAAAGTCCATGAGACTCTAATCTCCAATAAACTACCAGAAAACCGGAAGTGACACTGTGGCTCAAGTGGTAGAGCGCTCACCTTGAGCTGAAGAGCTGAGCGACAGTGCCCAGGCCCACAGTTCAAGCCCCATGACCGACCAAAAAAAAAAGAAGAAGAAGAAGCAGCACAGCAAAAAGCCAAATAAGAGATCTTCTCCCTGTAGCTGGTGGTGGGTGACCTTGGCCCTGGTGAGCAGCAGCCCCGACTGAAGGTATTCAAAGGACCAACAGTGCTGACAGAAAGCCCGCTGCCTTCCCTGCCAGCTGCGGCCGCCACCTTCCTCATGGAGCAACACGAGCCTCGGACTCCAGCCCTAGCACTTGCTTCAGGTCCATGTGTCTATGTGTATAAGAATCTGAGACCCTACTTCAAGTTCAGCCTGCCTCAGTTGCCTCCAAACCCTGTGGAACAAGACCTTTGGAATCAGGCCAAGGAGGTCAGTAACAGGAGATGGCATCCAGAAGGCAAAGATGGTAGGCACTGGGTACAGACCAGGCCCCAGCTAGAGGAGTGGACTCCCAATAGGGAGAGGTGGGCCATGACCCCTGTCCAGAGACAGCAGTGGTGGCTCTTCTGGGACACCAAGAAGGAAGGTGCCTGCCAGACTGGGATCAGGACTGGAGCAAGGAGGTGTTGAGGAATACATGGATAAACAGGGTAACATGCAAAGCCCTGCTGCTGAGGCTAGACTCAAATCAAGAGCTTGGGGCTCAGGGCTGAGGAAGGTTGGGAAGGAAATTGAAAGGAAAAGGAACCCCCAGAAGCATAAAGGGCCCTGACAGCATGGGTGCTGGGACTCACAGGCTCTTTCTTTCCTGTCACAGGACCAAATTGACCCCTTAACCCTGAAGGAGATGCTGGAGAGCATCCGGTGAGAGCCCCTTACCCTCCATGTCCTTCTCCACTTCCTTTTTTTTTTTTTTTTTTTTTTTGGGTCCAGTCGTGGGGCCTGAACTCTGGGCCTGGGCGCTGTCCCTCAGCTCTTCAGCTCAAAGCTAGCGCTCTACCACTTGAGCCACAGCGCCACTTCCGACTTTTTTCTTTTTGCTTATGTGGTGCTGAGGAATCGAACCCAGGGCCTCAGGCATGCAAGACAAGCGCTCTACCACTGAGCCACCTTCCCAGCCCCCCTTCTCCACTTCTTTATCCCCAACCTCACCCCACGTGCCCAGAGGTTAATTCCTCTACTAAACTTGCCACACTGGCCACTCTCCTTGCAGGGAGAAGGCAGAAGTACCTTTGTCTGTACAGTCCCTCAGGTAAGAGTCCTGTGCAGGTATATGTCTGGGTGTGGGGGGGTGTTGGGGAGTAGCTGCAGACAGGCCCCAGGGCAGCCAGGCTAGGCTTGTACATGTCTGTTCTCTGTGTTGCCCAGGTTTCTGCAGTTGGACCTGAATGAAATGGAGCCATTTGTGAACCAGCACAAGTCCAAGTCCATCAAGCGGCAGGTAATGCTGCATGTGTGTAACTGTTGTGTGTGTACGTGCTGTTGGAGCTTGAACTCAGGGCCTGAGCACTGTCCCTTAGCTTTTCCCTTCAAGACTAGCACTCATCACTTGAGCCACAGTGCCACTTCCAGCTTTTTGCTGGTTAATTGAGGAGTTTCTTGGACCTTTTTGCCTGGGCTGGCTTTGAACCATGATGATCAGATCTCAGTCTCCTGATGCCTAGTTTTCTTTTTCAATGTGATGATCACACAGGTGTAACTAATTCATCCAAAGAAAACATTTTGAAGAGGTGACATTGTGCAAAAAATGTACTCTTTACCTGACTTATGTAACTGTAACCCCTCTGTACATCACTTTTTCTTTTCTTTTCTTTTTTTTTTTGGTCAGACATGGAGCTTGAACTCTGGGCCTGGGCTCTATCCCTCAGCTCTTCAGCTCAAGGCTAGCACTCTACCTCTTGAACTACAACACCACTTCTGGCTTTTTCTGCTTATGTGGTGCTGAGGAATCGAACCCAGGGCCTCATGCATGCAAGGCAAGCACTCTATCACTGAGCCACCTTCCCAGCCCCTATCACTTTTATAATAACAATTAAAAAAAAGAAAAAGAGCCAGGTACTGGTGGCTCACACCTGTATTAATCCTAGCTACTCAGGAAGCTGAGATCTTATAGTCATGGTTCTAAGCCAGCCAGTGCTCTTATCTCCAATTAATCACAAAAAGAGTCAGAAGTGGCACTGTGGCTCAAGTGGTAGACTGCTAGCCTTGAAAAAGGAGCCCAGGGACAGTACCCAGATCTAGAATTCATGCCCCAGGACTGGAAAGAGAGAGAGAGAGAAAAAGAGAGAGAGAAGAGAGAGAGAGAGAGAGAGAGAGAGAGAGAGAGAGAGAGAGAGAGAGAGAGAGGAAGAGGGGGGGATAGAAAAAGCAGCCGGGCACTGGTAGCTCACACCTGTAATCCTAGCTACTCAGGAGGCTGAGATCAGAGGATCATGGTTCAAAGCCAGCCCAGGCAAAGTCCGTGAGAATCTGATCTCTAATTAACCACTAGAAAACCGGAAGTGGTGCTGTGGCTCGAGGTAGAGCGCTCACCTTGAGCTGAAGAGCATAGGGACAGCGTCCAGGCCCAGGCCCATAGGAGACATTCCCTTTAAAAGGGCATCCCTAGCCAGGCGCCAATGGCTCATGTCTGTAATTCTAGCTAGTCAGAAGGCTGAGACCTGAGGAGAGGATTGTGGATCAAAAGCAGCCCAGGCAGGGAAGTCCATCAGACTCTTATCTCCAATTAACTACCCAGAAAAAGCTGCAAGTGGAGTTGTGGCTCAAGCAATAGAGTACTAGGCTAGACTTAAGCACAAAGAGGCTCAGAGACGGAGCCCAGAACCTAAGTTCAAGTCCCAAGACCAGGAAAAAAAAAAAAAAGAAGAAAATCCTTTTTTTTTATTTTGATGTCCAGTTATAATTACAAAAAGAACACATGCCCACTGTAAAAATTCTAGAAAAGCACTGTTGTCGAGAAAAACACCAGTGTTTGTGTTTGAGGACTTAGCCTTCTAGCATATTTGTATGTTCACTTTTTTGTTGTTGTTTTTGTGCCAGTCCTGGGGCTTGAACTCAGGGCCTGGACACTGTCCTTGAGCTTCTTTCGCTCAAGGCTAGCACTCTACCACCTGAGCCACAGTACCACATCTGTCTTTTTCTGAGCAGTTTATTGGAGATAAGAGTCTCATGGACTTTTTATTTCATACTTCAGAGCTAGCCTCCTAAGTAGCTAGGATTACAGACATGAGCCACCAGTGCCTAGCCTGTTCATGTTTTTAAACTGGGATTATGTCAACATTTTGCCTATTCTTTCCCTTCCATTATAAGCATTTTCCATGTCACTGAGACTTAAAGTGTTTTTTAAAGACAACATTGTTTTTGATCAGAAGGATAGCTCCTAAGTGACTTTTTTTATTAATTAATTATGTTTTTTATTATGAAAATACTGTACAGAGGGGTTACAATTACATGGGCATCCTAAGTGACTTTTAATGATGTTCTTTTTTTTTTTGTCCATCGTGGGGCTAGAACTCTAGGCCTAAGGGCTATCCCTCAGCTCTTCAGCTCAAGGCTAGCACTCTACCACTTGAGCCACAGCGCCACTTCTGGTTTTCTGGTGGTTTATTGGAGATAAGAGTCTCATGGACTTTCCTTCCCAGGCTGGCTTTGAACTGAGATCCTCAGATCTCAGCCTCCTCACTAGCTAGGATTACAGGCGTGAGCCACCGGTCCCTGGCCAATGATGTTCATTTGTTAGGTAGTTACATTTGTTGCAGTAAACACCATAGCACATAAAATTTTGTGACATTTCTAATGCTTCTTCCTCCTCCTCTGCCCTCTTTATTCCCTCCTGGGGTATCTGGGGAGATGGTGGGAGTGTTCCTTGAGTAACCGCTGGAGTCCTTCTACAGACGGTCATCACCACCATGACCACCCTGAAGAAGAACCTGGCTGATGAGGACGCCATATCCTGCCTGGTCCTGGGCACTGAGAACAAGGAGCTCCTAGTGCTTGACCCCGAGGCCTTCACAATTTTGGCCAAGGTCAGTGTCAGGTCTGGCCCTGAGCAAGACCCACTGCATTCTCTCTCTGCGATTCCAGTTAGTTCTAAGCAATATACGTTCATTATAGAAAAATTAGGAACTATAGATAAACATAAGGAAAATATGCCAGGTGCTTGTGGCTCATGCCTATAATTCTAACTACTCAGGAAGCTGTGATCTGAGGATTACAGTTCAAAGCCAGCTAAGGCAGGAAAGTCCATGAGACTCTTATCTCCAATTAACCACCAGAAAACCAGAAGTAGTGCTGCGGCTCAAGTGATAGAGCGCTCACCTTGAGCTGAAGAGCTCAGGGACAGGATCCAGGCCCAGAGTTCAAGCCTCATGACCATCAAAAAAACACATTAGCATTGTAAGGGCCATGTACACCCGTTACATAGATACATCATATACAGATGTATTTACTCTGTCCTGGAATACATTCAGTTTTTTTCAGTTTTTCATTGTTACTTATTTCACTGCAGTAGTCTTCTTTGCTCAGTATTTTTGTGTGTATAAGTACTTCTGACCATGCCTCCTCTAGGTAGCAGTTTGTCCAAATATGTAAACTAAAGGGTTTTGTTATTGTTTTGTGCTGTTTGGTTCTAGGGCTTGAACTCGGGGCCTGGGCCCTGTCCCTAAACTTTGTTGTTCAAGGCTAGCACCACTTTGAGCCATAGCTCCACTTGCGATTTTCTAGTGGTTAATTGGAGATAAGGGTCTCAGGGACTTTCCTGCTTGGGCTAGCTTCAAACCTCCATCCTCAGATCTCAGTCTCCTGGGTAGCTAGGATTCCTAAAAGGTTTTTTGTTTTTGTTTTTTTTTGGGTCCGGTCATGGGTCCTGAACTCTGGGCCTGGGCGCTATCCCTCAGCTCTTCAGCTCAAGGCTGGCACTCTACCACTTGAGCCACAGCACCACTTCCAGCTTTTTTTCTTTTTGCTTATGTGGTGCTGAGGAATTGAACCCAGGGCCTCATGCATGCAAGGTGGCATGAGCCACCTTCCTAGCCCTTCCTAAAAGGTTTTTTTGTTTGTTTGTTTTACATAATGCCAAGCTTCCCTCCAACACAGAATGAGTGAGGAGATTAGGACTTCAGACAAGGAACATACCAGGGAGGGACTGTGCTCTGAGAAGTCAAGATGTTTGTGCCCTTTCTTTTTTTTTTTTTTTTTTTGAGTCCGGTCTTGGGGCCTGAACTCTGGGCCTGGACGCTGTCCCTCAGCTCTTCAGCTCAAGGCTAGCGCTCTACCACTTGAGCCACAGTGCCACTTCCAGCTTTTTTCTTTTTGCTTATGTGGTGCTGAGGAATCGAACCCAGGGCCTCAGGCATGCAAGGCAAGCGCTCTACCAATGAGCCACTTTCCCAGCCCTTTGTGCCCTTTCTTTACAGATGAGCCTCCCCAGCGTCCCTGTCTTCCTGGAGGTTTCTGGCCAATTTGATGTGGAGTTCCGGCTTGCAGCCGCCTGTCGCAATGGAAGCATCTATATCCTGAGAAGGTAGCTATGTCAGGAGTGTGGGGAATGGCTTAGAAAACTGGTGATTTCCAAAGTTTGCAAGATGAGCCAGGAGCTTTTGGAGCTGGAATTTGGGGATGAAAAGAGCTGAGATTTTTTTTTGGGGGGGTGGAGGGGATCAGTCACGGGGCTTGAACTCAGGGCCTGGGGGCCATCTCTGAGCTCTTTCTCTCAAGGCTAGTGCTCTACTGCTTTGAGCCACAGCTCCACCTCCAGTTTCCGATGGCTAATTGGAGATGAGTCTCAAGGAGACTTTTCTGCCTGGACTAGCTTCAAACTTCAATCCTCAGATCTTAGCCTCCTGAGTCACTAGGATTACAGGCATGAGCCACCAGCACCGGGCTAAAGCTGTGAATTTTACAAAGAGTCTGAACCCACACATGTAAATAGTGTCTGAAAGCTTGAGATGGGAGCTAGCAAAGTGAAAACCCCCCAGCAGGGCGTTAATGCTTGAACAGTGTGTGCTGTCACAAGGTGGAAGGAACAGAAATGGCAGTATTTATCACATCACTTTATGTTGTATTTTATAGTACTCCACCATTAGTTTGATAGTCTAAACATTATTTATGGGCTGGGAAGGTGGCTCAGTGGTAGAGTGCTTGCCTTGCATGTATGAGGCCTGGGTTCCATTCCTCAGCACCACATAAGCAGAAAAAGCTAGAAGTGGCACTGTGACTCAAGTGGTAGAGCGCTAGCCTTGAACTGAAGAGCTGAGGGACAGCGCCCAGGCCCAGAGTTCAGGCTCCACAACCAACAAAAAAAAAACCAAACACCTTATTTATTTACTTAATTATTTATTTGTGCCGCTACTAGGGCTTAAATTTAAGGCCTAGGTGCTCTCCCTTAGCTTTTTTTTCTTTTTTTTTTTTGCTCAAGGTTAGCATTCTGCCACTTGAGCGACAGCTCCACTTTCAGCTTTTTGTTATTGTTGTTGTTGTTACTAATTGGAGATAAGAGTCTCACAGACTTTTCCTGCCTATGCTGGCTTTGTACCCCAAATCCTCAGATCTGTCTCCTGAATAGGTAGGATTACAGGCATGAGCCACCAGTACCTGGCCACTATGTGGTTTTAATCAGAAGAATGATGTGATATATAGATATATATTTTTTTAATTACTCTGGTTAGGTGTCGTGGCACAGGCATGTATGTATAGTACCAGAAGTCAGGGGGCTAAAGCAGGAAGATTACTTAAGCCCAGAAGTTCACTACAACATAGCCAGACCCTGTCTAAAAAAAGACAAACAAAACAACACCTTTCTGGGTAGAGGGTAGAGGAGGCCCTGAAGGCTAGGGGAAGGGAGCGGCAGGCCTTAGTCCTCAGAGGAGACATGATATTGGCTTGAAGAAGAGTGAGCGGTCATTGTAGGCCCGAATCTCTGCTTTTTGGACAGTAGAAACTAGGATGAAAAAGTATGGGGACTGAAAACTCTGCATCCATACTCATAGTATCGAATCTTCATCCATTCTGATAAACTGCCCAGGTCCACTAGCACTGGCCACATGAGGCCAAAGTGAGCCCACTCAAAGCTCTGTTAATACCAGGCTCGTACACAGGTGACCACAGTGAAGGTGGGAGGGGACAGGGTTAGAAAACACACTTGATGTTACCCGGGCTCACACATCCACTCAGTGGCAGAGGGGAAAAAAGGATTCTCTGGTGCCAAACTGCTGTTTTTATCCCACAGAGACTCCAAACGCCCCAAGTATGTCATCGAACTGAGTGCCCAGCCGGTGGGGCTTGTCCGGGTACACAAGGTCCTGGTGGTGGGCAGCACCCAAGACAGCCTGCACGGCTTCACCCACAAGGTGTGGCCTCCAGCGAGCCCTTGTCGTCCATCCCCACCCCCACCCCCCATCTGCCCCAGGTGCTGCTGGGAGATCCTTCTGGCTTCCCCTGCCCTGCAATTCCCATGCTCCTTCTTTCCCCTTGAAGCCCTGAGCCTCCTGCAACACCGGCTATTTCCCCGCCAGGGTAAGAAGCTGTGGACAGTGCAGCTGCCCGCCACCATCTTAACCATGAACCTCCTGGAGCAGCGCTCGCGGGGCCTGCAAGCTGTCATGGCTGGGCTGGCCAATGGCGAGGTCCACATCTACCGCGACAAGGCCCTGCTCAACGTCATCCGCACCCCGGTGAGCCCCTCTTCTGGGATCTGCCTCTGGCTCCTCCTCACCTCAGCCCCATCCATGCTTTCTCACCTGACCTCACATCCGGGCATCTGGGAAACATTTGTTAAGAGCTAGAGTGAGGCTCCATGGTAGAGTGCTTGCCTGGCATACACAGACCTGGGTTTGATCCCCATTGCAAAACAAACCCAAATGTCTGTTGGACTGAGGGGCATGAGTCAGGTGGTAGAGTATTTGCTTAGTAAGGCAGAGGCCCTGGTAATCTGCAGTGCACAGGGAGAGAGAGCAATGCACGTGGTAAGCACCTTGTATGTACAAATCACTCTATTGGGGAGGCAGAAGCCCTCGTTTTTAGGGAGAGTACAATCAAAGGCGACTAACTAGGAACTAATAGAGGCACTAGGAAAGCACAGAGAGAGCCAAGAGATGGGGAGGAGGACTGGGGTGAAATTCATGGGGCACCACAGAGTGAGTAACCATTTATCCACCTGGCAAATCAGATTACCAGCTAGACAGATAGCAGAACATTCCAGCCAACAAAGACTGACAAGCTTGAAGATTTTTTTTTTCTGTGTGTGTGCTGGTACTGAGGCTTGAACTCAGTGCCTGGGCGCTGTCCCTGAGCTTTGTTGCTCAAGGCTAGTCCCCTACCACTTGAGCCACAGTGCCACTTCTGGCCATTTGGTGGCTAATTGGTGATAAGAGTGTCAAGCCAGGCAGTGGTGGCTCATGTCTGTAATCCTAGCTACTCAGGACGTTGAGATCTGAGATCATAATTTGAAGCTAGCCTGTGCAGGAAAGTCCTTGAGACTCATCTCCAAAGCTAAAAATCGAGTTGTGGCTCAAGTGATAGAGTGCTAGTCTTGAGCAAAAGCAGCTCAGGGACAGTGCCCAAGTGCTGAGTTCAAGCCCTAGAACCCACTCCCACCCACCCCACCCTCCAGCCCCCACACAAATTGGGTAATCAGCAACATTTTAAAAATTAAGAAAACCAGACACCAGTGGCTCATGCCTGTAATCCCAGCGACTCAGGAGACTGAGATGTGAGGATTGAGGTGTGAAGCCAGCCTGGGGGAGGGAAAGTCCATGAGACTCTGATCTCCAATTAACCACCTGAAAACCAGATGTAGAGCTGTGGCTCATAATGTTAGAGCACCAGCCTTGAGCAAAAGAGCTCGGGGACAGCATCCAGGCCCTGAGTTTAAACTCCACAAGTGATAAAACCATACCAAACCAAAACTTAAGAAATTTCAGAGTGTATCAGATGTAAGCGTGGTTTGTATGTTTGTGTGTATACATTGTCTTGGGCCTAAATATAAAATCAAAGAGCAACTGGTTTGGGACTTGGGAGGGCAGGGGATGGGGATAGGTAAAAAGGTGAATGTGGATCATTTCTGAAAGGCTGATGTGATATGACAAACAGGAGGACAAAAGCCATCAGAGGTTTTTTGGGGGGAGGGGCTGTTTTCTTCTTTTCCTTTTGGAGGTACTGGTGTTTGCACTCAGGACCTTGTGTTTGCTAAGCGGGTACTTTATCACTTCAACTATGCCCCCAGCTGGAGGCTTGGAGCTTTGAAAGGCAGCAGAGACAACTGGGGACCAATTAGGAGACTACCCTAAAAGAGCGGACCAGTGAGGTGTATTCTAGAACTTTGGCAGTGGCAGTGAGGTTGAAGGGGAGATGGCAAATAGAGGAAATATTTCCAAGTGTGCCCCTGGGCTTCCTCTCATGAGATCTTACATTCTTCTTCCCTCTCCCACTCCCCCATCTTCTTTCCCCTCCAAGATGTTCCCCTAATTAAACTCCAGTCTCTCCACATAGGACGCTGTGACTAGCCTTTGCTTCGGCCGCTATGGGCGGGAGGACAACACCCTCATCATGACCACGAAAGGTGGGGGACTCAGAGCTGGCATTGGAGTTGGTGTGAAGGGGGCAGGCTGGGAAAAGAGGAGGAGGATGTGATGCTGAAACATAGGCAGACCCACATGTAGAAAGCTAGACCTGCACGGGGCTGGCCCACTATCACGGCTCATTAGTAACAGGTTAATTCCCACTGTCCAGGGCCGAATCCTGGTCTGGCAGGTGTCCAGTTCACGCCAATATCCACAGCACTTGCCACAGGATTCCATAAAATAGCTGCTAGGGGCTGGGAAGGTGGCTCAGTGGTAGAGCGCTTGCCTTGCATGCCTGAGGCCCTGGGTTCAATTCCTCAGCACCACATAAGCAAAAAGAAAAAAGCCGGAAGTGGCGCTGTGGCTCAAGTGCTAGAGCGCTAGCCTTGAGCTGAAGAGCTGAGGGACAGCAACCAGGCCCAGAGTTCAGGCCCCACGACCAGACCCAAAAAAAAAAAAAAAAAAAAAAAAAAGCTGCTAAATGATCGCTTCACTCCCAGAATCAGTTTTGTGATGAAGACAGACAGAGAATTGCTCTTTATGAAACTGCTTATTTGGGGAAGAAGGAATGGGAATGGGGGACAGAGCCAAGAAGGACAAGTCTCTTTTCATCTGTTCACTTCTCAGGTGGAGGCCTGATCATCAAGATCCTGAAGCGTACAGCGGTGTTTGTAGAAGGGACGGGAGAGGTAGGCCCCCCACTGGCCCAGGCCACGAAACTTGACGTGCCCCGAAAAACCCGACTGTATGTGGATCAGACGCTACGAGAGCGGGAAGCTGGTACTGGTAAGACTCAGACCTGAACCTGGGCACGCCGAGTAAAAGCTGCCCCTGAGCACTGGAGACCTTGGCTGACAAGGCAGCTCGTAGGCCTATAGAAGTCCAAGGGCAACCTTGGAGGTCCACCTGCCTCCAAATAATTGCTCCTCAAGATGGCGGGTACCGTGGGTGAGTACAAATCCCTCAGAGTCCAGACAGGCAGCCGTCACTTCCAGATGCAGGAATTCTTCAGGGGAAATGTAGAAATTGACCAGGATTCTGTCTCTTGTCCAGTTTTCTGCTCATCCATGTATTCGTTCCCTATGATGATGCCAAGGGCCTTGAATTAGGCTGGTCCCTGCCTTAGGAGCTCAGTCCACCTGGACAACCAAGTATTATATCCCAGGGGGAGAAGGGTTTCTGTCAAGGGTTACTGGAGCACACCCCAGGAGTAAGAGATTTTACCTAGGGAACAAGAAAGGCTCCCAAAAAGTGACATTGACTTTACACTAGAAGAGAAAGTCCAAAGCAGCACAGGGAAGGAGGGGCTTTTAGACAGAGCTGGGGTAGAGACACACAGCCCTGACTTGCCATAAAACTATGGGTGCCATGCTGGAAGGCCAGCTAGCTGGGGGAGCAGGGAGGGAAGGAAGGGCAGAGCCAGCTCTCAAAGGTCAGGAAATGACAAGCTGAAGTTTCAATGCATTGTATGGGGTGGTGATCTGACATGGGTGTTAAACAGAAGAGTAATTAACTCAGATGCTTTTTTGTTTGAAGACTAAGGTCCTTAATTAAAATCCTAAGATTAAATTAAGATACTTAATTAAGATCATAAGACTAAATTAAGATCCTAAAAGATCCTATTCAGGATCTTTTCTGAGTTTGAAGACTAAATTAAGAGGACAGAAAAAATAGCTTAGAAATGATAAGTGAAACAGTTAATAAAGTTTCAGAAAAATTAGAGCATTCTGCAAGGTGATTGTAAGCTTAAAATTGTAAGCTTTTGCCAGGCACTGGTAGCTCTACTCCTAGCTACTCAGGAGGCTGAGATCTGAGGATCCAGATTCAAAGCCAGTCTGGGCAGGAAAATTGTGAGAGTCTCATCACCAATTATCCATCAAAAAGTTGGAAATAGCGCTGTAGCTCAAGCTGTAGTGTGCTGTCCTTGAGCACCAAAGCTTAGCAACAGTATTCCAGCCCTGACTGGCACAAAACGAAATAGTTAAAATAAATTGTAAGCTTTTGTATATATTACTAATATCCAGCTGTGAAATACAAAGAAATCTCTAGAAATAACTGCAACAAGAAAATGCATAAAGGTTAGGAATGTGGCTTAGCAGTAGAGTGCTTGCTTAGCATTCACAAAGCCCTGCATACAGAAAAAGCTGGAAGTGGTGCTGGGCTCAAATAGTAGAGGGCTAGCCTTGAGCAAAAAGAAGCATTAGGAGCCAGGCGCTGGTGGCTCACGCCTGTAATCCTAGCTACTCAGGAGGCTGAGATCTGAGGATAGCGGTTCAAAGCCAGCCCGGGCAGGAGAGACCGTGAGACTCCTATCTCCAATAAATCACCAGAAAACCGGAAGTGGCGCTGTAGCTCAAGTGGTAGAGCGCTCGCCTTGAGCTGAAGAGCTGAGGGACAGCACCCAGGCCCAGAGTTCAAGCCCCACGACCGACAAAAAAAAAAAAAAGAAAATGTACAAGGGCTGGAGATATGACTCAAACAATAGAGTACCTGCCTGGCAAGCACAAAACCCTCAGTTCAAATACAAAATAGAAACAAAGAAAGAAAGAAAGAGAGAAAGAAAATGTACAGGGTCTAGTAAAAAAAAATATTATAAAGCTACACAGGCCTGATGGTACATACTTATAATCCCAGCATTTAGGATACTAACTCAAGCATACATAAAAAGTATGGGGTGGCCAGGCACCAATATCTCACATGCATGTAGCCCTAGCTACTTAGAAGGCTGACATCTGAGGATTATAGTTTGAAGCCAGCCCAGGCAGGAAAGTCTGTGAGACAAAGCTCCAATTAACCACCAAAAAGCTGTACATGGAGCTGTTGCTCAAGAGGTAGAGTATAAGTCTTGAGCAAAAAAACAAGGTTAGGTACAAAGCTCAGGCTCTAAGTTCAAGTCACAGGACTGGTACAAACACAAAAAAAGTGGTGGCTCAAGCCTGTGATCCTAGCTACTCAGGAGGCCAAGATCTGAGGATTGTGGTTCAAAGCCAGTCCGGGCAGCAAAGTTCATGAGACTCTGATCTCCAATAAACCACCAGAAAACCAGAAGTGGCGCTGTGGCTCAAGTGGTAGAGCGCTCCCCTTGAGCTGAAGAGCTGAGGGACAGTGCCCAGGCCCAGAGTTCAAGCCCACAACCAACAAAAAAAAAAAAAAAAAAAAAAGGAGGGGCCTAGTTCAGTGGTAGTAGAGCACTTATCTCCTGTATGCTAGGTTCAGTCCCCAGCACCACAAAAGAAAAGAAGACAATTGGGGCTGGGAAGGTGGCGCAGTGGTAGAGCGCTTGCCTTGCATGCATGAGGCCCTGGGTTCGAGTCCTCAGCACCACATAAGCAAAAAGAAAAAAGCCGGAAGTGGTGCTGTGGCTCAAGTGGTAGAGTGCTAGCCTTGAGCTGAAGAGCTGAGGGACAGTGCCCAGGCCCAGAGTTCAGGCCCCATGACCGGACCCAAAAAAAAAAAGAAAGAAAAAGAAAAGAAAACAAAAGAAACTTAGGCTAGGTTGCAAGTAGCTCATGCCTGTAATCTAACTACCTGAGAAGCTAAGATCTGGAGGATCTTCTATGATAGGACTCAGAATGTGGCTTAGTGGTAGAGTGCTTGCCTAACGTGCATGAAGACCTGGGTTCGATTCCTCAGAACCACATAAACAGAAAAGGCCAGAATCGGCACTGTGGCTCAAATGGCAGTGTGCTAGCCTTGAGCAAAAGAAGCTCAGGGACAGTGCCCAGGCCTTGAGTTCAAGCACCAGGACTGGCAAAAAAAAAAAAAAAAATTCTGTGGTAGTGTCTCTAAAATAACCAGCAGAAATCCAGGCTTCAGGTGTTGCTCAAATCACATAGCACTAGCCAAGCAGGCAAGCTTAGGATCCTGAGTTCAAAAACTAAAATTATGAAACTACCTTCAAGAACATTGAAGTCGGGGCTGGGAATGTGGCTCAGTGGTAGAGCGCGTGCCTTGCATGCATGAGGCCCTGGGTTCGATTCCTCAGCACCACATAAGCAAAAGGAAAAAAGCCGGAAGTGGCGCTGTGGCTCAAGTGGTAGAGTGCTAGCCTTGAGCTGAAGAGCTGAGGGACAGCGCCCAGGCCCAGAGTTCAGGCCCCACAACCGGACCCAAAAAAAAAAAAAAAACATTGAAGTCCACCTGAATGTTTCTATAGAGAGACTTCCTAAGCCTCAAGGTGGGAAGAGCTAATATTATAATGTTGATTGCTTCAGAGTCAATCCATGAAGAGTTATACAGAAAGCCCGGCACTGTTTGTTTTCAGAAGTTGACCAGATCTCTACTACTAACAAATAGTAGAGGAAAAGAAAAAAAATAATGGGTAGATAACACATCCTGAAAAGGTGCAAGAGGCACCTCACCCACAAATCAAAGACGACCACGGAACTGGGCCTGCCAAGGAAGGAGCAGGGGGCGTAGGACACACGGGCCCTGGAGCGACGTGAGCAGCGTCACTGGCGTTTGGCCAGTGGTAAGAGATGAGGAGTGAATTGTGGGCCAGCAGTGACTGTCGGAACACCAAGGTAGTGCTGAACTGGTGGAGAGGGCCAAGAAATGATTAGAGCAAGAGGCAGATCAGGTACCCACAAACTGCTAGGGACACAGTACACAATGCCCAGTGTGGACACACTGCCAGGGGCTGGCAAATGTTGCTCTTTGGCCAGCTGCAGATGGTGTGAGGAATAAGACGGAGGGTGGAGGGAACCAAGGTCAAGGCCAGCGAGGCACAAGCCTTGAGGGTGGAACAGAAGGAGCCAGGCGGCAAGATGGTGAGAGAACCAGGAAGGAGAACATGGTCCAGTGTTGCCTAAGGCTGGCCACAGGGCCTTGGCCCTTCCGGTCCCCATGTTCCCAGCCTCTGAAGATCCTGCCAGCCTATCTTCCTTGCGTATCCTCCCCACAGCAGCCTGAGCAGGAGCCCCTTGCCCCGTTCCAGACTCTGCTCCGTATCCCCCCCGCAGCCATGCACCGAACCTTCCAGACGGACCTCTACCTTCTTCGGCTCCGAGCTGCCCGCGCCTACGTGCAGGCCCTTGAGTCCAGCCTGAGCCCCATGTCCGCGACAGACCGGGAGCCACTCAAGCTCCACGCAGTGGTGAGTGCGCCCGTGTGGGGTGTCAGGGCCAGAGGGCAGGAGAAGGTGACCCCCATACCACACATGTTAAGCCTCCGGTGTCGGTGTCAAGCCAAGGCCCAGGCTCTTTGTCACCTGCTGGAGTCCCATGCCCTCTGGGAGAGCACCTTTCACCTGCTTACCTCTTTTACAACTGGCCACAGAGGTCACCCTGCCCAGCTCCCCTGTTCCATACTGCCCCAGAAAAGCCCTCCGATTTGGGGTAAAGGAGTGACCCTGGGGCATTCTGGCCACGGCACAGGAAAGAAAGCTGATTGCTTTGGTAGCCACACCAACCCAAGGTGTTGGGACTGACTGACTGGGACAGGGAAGGCCACCATGACCCCGGCTCCAGGGGTCCCCAACCATGGACTGACACAGGGCAAAGGAAGAGCCCACACCAACCCAGATACAAGTGGCCTCCATCCACCTCCTCCCCTCTGGGTCTCTGCTGACCCCTGTGCACTTCCCAGGGTTCTGTGCATTTTGAGAAGCAGTTGGAAAAAGCTAGAGGAGTGCCGGGTACCAATAGCTCACGCCTGTCATCCTAGCTACTCAGGAGGTTGAGATCTGAGAATCGCGGTTCAGAGCCAGCCCAGGCAAAGTCCGTGAGACTGATCTCCAATTCACTGCCAGAAAACCGGAAGTGGTGCTGTGGCTTAAGTGGTAGGGTGCTCACTTTGAACTGAAGAGCTGAGAGACAATGCCCAGGCCCTGAGTTCAAGCCCCATGACTGACAAAAAAAAAAAAAAAAAAGCTGGAGGGGTGGCCCGATGAGGAAGCAGGCAGGCAGGACCAGGGTCCTGAGGGCCTTCTCCATCCACTCTCTCCACAGGTTCAGGGCCTGGGCCCTACCTTTAAGCTCACACTTCACCTGCAGAACACCTCGACAGCCAGGCCCCTGCTGGGGCTGCTGGTCTGCTTCCTGTACAACGAGGCTCTCTATGCCCTGCCTCGGGCCTTCTTCAAGGTACAGGACCCTGACACCCAGGCAGAGGATGTGGCAGCTGGGGTGGTCAGAGTTATAGTTGGATACCCCCAGACCCCCACCAGGTTGAGGTAGGAAAGTGGGCAATGTCTGACTCTCCAGCTCAAGACCAGAGTCGGCTCAGCAAGGGTGTCTGGGAGGTGACCAGTTTCTACCTGTTACCTTTCTCCCAACCTGAATGGCCCCAGGGAACCACACAGAAAGTTCTGGAAAACAGCGGAGCCACTGAGGACTGGGGTACCCCCAGAGCCCACCCTGCTTCCTAACTGCTTCTACTACATGAAGAGACCCCAACTCTGCCCTTAGAGCAGGGCCCAGGCTAAAGGCCTCTACATTGTGTCGTGCAGGGGTCTAGGTTTAACCCCAGACATGCCATGCGGCCCTGGTTCTCCTCTCCACACTGCCAGGATCCCAGATCCCATGACCATCCCACAACCCCCAGAGGGTCCCAAGACACAACAGAGACCGTGGGCACAAGTGCCACCTTGGAAAGTGTCTTAACACCATCCAAGCGTGGTGCCTGATTTTCTTTTCTCTTGGTCCTCAAATCTAGGTCCCCTTGCTGGTGCCAGGGCTCAGCTACCCCCTGGAGACCTTTGTGGAGAGCCTCAGCGGCAAGGGCATCTCAGACATGATCAAGGTAAGTCACCCACCCGAGCTTCTTAGAGGACATCAGGAGTGCATGTGGATAACGCCCTTGGGCTTGTGTGAGGTGTCATCCAGTTGTGGCCTACCAGCCTCTCCTCAGCCCTCTGGCCTTGGCCTGGTGGCCTGCAGTTAGGGTCCACATGGACAAGTGGACAAGTGGCTTGGCCTTGGTGTAGGGGGGCATGGTGTCAAGATTTGCGCCCCCTCTGTCATGGCGCCTCTTCCTTAGGTTCTGGTGCTCCGCGAAGGCCGCAGTGCCCCCCTGCTGAGCGCCCACATCAACATGCCAGTGAGCGAGGGGCTGGTGGCTGCCTGAGCCCCCGCCAGCAGCCGAGCCCCAGTGGAATGGAGCCAGCCACTTCCTGCCTGGGTGGACCCAGCAGAGTCAGGCCACACCCTACGCAGCCCGGCCACGTGCTGGGTCCCAGCTTCCCCTCCTCTCCAAAGCAGCCCCGCACCACCAAGGCCTGAGCAGCAAGGCAGCGAGCACCCAGTGCCTCCTCCCTCAGGACCACCCAGCACCCTTCCCAGCTCCTTCCAGAAACCTTACCAGGCCCCAGAAAGCTGTGAAACAGTCTATGTGAGAAGAGAAGCCCTGCCCTCCTCCACTTCTTCCCTGAGGCACACAGGCTTCCATCATAGGCCTGGCTAGAGCAAGCTTTTCTTGAGGAAGGCCGTGCTCAGTCACCCCTGGGGTTCGGGGGCTGCAGGTGAAGCATGAAGCACAGGCATCGATATTTTTCCTTGGCAAGCCATAGGTGCCACTTTCCCCTTGTGGCCCAGAGAAATGCCACCTTCCCCAGGACATATTTCCCAAGTCCTGAACTCAGTCACTCCCTCAAGCCTCTTGAGGCCCAGGAAGTGTTCCAATTTAAGCGGTGATACTAGAGGGCAGCGGGGATCCATGGAGGGCGTTAGAGATCCCAACCCTCCCGAGCACCCTCCTAAAGGACAGACAGCAGCTGCTTCTGACCTGGATGGCCAAAGACAACATTCCTGGAGAGGAAGGCTGCGCTAGACAGCACAGGTGGACTGGGGGCACCAGAACAGGCATTTGTGGGGCTTGGGGTGGGAGTCCAGAGGGCAGACACTCAGAAGTGCCCAGCAGGATGCTATTCTACACCTGAGAGCCAAGTCACTCCTGTGGATGGAGTTTACTAGGCAATGAGCAGAGTGGGACAGAATATACTGGAAAAGTGCCCACCAGAAGTGTGGAGTGAAGCTGAAGATTAATGGAAGCCACCTGAAGCCCCTTGAGGGTCAGGTCAGGATTGCTGCTCCCGGGCCTATCCAGCCCCCCTCCCGCTCCCCGCCTGATGATGTCGTGTGTATGGCACACAGCCTGAGCTTTCAGGAAGAAGCCAAATCCCTCTAGGCTTCAGTCTCCTCTCATGTAAAATACAGTAGTTTGACCAGATTGTTGGTGAGCTGCCTTCAGCCCTGGCACCCTCCAACCTGGGCAGCCCAACCGGAGAAGGGTGACTGACAGCAGTCCAAGCTGACCACCTGCGCCCAGTAGCAGCCTCTACACCCCAAACGCAACAACAAGGGAGACACTACCATAACTCTTCCAAGAAGAGCATCCCAGGCCATGTTAAGAGAAAGGAGGGGCCTGGACAGAAGAAAAAGCCATCCCCCACCACCCACCCTTCACAGACGGGACTTCCTGGGTCAGTGGTGAAGGATTTCCACATCAGGCCACCTGAGGCACAGCTGGTACAACAAGCAGAAGATGGAGCCTGGAAACAAGGATGTAGGGGTAGAGGGAGTGCTGCTCAGAGCCCTCAACCCACAGGACTCAGCCGAGGTTGAAGGCCTGCCTGAAAGGTGATGAGCCCCTTGTCACCCAAGCTGTGTGATCCAGCAAGGCTGGGACAGGCAGTGTCCTGTGTCAGCCACTGACTTTCCAGTCCTTTTCACCCATCAGGCCATGAGTTGCACTCTTAAGCTGTGTGAACTCAGAACAAGAACATCTGATCTGTGTTCTATTCATGATGATGAAAGGGGACATCAATGCCAGCCCCTAATAGTAATTTATGTAATGTTACACTATATGCCTGTTAGTAAGAAACATACCAACTACATCTTAGGATGAGGCTAAAGGAACAGGAAGTAAGAAACAGCGCAGGGTGCCCACTAGCACCAGCAAAGCTCCAGGAAACTGTATACATTAAGGATAAGAAGAGGACTTGTCTTGCTATTTGTTTAGAAGCACACATATACTGAGAAATATGGTATTCGTAGATAACAAGAAAGCAATCTCATTGTCAAGGCTATCCCTGCACCAGTCAGTTCTAGTTCTTTTAGCTCTGTTTTAAAATTTGTGTATTCCTCTTGCTTGTTGTCAGTCCTAACATTATCAGCTGGCCCCCTGTACTAGATGAGGCCTTAGCTTTAGCTCTCTTGAAACGTAACCCCTCTTCTTTTTTAGATGAATCAATATAATCTAAAAGGTTATTATTTATATTGCTATGGAAATTTATTCATGGTAAAGGCAGAAACTGAGTTATAAATAAATTACATTTTTTGAACTTTCAAATCTTTCCAGTTACTAATTGCCTTGAATTTTTATTTATATAGTTTTCTAATAAAATAGTTGCAATTTGATGGTTTCTCTTTTTTCTTTCATTCATCCTCTGCTTCCCTGAGGATAGTTTGCTAACAAGAATATTCTCTTTGCCAGGCATCAGTGGCTCACACCTGTAATCTCAAACTACCCAGGAGGCTGAGATCTGAGGATTATGGTTTGAAGTCAGCCCAGGAAGAAAAGTCCCATGAGATTTTTTTTTTTTTTTGGGGGGTGGTCTGGTTGTGGGGCCTGAACTCTGGGCCTGGGCGCTGTCCCTCAGCTCTTCAGCTCAAGCTAGTGCTCTACCACTTGAGCCACAGCGCTACTTCCGGCTTTTTTCTTTTTGCTTATGTGGTGCTGAGGAATCGAACCCAGGGCCTCATGCATGCAAGGCAAGCGCTCTACCACTGAGCTACCTTCCCAGCCCCACCATGAGATTCTTATCTCCAGTTACCCACCAGAAAACTGGAAGTGGTGCTGTGGCTCAAAATGGTAAATAGCACTAGCCTTCCTTGAACAAAAGAGCTCAGGGATTGCACCCAGGCCCTGAGTTCAAACCCCACAACTGGAAGAAAAAGAAAAAAGAATATTCTCTGAGGGTCCCCTATTCCCTGGGTTCCACATCTTCTTAGTTTGTTCCTTACTTGGTGAAAATATATTCATAGGTTCCTTTCCTTTTGTTCTCTTTCTGGTGGTGCTGGGGTTTGAACTCAAGTCCTCAAGCTTGCTAGGCAGACATTCTACCACGTGAGCCATGTCTCTAGTCAGTTTTTAATTTACTTAATTTTCAGACGTGAGGTCTCATATTTTTGCCAAGTTTCAACCTCACATCTTAGTCCTCCCTACAACCTCCGCTGCAGTTGGGATCACAGGTGTGTCTCATGAACTCCCCCACCTCCTGGGTTGGCCTTAACCCTTTATCTTCTGGATATCTGCCTCCTGAGTAGCTGGGAATTACATAATCAGCCCCTGAGCCTGGCTCATGGCTACCTTTTTAAGTCATTAGAGTTAAATACTTAAGGCACTGCTTGTCTGACCATTGCTTTATTCAGTTTATACATGCGCTAGTTTGGTTGAGTCATAATATTTGAAGTTGGAAATTATTTTACTTGCGGCCATGTGTCCATTTCCATGTCATTTCTACTGCTGACCACCTTTTTCAATGGTTTTCAATGTTGTGACTTGCCTGTATACTTACTGTTTGTTTCGCTGTGGGTGAAGATAGGTGTGCAGTCTGCAGTTCTCGGAACACTACTGCTGCTGCTGCTGGCTTCCATTGATGTCTCTCCCCAATCCTCTTTCTCTGTTCTCCTTGGACTTCCTAATTAAGGCTCGTATCTGACTGAGGGCCATTCCCAAAAAGAAAAGATTGATCCTGATTTTCTTCTCTCTTTCTCATATCCTTTTCTTCTGTTATCAGCTCTTCTGAGTATGAATTTTTTCCCAATGATTTGAATTCTAAACTATTTTCAGTTTTTAGTTACAGTATCTTTTCAAAGAGGCATTCTCCTCTAAGATTGCTTTATATTAAAAAAATAAATAAATAAATAAGGGCTGGGAATGTGGCTTAGTGGTAGAGTGCTTGCCTAGCATGCATGAAGCCCTGGGTTCCATTCCCCAGTACCATATAAACAGAAAAAGCTGGAAGTGGCACTGTGGCTCAAGTAGTAGAGTGCTAGCCTTGAGCAAAAGAAGTTCCAGGACAGTGTTCAGGCTCTGAGTTCAAGCCCCAGGACTGGCAAAAAATGAATATATATATATATATATATATATATAAAAAAAAAATATATATATATATATATATATATATATATGGAGAGAGGGGGGGGGAGCTGGGTATGTATGGTGGCTCATGCCTATAATCTTAGCTACTTAGGAAGCTGAGATCTCAGGATCATGGCTGGACAAGCCAGCCAAGGTAGGAAAGTCCATGAGACTCTTACCCCCAATTAACCACCACAAAGCCAGAAGTGGAGCTGTGGTGGCTCAGGTGATAGAGCATTAACCTTGAGCAGCAAAGGCTCAGAGACAGCGTCTAAACCCCAAGTTCAAATCCCAGAACAAGCACCAAAATAAATAAATCAATCTAAAATCAGTAGAGAGCAAGAGAATGATTGATCTGGCTTTTAAAAAGTGATTAAAATTTGTTTCACATGTAAAACTCAATAGCTGAGTAGAGGGCTGGGAAGGTGGCTCAGTGGTAGAGCACTTGCCTTGCATGCATGAGGCCCTGGGTTCGATTCCTCAGCACCACATAAGCAGAAAAAAAAAGCCAGAAGTGGCGCTGTGGCTCAAGTGGTAGAGTGCTAGCCTTGAGCTGAAGAGATGAGGGACAGCGCCCGGGCCCAGAGTTCAGGCCCCATGACCGGACACAAGCACTTATAAAGACCCCAGTTACACAGCACCTGTTGGCACAAACCTGCGATCCCAGCACTCAGGAAGCTAAAGCAGGAGCATGAGTCCCAGACCAGCCAAAGCCACATGATGAAACTGTCTAAAACAGAAAGAAGAAAACAAATCTGCATCTCATTTAATACTGTTAAATTTAATGTTTGGGAAGCTAAGGTCATGTTTAATTGTGAAACATTAAACTCCCTCTAAAGTCAGAAAGAAGGGGCTCCTACAATATATAGTGGACTCTTTTATAGGAGGGCAAGAAGGATGGAGAACAAAAAATGCAAAACAAATTGAAGGAAACAGGACTGTAGATTCAGAAAACTCAGAAGAATCTACAAGTAGTTGCATGTTGAGTTTTAGATGTGCTGGATATGACCTCTTTTCCTAAACCAGATATAACAGCATTGAAATATTAAATACTTAAGAATACACCAAAAGGCATCCTTATGAGAAAAGTCTCACTTTATTGGAAACATTCAGTGAGGAGATACACTGTGTTCATGAACTGGAAAATTCAATTTCATGGACATGCTCATTTCCAAACTGATGTAGAGAGAGCCAGTGGGTTTCACTGCTGAATCTTGACAAGCTGATCCTAAAACTGATGTGGAAGAGCAAAGTTCTTGTCCCCACAGATAGGTTGCGGATTAAAAAGGCCAGAAAAAGGTGTATATTCATACAAATGACCGCCACACAGCAGAGAAAGGAAATGCTACACCACTACATGCAATCATTTGGTGACAGACATCTCACAGACATAATTATTGAGTGAAAAGGTAAGTCATTCATTGTAGAATAAACTCACTATGATTGCGTTTATATAAAATTCAGACACTTAAGCACAAACATCAAACAGAAGCAAAAGAAAGAGGAAGACAGGGCAGTGAAGGAAACAACAGCCTTTAAGGAAACTAACTTTCTCCAACAGGTAGAGGAGTTTTGTTTTGTTTTTTTTTTGGTCAGTCGTGGGGCTTGAACTCTGGGCCTGGGCGCTGTCCCTCAGCTCTTCAGCTCAAGGCGAGTGCTCTACCACTTGAGCTACAGCGCCACTTCCGGTTTTCTGGTGGTTTATTGGAGATAGGAGTCTCACGGTCTCTCCTGCCCGGGCTGGCTTTGAACCGCGATCCTCAGATCTCAGCCTCCTGAGTAGCTAGGATTACAGGCGTGAGCCACCAGCGCCCAGCTCAGGTAGAGGAGTTTTATAAGTACAGTATCAGGGCTTGAATTCATTGCCTTGTGCTCTTGTTTGGCTTCCTTGCTCAAGGCTGGCCCTCTTCCGCTTGAACCATAGCCCTATTTCCAGCTTTCTGCTGCCTAGTTGAAGATGAGTCTCATGTACTTTTCTGCCCCATCTGGCCTTGAACCTCGATCCTCAGATCTCAGCCTCTTGAGTAGCTACATGTGAGCCACTGGTGCCTGGCCTATAAATATTCTCTAGCATCCCCTCATGATTAAGAAGGTGAAGCCGTGCACCTGTGGCTCACACCTGTAATCCTAGCTACTCAGGAGGCTGAGATCTGAGGATCACGGTTCAAAGCCAGCCCGGGCAAGAAAGTCCGTGAAACTCTTATCTCCAATAAACCACCAGAAAACTGGAAGTGGCGCTGTAGCTCAAGTGGTAGAGTGCTAGCTTTGAGCTAAAGAGCTGAGGGACAGCATTCAGGCCCAGAGTTCAAGCCCCACGACTGACAAAAAAAAAAAAAAAAGTGAGTTGATGCAGAAGAGGAGTGTTTATATACAGTACACAGTGCCAGGCACATGAAGTTCCTAGTGTCTTTTTTGTTTACATACAGCGATAGCAATAGAGCAGACCAACTGGAAAACAAAAACAAAAGAAGAGAAAACACCTAATGACCTCTGAGAGTATGGGCAGAGGCTGTCAGGAAGATGGGCTCCCCTGGGAGGTTGGAGGGGACAAGCCTGCCATTTCATGGGGCAGCCAAACATTATAGACTTCTGCAATCTTCATTTTTGGTCCAGCTTCCTCATCCCCAGCCCCCTCAGTACCCCTGACACCCAGAGCTTTAATGGTCCAGTTTCTCCTTCAAATAACCCTGTGCCCCATCTCACTCCAGGTGGTGACTGCAGGAGGGTAGCACACAGAGCAAACTATATGGATTTTCCCCCCATTCCAAAGTTGATGGAAGTACTGGCTCTAGGGGGCAATCTGCCATGCTTTTGGGTCTCTCCCTTTGGAAACACATCAATTTGACTTCCGATTCTCTGCTCTGAGTTGCACAAATGGTGAGTGTCAGGATCTTTGGCTTTCTGCTATTTCCTAGTCTTTTTTTTTCTGAAGCCTGCTACATTTAGCTGTTCATGTTTTTCCATAAAACGTTGAATAAACAGCTCCCAAAGAGCCAGGGATGCGGGCCTCCCCGACCGCTCAGCATCACCTCTCACAGATGCTTGACTATCCTCAGGACATGTCTGGTCCTCATTTTCCTCCTGCTCAGCTTTGTGCAAAGCACAAAGATCTGGGTACAAATCCTGCCTCCTCTGTTTACTACCCCATATTCTTGTCACTCACAAAAGCAGCAGCCAAACTGCTGCCACAGGTCCCATGATTCCATGAGACTCATACTACAGAGAAGCAATCAAGTGCTGATCCAGTAACACATGGGTCCGAGGGGGCAAGGCCCTGGCCCCTCAGGTTTCTTTGACAACCACAGGAACCAAAAACAGCATCTAGGACAACAAACCCAAAAACCCAGCAGAGATGGAGTGTGGGGCCAAGAACCACGTAGGTGCTTTATTAGCCTGGCAGAGGGCAGCCAAGCCGGCTGAGCAGCCCCTATGCTAGACCCTTCTCTTCCCAAAGGGCAAAGCCACAAGGCCAGAGCCCTGGACACAGAAGCATCCGAGCCGGGCAGGAGCAAGGCCAAGGAAGGCATCAGAGCTGTACACTGCAGGTGTTCAAGGCCCAGCTGGTTTCCCTCCTGCTGCTGGGTGGAGCGGGAAATGAGTTATCCGCCCCCTCCTCCACTCTCCTCTGCCTCCTGCAGTTTTGGCTCCTCCTGGAGTCAAGAAGCTGCAAGTCTCACGTCAGCTGTGGTCTGGAAGGTGATCCCATCCCCAGGCAATGGGGAGGCCAGGAAGGGCCAGAGCCAAATGAGGACCCAGCGGGGCCCCAGGGCTGCTTGCAGGTTGCCGCAGAAGCCCAGGTCATAGGAATGCTGGCCTCGAGCCCACTCCCACGTGGTCTGACCCCGAAGCAGCAGCATCCCGTGGAAGAGCAGCCCAGCCCCACATAGCAGTGCACCTGCCACGCACGTGTCCACCACAAAGGCCAGGGCAAACTGAGCCAGAGTTACTCTGCCTGCAGAGAGAGAGCAGAGAAGGTCAGGGGGCAGCTGTCGGAGCCCGCCCTCCCAGAGCTCAGCTCCTGCCCTCCACCCTTTACTCCCTGCCATGAAGCAGAGCCGACTCCTGCTATCAGTAAAACACTGAGTTGCCACCCAATAGCCAGCCCTAGGCTGGGCAATGGGAATACGCTGGTGGAGCTGGCAGACAGCCCCTGCCTAGGGGACCTCTTCCACCTGTGTATCACAAACTTGGTGAAGGCCTAAGCCCTGGGCCCCATGATCAAGGGGATGAAATAAGGTTTTCCCCTCTCCAGGAATTCTCAGACATGAAACTGACCATTCTTAGTCACTCAATTACATCAGTACTCTGTATCGCAGTGGAAAAGTAGACTAGCTTGTACCATCTTGGCTACACCAAGCAATAGGTACCTGTTAAATAACTACAAGTCAAGCGCTGGTGGCTCATGCCTGTACTCCTAGCTACTCAGAAAGCTGAGATCTGAGGATCCTGGTTTGAAGCTAGCCCTGGAAGAAAAGTCTGTGAGACTTTTATCTTCAATTAACCATCAAAAAGCCAGAAGTAGAGCTATGGCTCAAATGGTAGAGCACTAGCCTTGAGTGAAAAAGCCAAGTAAGAGCTCAAAGACATGTGTTCAAGCCCCATTACAGGCATACACATACACAATCAATCAATCATCAATCAACTGTAGTGTGGGGCTTTGCTAAGTGAGGGGCCAGACACGAAAGGTCACATGCTTTAAGAGTCCCTTTCTATGAGAAGTCCCAAATATGCAAGTGCTTAGCTAGAAAAGCAGATTAGTAGCTGCCAGCTCTGGGAGGATTAGAGAGGAATAGGGAGGGGCTGTTTGCTACATTCAAGGTTTCTTCTTAGGGGTAAAAATGTTCTGGAATTAAGACAGTGATAATGGTTTCTGTGGTACAGAGTCTACCTCATAAGTGCTAGGTCCTGAGTTCAAATCTTAGTACAATCAAAAGGAGAGAATAGGAGAGGTCCTGTGGATTTAGAAGAAATAGATCCTGGCTTCTGACAGGTGAGGAAGAGGCAGCAGCCAGGTGGAAACAGATACAGGAGTGAGCAGGAAGTAAGGGAAAGCATCTGGAGCCTGCACAACGCTCCTGGAAGGAAGACTAGAGGAGATGGAGGGGTGAAAAGATCTACTGAAGTCAGGGAAAATCTCCAAAGAAGCATGTGGAGGAAGCTGGGATGCGGAGGGAGAATGACTGCCTAGCAAGTTTGAGGCCCTGAGTTCACAACCCAGTACCCTACAAAAGCCACAGGACTTTGATTTTTTTATCCTAGGTGATGTCAGAGGTAAAAGGAATATCAGCAGCATCTAGACATGGCATCGCAATCAGCCTTCTGCTTTAGGTCTCCTTCCAAGCCCAGTGGCTGGGCCTTCTTCTGCCTAGAATTTTCACTGGCTCCTCATTACCCATATCAGAGTCATACCAGCCTTTGCTTTTACCTCATGGGCTCCTCTGATCTTTCTTCTCCTGCAAGAAATCTAGAATCTTACCCTGATTCTCAAAGCCGGAATTTAGCCCCCGTCTTGTGTAAGGTATAGTACCATATGCTCAGCTGAGTTCCAAGCTACCCTCTTCCTCCATAAATGACACTGAGACTTGGTCTCCAGGGCACTGCCAGGACCAGCAGGAAATCCCACCTCCCACTACAAAGGGCTTGACTCCTCTAAGGGCCTCTGCCTCCCTGCCTCCCTGCCTCCACACCTGTGAGCAACATGAGCCAGGGCAGCAGCAGGAGGGCAGCAGTGTGGAGGGCCGAGTGAGCCCGCAGCAGGGCTGACAGGGCAGGACCCAGAAGCACCGAGACGTGGAGCAGGACACCCCCAGCATGGAGCAGCAGGCACAGGAAGGGCCGGTAGTTCCGGAAGCCCACACAGCGGCCCAGCAGACGGCAGTGATGGTCCCGACGCAGGATGCAGACCCGACAGGCAGAGCAATGCCCACTGCGCGGTGGCACCTGGCTTTGGCACTGGTAGCAGTAACTGCAAGAAAAGACCACCAAAGGTCAGTACCCCAAGCATCTCTGAATGCCCCAGATTATGCCCAGGGTCAGTCCCAGAGCCTCTCCTGAGGAAGCAAAAATAACCACCTGCCTTCATCAAGCCTAAAGATTTCCCAAGGTCTGAGGTGGCTTCCACCTGAGTCTTAATAAGGTCTTTTTCTGACCTCTTAGCACCCAGTGGCAAAACTTTGATCCAAGTCACCGTGAACTGCCCTCAGCATTACTGCAGCAACTCCTTCACTGGTTTCATCCTTGCAGCCACAAGAATACTTTTTTTTTTTTTTTTTGTCGGTAGTGGAGCTTGAACTCTCTGGGTCTGGGTGCTGGCCCTGAGCTCTTCAGCTCAAGTCTAGGGCCCTATCACTTAAGCCACAGCGCCACTTCTGGTTTTGTGGTAGTTAACTGGAGATAAGAGGCTCACGGACCTTCCTGCCAGGGCTAGCTTTGAACCGTGATCCTCCGATCTCAACCTCCTGAGTAGCTAGGATTACAGGCATGAGCCACCAGCACCTGGCCACAAGGATTCTTTTAAAGCCTAAGTCACGTCTTGTCTTTGCTCAAAAATCTTGTGACTCCCTACAGGCCTGCATCCTTAATCTTCCCCTCTCCCCACCCTCTACCCTATGCCAGTTTCCCTGGCCTTGCCAGAGATGGTGGGAACTCAGTTGCCTCAAAGCCTTTACATGGTTTGTTCCTTCTGCCTCGAACAATCTGCCCTCAATTTCACCAGCCCTGGGATTAAACTCGGGTCCTGGGCACTGTCCCTGAGCTTTTTAGCTCAAGGCTAGCACTCTACCACTGAGCCACAGCTCCACTTCCAGCTTTTGGTGGGTTAATTGGAGATAAGAGTCTCATAGACTTTCCAGCCTGGGATGGCTTCCAACTTGCAATCCTTATTGCTCAGCCTCCTTGAGTAGATAGGATGACAGGATGACAGCCACCGGTGCCTGGCTTCTTATATTTAAGTTCTTAATCGTAAATTGGCCAATTATGCTTGACAAAGTGTGGTTAGATCTTCTGAACAGAAAGTGGAATAATTAAATCAAGCTTATTAAATCTTTCACCTCAAATATTTCTAGTGGCGAGAACTGACCATCTTATTTTAAATTGAAACTCGTATCCTCCTCTCAGCCTATTCTAATTTTTGTTTCCGCACCCTCATCCTGTCTACTTTATATCACTTGCTTACTTAATGTGGTGGTAGTTGGTCGTCTGTCCCTGCCCCTCACTGAAATCAACTCCAGGAAGTTGGAATCTACCCCAAGCCCCCTTCTGATCAGTAAGTATTTAAGCGAGGAACAGTCCTTTGGCATCTTCCATGCCAGGTTCTAAAGGAGTGCTCTGGCTCTAAGAACCCGGATGCTAACGTAATCCGGTTCGAACACCTCAATCCTGCGCCCCGCCCCCGCCCCAGGCGCGCCCCACTCACGCCCAGCCCTGGCCCAGGCCGCGGCCGGCCAGCATCACGCCCCGGATGCTGGGGTCCGAGCGCAGGAAGAGCCCCAAGTTGCCCGCAAGGTTAAGCAGCTGGAAAGCAGCCAACGCGAGCTGCAAGGCCCGGGCCAGGGGTCCTAGCGGGGGCGGCCCGGGACCTAGCACCAGCACGTAGGCCAGCTCCAGGCCCACGGCGGCGGCCCATAATCCGGTGAGCACGAGCGGCAGCCGCGCGGGAGCCCCCTCGGCTCGCCCAGCCGCCCAGGGCTGCCCCATAGTCCGGACCCATCCACAGTCGGATCGCAAGGACCTCGCCGCTTCCGCATTGGGGCGGGAATAAAGGCCGACGGACGTCTACGATAGCCAATGGAAACTCGAAAGGGGAGCGGAGCGCGCTAGGCTCTAAATGAGCGGTCACAGATGCGCAGAGCTGATTGGTCGGCCGCGCGAGCCAGCAGAGGCATGAAATCCGATTGGTGCTACTGTCCGGGTGACACCGCTCAGTCTTCGCCCTCCCGGCCCCGGGAGGCCCCGCCCTCCCACGGAAAGCCCCGCCCTCCCACGGAAAGCCCCGCCCTCCCACGGAAAGCCCCGCCCGCCGGCGCCGCGGGCCTGGTGCCGCGCGGCGGAGATTGGGTTGCAGCCTCGGTGGCGTCGGGGTTCCCGGCTCAGCACATTCTCCCCGCCACACACACGCCCTCCCCCGTTCGCCCCGATATTAATACCCCCGCCTAGGCCTATCCAGCTGGCTTGGAGTCCCTCACTGCGCTCAGGTGTCTCCATCACTCCAGAAAACCTTCAGAGCAGCTCGGCGCCTCGGCGGTTCTGACTGTGAAATGGGCACAGGGCTCTGCTTCCCACCCCGCGGGGCGCGAGCCGGGCCGGACCGGAGGGCGGCCCGTCGCCCATGTTAGTGTCCTTAGGGACATTCTATAGAGGAGACAGAGAGGGCTCGTGGCCTTCCCAAAGTCACACAGCCCCCTCGGCGAGCCGCCGAACCCGGGCCTCGGCCTATCCCAGCGCCCCCCGAATTCTGCGGTCCTGGGCTTCTGGGCACCCTCTTATCTGGTCCCTACCCGGGCGGGCGCCCGCGCCTCCATGTGGCCCCACCCACCTCCCCCATATTTAGAGCGAATCCGATCCCGGGGCTGGGCCCGGCCCTACTTAACGGGGCCCGGGTGCTGGGGAGCGTGCCCAGCCGAGCCGAGTCCGCAGCCCGAGCAAGATGATGATGGTCATGCAGCCCGAGGGCCTGGGGGCCGGGGAGGGGCCCTTCGCGGGCACCGGGGGCGGCGAGTACATGGAGCAGGAGGAAGACTGGGACCGAGACCTGCTGCTGGACCCAGCCTGGGAGAAGCAGCAGCGGAAAGTGAGTGCTCGCCCATTTCCTCGTGGAAAAACTGAGGCCGGGGAGGGTCGGCGGTTTGTCCTGGGGGAGCTCGAGCCGGGTCCGTCTGACTTTCCCAGCTGCCACTTCCCAGCTCAAGACCGCCCGGCCTGCTGCCGTCCTTTAGGGCTGGACGAGACATTGAAGGTATCAAGGAAAATTCTCGGTTTCCCCAAATTCCTGTTGCTTCCCTGGGCCCAGGGCCCAGCCGGTGCATTGGACAAAGCCCAGGAGATCCGAGTGGGGTACGAGAGCGGGGGGGGGGGGGGGGGGGGAGTGGCAGGGGGATTCAGGAAGAATAACCTGTGTCCCCAAGCCCACCCTACTCTCGTTAAGCATTTTCAGACCCACTCTGGAAAGGAGTTTGACAGGTTCACAACTAGCGAACTTGGAATTTGAAGGGAGGGCCGGGGCTTCTAGACTACCCAGTTCCAGGGTGGAATTCACAATCTTTCTGTCTCATTTGGCAATTGAGGAAACTGAGGCCCAGGAAGGGCAGAAATAGGTCCCCAAATAATATACCATCAGATAACAGGAACTCTCCCCGCCCCCCCCAAGTTAAAATCTTGCCCAGTTCCACTCACTCTCAAGATATCCCTCCCCGCCTGGGGGGGGGGGGGGAAGGAACCCTGAGTCTGCTGAAAAGGCCACAGGTCAGGGAGGGGGGGAGCCCCGGGTCCCCTTACGTAGTAACCTGATTCTCTGGACAGATGGGCACTTAATGCTGAGGCAGCTCGTTGAGAAAGCTCAACCAGGGCATGTGGGCAACTGTTGCCCAGGCCCAAGCCTTGTAGGGCACTGGGGCCCCTCCCTCCCTGAACTATTTTCACCCCAGATTTTCCCCAGTGGGGAGAGCAGGACACTTGGGTTCCCTAAAGAGAAAATGATCCTAATTTTAGTGGGAAAAAAATTAAGGAGTGACAGACCAGGGGAGAGAGGGCACTGTGAGGACACTGGACCTGACAAATGTTTGCCAGCCACCAGGAAAAGGCAAGATGCTGATGCTCTTTGGGATCTGCCACATTGGAAAATCTCAGACTTTAGAATCGGAGCACTTCCGATGGGTTAGATGACAGGAGATGAACCCCGCCCCCTCCTGCCCCCTCCACCTGAGGCTGGGAGACTGAGCGGCTCTGCTGGGCTGCCCCTGGGTGATCACTTCTCTCCCTACCCACTCCATTCAGTGCACCTGTCTCTAAACATGGCTGTGGTCCCTGGGTTCGGCAATCATCCGGTGATGTCATCTTTGCCTCTGGCTCCAGCTGCCACTTGCTCTGCCATAACTCTTGTCCCCACCCCTAGCCACTCACCGCTCTCCCAAATCCAGACCCACATGCCCCTGCCACATGCCAGTCTCTCTTTTGTCTTTGTCACTTAAAATATCGAGAGCATCCTTGATATAAACAGCCACCCACCTCATCCAACAGCTGCACGGGGTAGATGCTCTAAAAATCCATCTGCAACCCCCCCTGGGCTTAGACATGTGGGTCATTTTCTTTCTTATCCAGTTGCTTATTACAAAGTTGTCATAAATACACTCCTATATGCCCTCACCACCCAATAACTCCCTCATTCGAGACTCCCAGTCTAGGAACACTCTGTTTTCTCTTATCTTGGGCTGAGTTCTCGTCAGTCAACCATGCCCAGAAACACTTGCTCCCTCAGTATGTCTTTTGGGAGGTCTGAACTTGTGGGCAGGTGCTGTTTCAGGGGCCTGGGCTTAGCGAGAGACAAAGTGGAGTTTGTGGCTTTATTTCATCCCCTACCCTCCCCCCTGCTGCCTTCTCCTCCACCTCCTCACCTCTCCCAAGCCATTGTCTCCTTGCACAACCAGAATGAGCTTTCTGAAACAGTTCTGTCCCCCTCCCTCTGCCTGAAGCTTTGTTGACTCCCTGTGCCTCCCACAGTCAAGGTCAAACTGCCCAGACTTAACACCTAAGACTGGGCGTGACCTGGCCCCTGCCATCCCTCCGGTTCGCCTCTATCTCCCCAACTCCCCCAGCTTCATTCCAGCAGTGCCCAGAGCACTGGCCTCACAGACAGAGTAACTGTTTCTCTCTGCACATTTGCCTACATGGCTGCCCATGCCTAAAATGCCCTTACCCTGTCCTTTCCAGTATGCATAACTCGCTCTTCCATCACAGCGCTGATCAAATGTGAACTTTTCCTATCTGATTCCGACAGTCCCTTCTCTAATTCCTCCATATGCTCTCCCAGCACTTGTCTGACTAGTGTGACTCTGACTGACTGCAAGCTTCTTTAAGGCAAGAACCACACCCCCATTAAGAGTCCCATTTGGAGAAGAAGCTGGGAGGATCCCAGTTTGAGGCTGGTGCTCTAACACTTGAGTCACGGCTCCATTTCTGGCATTTTGCTGGTTTAAGTGGAGATAAGAGTCTCTCAGGGGCTGGGAAGGTAGCTCAGTGGTAGAGTGTTTGCCTCGCATGCATGAGGCCCTGGGTTCGATTCCTCAGCACCGCATAAGCAGAAAAAAAAAACGGAAGTGGCACTGTAGTTCAAGTGGCAGGGCGCTAGCCTGGAGCTGAAGAGCTGAGGGAGAGTGTCCAGGCCCAGAGTTCAGCCTCCACAACCAACAAAAAAAGAAGTCTCAGACTTTCTTGCCTGGGTTGGCTTTGATCTGTGATCCTCCCAAGTAGCTAGGATCACGGATATGAGCCTCCAGCGTCTGGCTCTGATGTCTGACCCTTTAACTGTACAATGCAGAAGGACCAATTTCCAGACAGGGCAAGAGCTTGGCCCAGACCACAGGCAGGAATCGCTGGACTGGGCTTGGTGTCGCACCAAGGGCTCTACAGCTAGTTGCAGCATTCAGGGTCTGAGGGCTCAGTAAGTTGGCAGCATTGGGCACAGTCTCAAGACACCCCCATGCCCTAAAGTCACAGCCACATAACACCTTTCCCATCTAGGATGGAGGCTGAGGCTGAGGAAAAGGCCGCTATCAGCTCTGGGAACGTGATCAAGTTGGGCCTGATCAAGTCTGTGCTGGTCAGTGCTGGCGGACCCTCCACAGCCTGTACCACACACAGTCTTCTTGGCAGCTGATCCTCAACCTTAGGCCAGATGTCCTTTCATTCTAGAATTCCACAGAGTTTAGAGAAACCATATCTCTGGGCTGGCCCTGGCACCTCAGGGACTATATTGGTTTTCTAATTTCCCTTCTGTTGCTTAAGACCACACAAGGCTACAGCTTATATGGATCCTACATTCCATTTCTCTTCTCTCAGGAGAGCTAAAGCTCAGAGATGGCAAGAGCCTGGCTCAGGATGCACGGCCAGTCAGTAGCTCAGCCAGGAGACTTGCAGCCAGGGTCTTGGGTTCTGAGATCCACCTTGATTGAGGAGCCAGGATGATGCCCCACATTCCCACCTCCAGTCCTAGGGTCTGAGCACTGTCCTCTGCTCCTAGACCTTCACTGCCTGGTGCAACTCACACCTGCGCAAAGCGGGCACGCAGATCGAGAACATCGAGGAGGACTTCCGCAATGGCCTCAAGCTCATGCTGCTGCTGGAGGTCATTTCAGGTGGGGGTGTACATAATGTGCCCAAGGGAAACCCTGGGAGCCAGGGAAATGGTGGCCACGGAGGGCTGGAAGCAACTTGGGGTGGGGGAAGGGCAGAGATGGGGGACAATGTCTTCAGCTGCCTTATGACCTTTGACACTTGACCCCTCTCTTCATATGCTCAGGAGAGCGGCTACCCAGACCAGACAAAGGCAAAATGCGCTTCCACAAAATCGCCAATGTCAACAAGGCCTTGGACTTCATTGCCAGCAAAGGGGTTAAATTGGTGTCCATTGGCGCTGAAGGTGAGGAGGGGGAAGGAAGGCACTGGGGCAGGAAGGTGAGTAAGGGACTCTCTTCTTTGTCTCCTGTATGAGCCTCAGTTTTCTCATCTCTACAATGGGGTTAATCACTCCTGCCTTGCAGGAAAGACTGTAAAGAGCCAGTCCTTAGTATTTATTGACTGACCCTTTTTGTGTGTGTTTGTGTCGGTCCTGGGACGTCAACTCAGAACCTGGGTGCTATCCCTGAGTTTTTTTGCTCAAGGCTAGCACTCTGCCACTTGAGCCATAGCTCTACTTCCGGCTGTTTGCTGGTTAATTGGAAATAAGAGCCTCACAGACTTTTCTGCCCTTACTGGCTTTGAAATGTGATCCTTAAATCTCAGCCTCCTGATTAGCTAGGATTACAGGCATGAGCCACTGGCACCTAGCTCTCGCTGGATCTTATATTGAAAATGAACTATAGGGGTTGGGAATGTGGCTCAAGTGGTAGAGTGCTATCCTTGAGCAAAAGAAGCTTAGGGACAGTGCCCAGGCCCTGAGTTTAAGTCCCAGGACTGGCAAAGAAAAAAAAAAGAAAAAGAAAATGAACTCTACAACTTGTGGGTGGAGGTGGGATGGAAAAACTGGGAGAGAGCGAGGGAAGGTGTGACATTGTCCAAAAAGAAATGTACTCATTACCTGACTTACATAACTGTCTGGTCTCTATACATCAATAACAATAAAAATTTTGAATTATAATGGATGGTTATTGAGCCTCAAGGGTTGCATACCTACTAGGTGCCAGCCCTGGCCTAGGGAACAAGAAGCAGAGGGCTGAGTAGGAGAAGCGGGAGCTGAGGCCTTCAGCGCCAGCCATAGTCTGTCTCTCACCCTCACCCTGCAGAGATTGTTGATGGGAACTTGAAGATGACCCTGGGCATGATCTGGACCATCATCCTCCGCTTCGCCATCCAGGATATCTCTGTGGAGGGTGAGTCGTGAGGAGGAAATGGGGAGGAGAGGGACGGACTCAGGTACTTTCCCAACTAATGTACCCCGACTTCACCACCCAGAAACCTCTGCCAAAGAAGGCTTGCTCCTGTGGTGCCAGCGGAAGACAGCGCCATACCGCAATGTTAACGTGCAGAACTTTCACACCAGGTCGGTGCTGGGTGGTGGTGGGGAGTCCAGTGAGGGTACAGAGCTGGCCCTCCTCCCAAGTCCAAGGGGCATTCAGGATCACAAGTTTGTGAAGAGCATCCAAAACTAAGAGAATGTAGCTGGGCTGCCGGTGGCTCACACCTGTCATCCTAGCTACTCAGGAGGCTGAGATCTGAGGATCACGGTTCAAAGCCAGCCCAGGCAGGAACTTCCATAAGATTCTTGTCTTCAATTAACTACCAGAAAACCAGAAGTGGCACTGTAGTTCACATGGTAGAGCACTCGCCTTGAGCTGGAGAGCTCAGGAACAGCGCCTAGGCCACAAGTTCAAGCCCCACGACCAACACAAAAGAGAGAGAGAGAGAGAGAGAGAGAGAGAGAGAGAGAGAGAGAGAGAGAGAGAATGTAAAACAAACAACAAAACAACAAAAAAAGGAGAACTCAATAAACCTTATTGGGGTGCAAAGGGAGCCTGACCCCAGGCCTGATCGCCCTCTTCTCTGTCCAGCTGGAAGGATGGTCTGGCCCTCTGTGCCCTCATCCACCGACACCGACCTGACCTCATCGACTACGCCAAGCTACGCAAGGTGGGCCTTTACTTCCTGCCCCAGCCCTAACCCCTTGACCTCTGACCTCAGCTGACCTGTTCTTTCTTATACCCCTCTAGGATGACCCCATTGGCAACTTAAACACTGCCTTTGAGGTGGCGGAGAAATACCTGGACATCCCGAAGATGTTGGATGCAGAAGGTGAGAGTGAGCCTTGCCTGGGCGAAGCTAGCACTCTCTACTGGTGGAATGGTCTGACCACCACACCATTGCCCTGCCTCCTCTCCCATGATACTCTGCGACCCCAACTGTCCCTCTTCTGATCCACAATAGAATAACACCAGTATAGAATAGCACCACCTTCTGCCTCATAGCCAGTCTCCTGGATTACTTGTTGTTAGTCCCCCAAACTAGTCCATCACACACTCCTGAACCAGGTTGGGGCCTGTGCTGCCTCTGGTCCCTGTGCCCAAGCAAAGCATCTAGTCAATGAAGCAGCAAACATTTCCTGCATTTCTGCTGCAGAGTGCTTTTGTGGTGTGGGTATGGAGGAGGAGAACTAGTTCTGGTCCCTGAGTTATTCATAGACAGACAGACAGACAGACAGATAGACAGACAGACAGACAGACAGACAGACAGACAGACAGAGAAAGTTACAGGATGATTAGGGTTAATAGGAAGTATGACTGGCCTCTCCTGGGACCTAGGGCTTTGGGGAATAGGCAGATGCTGGGTTTGGGGTAGCTGGGAGACAAGATGCCTCCACCCCTACTATCCTGAGAGTGTTGGAGGGGCATTGATCCCATCCTCCACCCTGGTTTCGGTCAACATTCATCTTGTAATCCCCTCCCAGACATTGTGAACACCCCAAAGCCAGATGAGAAAGCCATCATGACCTATGTTTCCTGCTTCTACCATGCATTTGCTGGGGCTGAGCAGGTAAGTAGGGCCTCGCTACTGCCCTCCTGTGAGCACTGCTGCTTGGGCAGCGCCCAGGGACCCACATTTGTAGATGCTAGATGGGACATTTAGGTGGGGAGTTCCACTGTTACTTTCTCTTTTGAACACCTCAATAAGACCCTTCCCCAACTTAGAGGAGTAGCCCTATTTGACCCCTTTTTGCATGAGCTAAGGATTTTTTTTTTCCTGTACTGGATGTTGAACTCAGGGCCCTGTACTTGCTAGGCAGATGCTCTACTACTTCAGCCAAGCCTCCAGCTCCTCTTTGCATTGCTTATTATAGGGTCTTGATTTTGCCTGTGATTCTCCTACTTATGCTTCCCACGCTGGGAATGAGCCCAGCGGACTCAGCCATTGTGCTTTCCACGTAGCTGGGATGACAGGTGTGAGCTACCAAACTAACTCATTAATTGGAGTTCCATGAACTTCTTTTTATCTGAGCCGACCTTGAATCACAATCCCCTGCTCTCTTCCAGGTAGCTAGGATTACAGACCCAAGAGAATTGAGCCGCAGTGCCTGGCTTTGTTTTTTGGATTAGTTGTTGTTTGGTGGTACTAGGGTTTACATTCAGGCAGGTGTTCTACTGCTTGAGCCACACCCTAGGCCCCTTTGCTTTTATTAATTTTTCAAACGGGGTCTTACATTTATGCCCAAGCTGGCCTAGATCCAACCCACCAAATAATTCATCATGCCCAGCTTTTTGGTTGAGATGGAGCCTTGTGAACTTTTGGCCCAAGTTGGCCTTGAACTACAATTGTCCCAATCTCAGCCTCTGAGTTAAAACGACAGGTGTGAGCTGCCTTTTTAAGAGCTTTCCAGGGGTCTGGGTCAAGGTGTCTGAGGCAACTGGCCTTCATGCCACCCCTCCAACCCATCGCAACCACAGGCCGAGACAGCTGCCAACAGGATCTGCAAGGTGTTGGCTGTGAACCAGGAAAATGAGAAGCTGATGGAGGAGTATGAGAAACTAGCCAGTGAGGTAAGGCTAGGGCCAATCTCCCTTTCCCCCTGCATGGACCCACAGAGCATCCCTGTTCTTAGAGGCCCTGGACTCCCCCCTATCTTCTCCTGCTCCTCCACGATCATCTGCCCCCTTCAGCTTTTCTAGGCTTCTAGTCATTCATTGATTCCATCATCATTCATTCATCTGCTCACTGGTTGATCCACTCCCTTGTATTTAGGCAACCATATGGCCCTTTGGTCTATGCAGGCCCCTAGAGACAGGAATTAGATAAACTGGAACTGGAATTCAGTGACAGATGCTTGCTTAGGCATATGTGAAACCCTAGATTTGAACCCCAGCATCACAAAAAGAAAAAAGGACAAAAAAAATTAACCATCCTATTCTTTTTTTTTTTTTTTTTTTTTTTTTTGGTCGGTCGTGGGGCTTGAACTCTGGGCTTGGGCGCTGTCCCTCCGCTCTTCAGCTCAAGGCGAGCGCTCTACCACTTGAGCTACAGCGCCACTTCCGGTTTTCTGGTGGTTTATTGGAGATAGGAGTCTCACGGTCTCTCCTGCCCGGGCTGGCTTTGAACCGCGATCCTCAGATCTCAGCCTCCTGAGTAGCTAGGATTACAGGCGTGAGCCACCAGCGCCCGGCTCCTATTCTTTTTTTTTGCCAGTCCTGGGGGTTGAACTCAGGGCCTGGAAACTCTGAGCTGCTTTTGCTCAAGGCTAGCACTCTACCACTTGAGCCACAGTGCCACTTCCAGCTTTTTCTGTATATGTGGTACTGAGGAATGGAACTCAGGGCTTCATGCATGCTAGGCAAGCACTCTACCACTAAACCACCTTCCCAGCCAACCATCCTATTCTTGATCAGTGAGAACAGACTACCTCATGGCTATGAAAGTCACCCCCATGTACTTGAGGCCCTTCCCTCTGGCCACGGTCTAGGTGTGGGTGGAAAAGGGTGGATGAGGTGGGCAGCTTGGCTTAGAGCTCTCTGCTGTGCCCCTGCTGGGCCCTGGCAGCTGCTGGAATGGATCCGCCGCACTGTCCCATGGCTGGAGAACCGGGTGGGCGAGCCCAGCATGACTGCCATGCAACGCAAACTGGAGGACTTCCGGGACTACCGGCGCCTGCACAAGCCACCCCGAGTTCAGGAGAAGTGCCAGCTGGAGATCAATTTCAACACACTGCAGACCAAACTTCGGCTGAGCCACCGGCCCGCCTTCATGCCATCTGAGGGCAAGCTGGTTTCGGTGAGCCAGGATGGGCATGGAGGGGAGGTGACCCCACTCTGTCCACAGGCCCTGGTGACCTTGAGCTCTGTGTCCCCATCCGTAAAATGGGTACATCGTGATGGAAGGCACTTCTACCTATCCCCACAGGACATCGCCAATGCATGGCGAGGGCTGGAGCAGGTGGAAAAGGGCTACGAGGACTGGCTGCTGTCAGAGATTCGGCGTCTGCAGCGGCTCCAGCATCTGGCAGAGAAATTCCAGCAGAAGGCCTCCTTGCATGAAACCTGGACCCGGGGTAAGTGCTCCCATGAAGTTGGACTCCCCTGGGGAAGAATCCTGGGTAAATGATGCACAAGACAAAAGTAGGTGTTCTGCAGAGAAGGTGGAGAACAGATTTCTAGTCCCACCCTGACTGGCTGAAGTATACAAATCAGTCTGTCTTTGAGCTACAGGGTTTTTCTTTTTTATTGGTTTACATCAATTATCCTGGGGAAGGGGAGCATTTCTGCTGTTATATCTCTGGTCATATTAACACTCTATTCTGATCAGTTTCACACACACACACCCTTTATCACATGCTGCATTCTTCTCTCTATGAGCTACAATTTCTTTATCCATTAACTTGTCATTTAGTATTGTATTTGCAAATGTAGTAAGTGTCCAAAGGTGAATCTGTTCTTAATCCTAATATTCTTTATATCATACTCAGAGTATATTAATGAAAAACCCCCAAAATATCACTCTGCTAAACATCATTCAATCTGTATTCAGTCAGAGCTTTAAATCCAAAAAAAAAAAAGAGAGAGAGAATGAATCAGTAAGGTGATGGTTGTTCAGACCTGTAATCCTAGCTATTCAGGAGGCTAAGATCTGAGGATCACAGTTCAATGCCAGCCCAGGCAGCAAATCCATGAGACTATCTCCAGTAAGCACCAGATAAACCAGAAGTGGTGGTGTGGCTCAAGTGGTAGAGTGCTAACCTAGAGTGCAAAAGCTCAGGGACAGCGCCCAGGCCCTGACTTCAAAACCCAACAACAACAAAAAAGAATGAATCTTGCCTAAATTCAATGAGCAAGTATTAATAATGGAGCATGAACATAACAAATAACAGTAATTTGGCATTACAGTTCCTTAAATGTGGGCCAGGCATGGTAGCCTGTGCCTGAAATCCCAGCACTTAGGAAGTTGAAGTTAACCTGGGCTACAAAATAAGAACATGCCTCAAAACAAGATTTTTTTTTTTATTTACAGCTAGTGACTGTGACCCTGCGTAGCCTTTGCACCCCTAAACTTCCTCAGACAAGGGTCCCTACTGCTATTGGTTGGGCTTTATTTGTAAATATATGGTAATTATCACTTCCAAGCAAGTACTCTTAGATTTATCATTCATTCACCCAATGAATATTACCAAGCCAGGCACTTTGCCAGGTGCTGGTAAACAGTAGTGAACAAAGGAAACCAAGTCAGAGGGCTTTTGGTGCTCACAGAGACATTGAGAAGTGGCTACCAAAGAACTTCAAATTGTAGTAATGACCAAGCAGGACTGTGTTGGGGTCAGGGGATGCTGGCGGTATTTGCAGGCCATGCTGAAGATGAGGAGTTGCTCTTTATCCCGCTGACATGCAGAGCAAATCCCAGGTGTAGGGTGGGCCGGTGCCACGGCCTACCCTCGCAGCCCTGCCCGAAGCCCCTGCTCCGGCTCAGGCCGCCGCCAGGTGATCAGAGCAGACCCTCTCTCGGATCAGGGAAGGAAGAGATGCTGAACCAGCGCGACTACGATTCGGCTTCGCTACAGGAGGTGCGGGCCTTGCTGCGGCGCCACGAGGCCTTTGAGAGTGACCTGGCTGCGCACCAGGACCGCGTGGAGCACATCGCCGCGCTGGCCCAGGAGCTCAAGTAGGCGGGGCCCCAGGAGCTCAAGTGGGCGGGGCCCCAGGAGCTCAAGTGGGTGTGGCAGGGCGACTGTCATTGCGTCATCCGTCTGACCACGCCCCCTCGGGTTGAGCTTTGATGGGCTCTCCACTGTGCTCTCTGGGTTTTCTTGGTTTCTTTAACGCAGCGGTGCCCGTGGTACCTGTAATTAACTATTGCGCGGCCCCTTCTCACATAACCCCACTCCCCAATCCCCAGGGTCTGCCACTCGATTGGAGTTTGAGGATCGCGGGCCCCCACCTTCCCGCAGGAATGCGCCCCATTCCTATTCCTCCCCTATCCTGGCTGCCTTCGCCATCCCCCGGGGCGCGGGTTCCAGCCCTAGGAAGGCAGGCAGGCAGGGGGAATCTAGGCTAAGGACTGGCCCTACACTCACCCTCCCTCTCCCTCAGTGAGCTGGATTACCATGATGCGGCCTCGGTGAACAGCCGCTGCCAGGCCATCTGTGACCAGTGGGACAACTTGGGCACGCTGACCCAGAAGAGGCGGGATGCGCTGGAGGTAGGGGCGGGGCAAGGAGCTGGGGGGGGGGGAGGCCCCAGGCTGGGGGGAGGAGGGAAGCTGACCCGCTATCCCCCTCCCCCTCTAGCGCATGGAGAAGCTCCTGGAAACCATCGACCAGCTGCAGCTTGAGTTTGCCAGACGAGCTGCACCCTTCAACAACTGGCTGGACGGGGCGGTGGAGGACCTGCAGGACGTGTGGCTGGTGCACTCAGTAGAGGAGACTCAGGTGTGTGCAGGCATTCTGGGGATTGCAGAGAAGCTGGCCCTACATGTCAGCTACTCCTTTGGCATCCTGGGGAATGGGCAGGAAGCCTGGGTTCTTGGACTAGTGCTGCCAGGACTGCTGAGTGACCTGTCTCTCCTTTCTGCCTTCACTCCCAGAGCCTACTGACAGCCCATGAGCAGTTCAAGGCAACGTTACCTGAGGCTGACCGAGAACGAGGTGCCATCCTGGGCATCCAGACCGAGATCCAGAAGATCTGTCAAACATATGGGCTGGCACTAAAGTCCACCAACCCCTACATCACCCTCACCTCACAGGACATCAACAACAAATGGGATACGGTCAGTGTCACTGGCAGCTTCCACTCACTCGGACACACTTCACCTGCGCTGAGCCCTGTGATGTCCTATGAGAGTGGAAATAAAGTCTACCTCTAGATCTTGGGTTTTCAGCCTCCAGGTGGCACTGAGGCACCATCTTGCCTGCTGTCGCCTCATCTAAGTAATGGCTATCACAGCTGCATTCTCCTATCAGGACTCAAGTGCAGAATGAGATACCACGTGGACATCTTCCACACTCCACGTGTATTAGTTATAAATGATGTAGCTGGGCTCAATTACAGATATGAAACCTGGGGCCTGCAAAGGTTGATTGATTTGCCCCACAGCTTGTCCATATAGCCCTATTTCAGCTTAAAGCCACAAGAACTGAACCTGTTCAGAGCCATCTCCTGGCTCTAGCATACCACTCTCCTTCCCAGGTCCGAAAGCTTGTACCCAGCCGTGATCAGACCCTACAAGAGGAGCTGGCACGGCAGCAGGTGAACGAGAGGCTCAGGAGACAGTTTGCTGCCCAGGCCAATGCTGTAGGTCCCTGGATCCAGGCGAAGGTGGAGGTAAAGACTCCTGAGAGAGTGCACCCAGAGCTGTATCAGAGTGATTTGGTAGGCCTTGATCTGATCTGGTAACCTCTGTAGGAGGTGGGGCGACTGGCAGCCGGGCTGGCTGGCTCTCTGGAGGAGCAGATGGCAGGGCTGAGGCAGCAGGAACAGAACATCATCAACTACAAAAGCAACATCGACCGGCTGGAGGGTGACCACCAGCTGCTGCAGGAGAGCCTGGTCTTTGACAACAAGCACACAGTCTACAGCATGGAGGTGGGGGTCCCATCCTCTGGAGCGAAGGCAGCATGGGCTGGGGAAGGAGAGGGGGGTGGATCACAGAGCCTATCTGTCCAGGAGAGTCCCCAAGTCTAGCTTGGCAAGGCTTCCCAATGTTATCCATGGGGATAGAGCCCCAATGAAGGAAAGTATCACAAAGCAGCCTGAAGCTAGGCTAGGATTGGCCATGGATGACTGGTCAATAAAAGAGACACAGCTCATGCCTGTAATCCTGGCTGCTCAGGAAGCTGATATCTGGAGGATCACAGTCCAAAGTCAGTCTGGAAAGACAAATCCAAGACTCTTCTTTCCAATTAACCAGCAAAAAAGCCAGAAGTGGAGGTGTGGCTCAAATGACAGAGATCCAGCCTTGAGCAAAAGAGCCATGCTAAGAACACAAATCCCTGAATTCAAGCCCCTTCCAGTGTGTGCGCATACCCGCACGCACTCACCCCTTATATGATAAATCATCAAACTTTAAGGCTATAGTTGGTCACCTACTAGAATACCCAGATGAGGACAGAAGACCAGTGAAGGTGAGGACTTGCCCAGGGTCCTGGCTAGTTGGGAGCAGAACTAGAATGAGTCAGGCACTGGCCTCCCACTGACCAGCCCATCTTCTGCTCTCTAGCACATCCGAGTGGGCTGGGAGCAGCTGCTCACCTCCATCGCCCGCACCATCAACGAGGTGGAGAACCAGGTACTGACCCGAGATGCCAAGGGCCTGAGCCAGGAGCAGCTCAATGAGTTCCGGGCATCTTTCAACCACTTTGACAGGGTGAGTGAGGGCCCAGCCCTGTGAGGTAAAAGACTTGGAGGCTGGTGGGACTGGGGACCAAGCCTGACATCCATCCATTCGTCCCTTATAGAAGCGGAATGGGATGATGGAACCTGATGACTTCCGAGCTTGCCTGATCTCCATGGGCTACGACCTGGTGAGTGGCCCCCACCCCGAGTGGCCCCAGCACCCTCCCCCCTTTCACACTGATTACCTCCCCCTACACATCCCACATCCTTCATCTCTACTCTCTATACCCAAGAGGACCAGCAGACTCAGAGAGGTAAAGTGACTTGGTTCTACATCTGTGTGCACCATTTTATCTCTAGGAAACAGCACGGAAGCAGCACTATGGAGGGGTGTAGACATCAGGATCAATGAGCGTCAGGAGTATTGCCACAGGCAGGAGGCAGCTTTCAGCCTAGCAAGAAAGATTCCCGAAAGCTTAGGTTAACTAAGTTCTTGTGAGGAAGCACCTTGCAAGTAATAGGCAGGGCAAGGCCGGGACTATTCACAGGAGGGAATGCTGAGCGCCTCCTGGCTTTGGCAATCATTGGCACAGTGTCTGCCCTCTATCTTTGCAGGGAGAAGTGGAGTTTGCTCGCATCATGACCATGGTGGACCCCAACGCCGCAGGGGTCGTGACCTTCCAGGCCTTTATTGACTTTATGACCCGAGAGACAGCAGAGACGGACACAGCCGAGCAAGTTGTAGCTTCCTTCAAGATCCTGGCAGGAGACAAGGTGAGACTTGGGCAGAGGAGTGGCTTGGTGGGTGGAGGCAGGACTTAAGATGTCAGCCCTCAATGCCTCCTCTTTTTCAGAACTACATCACCCCTGAAGAGCTGCGGCGGGAGCTGCCAGCTGAGCAGGCTGAGTACTGCATCCGCAGGATGGCACCCTACAAGGGCTCTGGGGCTCCTGCTGGAGCCCTGGACTACGTGGCCTTCTCCAGTGCTCTCTATGGGGAGAGTGACCTCTGATTTTGACCCAAAAGGAGAGCGAGTGTTCATTGAGGCTGATTCCATTCAGCCCCTGGAGCAAGGGCCTCAGAGATTGGCCAGCCATGTGTTTCTGAATAAAGATCCATCTGTGGGCCTCTCCCATCTCCTTTTTTTGGTTCCTGAAACAGAAACTAGTCCCCCAGGGCTCCTGCGAAGGACCAGCTACCCTAATGGGCCTGCCCCTCCTTGCTCCCCAACATTTACACCACACTGGGAACCAGGACATCTCTTTATTGCTGTTAGTAAAGGGTGATTACAAGTTCCCTAGATGTAGGACTCTGTCCCCAAATCCAGGGGGACCAGAAAATAACATTGCATCAGACAGAGGAAAGCCAAGGCAGGAAGCCAGAGCCTGCTGAGGATGGAACTGGGTTGAAGTCTGGAATACTTTCCATTCTTGCTCCTTATCCTATGCCCAGGGTTCCTGACCCGACTCTGGCTGCCACAAAAAGCACCCAATGACCCCAGGATCCCCTGAGCAACCACAATTCACCAATGGTTCAGCCGAAGAATGGCAGGGTAGGAGTAGGGTGGAGGAAATATGGGGCCCAGTGCAGTCTGCTCACCCTCTTGAAGTACCCAGTGCCTGTTTCTCAGCCAGCTGTGCCTCCTGGGGAGGGGCCTGGACATAGGGGCCAGGAAAAGGGCTCTCTGCTCAGCAGGTCCTGCACCAATAGCTTCCTCAGATCACCACTGCTGAGCTAGCCATGGTGTTCACACCACAGGCCCCGGACCCACGATGCAAGTAGTAGTAACCCTGAGAGGAGAAGGGGCCAGTTAGAGGGCTCAGGCAGGATCAAGGCTGAAGGGCCAGGGGCCAAGCAGGCCAAGACTCACCTTCTCACCCCAGTCAGCCCCCCAGCTGTTCTTGATGGCCCAGAAGGGAATCTCAGAGCCTGGAGAGCAGTGTGAAGCACAAAGGGTCAGGAACCTCCAGTTCTCTAGGCAGAGCCTCAAGTACTTTGCTCCCTTCCAATACCTGTGGTGGGCCCTACTGGGTGGCACAAACTAGGAAAAGACCAGAAAACAGGGAGGCCTACCTGCCACCCTCATAGGGGCCCAGTACACCTCTAGGGAACAGCATTACTGTTCAGCTTCCCCCAACACTAGCTTTCCCATCCACAGAGGGGATGCTAGGCTAACAACAAGGTTTCTAGTCATTTCCCAGAGTTTCCTCTCAGAGGGCCTGAGGGACACTCTGCTATCCAGCTCCTGCCTGCAGTCCATGGGGGATGAACAGTGGAACTCACGGTTGCCATAGCCCACAATCAGCACAGCATGATCAATGAACCAAGGGCTGCAGAGGGGCCGGAGTGGGTGGGCGATCCCGTGGCGGTAGAACTGGGTGGGGGGAGGGAAGGAGGAGAATAAGGAGTAGCCAGCTCTGAGGAGAAGCAGGGAAGGGGTGGGCAGGAGCTGGAGCAGGAGTGTTGGGGTCAGGGTCTCACCTGCATGCCAAAAGCATTGATGGCGACGGAGATCGGGCCCTTCTTAGCCAGCCAGGCTGCCAGCTCTGACAGGGGAGGATGTGTCAGGGGCACATGGGCCCAGACCCCTCGGCCCGCCCCTTCCTCCCTGCCACTTACTCTGTTCATCCTGGCTGAGCTCCACAGAGTCATTGATGTAGACCTTGGCCTTCTGTGCAGTGAAGTTGCAGACCTGCCGGTGACCTTGATACTTATAGTCATCCTCGGTCTCCAGCCCTCCTGGGGGATAGTGGCAGTAACAAAGAGTGGACCCACTGGGCACCGGTAGCTCACACCTATAATCCTAGCTATTCAGGAGTCTGAGATCTGAGGATTGTGGTTCAAAGCCAGCTGGGCAGGAAAGTCCTTGAGATGATCATCTCCAATTAACCACCAGAAAACCGGAAGTGGTGCTGTGGCTCAACTGGTAGAGCACTCACCTTAAGCTGAAGAGCTCAGGCAGGGACAGTGCCCAGGCCCAGAGTTCAAGCCTCATGACCAACCAAAAAAGAAGAAGAAGAAGTGGATCCCTGCTGATCACTAGTCCCCTTCTCCTAGCTAGATGTGTGCTGAGCCTTTTGCACACAGGCCTTGTGTCCCTCATCACCCATCCCCCACCCCGCAGACTATAGACCCTCCACCTTGAGCCATCTCCTCAGTCCAAGGGATGACACTGCTAGGATTGGAGGAAGTGGGGCAATAGTAATCAGCAGACATGGGACTACACTCTCAGTTCTGCCTCATGACAGCCTGTCTAGGCCTCTTGACCTTGGCCTGCTTGTCCTGCTTCAGCAATCCACTCCTAATGTAGCTCAGACTCCTACCACACCTCCAGACCAGTCTCTGTCCATCCACATTTGTCCCTTGGGCCCTTTATCCTGCCACTACAGCCCACCACCAAACTGAGCTGCCAACACACCTTAATTAAGGATTAAGTGTATGGCTGCCTGGTTTGGCAGTATTACAAAAACACAGACCTGCCTGGCACCACTGACTCATGCCTGCAATCCTAGCTACCCAGGGGGCTGAGATCCGAGGATCCAGGTTAGAAATCAGCCCAAGCAGGAAAGTTCTTGAAACACTTACCTTCACTAAACTACCAAAAAAAAGGCCATTTAAGAACTAGAGCACTAGTCTTGAGCAAAAGAAGTTTAGGGGGCTGGGAAGGTGGCTCAGTGGTAGAGTGCTTGCCCTGAATGCATGAGACCCTGGGTTTGATTCCTCAGCACCACATAAACAGAAAAAGCTCAAGTGGCAGAAAACTAGCCTTGAGCTGAAGAGCTGAGGGACAGTGTCAGGCCCAGAGTTGAGGCCCCACAGCCGACCAAAAAAAAAAAATTAGGGACAACATCCAGGCCAATTTCAAGCCCCAGGACTGGCACAAACAAAAACAAAAAAACAAAAAACCCACAGACCTCAAAGCAGTAAGAACACAGATCTCCACAACCCCCCTTCCCCCCACTAAGTCCCTTTTATGTACCAGGACTTTACGTCTATTTTCTCTCTGGAAATTCAAGGCAATCATATAATGTGGTCATGGGATGCCCCATTTCATAATTCAAGTTCATGTGACTTATGAGCCAACAGAGGCTGACAGATCTTATTTGTCTAAGGTCTTTAGCCAGTAAGGATCAGCTTTAAGACTGGATCCCAGTTCTGTGTGACAACTCCTCCCACCCCCAGCTCATGTCTCTCCCCCTTGTACAAGGAGGGGTGGCACCTGCTATTCCTCCTGACTCCAGTGATACATACCCAAATCCTTTATGGCTGTGTAGGCATTGGAGGGCAAGCCTCCTAGGCAGGCCTTGTCCATCTTGTCACAGTCCACGAGCTCTAAGAGACAGAAGGCTGGTCCCAAGGAGCCCTCCAGAGGGGCTGCTAGGCTGGGGACGGAAGGATGGAGCAGAATGCTCACCCTGCTCTGAGAGGGACAGCAGGGTGTCCTGCTTCAGGAACCACTGGCCCTCCACATTGCCTGTGACAGAGAAGGCCCAGCAGGAGCCGCACATGCCCTGCAAAAGACAGGCGAGGTCAGGGCTGGACCCCTTCCTGGCAGCCCCATGCACAGCCCATGTCCCACTCTCCCTTCTAGGGCTTCGACCTGGTTCTTGACTTCAGTGACAGCCCCCTTGCTCCTCCAGTCAAATTCAGGTGGTGCAGATTCATCCACCGGCTTGGCTGGGTTCATCTTCTTGCCAGACATCTCATGCAGGAGTGGATTCAGATAGATGGTATGGAACTCCTCTTCTGTGGGCAAAGGTGGGCAGAGCACAGAGGAACATGTATGTTTAGCTCTCATGAGGGGCTTGGGAGAAGATCCTGTCTCTCCCAAGCTCTGGTAACCACCCCTACCTGTGAGGTCACTAAACTTGGTGATCCCATACTCAGCCGTGCCACGGTCCAGGGCCTGGATCTTCTGTGCTTGTATCATGTTTTGGGAAAAGATGGACATGCGCAGCTCGAGTTCTGAGGACCAAGGAGCAGAAGAGGTGCTGGGACTCCAGGCAGATTAGAGGAGGGGAGGGGTGATAAACACTAATGGCAAGGGCTTCCCTGGGAGTAAATGTATTCTGAATGTTTTTTTTTGGGGGGGGGGGTCAGATATGGAGCTTGATCTTTGGGCTTGGGAGCTGCCCCTGAGCTCTTCAGCTCAAGGTGAGCGCTCTACCACTTGAGCCACAGCACCACTTCCAGTTTTCTGGTGGTTAATTGAGGATAAAATGTCTCACGGACTTTCCTGCCCAAGCTGGCTTTGAACTGTGATCCTCAAATCTCAGCCTCCTGAGAGCCACCAGCGCCTGGCTTGGCTCTTTTTTTAAGGACAGAACCCTGGGGCAGAAGTAGGACTAGGGAAGGAGAACAGATGTACAAGTGATGAAGTAGCAGCCAAAACCAATAATGATAACTCCCAAGATGTAAAATGGGGTCTAAAGGGCATCATCTGGGGCCTAGAGAATGTAGCTCAGTAATAGAGCACTTGACTAGCATACACAAGGCCCTGAGTTCAATCCCTAGCACCACAAGAAAACAAAAAGGGCATCACTCAATAGAGATCATGAAAACTATCTGATTTCTGCCTTACTCTCCTCTGCCCATAGCTGCTTTTTTTTTTGGGGGGGGGGTCCAGTCATGGGGCCTGAACTCTGGGCCTGGGCGCTGTCCCTCAGCTCTTCAGCTCAAGGCTAGCACTCTACCACTTGAGCCACAGCGCCACTTCCGGCTTTTTATTTTTCTGATTACATGGTGCTGAGGAATTGAACCCAGGGCCTCATGCATGCAAGGCAAGTGCTCTACCACTGAGCCAACTTCCCAGCCCTGCCCATAGCTTCTGACAAGGAAGACCAGATAGGAGAAAACAAGTCCTTGGATAGCTGCCGGTCCTGGAAGGCTGGATAAGACCTCTGAGATGTACCACCTCTCATGTCCTTTCCTTCCCCCAACACCAAGGCTCCAGATTGAGAACGGGTTCTTACCTGATTGGGACTTGTACAGACAAGTCTGGATGCTCACCTTGCCTTGTCTCGTAAGTCTTGTTATAGGTGACAACGAAGTCCCTGAAGAGTGTAGAAATCTTCGAAGAAAGGGCCTGGAAAGGCAGAAGGGTTCTTTACAAGGAGTTCTGTTCTACTCTACCAGGTAAAAGGAGAAGGGAAACAAGCAGCAGATGGCTTCCAGGTAGGGGCTCCTCACCTGGGATGGATGAGCTGCTTTCATCATTGAAAGGAATGTGCCGAGAGTCCCATTTCTGTAGTCTGGATAAGAGTGGAACAGAGAAGACATCAAGGCTGAACTCTGAGTGAAATCTGATCTGGGCTATCCCAGCCTCCTTGGGCTATCCCAGCACCTGTAACCTTGGTATCCACTGGACTACATTCTCGACTCAGCAGCATTTGTTTTCCTTCCTCTTTCAGGACTTCGAAACTGCAGAGCTGGTGGGAGGAGAAGCCAGTCTGAGGGCTGGGAACCACCCATCCCCAAGGCAATCACCGTGGAGAGGAGTTCGCAGCCAGCACCACCACCCCGATCTTTTCACGGCATCTTGGCATCAGGGTGGAGCAGGTGCCGCCTGGGACCCCCGATTGGCTGGAGGTGGGGAAACACAGGTACTCCCATCACTTACTAGGGTGCTCCTGGTCTCGGGGAGCTGGCACACAGTGGGGTTGTTGCAAGGTGCCTCCTCCAGGGTGGCCTCCAGGGAGTACAGCGAGCCGTCGCCCGCCTGGATGGAGGCGCACGTGAGCCGGGCCCAGCCACCCCCTTCTCCGCCTCCCCTCCTCCTTTGGATGCACAGCCCGTCTGTGGAACCCTGCCCCGCCCCGGTGTTCAGAGGTTGCTCTCTCCACCGTCCAGGACCCTACCCCAAGTCCAGGCCAAGCCTCCTCCATCCCTGAGACCAGGCCCGACGCCCCGGCCCCCCCGCCCCCCGCCCGCCCTCACCCGGCGGACGCGCCCGCGGACGGCCCCCAGCACGGCCCGCGTCTCCGGAGTCCGGCCACGGTTGTACATCTCCAGCGCGAAGCGGGCGGGCTCCAGCAGCTCGGGGGCCGGCGGTCCCCAGGCCTGCGCGTCGGCCACCGCGGGCCCGGCCGGGCGGGGGGCCGCACCCGGGAGCAGCGCCAGCAGCCACAGCAGCCGCATCCAGGGGGCCATGGCGAGGGCAAAGCCGGAGGGCCGCACGCACCGACCCACGGGCGCGCTGATCAACCGACGGGGAGCGGAGCCCACGGCCAGAGGGGCCAGCGTCCCTGCGGCTGCCCCCAGGCAGCGGGCGGCCAATGGGAGCCGGGGCCCGGCGCATGCGCGCCCGCTTATTTACGCGCAGCACGTGGGGCGCGTGGGGATGGGGTGCGTGGGTTTGGGGCGCGTGGGGATGGGGCGGGGGGGGGGGGGAGGGCGCGGTGGCTGCCCGGAGAATAAACTCGTATTTATATGGTGAAAGTCGTTTCCGGTCTCCCTTCAATCCTGTGAAGTAGGTGCTGTCTCAATTTACAAGTGAAGAATTAAAAGGCTGCAGAGGTAAATGACAAAAAAACACTCTGATAGAATTCATCTTAAAGCTGCCCCCCCCCCCCGCCTGATTGATTAGCTACTCAGGAGGCTGAGAATATGAGCATCGTGGTTCACAGTCAGCCTAGGCAGACTTACATCTGCAATTAACCAGCAAAAAGCCAGAAGTGAGCTGTGACTCAGTGGCAGAACACCAGCCTTGAGTGGAAAAAGCTAAGGGACATTGTGCCCAGGCCCTGAGTCCAAGTCCCAGTACCAAAAACAAAAGCAACAAAACAAACAAACAAAAAAGCCCTCTTTCCATCTGTGAAATGGCCAGGGATGATCCAGATTCCGGTTGTGTGATGAAACACAATCATGTAAACATTTCCTTCTGGCATTCAACTTTAATATTCTATCCAGAGCTATCGGGGTACTCCTCCTGAAAAGAAGTAGGGGGAAAAATCCCCAATAGTTAAAAAAAATCCACTGAGGAATAAAAAAGGATTATAAGGGGCAATATCTGCTACAGTACAGAAGGTAACAGGAGAACTCAAGAGGAAAGGGAAAGGGAGGTTTTAATTTTTAATATGGAGAAGCTGACATGAGCTGCTCGGATATTTAAATGCGTTGGTCTAAATCTATTGGTCTTAAGAGACTGGAGGCTTCAGCTCACTGGTAGATGTGCTGTTGTTATGAGTCTTTTGTCTATTCCAGTTAAATGTAAAAGATAAATTTTGTTACAGATATCTGCAGATATGTGAAGCACGTAAAGCATGGGATTTCAGAAGGGTTTATTTCAGAAAATCCTTCAGACTGCTTTAATGCACAGGCAAAGCACAAGCTCTTCCTTCTACTTACCCCTCCTCCCCGATGCTTTTCTGGCTTTACATTTTGCCTGGGTCTGACTTCATTTTAGTGTCAGCAGTTTTCACAGGAGGCATGCGCAGTTGCCCTAGGCATACTGCTGTGTTTTCACAACTCATGGTCTAGTGGAGACATGAAAGGACATTCTCATAGTTATTCCCAGCTGGGAGAGGGCAAACAGGGAAGAGTTGGCTTAAGGGAATTTTGGTCTGGGCTTAGAAAGTGGGGAGAACAGATGTTGAAGATCACCTAGTCCAAACCTAACTTTTTATAACAGCAGAGGTTTAGAGAGACAAATGCTATTTCTGATAAACAGAAATAAGTGCAAGTGCTGGGCACCCTGGGGCTGATGCCTGTAATCCTGTCTATCAGGGATCTGAGATGTGAAAATCATGGTTTTGAGGGCAGCCCAGTCAGGAACGTCTGTGAGACTCTTATCCCCAACTGACCACCAAAAAGCCAGAAGTGGAGCTGTGCTCAAATCGTAGAGCACCAGCTTTGAGCAAAAAAGCTTACGGATAGCAACCAGGCTCAGAATTTAAACCCACAATATCTGCACTTAATTAAATGTGTGTGTGTGTGTGTGTGTGTGTGTGTGTGTGTGTGTGTGTGTGTGTGTGTATTAAAACCCACCAAAAACTATTTGAAAAAAGGAGGAAGGGAGTAATGGGAATATGTTGGAGGGGATGAATTTGTTCAAAGAATACCGTGTGCATGTATGGAAATATCACAATGAAATATCTTTATACCACAAATGTATGTGGATTCTAATAACCAATAATAATAACAATAATAATGACAAAACTAAAAAATGCCAAGCATCCTGTAGTCTTAGATATTCTAGAGGTTGAGGCAGAAGGATTATTTGAACCTAGGCATTGGAGACAACATAGAGAGACCCCCACATCTCAAAAAATACATATAGAGAGAGAAGCCTCACAAAAAAAAAATCCTATGTTGGCAAATTACAATTGTATATGTTGACTATTGTACCTTCTTTACCCTCATTGTCACTTTCCCTCTTCCATTCCTGCCCACATCCTGGACAGGTCCTGTTATGGTAGGTTTTTTAATTATATTTCTTTATGATCTTTTTTTTTTGCCAGTCCTGGAGCTTGAACTCAGGGCCTGGACACTGTCTCTGAGCTGCTTCTGCTCAAGGCTAGAACTCTACCACTTGAGCCACAGTGCCACTTCCTGCAATATTCATGTGGTACTGAGGAATTGAACCCAGAGCTTCATGCATGCTAGGCAAGCCCTCTACCACTAAGCCACCTTCCAGCCTTTTTATGATCTTTAAGTAGTTTTACAAAAGAGTTATTGTTCAACAAATCAGTTTCTGAATACAATATATCTTGATCAATGTCACCTCTTTCCATCATTCTTCTCCTGTGTTTTTTTTCATATATTTTCATGGACCTAGGGATAGAACCCAGGGCCTCATGTGCAGAAGTTAGAGTTCTTCCACTGAGCAACACCCCCAGTTAGCCCTCGCTCTCTTACTTGGCTTTTTGTGTTCATTGCTGGAACTCCTCTTTCATCCAATGGACAACTCTGAGGTTGCTTTCCTAACTCGACTATTAGAAATCACGATGAGTCTGGGCACATCGCTTTCAGATCCTGATGTCACATCTTTTGGGTAAACAACCAGAAGTGGGATTGCTAGATCCCAGACATCTTGTGGTTCTCAGGTTTGAATTACTTCTTCAGGAAGGTGTTCCTGACCTACCTTCCCTGCCACTGGTGTGGCTCAGTGCCAATACCTCTGTCCTAGATTCCTAAGCTTCCAAACTTCCTCTCACACTGGCTGGCGATTTCCCATCTACCTGTTGTTTGCTTTCTCTTGCTTGCTGCTCTTAGCCCCTAGCACAATGCTAGATGTTCTGAAGGTCTACTTAATAAATATTTGGATAAACAAATGATTTCCTCAGCATACTCTGGACCAGATGTAAGGTTCCCCAACTGCTGTTCAATGCATGGCAGCTTACTTTGTAGGAGGATAAATGTTGTAAATATGGTCATCACCATCCTGGCAGAAGCATATCAGAAAATCCCTCTATCTTTCACCTAGGACCCCTAGCTATAACCATGCTACTTATCTACATGCATATACATTTTATCTTCTGAAAAGACCACTGTTAGATGCCTTCCATACATTTCCAATGTCATGGCCCAACATGGCCAATTTTTTCCTTCAAGCCAGTAAAGAAAGGCAGGGCTCCAGTGTCTCATGCCTGTAGTCCTAGGTCTCAAGAGGCTGAGATCTGAGGATCGTGGTTCCAAGCCAAACCTGGGCAGGAAAGTCTGTGAGACTCTTATCTCCAATTAACCACCAGAAAACTGGAAGTGGCGCTGTGGCTCAAGTGGTAGAGCACTTGGCTTGAGCTGAAGAGGTCAGGAACAGTGCCAAGGCCCAGAGTTCAAGCCCCACGATGGGGGGGGGGAGGAGAAAGTCAGTAATGGAAAAAGAGGCTATTACAATCCTATAACATGATCATGGGTACTCACAGAGGTCACCTCTGCTATATTCCATTGGTCAGAAGCATGCCACTGCCCCACCCACCTCATGGGACAGGGATTACACAGAAAGTGAAAACCAGGAGAAGGGATCTTAGGGGCTACTTCAGCATCCCCCTGCTTCTGGTACTCTCTAGAACAGTGCCTGGCACACAAAAATAACATCAGCACTAACAATGGCCAACATTTCATACTCACCAATGAGATGCAGAGCCACTATTGTTGAAATAATGAATGCTGGGAACAGAGTTAGAATCCGGTTCTAGTACTAATATTCTACTTCTCCTCAAACTGGCCTATGCATTACAGGCAAACACAACCACACCTGGCTTGTTACCAGGTTTTGAGAAGGTCTGCACCCTTTACAAAGGGGCAAGTGCTGTCAGGTATGAAAACATCTAGATGATTGTCCATTGTTCCCAGATCCTGGCCACAGAGAACTGACTTTTCTTGAACCAAAAAGGGTAATCTTCTGGGAATATTCACCTGAATTACGTGAGTGATGGTCTGAATTGATTCCAGATTGCCTGCATGCACCTCCTGCCTTCTTTCTGTGTATGTTCTAGTACTGGGGCAGTGGAAGGCCCCATTCTCTCACTCGGCTCTTTTGCTCAGCAGTGGTACTCTACCACATAATCCACACCTCTACTCCCAACATTTTGCTGGTTATTTGGATATAAGGGTCTCAGTGTTTTTTTTTGCCCATCCTGGGTCCAAACTAGACACAGTGTTTAGATCTCAGCCTCCTGAATAGTTAGGATTACAGGCGTGAGCTACCAGTGCCCAGGCACTTTCTGCTTTTTGAGAATGATTGATAACTTACAGAAAGTTTACTTTGTGACTTACCTCAGGTTTTTAAATGGGACATTCATAGCAGTGAGGAAGGATTCTGGAGTCACAGTGACTTACCTGGATTGAGATCCTGTTTCTACCACTTCAAGTTATTCTACCTCTCTGGTCCATTGTTTTGTTTGGTGGTACACACCCCCCCCACACACACCCACACCCACACCCACACCCATACACGGGTACTGGAGCTTCAACTCAGGGGCTAAACACTATACCTTAGATTTTTTTTTGCTTAAGTCTAATAGTCTATTATTTGAACCACCATTCCACTTCTACCTTTTTCATCTTTTTTTGGTGGTTAATTGGTGATGAGAGTCTCATAGACATCTCTGTTTGGACTGGCTTTGAACTTCAGTCCTCAGATCTCAGCCTATGAGTAGCCTCTGGCACTCAGCTTGGTTTTTTTGTTTTTTTTTTGGGTCCAGTCATGGGGCCTGAATTCTGGGCCTGGGCGTTGTCCCTCAGCTCTTCAGCTCAAGGCTAGCGTTCTACCACTTGAGCCACAGCGCCACTTCCGGCTTTTTTCTTTTCTGCTATGTGGTGCTGAGGAATCGAACCCAGGGCCTTTGGCCTGCAAGGCATGCGCTCTACCACTGAGCCACCTTCCCAGCCCCTTGGGTATTTTTTTTATCTCACCTTGAGGCTAAGGACATTAGACCTCCTTGTATGTTTGAGAGTCCTACACATCAGAGAAATGTGCCATGTCCTTCACAAGCTTCTCATGTGCCGCTGGTTATTTATATCAAGCCATGTTTATAATTATCTGCACCGAGAACCTGAACTGTAAACACATAATATTATGGGCACAATTTTAACACAGGCTATATTTTCCAGGAATGTTATAACTTGTGTATCAGAGGAAGAATTTTCCTTGTACCAGTTCAGATCCCTCATGAAGGATTGTTCACCATTTCAGAACACTGGGTCTCTGGAAGCAGAACGTGTCTATCTGGCTGTATGTAGAGAAGTTCTAGTTCACAGTGATTCTTTGTTATCTCTTAGTATGATGATGAGTATATGTATGCAGGAACGTAGATTTATTTTTTTCTTTTCTTTTTTTTGGGGGGAGGCTCTGGTCTTGGGGCCTGAACGCTGGGGCCTGGGTGCTGTCCCTCAACTCTTCAGCTCAAGGCTAGTGCTCTACCACTTGAGCCACAGCGCCACTTCCGGCTTTTTTTTTTCTGCTTATGTGGTGCTGAGGAATCGAACCCAGGGCCTCAAGCATGCAAGGCAAGCGCTCTCTCTACCACTGAACCACCTTCCCAGCCCTCTTTTCTTTTTTATTTTTTTTTAAAGCCATTCCTGGGGCTTCCGCTCAGGGCTTGGGCACTGTCCCTGAGCTGCATTTTGCTCAAGGCTAGCACTCTACCACTTGAGCCACAGAGCCATTTCCAACTTTTTCTGTATATGAGGTACTGAGGAATTGAACCCAGGGCTTCATGCATGCTAGGCAAGCACTCTACCACTAAGCCACATTCCCAGCCCGTAGATTTCTTTTTTTTGTTTTTGTCGGTCGGAGGCCTTGAACTCAAGGCCTGGGCGCTGTCCCTCAGCTCTTCAGCTCAAGGCTAGCTCTACCACTTGAGCTACAGTGCCACTTCCGGTTTTCTGGTGGTTTATTGGAGATAAGAATTTCACAGAGTTTCCTGCCTGGGCTGGATCTGAACCTCGATCCTCAGATCTCAGCCTTCTGAATAGCTAGGATTACAGGCATGAGCCACCAGCGCCTGGCCCGTAGATTTCTTTAATGTAAATTGCTTCCATTTTGTTTTTCCTTGATTTTTTTAAATGAGAAGTGGTGTTAGGGTTTGAACCCAGGAAAATTTTCTTTGATTTTTTACAATGAATTTTATCTCTTCAACAAATATATGCAGCCAGGTACCAGTGACTCAGGCCTTTAATCTTAGCTATTGAGGAGGCTGAGATCTGAGGGTTGTGGCAGTTTGAAGCCACACCAGGCAAACAAATAAGACACTTTTATCTCTAACTAGCAAAAAGTTGGGTGTCCAGGGACGGGGGAGGAAGGAATACTTTTTCCTTGAATGGAAGAAGCTCAGCAAGGGCATGAGGCTGATATATTTAATTTAACCTTTTCCTTGCTAGGTAAGGGTTCACTACTGTTATGACTTCTTATTGTCACACGGTGGCACTGTTGAGATTTGATCCTGGGTCTTGGGCAGGAATCTCTGTACCCTCTCACCTCCTCTCTGCTAGGCACACCTCTTCTACCATAAAAAGACCAGGTGTGGGTTCAGAAAAGGATCTAGTGTCAATCTACTCAGAGTATTGCCAGTGGGTTTCAGTTAGGGCATTTCCTTTGCTGTAGAAACATGCCCCTTTCCCCAGAGGGCTTATTTACTGACAGATTTGAAGGGTTATCCCAGCTTTACCACACTCTGAAGATGCCTGGCACTGGTGGCTTACTCTTAGAATCCTAGCTACTCAGGAAGCTGAGATGTGAGGGTCAAAGGCAGCACAGGCAGGAAAGCTGATGAGATTCCAAGTAACCACCAAAAAGCTGGAAGTGAAACTGTGGCTCAAGTAGTATAGCACAAGCCTTAAGTGAAAAAAGTTAAAGGACAGTCCCCAGGCCCTGAGTTCAAGCCCCAGGACCAGAAAGAAACTAAGGCTAGAGGGCTGGGGGGGGTTGGTAATGGTTCAAAAGGTAGAACAATTGCCCATCAAGTATAAGGCAAGGTTCAAACCTTGCCAAAATAAATAAACTGACTTGTTCAAGGTCACGGTTTACTTCTGTATGAACTTCTACATTACAATAAACACCAAAGGACAGCCTCCATTCATTTGAAAGGACATTTGGGTTGTATTAGACAAGGTTGTTGACATAAATAGAGATATTGGGCTTGGGATTTTGGGGGGGGCTGAGGGGGAATTTTACTGTCAAAACAAAGACTTAATCTCAACCCCTTGTAGTGCATGTGCCTCAGCCGTGCACTCCCAGACAGATCTAGCCATACTTCTGAAACCATCAGAAATCTGGAAAAGCTCTTGAGTATTTGGGGTTAGGGGAAGAATCTGAGGTGTTTGGCCTGGAAGTGGGCAGGTTAGGTAGCAGAGTATTCTTAGGAGCTATTGAAGACAGGTTGCTGTGCTCATTGAACAGGGATGAGTGGTGGGGAGTCTTCTGGGTCTGGATCAGGTGGCGAATCCGTCGCTGCTGTTGGAGCCAGTAAAGCATCTCCACTTTGTCCTGTTTCATCTTGTCTAGGTAGCGTCGCCCCTTGAAGGTCAGAGGCTCCCCAAAGATGACCTCAATCTCCTGCAGGAGGGAAACCAAAGGAGCCTCTATTAAATTGAGTTCTCTGTGGAGATGGCTGCGAAGCTGATTCTCTTCCAGGAGGCCACTAAAACCCGAGTCAGTCTTTTCGAAGAAGCGGTTTGGGTCAGAGGCTTGCCGCTCAAACCACTCCAGTCTCGCTAGCAACAGCTCCCGCATCTGAATGGGCTTCAGGGCCCGCTCCCAGGCCTTCAGCAAAACTGGCAGCTGTTGCAGACGAGCATTGGAGCTGTACTTGATGATCATGTCCAGCCGGGCCTTTTCAGGGACCTCATATAGAGACCACAGCCGTTCCAGACGATTCTGCAGGCTCAAGACAGAGACTTTACTGGTTCCTTGACTATGCTTCAGCACTGTGTGCCAATCCCACACTCCTGGCACAAAGTCTGGCTCTTCATCTTCTAGCAAGGGAGGAGGATGGGGAATCTCGAGGGACTCTTTGACCTGGGGCTGTACCACCACAGGAACATCTTCCTCATACATATTGAAAATGACATGAAGGTAATCTGTTTCCTGGCTGTTGAGGTACTGGAAGTAGTTGTCTACAGATACAAAGCCTTTCTTGATTGCATCTAAGTTTTTCATTGTGTAGGCTTGTATGAGAGAAGGTATTGCCTCAGAATTGGTGAGGTGAGAATTGGTTTTCCCAGAATAAAGTCCAGTCAAATCAGGGTTGATAATCCGATTTTTTTTTTCTTTGCGTAAAGCAGCTGAGATGAGGGAGCTTGACCAGTCTTTATCAGCTGCAGGCTCAACCAGGGGTCCTTGGTCAAAGCGGAAGTGGTCAGTAGAAACACGACTCATTAATTCTGCGTAGATCTCCTTGGTGTTACCACCGATGAAGTGATCAACATCCATTTCTTCAATGATTTTAGACTCTAGTTCACCAGTCAGATGATTGTACAGGACTCCAGCCCCCTGGACATGGAAAGAGTCCAAAAAGTATCTATCAGAGATCCTCATAGTAGCTGTTTGGACCACCATCTGATTTTTTAGCTTCAAAGTAATGGTCGTTGGCTGTGGTTGCAGTGGGGGGCGTTTAGGGGTCTGGAGGTCCCACTGTCCAGAGGCTTCTTCCTCTTGGAGGTTCTTCAATGTTCTCTGCAGCTCCTCCAGGTGCGCCCCTGTAGGTAGTCTGTGAGTCACGACTCCCAAGAGCGGAGGCAGTCCAGACTCTAGTACTGAGTGGTGAGTGCACTCCCAGGTCATCTTCTTTACTCTCTGCTTCAGATCCTCAGCCCCACAGCCTTCAGCCGGCTGTTTGCTTTTTGCAGCCAAGACCAGCGGGGTTAAAGGGCGAGTGGGGGATGGAGGAAGGCCCAACTCATCTGCCAGCTTCCAACCCTCACGAAGAGAGGGCATGGACTGGCCTCTCTGTAGCTGGGAGTAGACAGGAGGATGGAGGGAGATGGAAGAGGTACTGGTGGGAGTCCTGGAATGGCTAGGCAGTGGTATCTTTTGGACTCCTTTTATCTGTTTTAGAGAGGACAGCCATTGCAGAGGACTTTTCCACTTAAATGTGAGGAGATTCTTCAGTTCCTTCACTGGGTCGGGTGGGGGTTCACGCAGAAACTCTGGTGGGCGGCTGAGTTGGACGAGGTAGCTCAGGTTGAGACGAGAGCAAGGCACTTTGGCGAAGCCGGTACTGTGAGGCCAGGGGATGGGGCAGAGCTTGAAAGACCCAGAGGGACAGACGGGATGCAGCTTGGCCAAGACTTCACGGGTCGGCTGGAGGTTTAACAGGGCCAAGAAATCCTTCAGCACGCACTTGTAGACGGCGGGACTAGTGAGGAAGATCGTGCAGTCCCTGGCCAGGCTGGCAACCAGCCGGGCCAGAGTGGCTGACTCGGTGAAGACCCCTTTGTATTTGGGCATGGTCACCAGCAGGTGCAGATAGCGCAGGAAGAGCTGCTCACTGCAGAGCAGCACGTAGGACTCCAGCCGCTTCCGCAGCTTCACGTAATTCCTGTAGCTGAGACCCGGTTCGGGGGGAGGTTCCCGCCAGCTGCATTTGAGCTCGTCCAGGATAACCTCGGTGAGACGGCGTCGGTCCCTGCGGGACACCTCGGCCGCCAACCCGCTGCCGGCCAGCAGTTCGGACACCTGGCTGCAAAGCTGCGCCGCTTGCAGGTTGGCGATCGAAAAAGTCTGCACTGTCTCCTCCTCCTGGCGGCGCTCAGACTCTGGGGGCTCCTCCTCCTTTGAGAAGAGCGACAGCGGATTCAGTAATTGATGATAAAACTGCTGAAACTCAGGCTCTGGCTCCTCGGGCTCCATCTTGGCTAAGGCGAGGCCCGCGCGAGCACCCGGCCGAGGACGCCAAACAGTTACTAAGGCAACCAGACTCGATGGCTCCAGTGCGCCTGCGCGACCCATACTTCCGGCCAGGGCCAGATGGACGCATGCGCCAACAGGCGGGACGGCGGGTGGTTCCGAGGTTCCGCCCGTGCGCGACACCGCGCTTGGTCGGCGGCTGGACGCCGAGCTGGGGAGCTGTGCGGCGGGTGCCTCGGTCCGGGATGGCTTCGGACTCAGGGGACCGCGAGTCCCAATGCACGGTGAGAGTGGAGGCTCCGAGTCGGAAGCTCGAGCCCAGCCCCTGGGTGGTCGGTATCCTGGGAAGGAGCAGACTCCCGGGGCAGGGCCTGCGACCCGGGAATGAAATTGGCGCTCGGCCGCCAGGCCCCGGTCATGAGCCGAGGGGTGGGGTGAGACCGCGGGGCCTGGAAGGATCGGAAGATACGGGAAGGGTTTGACCGGGGACCGGGTGCGGCATCTATGCTATGCGCAGAATTTGGCGTAAACTTGGGGAGGGTGGTGAAGCAGTAGCTAGGATTGCGGGAAACGTCCCCAGCTCTCACCTGGGGGTCCCGGTCGCCCTCGCAGCTGGAGTTCGCCGTGCAGATGACCTGTCAGAGCTGCGTGGACGCGGTGCAAAAGTCCTTGAAAGGGGTGACAGGTAAGAGCCAGGACTATGCGTTCTTCCGGTTATCTGGAAGATTCTGGGAAGGATCAGATCAGTCCAGCTCAAGTCCCATTTTACAGATGAGAAACTGGTAGAGAGTGAAAGGAGTGTTTTTAGAGTCACACCAAAGACATGGAGGGAAAACTGTAGAGTGTTGGTCTCAAGCTTGCCTTGTCAGAACTCTCGACTGAGTTTTTTTTTCCCTTTTTCCTCATCCCCCACCACTCTCTCTGCCTACCCTGTGGCTTGAACTCAGGGCCTGGGTGCTGTCCTTGAGCTTCTTTTGCTCAAGGATAGAACTCTACAACAGCTCCACTTGTGGCTTTTTGGTGGTTAATTGGAGATATGAGTCACACAGACTTCCTGCGCAGGTTGGCTTTGAACCTTGAATTCTCAGATCTCAGCCTCCTGAGTAGCTAGGATTACAGGTGTAAGCCACTAGTGCCTAGCTAAGAGTGGATATTCTGACCAAAGATTTACCCAAATGTTAGGCCCTTCTCTTAAGTTAAAAACAGTCTTGCTGGGAGAGCAGACAGTGGACTGTTTTTGTGGGACATAGGATAATTTTCAGCCTTTAGCAGGTTTCTTAGGCAAAAGACTTCTGATGACTTTATTTTCCCATCTGGGTAACTGGAACCAGCTTGTCTTTCTCATGGCCAGGCAGGGGAGTTGAAGTTTTCAGACTCTAGAGGCAGAGAGTTGCTTGGATCCTTGGGAAAATGACTTTGCTCTTCTTTCAGGGGTAAGTAGGAGGAGCTTCCAGACCAAGGATTGACCCTTTGATCCCTTAGCACCCTCCCTCTAGTTTCTGTGGCCTCTTTCTTTTCCTCCCTGGGACCTGACCTAACCAAACATTTCAAGGTTTATCAGCCAAATAGACCTGCTGCCTTAGTAGAAAACTAGTCTTCTGGTTCCAGCTCAGGTCAGGACTTCAGGAAGGGCATAGTGACAAGGAGATTCCTACCTCAGGCCTGCCTGCTTCTGGAGCAGACAATTAGATCCTCTTGGGAGACCTCGGGATCTGTGAACCCATCTAAGCCAAAACTTAGCTATCAGACCTCTACACTAATCCTGCACCTCTCTTTTCCCTACCTTGTATAAAGGCTCCATTTATGAGTTCCCTGTTCTGTTGCCCTTCTGGTAGCTTTTTCACATAAAAGCCATAGTGGCTTTTTAAAATCATAACTCATATAATGTGGCATGAAAAGGATGTGATGCTTTTTCAAAGGAGTGTGAAAATCATTCCATACGCTTTGTATACAGTGGTGACTGCAGAGTTTCAAGGGCAATAGGGACTTCATAAACTCCTCTTTTGACACATCAACTTTGAGCTTGACTTTGGGGACCACTCAAGAGCTGTACTGACGGAGCTGGCAGCCTACAGAGTGAAGCAAAGGATTAAAATATGTGTTCAGGGCTGGGAATGTGGCCTAGTGGTAGAGTGCTTCCCTAGTATGCATGAAGTCCTGGGTTTGATTTCTGTCAGTACCACATAAACAAAAAAAGTTAGCTGGGCACCGGTGGCTCACACCTATAATCCTAGCTACTCAGGAAGCTGAGATCTGAGGATCATGGTTCAAAGCCAGCCTGGGCAGGAAAGTCCATGGGACTCTTCAGTTAACCACCAGAAAACCGGAAGTGGTGCTGTGGCTAGCCTTGAGCAAAAGTAGCTCAGGAACGGTGTGCAGGCCCTGAGGTCAAGCCCCAGGACTGGCAAAAAAAATAGAATATGTGGAATGAGCCAGTCCAACTGAGCTTAGAGGCTATGAGCTCTTTGTGTAGTGAACAGAATGTATGGATTAAGTTCTTATTCTCTGGAGCTAGGCCATTTGGACTTTTATCTTCACAACTTCATACAATGGGATTTTTGTTGTTGTTGTTTGTGTTTTGGTGCTAGTACTGGGGCTTGTACTCGGGGTCTTGCCCTCTTCCCCTCTCCATTGGTTTCACTTAAGGCTTGAGCGACACCTCCACTTCTGGCTTTTGGTTGGTTAATTGAGATCAGTGTCTTTCGGACTTTTCTGCCTGGCCTAGCTTTGAACTGCAATCCTCAGATATTAGTATCCTTGAGTAGCGAGGAGACTACAGGCAGGAGAGCCACTAGCACCCCTCTACAATGTGACTTTGAGCAAATTTCTTTTTTTTTTTTTTTGTCGGTCGTGGGGCTTGAACTCTGGGCCTGGGCGCTGTCCCTCAGCTCTTCAGCTCAAGGCGAGCGCTCTACCACTTGAGCTACAGCGCCACTTCCGGTTTTCTGGTGGTTTATTGGAGATAGGAGTCTCACGGTCTCTCCTGCCCGGGCTGGCTTTGAACTGCGATCCTCAGATCTCAGCCTCCTGAGTAGCTAGGATTACAGGCGTGAGCCACCAGCGCCCGGCTTTTGAGCAAATTTCTTAACTACTCTGCCTCAATAACCTCATCTGTAAAATTGTAATAATATCATTAAACTCAAAAGATTACTTTTAGGGCTGGGAAGTTGGCTCAGTGGTAAAGTTCCTGCCTCACATGCATGAGGCTCTGGGTTCAATTCTTCAGCACCACATAAGCAGAAAAAAGCCGGAAATGGTGCTGTGGCTCAAGTGTTAGGGTGCCAGCTGAAGAGCTGAGGAACAGGGCCCAGGCCTAGAGTTCAGCCCCCATGACCGGGTTGGGGGGGAGGGGAGATTACTATTAGCATCAAATGATGCAATAAAGAAAAAACATCAAGGAGGAACTAGCCCACAGCATATGCTCAGCTGGTGGCTGTCGCCTCCCTACTCTATTTATTTATTTATTTTTTAAGTTTTATTTTTATTTTTTATTTTTTGGTTCAGTCGTGGGGCCTGAACTCTGGGTCTGGGTGCTGTCCCTCAGCTCTTCAGCTCAAGGCTAGCGCTCTACAACTTGAGCAACAGCGCCACTTCCAGCTTTTTTCTTTTTGCTTATGTGGTGCTGAGGAATTGAACCCAGGGCCTCATGCATGCAAGACAAGCACTCTACCACTGAGCTACCTTCCCAGCCCTATTTTTATTTTTTTATTTTAAGTTTTTTGCTGGGCCTGGGGCCTGGGTGCTGTCCCAGAGTCTCTTTTTGCTCAAGGCTAGTGCTCTACCATTTGAGCCACAGTGCCACTTCTGGCTCTTTCTGAGTAGTTTACTGGAGATAAAAAGCTCATACACTTTCCTGCCCAGGCTGGCTTTAAACCCTAATCCTCAGATCTCAGCCTCCTGAGTAGTTAAAATTACAGGTGTGAGCTACGGTGCCTGGCTCCTCCTACTTTAGAATGTTTATAACAGGGCTGGGAAGGTGGCTCAGTGGTAGAGTGCTTGCCTTGCATACCTGAGGCCCTGGGTTCGATTCCTCAGCACCACATAAGCAAAAAGAAAAAAGCCAGAAGTGGCGCTGTGGCTCAAGTGGTAGAGCGCTAACCTTGAGCTGAAGAGCTGAGGGACAGTACCCAGGCCCAGAGTTCAGGCCCCACGATCGGACCCAAGAAAAAAAAGTTTATAACAGTTTTATAAAAATATAATCCTCAGGGCTGGGAAGGTGGGTCAGTGGTAGAGCACTTGCCTTGCATGCATGAGGCCCTGGGTTTGATTCCTCAGCACCACATAAACAGAAAAAAAAAAGCCAGAAGTGGCGCTATGGCTCAAGTGGTAGAGCGCTAGCCTTGTGCTGAATTGCTGAGGGATAGCGCCCAGGCCCAGAGTTCAGACCCATGACCAGACCCAAAAGAAAAAAAAAATAATTCTCAGCCCAGCACTGGTGGATCGTACCTGGTGGATCTTAACTACTTGGGAAGCTGAGATTTGAGGATCACGATTCAAAGCCAGCTTGGGCAGAGAAATCCTTGAGACTCTTTATTTTCAATTAACTACCAACAACAAAAAAGCTGGATGTGGAACTGTGGCTCAAGTAGTAGAGTACCAGCTTTGAGTGAAAAAGCTAAGGAACAGTGCTTAGGCCTTGAGTTCAAGCCCCAGTACTAGCACAAAAAAAAACTTTAAAAGTCATAAACAAGGGTCTGGGAAGGTGGCTCAGTGGTAGAGTGCTTGCCTTGCATGCATGAGGCCCTGGGTTCGATTCCTCAGCACCACATAAGCAAAAAAGAAAAAAGCCAGAAGTGGTGCTGTGGTTCAAGTGGTAGAGTGCTAGCCTTGAGCTGAAGAGCTGAGGGACAGCGCCCAGGCCCAGAGTTCAGGCCCCATGACTGGAACCCCCCCCCCAAAAAAAAAGTCATAAACAATATCTGGTATGTAATAAGGACTCAAGGTCACAGGTCATAGGAAGCTTGGTAGAGATAGGTCTGGAGAATTGCTCTCTCTCTTGCTGCCAACACAGGATGCCAGTCCGCTGCTGCCTCTTCCCTTCTCTCTTACTCACCAGGTGTCCAGAGTGTGGAGGTGCAGTTGGAGAAACAGATGGTCTTGGTGCAGACCACTCTCACCAGCCAGGAGGTGCAGGCACTCCTGGAAGCCACTGGGCGGCAGGCGGTTCTCAAGGGCATGGGCAGCAGTCGTTTAGGTGAGTAAGCACATGGACTAGTTCTCCCAAAGAAGGTAGCCTAAGCTGGTGCCAGTGGCTCAGACCTGTAATCCTAGCTACTCAGGAGGCTGAGATCTGAGGATTGAGATTCAAAGCTAGCCCGGGCAGTAAAGACAGAAGTGGAATTGTTACTACAGTACTAGAGCACTAACCTTGAGCAAAGAAAGCTCAGGGACAGAACCAGCACAGGAACACGTGTGCGCGTGCGTGTGCGCGCACGCGGGGGCGCGCGCTCGCGCGCACACACACACACACGGGGCTGGGAAGGTGGCTCAGTGGTAGAGTGCTTGCCTTGCATGCATGAGGCCCTGGGTTCGATTCCTCAGCACCACATAAGCAAAAAGAAAAAAGCCGGAAGTGGTGATGTGGCTCAAGTGGTAAAGCGCTAGCCTTGAGCTGAAGAGCTGAGGGACAGCGCCCAGGCCCAGAGTTCAGGCCCCACGACCGGACCCAAAAGAAACACACACACACACACACCTAAAACTGATACAAATATAACCATAGGCTCCTTGGGCTCTGTGTTGGATGGCTTTGGGGAAGGTGGGAAAGCTCTGTGAAACTTTCCCTGTCCTTCCTTAGCTGAAGGGGTGGGGTTAGGTGGGATGGCAAGCAACCGAATATCTTATACCTTACAGAGAATCTGGGGGCAGCAGTGGCCATCCTGGGGGGATCTGGCTCTGTGCAGGGGGTGGTACGCTTCCTCCAGCTTACCCCTGATCACTGCCTCATCGAGGGAACGATCGATGGCCTGGAACCTGGGCTACATGGACTCCATGTCCATCAATATGGAGACCTCACAAAGGACTGCAACAGGTAGGTCATCTGTAATGTCTCTCATATTGTCCTCAGCCTATACATGTTTACCCTATGTCCTTACAAGTTCCCCAGGGGGGCATCCGTAACCTGCCCAGGTTACAGATGAGGAAACTCAGGCCCAAAGAGGTCAGTGACTTACAAAAGGCTCCAGAGGATATCAAAGGTAGAGTTAGGATTTGAATCAAGATCTGAGGTAGAAACCAAGAGCCAGTGGTGCACATCTGTAATCCTTGCTACTCAGGAGTCTGAGCTCTTGAGTATCACTGTTTGAAGCTAGTCCTGGCAGGAAAGTCTAGGAATAGACTCTTATTTCCAATTAACCATCAAAAAGGCACAAGAGAGCTGGGCGCCAGTGGCTTATGCTTGTAATCCTAGCTACTCAGGAGGCTGAGATCTGAGGATCACCATTCAAAGTCCATGAGACTCTTATCTCTAATAAACCACTAGAAAACTGGAAGTGGCGTTGGCTAAAGCAGTAGAGCGCTAGCCTTAAGCTGAAGAGTGCAGGGACAGCATCCAAGCCCAGAATTCAAGCCCCATGACCGACAGAAAGAAAGGCATAAGAGGAGTTGTGGCTCAAGTAGTAGAGAACCATCCTTGAGTGAAAAAGCGGAAGGGAGTGCCTAGGTCCTGAGTTCAAGCTCAAGTACCAGCATACACATACAAAGAAAACATCTGAGGCAGAGACATGAAGGGAAAAGCATCTATCATAGTGTTCTCTTTGGTAAAATTATTTACTCCTCTTTGTCTATCCTGGACAATAAACAGAGTGCAGAATTCACATGTGATTCTTCTTGGTGCCCTTTTCCCAAAGCCTGACCCAGAGTCGTAGGCCTGATTGGTGAATAAAGGTACACATAACTCAATACATGCAGGAATGAAATACAAATACATGTATGTAGAGGAAGAAGGTGGACTTCCTGCCTGTGAGCTGTTGTTTGGCTGCACACTGTCGCCTTTCCTCCTTAGCTGTGGGGAGCACTATAATCCTGATGGAACGTCTCATGGGGGTCCCCAGGACTCTGACCGGGTAAGTGTCAGTTGGGTCTGGGTTTGGGCCTGGTCTGAGAAGCAGGCAGGACTCTCTGGGCCTTGGTTGCTTTGTGGTTGGTGCTTTTTTCTTGGTCTTTTCCTCTCACTTGATTGTTTGGCTTAGGAACATTTACAGCTGCTTTCTGTGATCAAGGCTGTGGGGATACAGTGCAATGTAGCCCCAGTGTGTGTGTGTGTGTGTGTGTGTGTGTGTGTGTGTGTGTGTGTGTGTGTGTGTGTGTGTGTGTGTGTGTGTGTGTGTGTGTGTGTGTGTGTGTGTGTGTGTGTGTGTGTGTGTGTGTGTGTGTGTGTGTTGTGGAATGAGAGCCCTGGCAGGAATCCTGGGGATACAGTGCAATACAGCCCCAGTGTGTGTGTGTGTGTGTGATTTACAGCTGCTTTCTGTGATCAAGGCTGTGGGGATACAGTGCAATACAGCCCGTGTGTGTGTGTGTGTGTGTGTGTGTATACAGTGCAGTACAGCCCGCGTGTGTGTGTGTGTGTGAGTGTGTGTGTGAGTGTGTGTGATGAGAGCCCTGGCAGGAATCCTGGGAGCCCAGAGTGAACATTAGGGCAGAGGCAGTGGGAGAACATGGGAGTTGAAGGTTTCCCTACAAAAGCCATCCTGACATCACCACCAGGTCCTGGAATTCCATTTTTCCCCATGGCCAGTTTTGCTTCTACATTGTTATTTGAAGCAAATCAAGACTTCATTTCATATTATTAGGATAGACTATCTTAATGATAGAGTCTGTTGCCTAGGCTGGTCTCAAACTTCTAGGCTTAAGTGATTCTCCTGCTTTAGTTTCCCAAATAAGTTGGTGCTACAGGCAAGTGCTTTGTTTCCTGGTGGAACTAGATTTATTTTTGTTTTATTTATTTATATTTTTTGTCCCAGGTACTGGGCCTCATGCTCTCTATTGGCTGGTGTTATACCATTTGAGCTATGCTTCCAGTTACTAGCTTTATTTTGTATTAGAAACTTTATGTTACTACAAAGAATTTAAAAAAAAATCACTGTATCTAGCCAAAAGAGGAGTATTATAGAAATAAATCAGAGACTAAGTCAATGTCAGGATCCAGCTGGCAATTTGAAATCTTTTGACACAGAGTCAGTGGTACACATTGACCATCTGTAATCTGAAAATCCAAAATCTAAATATTCCAAAATCTCTATGGGTATTGAAGGCTCAGGGCTATAATTCTAGGTACTCAAGTGGCTAAGATCTGAAAATTTCAGTTCAAAGCCAGCCTGGGCAGGTTAAAAAACAAAACAAAAAAAACTAGGTGCTAGTGGGTCATGCTTGTAATCCTAGCTACTCAGGAGGCTGAGATCTGAAGATCACGGTTCAAAGCTAGCCTGGGCAGGAAAGTTCATGAAACTTTTTTTTTTTGGGGGGGTGGGGTCCGGTCGTGGGTCTGAACTCTGGGCCTGGGCCCTGTCCCTCAGCTCTTCAGCTCAAGGCTAGCGCTCTACCACTTGAGCCACAGCACCACTTCAGCTTTTTTTTTGCTTTTTGCTTATGTGGTTCTGAGGAATCGAACCCAGGGCCTCAGGCATGCAAGGCAAGCCCTCTACCACTGAGCCACCTTCCCAGCCCCTCATAAAACTCTTATCTCCAATAAACCACTAGAAAACCAGCAGTGGTGCTGTAGCTCAAGTGGTAGAGCTCTCACCTTGAGCTGAATAGCTGAGGGACAGCACTCAGGCCCAGAATTCAAACCCTATGACCGACCAAAAAAAAAAAAAGCCAAAAGTGGAGCTATGGCTCAAGGGGTTGAATGCCACCCTTGAGCGGAAAAGCTAAGGGATAACACCTAGACCCTGAGTTCAAGCCCCAGTTTCAGCCCCCAAACCAAATATTCCAGAGTCTGAAATTTAAGTTTATTTAAGAGTTTGTATTTTCAAATTAAGGAGATTAATTGGTAAGGTTTTGCAAATATTCACATAATCCCCCTCCCACCCCCACCCTCTCACCCCTACCAAAATGCTGATATCCAACACTGTGTATTTCACATAAAGGTTATTCTACCTGAATGTGTGTCTTGATTCATGGAATGGACTTTTTGGAATTTTTTTTTGGGGGGGGGGTTGGTGTGGGGATTGAACTCAGGGCCTTTGTGCTGTCTCTGAGCCTCTGAGCTCAAGGCTAGTGTTCTCCCACTTGAGCCACACTGCCATTTCCGGCTTTGGAGTGGTTAATTGGAGATAAGAGTTTCAGAGGGACTTTTCTGCCCGGGCTGGCTTTGAACCATCATCCTCAGATAACCTCCTAAGTAGCTAGTATTACAGGCGTGAGCCACCAGCACCTGTTTTCTTTTTGGATTTTTTGACAGTTCTGTTCCATGTCTATTAGCTAAGACTTCTTTTTCCTAGCCAGGGGTGGGTGTGCATGCCTGTAATCTTAGCACTTGGGAGACTGAGGCAGGAGGATGGTGATTTTTTGGGGGATGGGGGTTGGTGGTGGGGCTGAGATAAGATTCTCATGGACTTTTGTGCCCGGGCTGACTTTGAACCTCGATCCTCAGATCTCAGCCTCCTGAGTAGCTAGGATTCTAGGGGTGAGCCACTGGCACCCAGCTAAGGATGGTTATTTTTGAGGCAAGTCTGGGCTGTGACTGTCACAAAACAGAACAAAACAAACAGAAAAGTTCTTTCTCCCTGCCCTTGGAAGCTGGAAAGAAGTTTCTGTCTGATCTATTGCATAAAGCCATGCTATGTTCAGTGCATTATTGATCAAATGTTACAGTGTAAAACAAGAAACATGTACTGTCTCATAGGTAGGGCCCTGGGTGCCTCTGGCTCAGTGTCTCAAGGGTTGCCGTCATTTTAGGGCTGCACACAGAGAGGATCTGCTTCCAGCTCGCTCATGTTGCTCTTGGCAGGTCTCAGGTCCTCCCTGGCCTTTGGCCAGAAATTGACATTTTTGTCACATGTCCTATCAAGGCAACTGGCTTTCAAGAGCGCGTGAGTGAGAGAGCAATAGGACACGGTGTCTAAGACTGAAGCATACTTTTGCTGCACCCTGATCTAGGAGATAACAGTCCAGCCTACCCCCAAGAGAGTAAATCACAAGAAGAGCCATTCACAGGTTCTTTGCCTTAGCCCTAACAGATGAGGGGGAGGAGCTGGGCAGGTGGAGAGGGTAAGGGTACTGGGTGTCTTGGGTCACCTGTATTTTTACCCTGAGGCCTACTTGAGGCAGGGAATTAGAAAAGACAAACAAGAGCCAGGGCACTGGTGGGTTGGTTGTACCTATAATCCTAGTTACTCAGGAGGTGGAAGCCAGCCTGGGCAGGAAAATCTATGAGTGTGTGTGTGTGTGTGTGTGTGTGTGTGTGTGTGTGTGTGTAAAATCCATGGTGTGTGTTCCATGAGGGTGTGTGTGTGTGTGTGTGTAAAATCCATGAGGGTGTGTGTGTGTGTAAAATCCATGAGGGGGTGTGTGTGTGTGTGTGTAAAATCCATAAGGTGTGTGTGTGTGTTCCATGAGGGTGTGTGTGTGGAAAATCCATGGTGTGTGTTCCATGAGGGTGTGTATGTGTGTGTGTTCCATGAGGGTGTGTGTGTGGAAAATCCATGAGGGAGGGTGTGTGTGTGTGTGTGTGTGTGTGTGTGTGTGTAAAATCCATGAGGGTGTGTGTGTGTGTAAAATCCATAAGGTGTGTGTGTGTGTGTGTGTGTTCCATGAGGGGGTGTGTGGAAAATCCATGAGGGAGGGTGTGTGTGTGTGTGTGTGTGTGTGTGTGTGTGTAAAATCCATGAGGGTGTGTGTGTGGCAGGAAAATCCATGAGGTGTGTGTGTGTGTGTGTGTGTGTGTGTGTGTGTGTGTGTAAAATCCATGGTGTGTGTTCCATGAGGGTGTGTGTGTGTGTGTGTGTAAAATCCATGAGGGTGTGTGTGTGTGTAAAATCCATGAGGGTGTGTGTGTGTGTGTGTAAAATCCATAAGGTGTGTGTGTGTGTTCCATGAGGGTGTGTGTGTGGAAAATCCATGGTGTGTGTTCCATGAGGGTGTGTATGTGTGTGTGTTCCATGAGGGTGTGTGTGTGGAAAATCCATGAGGGAGGGTGTGTGTGTGTGTGTGTGTGTGTGTGTGTGTGTAAAATCCATGAGGGTGTGTGTGTGTGTAAAATCCATAAGGTGTGTGTGTGTGTGTGTGTGTTCCATGAGGGGGTGTGTGGAAAATCCATGAGGGAGGGTGTGTGTGTGTGTGTGTGTGTGTGTGTGTGTGTGTGTGTAAAATCCATGAGGGTGTGTGTGTGGCAGGAAAATCCATGAGGTGTGTGTGTGTGTGTGTGTGTGTGTGTGTGTGTGTGTGTGTGTGTGTGTGTGTGTGTGTGTGTGATTCCTGGGTCTTGAACTCAGGGCCTGGGCACTGTCTCTGAGCTGCTTTTGCTCTGTCTCTGAGCTTCTTTTGCTCAAGACTAGCACTCTACCACTTGACCCACAGCACCACTTTCAGCTTTTTCTGTGTATGTGGTACTGAGGAATCGAACCCAGGGCTTTATGTCTGCTAGGCAAGCACTCTACCACTAAGCCATCCTCCCAGCCTCCATGAGATTTTTATTTCCAATCAGTCACCAAAAAGCCAGAAGTGGAGTTGTGGTGCAAGTGGTAGGATACCAGTCTTCAGTGAAAAAGCTAAGGGAGAGTTCAGGCCCCAGTACCCAGTACTGGCACAAAATAACAGAAAAGCAAGTGAAACAGACTCAGCAACAGAGCACACAGTTAGCATGCATGAAACTGTCAGGTTCAATCTTGAGTGGCAAAGGAAATAAAATGGCCCAGAGTTGACAGCTGTATTGCATCCAAGCCTTTCATATAGGAGGAAGAAATAAACAAGAATGGAGTAGTCAATGCTGCCGAGCCCCAGAACCACTCCTCAGGGCTGTCACCTCCCTGGCTTTGATATCATTATAGTCTCTAACACCTGACAAAAATAGTGCCAGGTGGCTGGAGACATGGCTCAAGTGGCAGAGCACCTTATAAGCAAGCATGAGGCTCTAAGTTCAAATTTCAGTTAATACCAGAAAAATAATTAAATGTGCCAGGTGCCAGTGGCAGATATTTATCTGGGCAACAAGGTAAAACTCTCGTCACACTCAGCCTCACCACACACTGTAAGCTTTGTTGTTGAGCAAGCAAGGCCATGTGAACCAGCTCACACAAGTTCAGGCACCTGCTGCTGGCCCATGTGTCAGATTGGGACAATTTATTTACACAGGTAGAGGGTGTGTGTGTGTGTGTGTGTGTGTGTGTGTGTGTGTGTGTGTGTGTGTGTGTGTGTGTGTGTGTGTGTGTGTGTGTGTGTGTGTGTGTGTGTGTGTGTGTGTGTGTGTGTGTGTGTGTGTGTGCGCGTGCGTGTGTGTGTGTGTGCGCGCGTGCGTGCTGGGGCTTGACCTCAGGGACTTGGTACGTTTGCTTAGCTTTTTTGCTCAAGGTTGGTGCTCTACTACTTGAGCTATGCTTCCACTTCTGGCTTGTTGCAGGTTCATTGGACATAAGAGTCTCATACATTTTTTTTCCAGGCTGACATTAAACTGCAATCCTCAAATCTCAGCCTTCTTTTTTTTTTTGGGGGGGGGTCTGGTTGTGGGGCCTGAACTCTGGGCCTGGGCGCTGTCCCTCAGCTCTTCAGCTCAAGGCTAGTGCTCTACCACTTGAGCCACAGCGCCACTTCTGGCCTTTGTCTTTTTGCTTATGTGGTGCTGAGGAATCGAACCCAGGGCCTCAGGCATGCAAGGCAAGAGCTCTACCACTGAGTCACCTGCCCGGTCCCACTTCTGACTCCAGTTAGCAAGTTCCTGCTTCTTTTCCATGCCTGGCTTTCCAGCCTTCTGTTGGGTCTGGGAGCCCTTGGAAGTCATCCAATCCCCACTAGGTGTAAGTTGGCCACATTGGGCTACTCTGAGCCAGCACGGTTCCTGACACCCAGCCCTAAGAAACACAGGGAAGACCCCAAGGGGCAAAGGCCCACCTTGCCGGCCTTCTCCCTTGGAGGCAATCTAAAAGTCACACCATATCTACTGAGCACCTCCTGCCAGATACTCTGCCAGGCATTGTGGGAGTACATATAGTCCCACCTTCAAGGGCATCAGATATGGAACAAATGTGACCAGCCACCCTTTGAGCTGGTGAGTTTTCCGATGAGAGGACTGGTGAGCCACAAAACCCTACACTTGACCAAGCACTGGTAACTCATGCCTATAATCCTAGCTACTCAGAAGGCTGAGATTTGAGGGCTGGGATTAATGTCTAGTTTTCTTTCTTGAGTCCTGCACTGTCCATGATCCTACTTGACTGTTCCCATGGGAGGAAATGGGTAGTTTTCTTTGTTTATGTTTTTAAGAGAAATGGAAAGAGGAATCAGATAGCAGCTAGATCCCCACGTGAGCCTTCTTCCCCATGGGATCTCATTCTAGCACCGTGGGGACCTGGGCAATGTCCACGCTGATGCTGATGGCCGAGCCATCTTCCGGCTAGAGGATGAGCAGCTGAAGGTGAGGTGGAAAGATGGTGGGGAACCCTTCCTAACAGGACAGGGAGGCTGAGGTGTTGTCCTCCTTCAAAGGTGTGGGACGTGATTGGCCGGAGCCTTGTTATTGATGAGGGAGAAGATGACCTGGGCCGAGGTGGCCATCCCTTATCTAAGGTCACGGGGAATTCTGGGGAGAGGTGAGTAGTGCCATTTCCACGAGGAGGCGGAGGTCTGCCAGTGGTGCCCATGGAGCCCAGCATGTTCCTGCTTCCCATACCTCCTTCCGCAGGTTGGCTTGTGGCATCATCGCACGCTCTGCTGGCCTGTTCCAGAACCCCAAGCAAATCTGCTCCTGTGATGGCCTCACTATCTGGGAGGAGCGAGGCCGGCCCATTGCTGGCGAGGGCCGGAAGGACTCAGCCCAGCCTGCTGCCCACCTCTGAGTAGGGCTTGGAGTTCTATTGTGTCCTCCCTACCAAGCATCTTCCACCTGCAGAGGTAGCAAAGGGGCCATGCTAGTGCAGGCCTAGGAGCAATAGGTACTGGGTATGTAGGGGTTACTTGGATGCATCTTTAGCAAATTAAACTTTTATTTTCACATGGAACTTTGTTTTGCCTGTGTCTGTTCTTCGATGGGATCAGTGAATGTAGCCTCTTTGCATCTGTCTTCCATATCCATGGCCACCCCTTCCTTCACTGAGATTCAAGTCCACATGTCCTGAGGATTCGTCATCTTTTTTGTGTGGCTCCCCTCTTCCCTCAAGATGGCTAATCGTAGCCAAATAGACACTTGACCCATGCTGGACAGTTCCCTTAAGAAATGCTGATGGAAGCCAGGTGCTGGTGTCTCATGCCTGTAATCCTAGCTACTCAGGAGGCTGAGTTCTGAGGATCGCGGTTCAAAGCCAGCCCAGGCAGGAAAGTCCGGGAAACTCTTTTCTCCAATAAACCACCAGAAAACCGGAAGTGGCACTGTAGCCCAAGTGATAAGAGTGCTAGCCTTGAGCTGAAGAGCTGAGGGACAGCACTCAGGCCCAGAGTTCAGGGCCCACGACCAACAACAACAACAACAAAAAAGAAAGAAATGCTGATGGAGCCAGGTGCCAGTAGCTCACCCTGTAATCCTAGCTACTCAGGAGGCTGAGATCTGAGGATCCTGGTTCAAAGCCAGCCCTGCCAGGAAAGACTATGAGACTCTTATCTCCAATTAACCACCAGAAAACTTGACGTGGAGCTAAGGCTCAAGAGGTAGAGCATTTGCCTTGAGCTGAGGAGCTCAGGGAAAGCGCCCAGGCCCAGAGTGCAAGCCCCACAACTGACAAAAAAAACAAAAATGCTGATGGCTCATGCCTGTAATCCTAGCTACTCTGGAAGCCGAGATACAAGGATCACCGTTTCAAGACAGCCCCATCAGGATTCCCGCACACCTCCCCTCCCCCGTCGGGCTTGACCTTTGGGCCTGGGGGCTCTTCCTCAGCTCTACAGCTCAAGGCTAGCGCTCTACCACTTGAGCAGCACCACTTCCGGTTTTCTGAGTGGTTTACTGGAGATAAGAGTCTCATGGACTTTCCTGCCTAGGCTGGCTTTGAACCACGATCCTTGGATCTCAGCCTCCTGAGTAGCTAAGCTGGGATTACAGGTGTGAGCCACCTGGCTGGGTGCAGAATTTTGTAAGAGGTAAAATCACTTGCCTACTATGCAAAAGGCCCTGAGTTCCATCCTTCCAAGAAAAAAGGAAGGAAGGAACTAGGGGAGGAGGAGGAGGAGGAAAGGAAGGAAATTCTAGGTATCCTTGTATGTGTGTACAATTCAGAGTTTGAGAGACTTAGGAGGATAGTGAGTTTGAGGACAGTGTAGGCTGCGTAGTGAAATCCTATCTCAACAGTTAATCTGACTTGAGTAAATTTTTTTTAAATGTTTATGTGCCAGTACTGGGTCTTGAACTTGGAGCCTGAGCTCTGCCCCTGAGCTTCTTTGTGTTCAAGGCTAGGGCTCTACCACTTGAGCTACAGAACCACTTCCAACTTTTTCTGCGTAGTTTTTTTTTTTTTTTTTTGGTTGGTAGTGGGGCCTGAACTCTGGGCCTGGGCACTGTCCCTCAGCTCTTCAGCTTAAGGCTAGCACCACTTCTGCCTTTTTTTGCTTATGTGGTGCTGAGGAATCAAACCCAGTACCTCATGCATGCAAGGCAAGCACTCTACCACTGAGCCACTTTTCCAGCCCATCTGAGTAGTTATTTGAAGTTGAGTCTCAAAGACTCAACTGCCTGGCCTGGCTTTGAACTGTGATCCTCATATCTCAGCCTCCTGAGTAGATATGATTATAGGAATGAGCCACCAGTGCCTGGCTTGAGTTGATTTCTTTTACTCACAAGTGAAAAGCTTTTAATTAACCTTAGTAGCTCTTCATAAGTATTTGGCACAGAGCCTGACACACATAGATTAAGGAAGCAGTGGCAGTGATTCTAAGGCGATATGGACCCTAGAGGCAAGCCTGAAAAAGATTCTCATACCTATTACTGCTAGCCCTGGCTAGTGAGCTTTGTATTCTTGGCACCTTACTTCGGTTTTCTGAACTCTCTGCACTGGGCCACATGAGGCTTATTATTCTTAACAAAACTACTTTTAGGACAAGGTAAACTTTTAGACTACAAATGACCTCTGTGCCAGCTGCTTCAAATTGAACCAGGCAGTGGGTTTTTGTTTGGCCCTGACTCTAAGGCCCCTGACTCTGTTCCCATTACCCAAGCCCTGCTGGCGCTGCTTCCAGTGCCTGTCCTTGGACCCTGTTCTGCTGGTTGATTCCCCAGCTCCCCATAGTCTCTGGGAACCAATGGTTTTAAACCCAGGATACCTTTCTCCAGTTTTAGGTATTGCAGAAACTGCTGGATTCTGTCCATAGCCAATTCCTGCTTTCCCTCTTCCTGTTCTGGAGCTATAAGTTGGTTTAACCCTCTAGGGCCAAGTTGGTCACCATTCCTACCACTCTAGTAAGACATCAGCATTCCCAGTTCTAGCTGTGTATTTTCCTTTTTTTCTAGCCATCAAGCATTATTCAAATACCTTTTTTGGGGGGTAAGGGGGTAGACAGGAGGCAGTACTAGAGTTTGAATTCAGGGCCTCACACTTACTAGGCAGGCACTCTACCATTTGAGCTATATGCTTCCAGCCTCTTTCTGTGCTGTTTTTGATACAGGAGCTCTGTAGGTATGCAACTAGACTTTGAAACTCTTTATTTGTGCTTCCTTTTGTTGCTGGGTGACAAGTGCACCCATGGCACCCAGGCAATTGCCCTGTAGCCTGAGATAACAAACATCCCAACTCCACCCCAGCCCCTAGACTCAAAACTGCAACCATCAGATCTGTATGTTCCAAGTAGCTAGGATTACAGGCTTAGCCACCATATTGTTTCATACTGGGGCTTGAACTCTGGGCCTCACCTAGCTTTTTGTTCAAGGCTAGCACTCTACTACTTGAGCCACCGCGCCACTTCGGGCATTTTCTGTATATGTGGTACTGAGGAATTGAACCCAGGGTTTCATGCATGTGAGGCAAGCATTCTACCACTAAGCCACACTCTCAGCCCATGAATAGTTTTAAGTTGATGCACTTTTAAACTCATTTAAAGTGGAAAGTTTAGTATTAGCTAATACTACTAATTATGTTCTAGATTGTATTCTAAACTTCAAATTCATATGCTTATCATATTTCCATGTTACAGATGAGGGAAACAGAAGCACAGAGTGGTTATGTAACTTGCTCAAGGCTATACAGTAAGGAATGTGACAGAGTCTAGATTCAGGCCCAGGAAGTATGGTCCTAAGTCTATGTTTCTAATCATTTATATTGGTTCTTATTGTAAAGTGTTGAAAGTAAATATTTTTGTCATCCATACTTTGTAAGAAAAAGAATCCATATATCTATTAAGAAAAAATCATTCATGCTGGGCTGGGAATGTGGCTTAGTGGTAGAGTGCTTGCATGAAGTCCTGGATTCGATCCCTCAGCTTTTGTGTTCAAGGTTAACACTCTACCACTTGAGCCACAGCTCCACTTATGGCTTTTGGTTAATTGAAGATAAGAGTCCATGGACTTTCCTGCCTGGCTTTGAACTGTGGACCTCAGATCTCAGCCTCCTGAGTAGCTAGGGTTATGTTCAGCACAATGGTGAAGCCTTCCAGTGAAAAGCTGGAGCCAGGCACTGGTGGCTCACGCCTGTAATCCTAGCTACTCAGGAGGCTGAGATCTGAGGATCGCGGTTCAAAGCCAGCCCGGGCAAGAGAGACTGTGAGACTCCTATCTCCAATAAACGACCAGAAAACCGGAAGTGGCGCTGTAGCTCAAGTGGTAGAGCGCTCACCTTGAGCTGAAGAGCTGAGGGACAGCGCCCAAGCCCAGAGTTCAAGCCCCACGACCGACCAAAAAAAAAAAAAAATGCCAGTGAAAAGCTGGAAGTACAGCTGTGACTCAAGTGATAGCCAGCCTGGAGCAGGAAAAGGGAATTGAAGAGTGTGAAGTCCTGATTTCAAAGTCCCAGTATTAGCTTGTGCATGTGCCTGTGCATATGTGTGCACGTGTGCACGCATACATACACACATACACACTGTAATGGGTATGGAGGTGATTAGAAAACAAATACATTTCTTCTAGGGAAGCAGTGAGGAAAAAAAGGGTTGAGAACCTTCAACTATATTGTGTGCTGGTGAGCATACTTTTTTCATGACTTCAATGTGTAAGTTACATATTAATGATTTTTTAACTATTCCTGAAGAAGTTGCTTTGATTCCTTTTGGGAAAGTGGTACAGTATAAGTAAGTGTACCTTGAATCTTTATGCAAAAGTACCAAATAGGGTTTTCAGAGAGACAAACAGCATAGTTTTAATTCTTTAGCCTAAGTCTGTGAGACTCTTAGCCTCAATTAGCTACCTCCCAAACAACATAACCCCCCAAAAAAGCTACCCTGAACTTTTTTGCTTAAGGACAGTGCTCAAGCACTCAGTTTAAACTCCAGAACCACCACAAAAAACTATATGATTAGCCGGGTGCTGGTGGCTCAAGCCTATAATCCTAGCTATTCAGGAGGCTGAGATCTGAGGATCGCAGTTCAAAGCCAGCCCCGGCAGGCTTATCTCCAATAAACCACTAGAAAACCAGAAGTGGCCCTGTGGCTCAAGCGGTAGAGCGCCCGCCTTGAGCAGAAGAGCACAGGGACAGCACCCAGGCCCAGAGTTCAAGCCCCATGACTGACCAAAAAACAAAATTATATGATTAACTCAGACCTCTCCCCTAAATCAGACACATATCCAATTCCTCACTGATAATCTCCACTCAGATGACATAGAGGTATTTCAAATTTATAGTGTCTTCAGGTGTATAACAACATATCACAGACATAATTTATGAAGAACACAATTTCCCACAATCATGGAAGCTGGAATTCCAAGTGCTGGCATATTTATTGTCTGCGGATGGGCAGTTTTTTGTGTTTTTTTTGTAAGTTGTAGGGCTTGAACTCAGGACCTGGGTGTTGTCCCTGAGCCTTTTCTTCTCAAAGCTAGGATTCTAGCCCTTGAGCCATAGCTACATTTCCGGCTTTTTGATGGGCTAAGTGTGGATCTTCAGTTATCAGCTTCTTGAGTGGCTAAGATTACAGGCGTGAGCCACCCACATCAGGCTCTATGAGTGTGGGTGTGTGTGTGTTGGTCATGGGGCCTGAACTCCGGGCCTGGGCGCTGTCCCTGCGCTCTTCAGCTCAAGGCAAATGCTCTACCACTTCAGCCACAGCGCCACTTCCGGCTTCCTGGTGGTTTATTGGAGATGAGAGTCTCATGGACTTTCCTGCCGGCCTGGCTTTGAACCGCCATCCTCGGATCTCATCCTCCTGAGTAGCTAGGATGACAGGCATGTTTTTATTTTTGTTCTTTTTTTTTTTTTTTTTGGTCCAGTCGTGGGGCCTGAACTATGGGCCTGGGTACTGTCCGTCAGCTCTTCAGCTCAAGGCTAGCGCTCTACCACTTGAATCGAACCCAGGGCCTCATGCATGCAAGGCAAGTGCTCTACCTCTGAGCCACCTTCCCAGCTCCATATTTTTTGTTGTTTGTTTTTTTGGGTCCGGTCGTGGGGCCTGAACTCTGGGCCTGGGCGCTGTCCCTCAGCTCTTCAGTTCAAGGCTAGCGCTCTACCACTTGAGTCACAGCACCACTTCCGGCTTTTTTCTTTTTGCTTATGTGGTGCTGAGGAATCGAACCCAGGGCCTCAGGTATGCAAGGCAAGCGCGTTATCACTGAGCCACCTTCCCAGCCCCCCCAGCTCCATATTTTTGTTCTTTTTTAAAGTCTCAACGTTCGGCCTCACGGATCATCGTTGTGGTTTTTTTTGTTATCCTTATTTCTTGACTGGAAATTCCATCAGGCAGAAATGCTCTCCCGTTTTTCACCCGTTTGCAGGGTCTGCCAGGGCCTCAGTGATCCCAGGGAATAAATTCGTAGCAAGGGAAATGTTTCCCAATTGCAGACTGAGAGCGTTTGTGCAGGTTTCTCCAGGGAGGCCGGACTTGGCAGACATTCGCGCTGCCAAACAAGGCTGGTTTAACCCAGGTTGCCAGGAGGGGAGGAGTCCCGACTTCCGGGTGAACAAAGTTTTCCTTGGGGGCCGGCTATTCTCCGCCCCACCCCGGCCAGAGGCCGCTCCGCAGACTAGGCCTCGGTCGCCGGCGCCGCCCGCGCGCGCTCCTCCACGCCAACCACCCCCCTCCCCCGGCAGCGGCGGTTGGTCGCGCGCGCTCGTCTCTCTCCCACCCTCTCCGCTAACGAGCGGGCTCCAGGTCCTCTGGGATTGGCTGTTCCTGAGTGTGTCTTCTCTAAGCATCTCTGATTGGTTTGCTTGCGCGCGCGGGAGCCAAGCTCCGATTGGCTATATCAGAGCGCCTGCGCGGCGGGGTTCTCGGTCGCCAGCCATTCCTGGGGAGGACTGCCGGTCGGTAGGTCGTTTCGTTTGTCGCTGGAGGAGAGGTCCCGGCCCTCCGGGAAGGCGGCTGCGGCGGCAAAATGAAGATATTCGTAGGTAACGTAGATGGAGCGGATACAACGCCCGAGGAGCTGGCTGCCCTCTTCGCGCCCTACGGCACGGTTATGAGCTGCGCCGTCATGAAACAGTTCGCCTTCGTGCACATGCGCGAGAACGCAGGCGCGCTGCGCGCCATCGAGGCCTTGCACGGCCACGAGCTGCGGCCGGGGCGCGCACTCGTGGTAGAGATGTCGCGCCCAAGGCCCTTGAACACTTGGAAGATTTTCGTGGGCAATGTGTCGGCTGCATGTACGAGCCAAGAATTGCGCAGTCTTTTCGAGCGCCGTGGACGCGTCATCGAGTGTGACGTGGTGAAAGGTAACGCGGAGGCGCGCTCTGGGGCGGGGGCGCGCTTGGGGAGGGGCACTCAGCCTGCTAGCCACGCCCCTTAACCAGGGTCGGTCACTGCGCGGTTGGGAAGGGTGGGGAAGTGCGCGGGAGCGGTGCCAGAGGTGCTGGGGGGCGCGTTGGGGAGAGCCACCCTCTTCCCCTGCGGTCCAGGCACCATTCAAGTGGGAGAAGGCGGATCTGGGTGGGTGCGGCGGCCACTTGAGAGCTGAGCCACGGGGCCGGGGACGCGCCAGAGACTTGAGTGTACCGGGGGCGTGCCTTCTTCTGATTTCCTGGGCCTGGCACCGAACGGAAATTGGGAAGTGACGGGCACGAGCCGGATCATGGAGCGGGGAAGATTTCGCCACTTCCCCACTTCCTCTCCAGACGTCGGTCAGAGCAAGGGAAGAGGGAAAAGGTGTGGGCAGACGCCCCAAAGCCTCCCTCGCGTTCCCTCCCGATGAATACTCCCAAGCGGAAGGTAACGGGGCCCTTGGACGTTTCTTGGGCTGGGATCTTTTACTTCTGTCTGGCATAGGTTTGCTCACGGGCGCAGGAGGGGCCCCTTCCAAACTCCTTTGGTGTTCAATATTTGATGGGTTTAGACGTGGCAGCTCTGTGTTTTCCAACCCTCTTAACTCTGGGATTTTTTCCCCCCCTTTGGGCTTGATTTTTTTCCCCCCCCATCAATTGGAAACCTGAGTCTTTTTTGTGTGTGTGTGTGTGTGTTTGTATTGCTGGAGGCTTGTTTTATGAAGGCCCCCACTGTGGGTAGTATTTATTTGCCAAGCTGGTGTCCCAGGGCAGTGTCAGTCTTTTCTAAGCTTGGTGACTTTGCAGAGCACAACTCTGGGCTTAGGGGGACCTTGGAAGAAATCTAAGAGAGGTTTTCTTTAAACTTTGTGGGTTTATTTTTTGTTGTTGTTGGTTTTTTTTTTTCCTTTTAAACTTTGGGGGCTTCTAGATTAGGAGTCTAAACACCATTTGCTCAGAACTCATCATTAGTCAAATTCTCAAGGCAGATTGCCTTATCTTTGAGTAAATGTGTCACCATAATTTAGGCTTGAATTTTGGGACCCAGTTGATGTGTCTGTTTTTTTCCCCCCCATGGTCTGGGTTCTTTTTTTTGGGGGGGGGAGGGTCGTCATGGGCCTGAACTCCGCCTGGACACTGTCCCTCAGCTGTCAAGGGTAGCATCTACCACTTGAGCCACAGCACCACTTGCAGCTTTTTTTTGCTTATATGGTGCTGAAGAATTGAGCCCAGGACCTCTCATGCATGCAAGGCAAGCACTCTACCACTGAGCCACCTTCCCCAACCCCTGGTCGGTCTGGGTATCTTAAACCTAAGCTCATACTCAGATCTTTGATGGCATATCCTAGACACTATTCCTCCTGGAACCAGATCAGATTAAACTTTGCTATATCCCATGTTTTCAAAACAAATGCAAGTGGAGAGCAATCTATGTGGTGCTATACCCCTGGTGTAGGGCATCATTCTTGCTCATACTCTGGGAAAATTTGAAGATAGGATACAAATGTGGGTGCAGAGGTGCTTGTTCATATAGTTCTAGAGAGGCACATCTTTTGGGCCATTCCTTGTTCTTTATGTGTAAAGGGTTGTAGTGTCCATTATTAGGAACAAGTGTTTGTTCTGCATTAATATTGCATTCTATTTTCCTCAACTCAGGTTATGCAAGTCCACGGCTATCCGGAATCAGGCTTTCCTGCTGGGTGCTCTGAGGCAGGCTGTATGGATTTTTGCTTTTAGAGCAAAAGAATTAGAAGGGTTTCAGATTGGATACTTGGCAAGCAATGGATGGGGTGGATGAATCTCTATGTGAATTTTGTGTTGAGTTTCTTTTATGGGTCTTACGCAGTGTGGCTTCTAGATTGGAAGCTACAATCTAGTATCTTGGGACAGTCTCCATGGAACTCAAATGGTTAAAAGTTTGCTCTCAGGTGATAGAGAAAACAAAAAATTTGCCTAAATTTGCTTGAGATTGACATCAAATAGAAGTTGGGGGGGCGAAGTACATGATAATTGAGCATGATTTTTAGAACAACTGGCTGTGACTGAGAGGGAAAGTTTTTTTTGTATTTTGTCCTTTTGTAAACAAATATTTATTAGTAGAAATATGTTGACTAACTCAAGAGAGGATGCTAACCTATTTAGGCTGATGTGTAACAGACTTCCTGATGTATTTTAAGAGACTGGGGAAGGAAGGCTTTTGATCATTGTATCTGCTGAGCATCATCTTTCACTGATGCCTTTCTCTTTGAGCTGAAAGAAAATGAGGTCTCAAAGTGAAAAAAACTTACTCTGGTTCTATAAATAGTTTGTATTTATACTTTTTTTGAGTCTCCTAATATTGGCCATCAGGTCTTTGAGAAGCATTGTATAGCACAAGACAGTTAGCTCTCTTATTTCATAGGGGTAAAAGAACATAGTTGCTTGGATATTCCAGGAGCATATGTATGATTTGTAGAGTAAGATTCTCCATAGCAACAGTCATAACCACTCTTTTTTTTTTTTTTTTTTTTTTTGGCCAGACCTGGGGCTTGAACTTAGGATTTGGGCACTGTCTCTTGAGTTTCTTTTGCTCGAGCTAGCACTCTTACTAGTTGAGGCACAATACCACTGTCATGTTTTTCTGTCATGTTTTTATGTGGTGTTAAGGAATTGAACACAGGGCTTCATGCATGCTAGTCAAGCACTCTACCACTAAGCCACATTCCCAGCCCCATAGCCACTCTGTAACTACATCCTATTGGGTGTTCAAAGACACGCTTCAGGAACGACTTCCATACTTCAAGGGAGGTCTGAAAGCCAGAAGAAAATATTGTCTTTCTTTGTGGGTAGCCATTCTTTAGAGCTCTATAGTTTCAAATGAAAGATTTTTAGCCTTGGGGTAGGAAAACTTGTTTTCTAGAGTTCCATGGATCTTAGGAGGTCTCTGCAAAGCATTACTTGCTAATCTTAATGCAGTGAATCCCTGTAGAAGTTTCCTTGAATTAGCTCTGTGGTCCAGTGGGTCCCTGCACACTTCTGCAGATCTCTGGTCTTCATTGTTTTAGAACTAATTGGTTTTCTGGGCATCTTTGATAAGTATAAGTTTGGGCTCGGTGCTGCACTGTAATGAGGCTGAGTTAAGACGTGATGAAATTGAATTGAATTATTAGCTGGACATCTTTGTCATACTTCCAATGTCAGGTTAGAAACTTCCAAATGTAATATGACTATGAGCATATCAATGGCTTTCCCCATCAAGTTTTTTTTTTTTTTTTGGTCTGTTGTAGGGCTTGAACTCTTCCCTCAGCCCTTCAGCTTAAGGTGCGGACTCTAACGTTTGAGTCACAGCACCTCTTCCAGTTTTCTGGTGGTTAATTGGATATGGACTTTCCTGCTCAGGCTGGCTTTGAACCGTGATCCTCAGATCTCAGTTTTTTGTTTTTGTTTTTACTATTGTGGAAATACCATACAGAGGGTTTTTTTTTTTTTTTTTTTTTTTTTTGGTCAGTCGTGGGCCTGAACTCTGGGCCTGGGTGCTGTCCCTCACCTCTTCAGCTCAAGAATAGCCCTCTACCACTTGAGTTACAGTGTTACAGTGCCACTTCCGGCCTTTTCTGCTTATGTGGTGCTGAGGAATCGAACCCAGGGCCTCATGCAGGCAAGACAAGCACTCTACCACTGAGCCACCTTCCCAGCCCAGATCTCAGTCTTCTGAGTAATTAGGATTAGAGGCGTGAGCCACTGGTGCCTGGCTCCCTATGAACTTTTATAGCTTATCTGGGCAGTTAGTTGAATCCTATATCTATAATCTTGATTTTTTTCCCCCCCAGTAGTGCTGGAGTTGAGCCAAGGGCTTTGTGTATGCTCATCCTCATCCTGAAATGTCAGTTTTTAAATTTTATCACTTTTTTTCCCTTGATGTCTTGATGTGTACCCAGGCTTGCCTCAAACTTCCATCCTCCTGCTTCAGACTCCCAGGTATTAAGCAGGCTGCCTGTATACCTTCAAGCCTAGCACCACTTCGTCTCTTGACTTTAAAAAAAAAAAAAATCTGGGGCTGGGAAGGTGGCTCAGTGGTAGAATGCTTGCCTTGCATGCATGAGGCCCTGGGTTCAATTCCTCAGCACACATAAGCAAAAAGAAAAAAGCCAGAAGTGGCACTGTGCCAGGCGCTGGTGGCTCACGCCTGTAATCCTAGCTACTCAGGAGGCTGAGATCTGAGGATCGCGGTTCAAAGCCAGCCCGGGCAGGAGAGACTGTGAGACTCCTATCTCCAATAAACCACCAGAAAACCGGAAGTGGTGCTGTGGCTCAAGTGGTAAAGCGCTTGCCTTGAGCTGAAGAGCTGAGGGACAGCGCCCAGGCCCAGAGTTCAAGCCCCACGACCGACAAAAAAAAAAAGAATAAAGAAGTGGCACTGTGGCTCAAGTGGTAGAGCGCTAGCCTTGAGCTGAAGAGCTGAGGGACAGCGCCCAGGCCCAGAGTTCAGGCCCCCCAGAGTTCAGGGGGTTGGTCATGGGGCTTGAACTCTGGGCTCTGGGCCTGGACACTATCCCTTAGCTCTTCAGCTCAAGGTGAGTACTGTGCCACTTGAGCCACAGTGCCACTTCTACTTTTCTGGATGTTTATTTGAGATAAGACTCACAGACTGTCCTATCCTGGCTAGCTTTGAAACACAATCCTCAGATCTTAGTCTCCTGAGTAGCTAGGATTACAGGCGTGAGCCACGAGCATTTGGCTATCCAATTGTTTTAATAAATCTGTTAAAATTTTTCTTTGGTGTTTTTATAAGCTCATTCTGGTCTTAGAACGTTGTAGACAGAATGATCAGGAATGTAGCATAGTGTCTGGAGAGCCCTACAAGCTCAGCAAATCTTTCTCCATTTTTATTTGGAGTGGGTAAGTGCCTTTGCGTACTTCAGATAGTTTTGTCATTCCTAAGGGTCTGTTCAGCTTCAGCTTTTAAAGACATCTTAGACCACGAGATACTATTTTAGGTAACTACCCAAAGTGGAGATGGGAGATCATATGACAATTCTAGTGCCTATGTATGGTCAGGTGGAAAGGAACACTTAGCTTTCACAGTTGGCAAATAATCAGGCTCTGACAATGGCGTGTTTGGAAGACTGGCAGTTGTGATAGTTACATTGTTCTTGTATCATCTTGCAGCTTTGAAGTTTATGCACACAGATGGCATTCTGTTTTATTAAAGATAAAAATATTCTTCAACCTTATTTTGTATGGCTGAAGAATCATCACAATTCCTTATTCTATTGCTATGTAGCCTTCTCAAAGGACTTTGTCTTCTCACTTGAACATACTAACTTTGAGAGTGGCTGAATAGACTTGTCAGTAGGGAAATAAATGGTAAGTTTCTTAAGATCTTGTATCAGTTATATCTAGATCTTAAATCAGTTATATCTAGATTTTTAAGATTTGTAGCCCAGGATCCTTTATGCCACACTACTCTTTATTTTTGCTTGTTGTTTATTACTATGAGGTTGGTGGTATTGTCCTTAAGTTCAGAGCTGTTATATAGGAACCGCCAAAGTGCAAAAATTCCAAAAATGGAACACTTGTTTGGAGATCATTAAAAGACTTTCTTATTTTGGGGGATAGGGCTTCAGTAATTTTGTTCAGGTAGCTTTTCTTCTCTGCTCTCCCCACCCTCATTTTTTTTGTGTGTATGTGTGCGCACGCATGCACGCACAGGAAGACACACACGTACTGGGGCCTGAATAAAAGGCCTTATGCACTTGTTTAGCCGTTTTCCCCCGAGGCTACTGATGGTCTGCCATTTGAGCCATGCCTCCGCTTCTGATTTATTGGAGATGAGAATCTCTTAGATTTGTTTGTCATGGTTGGCTTTAGGCTGATTCTCTGATCTCAGCCTTCAAGTAGCTTGGATTACAGACATGAGTCACCAGTTTCTGGCATCTTTTCATTTCTTAACTTATACAACAGAGAGCTTGGATCTTGGCACCTGTATTCCTTCTTAAAAGTAGCTACAGGTCCAAAATGTGGTTATATGCAAAGCCTTACTAGCTTTCTATCATTGTTCTTCAGATTTTGCTTATATCATTTTGGTTCATAAAGTTTTCTCCTATGTAGTAATAGTTAGGTAGAGCTTTGACACCCAAAGATGGTCTCCCACACTCATTGAGGTCTTGAATGAATTAGCTTGCTAACTGCAGTTCAGCTTCTTGAATTGTAGCTGAGCAACCAGGTCTTGTTTGTAAACAGTTTGCTTAATGAACAGAAGCTTAAGAGTAAAGAGTTGATGAAGGATGTAATATGGCCTGAGACACAGGGCTTATTTTCCATTCCTGTACCTCGTTGACACCACATATACATAGAATCTAGCATTTCACCTAAACTTACAGGTTTTAGTTGTACTACACAGTCTTGCTTTATACATGGGCTTCTCAGTGGTGAAGCAAAGGGATGTAGAATAGGCCCTCTGGTTCCTACATTAATGTAGTGATTTTTGGAGCAAAGCTGCATAAAAACTCGTAAGTGTGTTTGCTATCCTGTAGAGTGAGGATGATGATCATTTGTCCTGCGACCTTATTATAAGGTCCAAAAGAGGTTCTGTGCATGGAAGTGCTTTGGAAAAAGAAAAAAAAAAAAAAGGAAGTAATGTGAAAAAGGGGAAGAGGAATTTGGTGAACTGTCCACTCATTTGCTCACTGTAGACTGGCTCTTGCCTAGGCTGAGAGGTGGATCATTGTGAATGGTCATTTCCAGTGAGTGGTCATTTTCAATGTTTGAATGTGAGTGATCATTTCTAGTGTTTTAAGTCTCAAAATGAGTAGTTATTTGGTGAGCTTGGGTTCAGAACACTGAATAATTGAGTGGTTCAGGAATGCTTTCTGCATATGGTCTGCTGGTTTATGCTTACAGGAGCTGAGAAGATTTTTATGCTGTGTTGCAGTTCATCTTTGCTCTTCTCTCACAAGGATGTTGGATGAGGTGGTAGGGGAAAGGGAAGAATGGGGAAAAGGCCATAGTTGAAGGTGACTGTTTGGGATTTTCAGTAGCTCTGTTTTATGGGAGCTACATTTTATAACATACTCCTGGAGAGGAGGGTTTGGAGGCTGGAAGTAGCTGGCAACAGCTGGGTGCTGTTGTGTGTCCAGTTTGGGACCCATCAGGTAGCATGCCCTGCCCCCCTAATTGCTAACCCTCTGTCTGCTGCTTTATCAGACTACGCGTTTGTTCACATGGAGAAGGAAGCAGATGCCAAAGCCGCCATCGCGCAGCTCAACGGCAAAGAAGTGAAGGGCAAGCGCATCAACGTGGAACTCTCAACCAAGGGTCAGAAGAAGGGGCCTGGCCTGGCTGTCCAGACTGGGGACAAGACCAAGAAACCAGGGGCTGGGGATACGGCATTCCCTGGAACTGGTGGCTTCTCTGCCACCTTCGACTACCAGCAGGCTTTTGGCAACAGCACGGGTGGATTTGATGGGCAAGCCCGTCAACCCACACCACCTTTCTTTGGTCGCGACCGCAGCCCCCTGCGCCGTTCACCTCCCCGAGCCTCTTATGTGGCTCCTTTGACCGCCCAGCCAGCCACCTACCGGGCCCAACCCTCAGTGTCGCTGGGAGCTGCTTATAGGGCCCAGCCTTCTGCCTCTTTGGGTGTTGGTTATCGGACTCAGCCCATGACAGCCCAGGCAGCCTCTTACCGCGCTCAGCCCTCTGTCTCCCTTGGGGCCCCATACAGGGGCCAGCTGGCTAGCCCCAGCTCCCAGTCTGCCGCAGCTTCCTCACTTGGCCCGTATGGTGGAGCCCAGCCCTCTGCCTCTGCCCTTTCCTCCTATGGGGGGCAGGCGGCTGCAGCTTCTTCACTCAACTCCTACGGGGCTCAGGGCTCCTCCCTTGCCTCCTATGGTAACCAGCCATCCTCTTATGGCGCCCAAGCTGCCTCTTCCTATGGGGTTCGTGCGGCTGCTTCCTCCTACAACACCCAGGGAGCAGCTTCTTCCCTCGGCTCCTATGGGGCTCAGGCAGCCTCCTACGGGGCCCAGTCTGCAGCCTCCTCACTAGCTTATGGAGCCCAGGCAGCTTCTTACAATGCCCAGCCCTCGGCCTCGTACAATGCCCAGTCTGCCCCATATGCTGCACAGCAGGCTGCTTCCTACTCTTCTCAGCCTGCTGCTTATGTGGCACAGCCAGCCACAGCTGCAGCCTATGCCAGCCAGCCAGCTGCCTATGCTGCACAAGCCACTACCCCAATGGCTGGCTCATATGGGGCCCAGCCGGTGGTTCAGACCCAGCTGAATAGTTACGGGGCTCAAGCATCTATGGGCCTGTCAGGCTCCTATGGAGCTCAGTCGGCTGCTGCAGCCACTGGCTCCTATGGCGCCGCAGCTGCCTATGGGGCCCAGCCTTCTGCCACCTTGGCAGCTCCTTACCGCACTCAGTCGTCAGCCTCACTGGCTGCTTCCTATGCTGCGCAGCAGCATCCCCAGGCTGCTGCCTCCTACCGTGGCCAGCCTGGCAGTGCCTACGATGGGGCAGGTCAGCCGTCTGCAGCCTACCTGTCCATGTCCCAGGGGGCCGTTGCCAACGCCAACAGCACCCCGCCGCCCTATGAGCGTACCCGCCTCTCCCCACCCCGGGCCAGCTACGACGATCCCTACAAAAAGGCTGTCGCCATGTCGAAAAGGTACTGTATGCCCCCCCGCCTTTGCCCCCAGCTGGGGCATAGGGCAAGGGGCTGAGGTTGGCATGGGAGGGAAACTGGCGCCATTGGCCCCTCCTTTGGTGGTTTTTACTCCTGTGGGATGTCCAGAAGCCAAGGGGTTTGGTGTCTGTGAACTTTCCTGGCCACTAGGGTGCAGGTTGGAGCATAGTGCTCAGCCTGGGGTGGTACCAGCTAAGCTAGTCAGCCCTTTCAAGAAAGGCATCACCAGTCTAGACTAGCTCAAGTGCCATTGGAGTCACTCTTGCACGATTGTGGCCCGTGGCTTTTCCTACTGTCTGAAGGATCCATAAGCCTTTTATCTGGTTGTCCTGGCATTGGTGGGCTGGGTGTGAAGGAATAGTCCCTTTTGGAACTCACTGGCTGAAGGCAAGTTCATGAGATGCGTCCACTCTGAGAATTTGGAGACCTTGCTTTTGTTCGCCGTTCTGTTGATAAACAATCAAGGCCTTTCTGTTAGGGCCCAAGGGTGGGGTAGTTTGTGGTTTGGGAATGGAGGCCAAAAATGTACTATGGCCAGTTTGGAAGGGGAGGGCTTCAGTGGAGGACTTGGTTTCCCAGTGACTTGAATCCAGGCTTGATTTTTGTGGCCTGGGTAGGATGATGAGCCTTCTGACCAAAGGAAACAAAACTGTTGGAGACCAATCTGATCACACCCTCCCTGTCCCCATTGGTTGGCATCTCCCCCATGCCTGGAGCCCTCCCCTCGACTGTCTCATTCACCAACTGTCTTCTTCTCTCGACTAGGTATGGTTCCGACCGGCGTTTAGCCGAGCTCTCTGATTACCGCCGTTTATCAGAGTCGCAGCTTTCGTTCCGCCGCTCGCCGACAAAGTCCTCGCTGGATTACCGTCGCCTGCCCGATGCCCATTCCGATTACGCACGCTATTCGGGCTCCTATAATGATTACCTGCGGGCAGCTCAGATGCACTCTGGCTACCAGCGCCGCATGTAGGGCCATCCTGGGGATGGGGCACCACAGGGAGGGAGGGAGAGGAGAGATAGGTAGGGTGCAGACCCAGGTTTTAACCACTCTGGCCCATACCTCTCCTGGTTGCAATTTTTTATCCCCTCCCTCTATTACGTGGACCTTCCCCAGGAGATGATCCTTTTACATATTTGGCAGTAATCTACTTTGTTCCTTCGCCTCAGCAGCACATCTTGCTAGTGGCTATAGACCTGCGGTTTCCCCTCTACCCTGCATCCCATCTCCCCGGAATGGGAGTCTGTCTCATATGTTTTTATTTTTTCCTGGCTCCCTTTTATTTTTATGCGCGGTATTTAAGGTCGTCTGGATGGGGAAGCAACCTGCAGCTGAGGTTGGCGGCGCCTTTTTCTTTCAGATATGAGGGAGGCCAAGAGTGGGTTAATTCAACCATTTCCTATGCGCCAAGCTGTGCCAGCAGTCCTGGGGACCTTGACTGCTCCTGTGCCCCTCTGTAGACTGTTGGAGACTGAGATTCTATTGGGACAGTCAGTTGGCATGTGTCCAAATTCCTGCTCACCACTGATGTTCTAGCTTGTGGTGTGTGATACAGTCCCAATTCCCCATCTCCCCAAGTAGGTGGTGTTAGAAAACCTTAATTTTTTTTTCTCTTTTGTATGGACTACAAATAAAACTTGGGGCGATTTGCAGTTTGGAAACCTGGTTGTCATTGTCTTGATTGCACTCAGTGTCAGATGAGCCAGTTTGACATCCAGGAAGACATGACAGCTTAAAAAGGAAGCGGGCCTGAGAACCCAGGGTCGGTGTGGAAAGGGGTCTGGATGTGGGAATTAGAATGATTTCCCTGCTTGCTGTCCAGTGGGGTGTAGCTCCATTGGTGGGCTGTCAGCATGCCATCTTTAGGATTGTAGAGTCCAGACCAAATGAATGGTTGGACTTTCTGAGCCTCGAATTGATCACACCAAAATGCAGTAAATATTACCTGTTTTCTTTTGCTTATGTTTGACTGTTTTCCCTCACTTTTCCCCAGTTTAGGAAAAAACCCAGTGCTCCAGCAAGGAGGTTCTGGCTGGGTTTGACTTTTCTGAAGAATGGGGAGTGGACTGTTACTTGTGTGTATGCTAGTAGGTCTTTCAGAAAGTGGGTTCACATGAGTTCTGGGGCCGGGACCCTGAAGGGAGCCATATTGGGGTACGGGTGATGTCACTGATACTGCCCTGCGGTTGGAGAAGGGAAGGACAAAGAAAAGTTGAATTGGGTATGGGGCATTCTGGCCTTAGTCCTGGTACTTCGCCTACTCTGAACTTCACCATGGAGCGTCCTTCCTGTGTTCTGCCATACAGCACCTGAGATTCCTTTCCCTATCCCCATCTGTATGATTTTCAGATGTTTTCTTGGCTGGGTTTGTATTCAAAGGTATCATGAAAGACTATGGGAAAAGGGTGGAGTGCAAACATAATCATGTAGAAATTCTGGCAATGGGTGAGGAAGTAATTCTGTATATATATTCTAGAGCTGGGGAGAGTGATGATATGGCAAGAACTAGGGCAGTTCCTGCCAAGGATAACATGAAGGTTTGGACTTGATGGGGAAAGACTGGTTGAGTAGAGTGATAACAGGAAAATCTATTGATGCTGCTTAGGGAGAGTGTCTTAGAGACTGTTTTGAGACAAGGTGACTTAGGGGATGTGTGGGCATTTCAGTCAAGAGTCCAGGTGGGTTGTCTGTCTTTATTGGTGTCCTGAGAACTTAACCCATGACAGAGTAGTTTGACCCGATGCCCTTCCTCCTCCCTCTGCCCCTCATTTAAAAGCATGGCCTTCCAACCATGAGTTCTTATTTGTGGATGCTAAATGGGGTAATCTCAGGGAGTACTGGGGCCATTGCTCTGCTTTTTCTGCTCACTGCCTTGCCTTCAAGATGCTTTGCGGTTCCTTTTCATTTCTTTGCAGGACTAGAGAAGAATGGGAAGAAGAGTGATGTTTCTTGTTAACTTTCTGTATGATGGTAGATTGATTTGAGGACTAAGCTAACAAGCTAAGCTTTATTATCCCAGAAAATTGAGGGTTGATTATAGGGCTGTGGTCATGGTCTCTATCTGCAACATTTCTTTGTCAGTGTGACTTTCTGTCATTTTCCTTTCCCATGAGGATTCTGCCACTGTCCCAGTTCCATGGTTCATGCTAAAAACAGCTTAATGAACTCTTGGAGCAAGTGTTCTTTATTGTAGCCCCAAACTCTTCAGGGTGACCCTGGCTTATTTGGTTACTAGTAACTATCATCTTTGTGTCTTGATGGCATTGCTACCTCAATCCTCAGGCTTCTCCAGGCTAGAAAAAGCTAGAGATAAATCATTTGTCACTTTTCCTTTCTTTGTAGATTGTTTTTAAGTGTCTTTTTTTAGTTTAAATTATGCTAGCTGTGTTAATCCTATGATCCACTCATACTTTGCTTTTTTGTAGACTGGGATTTTCAAGATCCTTTAACTGGGCAAAGCTGCTTTAGTGAATGGGAGGACAGACAATGTATTTGGGTGGGGGGTGGAATGAGTTCTCAGTACTTCAGATCACTCAAGTTTTACACCTGTCAACACCTACACCTGGCAGTCCATTCACTGGAGAGGTTTTTATTGGTTTATTCCTGGAATAAGACCACATTGAGACTTCCAGCCTTGTCATCTTGCTTTCTTCTGAGCTTTGGATCTTGTTTTAAATTCTGTGGGGTAGACCTGGAACCCCATCTCTTGCAATGCAGATAATGGGACAATCATTGAGGACCAGAATTTACAGGTATGCTACCTTTCTACTTTATAAATGTCTAGTTAAGGTGTACCAAAGTCCATGCACAGTCTTTTGATTACCAGGCATTTTGTTCTGTTATGCCTTGTTATGGGTTGTTGTCACAGATAGATGAAGTGAGAAAGAAAATAGACTTACTAGATTTACGGACTGCCACGCTGCATATGTAATAGGACTTTGGGTAAGAGAGAAGCTAAGGACAGACAGCATATGTTAGTGCTTTATTTATCTAAATTCTATAGCTATCCTTAAAAAAGAGCCGGGTGCTGGTGGCTCATGCCTATAATCCTAGCTACTCTGGAGGCTGAGATCTGTGGATTGCGTTTCACAGCCAGCCTGGGCAGGAAAGTCTGTGAAATTCTTTTTTTTTTCTTTTTCTTTTTCTTTGGGATCGGTCGTGGGTCTTGAACTTGGGCCTGGGCGCTGTCTCTGTGCTCTTCAGCTCAAGGCCAGCGCTCTACCGCTTGAGCCACAGCACCACTTCTGGTTTTCTAGTGGTTTATTGGAGATAAGGAGTCTTATGGACTTTCCTGCCTAGGCTGGTTTTGAACTGTGATCCTCAGATCTCAGCCTCCTGAGTAGTTAGGATTATAGGGGTGAGCCACAGGTGCCCAGCTATGAGATTCTTATCTCCAATAAACCACCAGGAAACCCAAGTGGTGCTGTGGCTCAAGTGGTAGAGCACTTGCCTTGAGCTGAAGACTCAGGGATGGTGCCTAGGCCCAGAATTCAAGCCCCACGACTGACCAAAAAAAAAAAGGTGAGTTAAAAAGTTATAGTCAAGAGCCAGGTGCCATTTGCTCATTCCTGTAATCCTAAGTGCTCAGGAGACTGAGATCTGAGGATCCTGGTTTGAAGCCAGCAAGGGTTAGAAAAGTCATCCATCTCCAATTAACTAGCAAAAGGCTAGAAATGGAGCTGTGGGTCAAGTGGTAGAGAAAAAGCTCATGGAACAATGCCCAAGCTCTGAGTTCAAGCCCCAAGACCAGCACCAAAAAAACCATACAACAAAACAAGAGTCTAGAACAGAGCAGGGTGTTGGTGGTTTATTTTTTATTTTTTAATTTTTTTTGGGGGTCCGGTCGTGGGGCCTGAACTCTGGGCCTGGGCGCTGTCCCTCAGCTCTTCAGCTCAAGGCTAGCGCTTTAACACTTGAGCCAAAGCACCACTTCCGGCTTTTTTCTTTTTGCTTATGTGGTACTGAGGAATCGAACCCAGGGCCTCATGCATGCAAGGCAAGCGCTCTACCACTGAGCTATCTTCTCAGCCCCAGTGTTGGTGGTTTATGCCTATAATCCTAACTAAAGAGATCAAAAATCTGAGGGTTGAGGTTCAAAGCCAGTCCATGAGATTCTGTTATCTCGAGATAGCAGCAATGTTGAGCTGAGCCAAAAAGGCCAAGCAGGAGTGCCTAGCCTGAGTTCAAGCCTTCCCCCCAAAAAACAAAACAGTATTCCAGAATTCAGAAAAAGATTCATATCCCTCCCCCTTATGTAGGGGCTCGGGCTTGAACTCTGGGTCTGGGTTCTGTCCTCAGCTCTTCAGCTCAAGGCTAGCACTCTATCACTTGAACCACAGCACCACTTCCACCTTTTTCTGCTTATGTGGTACTAAGGAATTGAACCCAGGCCATTGTGCATTCAAGGCAAGCACTCTACCACTGAGCCATCCTCCCAGCCCCCAGAAAAGGATTCTTAAAGTAGGTTTGAGGTGTACCTCTATTTGAAACTATAAACTATAGTACTTGTAATGCAGTGCTCAGATGCCTAATCCTTAGGGCTGAGCTTCCAGTTTGTAAGGTGGGACTTGCCTCAGTAAACTTGTTATAGTTAGTAAGCAGTGCTAGGAAGTGGTAGGTTAAGAAGGAGACAGTATGTCAGACCAGTAGTTAAGACAATGGGATTGGATTTGAAAAAATGACCAATTACTGTTATCTTGAGTTTGAATCCTGGCTCTGTTTCTTAGCTGTGTTATTGGAAATGCTAGGAACCTCTGCCTGGGTTAGGTCATTGAAGATTTATTGTAGTGTCAAGTACTGTTTTAAAAAAGTGTTTTTTCAGTATTTACTTATAGTAACCCAAATGCCTTAGATATCTATAAAATCTGTTAAAAGTGGAGAAATTGAGGCTTTAATCTACCTAGGTAACTCTTGAGATCAATTGCATGTGGATTTAATCCCCATCACTGCCAAGAAGAAAAGATCATATATGGCTAACAGTGGTTGAACCACTCAGGGCTTTGCTTGTAGACTGTGCTAGTGTAGGGAAGAGTCAAATGGGAACATGTGACAAGTGCAAAGCTTATGGTTGCTTCACTGAATGCTAGCCATCTTATAAAACTGAGGAGTTAACAATATTTAGGGGAGACGGGTGGTGTGGAAAAACACAGCAGAGACCTTTGTAGGTGTGAGTATAGCATTGAGTCCCAGTGAAGGCAGTAAACTCTTTTTGCATTGAGTGGCACATAAGTGAATTAGGCTGTAAGACCACATTGCTTTTAGCCACCTCTCTATAGTCTCTGGCAACACTACCCTGTTTCCTGGGAACACATTCTGTGGGTATGGAAAAGAAGGAACTAAAGAAGATTGAAGGCCTGGGATACTTACTTGGTTGGCCTACTTCACTCCATTTGATCACCCCTAGAGAATACTTTTAATTTGAGCCCTTGTCAGAATTGTAACTAATTTCTAGAGTAAGCTAGAGGTATTTATTTAAAGTATAAATTATGTATACATGTATTTTTTTGTCAGTCCTGGGGCTTGAACTCAGGGCCTGGGCACTGTCCCTGAGCTTTTGCTCAAGGCTAGCACTCTACCACTTGAACTACAGTGACACTTCTTTTTCTGTTTATGTGGTACTGAGGAATTGAACCCAGGCTTCATGCATGCTAGGCAAACACTTCTAGTAAGCCACATTCTCAGCTCCTGTATATTCATTCTTAAGAATGTGAAACAATTATTAGTTTATAGATTACTCATGTCCAAGTAGTTTCCACTGATACTAGTATTTACCCCTAGCTTGGATTTGCCCCATAAGCTCCCTCATCTCTCAATTAGGTGCATAACACTGCCCTTTGCTGAAGATTTGCAGCCAGAATATTTATTTGGGGTGTTTATAAAACGTCAGCTTAGCTTGGCGCTGGTGGCTGACACCTGTAATCCTAGCTACTCAGGAGGCTATATCTGAGGATCACAGTTCAAAGCCAGCCCTGTGAAGGAAAGTCCATGAAACTCTTCAGTTAACTACAGAAAACTGGAAGTGTTGCTGTGGCTTAAGTGAGAGTGCTCACTTTGAGCTGAAGAGCTCAGGGACAGCGCCCAGGCCCAGAGTTCAAGCCCCACGACTGACCAAAAAAAAAAAAAGAAGCTTTTTGGATGATATTGGATAAGTCACTGTACGTCTTTGGAGCTGGGTAGCCTGCTAGTTAGCAAATTAGTCCCTAAAGTGGTTGGGTCCTGGCAGATGCCTGTATCTGTTCCATCACTTCAAAGGTTGAGGTGGAAGAACCACTCCAGCCTGGGTTACATTGTGATAATCCCCACCTTTTACCCCTACTTAAAATCTTAAAAATAAAAAGAAATCAAGATGGCATCTACGTTTCTGATGACATTTATACATTTGTCCTTTCTCTTCCTGTGCTAGGGATTAAAACACAGGAGTACTTTGTCACTGAGCTACACCTCCAGCCCAGACAGGCAGAGAAGTTTATTATTTTTTTGTACTGAGGCTTGAACTCAAGGCCTTGCACTTGGCTTTTTTTTCTCAAAGCTAGTTTGATTCACACCTCCATTTCCCAGAAGGGGTTCTTTATAAACATTCCTTTCAGTGTCCTTCTCTGGGTGATAGGTGATGTGTAAATAAAGGATTTGCATTATATTTTTCTTAAGGGGCAAACATTAAGTTCTTTGAGCATACAGTTGGTGAACATCATTATAAACACACTTAACTCCACACTACCTAAAGCTTCATTTCACTGTATTTATCAAAGTGGTGCTCAAAAGCTTAAGACTGGCTCACTTGAAAGTTATTCTAGGTGATAGGGCTAAAGTACATGCTTGCAGTACTGATAAAGTGTCCAGGTTTTTTATTCCTGCAGTGCAAGGTATTGAGTTTGGGGCCTCATACATTCTAGGCAAGTGATCTACTACTCTAGTCCTGTGTTCAAGTTTTAAAACTGATATTGAGAATCCAGTTAGTTCCTCATTTTGGTTACCAAGAAACTTAGCTGGGTACTGGTGGTTCTCAGCTGTAATCCTAGCTACATAAGAGGCTGAGATGAGGATCACAGTTCAAAGCCAGCTCTGTAGGAAAGTCCGTGAGACTTATCTCCAATTAGCAACCAAAATATTGAATTAGTGCTATGGCTTCCATGGTAGAGTGCTATCCTTGAGCAAAAAGTCTCAAGGACGGTGCCTAGTCCCTATGTTTAAGCCCCAGGATGGCGCACCTCCTGCCCGCCAAAACACAAAAGCTAGCTATCTCATGCATTCATTTAGACAGATGGGGAGATTCCATCAAGAATTAGATTGCGGGCTGGGGAGGTGGCTCAATGGTAAGGTGCTTGCCTTGCATGCATGAGGCCCTGGGTTTGATTCCTCATCACCACATAAACAGAGAAAGCCAGAAGTGGCGCTGTGGCTCAAGTGGTAGAGCGCTAGCCTTGAGCTGAAGACCTGAGGGACAGCGCCCAGACCCAGAGTTCAAGCCCCACAACAGACCAAAAAAAAAAAAGACTGCATAGAGTTCGCCCCCCCCCCCCAACTGTAATGGAGTTTTAAAAGCTAGGGAAATAGGCAGACACCTGTAATCCTACTCAGGAGGCTGAGATCTGAGGATTGCAGTTAAAAATCAGTCCTCTTGGGGCTGGGAAGGTGGCTCAGTGGTAGAGCGCTTGCCTTGCAAGCCTGAGGCCCTGGGTTCGATTCCTCAGTACCATATAAGCAAAAAGAAAAAAAGCCGGAAGTGGCGCTGTGACTCAAGTGGTAGAGCGCTAGCCTTGAGCTGAAGAGCTGAGGGACAGTGCCCAGGCCCAGAGTTCAGGCCCCACAACCGGACCCAAAAAAAAAAAAAAAAAATCAGTCCTCTTATCTCCAATTAACCACCAAAGTTCAGGATTAGAGCTGTGGCTCAAGTGGTAGAGTGCTAGCCTTGAGCAAAAAAGCTCAGAGACAGCACCTAATCCCTGAGTTCAAGCCCCAGGATGGCATACTCACAAAGCATGGGGATGATTTTATGTGATTCATTTGGATGTCTGTACAGTGACACACAAATATATTAACCACTCCCCTCTTCCCCACACTGGATTTAATGGGCTTTCAGAAGGCAAGTTGAGATTCTGGGAGATGGAGCTGCATGCTGGCATGAATTGTGACCCTGAGAAGATTTAAATTCCCAGCCCCTCCCCTTTGGGCTGTAGGTATTTTAGAAGAAAGTTTTATCTCCAGGGATGATGGGACAAAAAAGAAAAATTGGAAGCTCAAACTGAAAGGAAATGAGTGTTTTATCATAGTTTGTGGCACAGATTTGAGTTATTTTCCTAAAGTTGGCTTGCCTTGCAAAGGGCTTGGGCAGCAAATTAACACAATTGCTTTTCACGTAGTCTCTGGTGCATCAGAATACACAATGAAATGGATCAAGATAGCACATCCTTAAATGTCCTATTTAACTTTTTTAGGACTTTACCTTTTTCTATTTTAGAGTAAGTTTTTGACCAGTTTTCTACTGTTGGAATCTTTTATCAGGTTGTTTTAAAACCAACCATACTTTGCCAGTATCCTGACTTCTACCTTTTTCTTTACTCCCGTCCTTTTCTTTTGTGGCTTTGGGTGATAGATGTTCTTGTGTCATTTCCATTTCTGATGATCCCTGTCCTCAAAAACACTCCACTGCTTTTAGCCTGTTTTTTTCTTTTGTTCGTGTTTTTAGTTCTTCCATCCAGGGCCTGCACTCATTTCCCCCTCTTAACTCCCCTTTCAACAGCTGCTTTGCAAAGCATGGTTAAGTAAAGTTGCTCAGTGAATATGGGTTATATGAAGCAGCCCACAGGGTGAGAAGGAATGTGACGCAGGAGCTGGACCCTGTGAAGAATGTTGTTTGGATTGTATTTGCTTAGAGCCAATTGTGACAAAGCTCTTTCCTTCTGAGGTCTGTTCTAGGGGGTTTTAAACCTACAGCTCTGGTTGATGGCGCCCAATAAAATAAAACGAAAAAATGTTGCTGCTCCCGTTTTTTCTCAGGGCGGGGTGTGTGTGTGTGTGATGGAGGTGGTGGGGTCTGTTTTCAGTCTTCGTGGTCCACAGGATTTCTTGGATTCTGGGAGGCCGATTTCAAGGGTGACTTACCTCCCTGCCTCCTGGGTAGTGCCGCCTCTTCCAGTCCTTAACACCGTGGTCAGCTGGACCTGCTGACCACTTGCGAGTGGCTTTCATGTGGCGGTGCCGGTGGGACTTTGAGGGCTACCGCGCGAGTAGCTGGCCGAAGACGGGTTTGGGGCGTCGCTACTTTGTGACCTAGCGTCTGCCTCTAGGTATTGTCCTCAGCATCCGGGTTCTCGGGGAGGTGACGGGGCTGGCACTTGGGGGAGATCCGTGGTAGCGGATACAGTGGAGCACGGGATACCGTCAGTGTGGGCACGTGGAACTGGCGAAATCTGGAAGCTTAGAAAAGTTGGCACCGAGAAGCCGCAGCCAGGCAGACGCTGGGCCCTCGCTTGCTCCGCCTGGGGGCGGGCCACGCCGTGGCGGAGCCCACGTTTGTAGGTCCTCCCACACGCTGACCCGTTGTCCAATCAGGGGCTGCGGCTTCGCTAGGTTGCTGCTCATTGGCTTTCACCTAAAAGCTCCTAGATACTGACGTTTCCACCTCTTCCCGGCCTCAGGTAACTGGCGTTCCTGTTAAGCAATCAGGAAGAGGACCTCCGGGAATGCCCGCCTTTTACTTTACTGGACGGCCAATCCGGCGGTAGGTTCTCCCCTTTCCACCCAGAGTTACTGCCACGGCCGCCGCCATTTTAGCGTTTTGTCAGAGCCGCCTGCGCCGCGAGGAGGAGGCCCTGCGGATTTCCGTGCGGTGAGAGACTCAGAGTCCTCCTGTTTGTCTTTTGCTCTGAAACCTTAACACTTCCTTGGGCGTCGGGGGTGTCCTAGTGGGGTCGGCCTGCGCACCCGCCACCGAGAGCTGGCCTCGGTCCTCGGCGACGCGCGGTAAGCCCGTAGAAGCCCTCCCCTCCCCCCCTTCCCCCGCTTCCCCCGCTTCCCCCGCCCCGGAGAGTTCGGGCTTCTCCCCCACCGCGCCTTTACCCCTCCGCGCTCGGCTTGCTTCCACGTTTCCTCCCGGGAAGCCCTTGCTTAGTTCCCGCCACGCCCTCAGAATTTCTCAGGCCTTAGGAGGTAGTTTCCTGGTTCAGGACTCGGAAGCCCTCTTCTGCGGCCAGGCGTTTCTCCATTCGGTAGTTTGTAGGACCGTACCCCGAGAGAGGCGCTCCCACTCCCGCTCTTCCCACAGGCCTATGCTGGAAACGGTGGAAGAGAGGGAGACATAGTTGGTGATTTCTGATTGTCCTTATAGTAGACAAAATACCACAGTATCCTCATCTCTTCATTAATGTTTACAACTCAATCACGTTTCTTTTTGAATGTGTCCCCCTTTGTCTAGGGATAAGGAATGGTGCTTGGTGGCAGAGCACTTGCCTAGTCTGTTCACCGCCCTGGGTGTCATCCCCACCACCACAAAAACAAAGCTCCCTTTGTCTACTAAGGTCAGCCCAGTTACAAACCTCTTACTCTTTGGCCCTCCTATGGTCTTCCTTATCTCCTATTTCCCTTTGGGGCTTATTGTGTGGATCTGTGTGTGAAAGAAAATAGCTTGGATCTGTGTGCTAGACCGAAAGATGGAAGGAATGTTCTTTTTTCTTTTTAGCCATCTCGTGGGCCTGAGATCTTGTGTTAAAAATCTTGTTTTTTCTTTCTCAGGCTGTGTCGAGATGGTAAAATTGTTCATTGGAAACCTGCCCCGCGAGGCTACAGAGCAGGAGATCCGCTCACTCTTCGAGCAGTATGGGAAGGTGCTGGAATGTGACATCATTAAGAATTATGGCTTTGTGCACATAGAGGACAGGACAGCGGCCGAGGATGCCATCCGAAACCTGCACCACTACAAGCTTCATGGGGTGAACATCAATGTGGAAGCCAGCAAGAATAAAAGCAAAGCTTCAACCAAGTTACACGTGGGCAACATCAGTCCCACTTGTACCAACAAGGAGCTTCGGGCCAAGTTTGAGGAGTATGGTCCAGTCATCGAATGTGACATCGTGAAAGATTACGCTTTTGTCCACATGGAGCGGGCTGAGGATGCAGTGGAGGCCATCAGAAGCCTTGATAATACAGAGTTTCAAGGTGAACCACTGTGGGTAGAGAATTGATGAACACAAGGCTATTTGCAGTTGGATAAGTAAAGCAGGATGGGTTGGGGTGAGGTAGAACTGTTGGCTGGCTGCTGGTGAACGATAGGTGATGGATTTCATTTGGAGAACGCTTGGGTTTGAAACTTTAGGCTAACTAGATCGCCTGGAGAAGCAATCAGTTGGTTTTTATTTGGAGCCTGTAAGGCTTTTATGCTTCTCCCTTTATACCTAGCTTCCCTTCACTGAAGATTTTCAACTATTACTGTCTTTTTTTTGTCAGTAGAGCACACTGCAGTGGGTTCACTGAATTTATTGCCTCTACACAATATCTCCATTGTGCCTCATTTAATAAATGAATAACTAGTTAAGACAACACTTTAAAATTAAAATTCCTCCCCCCCACACTTTTCAGTAGAGGTAGCTAGTCTTTAAAAGGTTAGAGTCTAGTTAATTTTGCATTATATCTGTTCTGAGGGAGAGGGGTTGGAAATCCAGATTTCAAGAGTGTGAGGAAGAGGCATTGTGATTTGAGGTAATAAAGACAAGTCTTAACATTGATTTGGGGACTACCATGCATTTGGTGAACACTTAGTTGGTTATTACTTCAGAGCTTTGATTAGTTAGGTTTTTGTGCCTGGAAGGCAGTGTGGGTGGGTGGATGTAGATTGTCACCTTAATTGGAAGGTGTTATCTTTTCTTGGTTTAAGATCTAAACTTCCTTGTCAAGAATGGTATTTAGGAGTTAGTAACCGTGGTGAGTAGCCTACTGAAATCTCAAATCTTCTATTCCTTTGGGTCCCTAGTGCAGAGCTTTTCCCTCTTGGTGTAATTAACTTTCAACTTACAGTGTATTTCCATACTTGGTGGCAATATTTCAAACCTATGTTCTGACAGTCTTAACACCAAGAAGGTAGTGATTGGTTCCTTTCCTGAGTACTCCCTTGGTTAATAGTGTTTTACTGCCATCTTTGTTTCCCTTAAATTGGGTCTTTTTAGAGCTGGAGGTCTTATTCCTCCTATGGATGAGTGCCTTTGTTACGGGCATTGCTGTGCGCATGAAAATAAAGTGTTACAGCTCTCCCAGGTCTAGTTTGCCTTCCTTTTTTAAATGGTGAGTTGAAAATTATTTTGTCAGCAACGGAATTGGGGCAAAGAATGCTATAGGATACTTAATTTTTGGATAATTTGAGCATTTTAATCTAGTCCTAGAGTGAGGTAATGTGTTCACACATTTTAACTCCAGTTAGCTCTGATGCTAATCTAGGTTGTTATTTTACACTATTGGCCTTAGTATTTACTTCCCTCCCCTCCCAAATAATATATTAAGATGGAATCCAGTGCCCCAGGTGTGCTAGTGGCACTTCTGCATTCCATTCCCCCAGGCCTTTTCCTTCTTCCTTAGGGAAAGGGGAAAGGAATTTTTCTCCAGTGTTGCTTAAACTGGTCTCATATTCCTAGACTCTACATCCTGCCTCAATCTCCCAAGTACTAGTGATTAAAGATAAGTGCCCTTGTGCCCAGCATGACTTTTGTGTGCGTGCGTGCGTGCGTGCGTGCGTGCGTGCGTGTGTGTGCTTGCTTGCTTGCTTGCGTGTGTGTGTGTGTGTGTGTGTGTGTGTGTGTGTGTGTGTGTGTGTGTGTCATGGGGCTTGAACTCTGGGCCTGAGGGCTGTCCCTCAGCTCTTCAGCTCAAGGCTAGCACTTGAGCCACAGTACCACTTCCGGTTTTCTGGTGATTTATTGGAGATGAGAGTTTCCTGCTTGGGCTGGCTTTGAACCTCGATCCTCATCAGATCTCAGCCTCCTGAGTAGCTAGGATTATAGGCGTGAGCCACTGGTGTCCAGCCCAGCATGACCTTTTGACTTCATAATTCTGTTTTGTAGTGAAGTTTTATATACATGTTTTAAGTAATAATATTAGTAATAGCTCTATTTATTAGACTGGTCTTTTTCCCTGTTTTCTTAGTGTTATATATATTCTCTTCATTGTTTGCACATATAATTTAGATGTTTTTAATGATTTAGCTTCTCTTTCTGCCATTAAAATAGGCAATTCCTTAAATGGAAGGTATTAATTGCTTCTGTATGTCCACTGTGTTCTGTTGGTTCTTGGTTGCACTTAATTTGCCACAATGGCTTATTGGCCCAAAGCCAGATGCATGCTAACACTTTAAGATACTTAAATGAATGCTTAATTATCTTAGTGGTTTTCTTTTTTCTTTTTCTTTTTTTTTTAACCACCTGGGTCTTGAACTCAGGGCCTGGGAATTGTCCTGGAGCTTCTTTTGCTCAAGGCTGGCATTTTACCGCTTGAGCCACACAGTGCCACTTCTGTTGATGTAGGACTGAGAAATCCAGCCCAGGGTTTCATGCATGCTAGGCAAGCACTCTACCACTAAGCCATATTACCAGCCCTCATCTTAATTTTTTCAATGGTCTGCAGCCTAAACTTACAGGATGTAATATTTAAATCAGAATATTTTTTGGCATATATGTTTGACTTTTTTCTAGTTTCCTAGAACCTAATTTTAATTTTTGTAGGCAAAATTTTTCTCTAATGCTAGAGAACCCGCCTGTAGATTCTGCTTGGTTTTAATTCAGTCAAGCCTAATCTCTTTATCTGTTTGTCAAGGTGTATTATAGTCAGTTAAATAGGAAAGATTGATGAATTTGAATACTCTGAATTTTTATCAGAAACAGGGAGATTTTGTTTTTGTAAATTGCTCATGTGAAGCAATTAAAATTTTTTTCCCCAAAAGTTTCTGCTTTTTTTCTCCCCAGAAATATTGTTCACTTTCAAAATGTAAATTGTGATTTTTCAAAGAAAAATAGTTTTAGGTGCATGGTCTTAGAATCTCACATTCTTGATTTTGTTGTTGTTGTTGATTGAAAGAGGATCTGGCTACTCAGACCAGATTAGTCTCAAACTCAACCACCCTCCTACCTCAGCATCTTGGGAGCTGAGATTTAGGACTAAGACATTAAAACTGTCACATTCTTTTTTTTTTTTGTCAGTCATGGGGCTTGAACTCTGGGCCTGGCTGCTGTTCCTGAGCTCTTCATCTCAAGGCTAGCTCTCTACCACTTGAACCACAGCGCCATTTCTGGTTTCTGGTGGTTAATTGGAGATGAGTCTCAGGGACTTTCCTGCCCATGCTGGCTGGCTTTGAACTGCGATCCCTAGATCTCAGTCTTCTGAGTAGCTAGGATTACAGGCATGAGCCACTGGTGCCTGGCTGTTACATTCTTATTTTAAAGAAAAAAAGTATTTTAATTCTGTTAAACTGAGCAGTTTGATCCACATATTAATATTACTGGTTATTCTCCACTTTGGATCTTTTGCATCCTCCTTTTCTTCCACAGTTTAATAATATTCTATTTAAGAACTGAAGTGTTTTGTGAATTTTTTGTCCTAGTATCCTTTAATCCTTTGACAGTCACTAAAATTATCTCTCAAATGGCTTAGAATACCTAGGACGATGATTGGAAATTGTGATTTAAAGGGGAAGACCTTCCTTCAACTTGTATTCCCCAACCTCCCCAATTCATGACTTGAAACAGTTCAGTCCTGGAGCAAACAAATCCTGATCACTCTTAAATGGTGGTAACTTTAGAAACTTAATTTATTCTCTTTGGTTTTGTGGGGGAGTATGTAAAACTGTCCTTTACTTCATAATGGAATGAATCTTGATTGTGAAAATTGATGTCAGACTCATAGAGCCTCCTGTTCCTTTGGTTGGGGCTTTTTTTTTTGGGGGGGGGGTCCGGTCGTGGGGCCTGAATTCGGGGCCTGGGTGCTGTCCCTCAGCTCTTCAGCTCAAGGCTAGTGCTCTACCACTTGAGCCACAGCGCCACTTCTGGCTTTTTTCTTTTTTTGCTTATGTGGTGCTGAGGAATCGAACCCAGGGCCTCATGCATGCAAGGCAAGCGCTCTACCACTGAGTCACCTTCCCAGCCCCATGGTTGGGGCCTTTTGGGGGAGATTTTTGCCCAGTTACTTGGCAGTGGATGAGATCTTTCTTTTTTTTTTTTTTTTTTAATTTTTTTTTAATTGTGAGACTACCTTACAGAGGAGTTACAATTACATGGGCAAGATAACAAGTACATTTCTTATCAAGCATTGCTGCCTCTTTGTTTCCCCTTCCTATACTCCCCCCTCCCCCCACCCGGTCCTCCCCCCCCCCCACCAAATTTGTAAAGTTTGTTTTTTGACATAACAACTTGTACATCTCATTGTTGCAATGGGTGGATGAGATCTTTCTTATTTAAGCTAGTAGTTTCTTGAACAGTAAGCTAATGTTAGAGATGCAGCATTTCTTAAGCTACTACCTGAAATCAGGCCATCATTATTGAATTTCTATGTTGGGCTTTTTTTAAAAAAAATCTTTTTGACAGTGATGAGTCATTTATTGGAGTAGACATCTAGGGAAAGCCATTGCTATGACCAGTGTTTGGGCAGGGGCTTGGGCTATGACTGAGAGTGATAGCAACCCTTCTTGCGTCTGTTTCTTCAAGGCAAACGAATGCACGTGCAGTTGTCCACCAGCCGGCTTAGGACTGCGCCCGGGATGGGAGACCAGAGCGGCTGCTATCGGTGCGGGAAAGAGGGGCACTGGTCCAAAGAGTGTCCGATAGATCGTTTGGGCCGCGTGGCAGACTTGACCGAGCAATATAATGAGCAATATGGAGCAGTGCGTACGCCTTACACCATGAGCTATGGGGATTCATTGTATTACAACAACGCGTACGGAGCGCTCGATGCCTACTACAAGCGCTGCCGTGCTGCCCAGTCCTATGAGGCAGTGGCAGCTGCAGCTGCCTCTGCATATAATTACACAGAGCAGACCCTGTCCCAGCTGCCACAAGTCCAGAACACAGCCATGGCCAGTCACCTCACCTCCACCTCTCTCAATCCTTACGATAGACATCTGTTGCCGACTTCAGGAGCTGCAGCTGCCGCTGCAGCAGCAGCTGCTGCTGCTGTTAATGCAGCTTCCACTTCATATTACGGGCGGGATCGGAGCCCCCTGCGTCGCGCTTCAGCCCCAGTCCCTTCTGTTGGAGAGGGCTACGGTTACGGGCATGACAGTGAGTTGTCCCAAGCTTCTGCAGCCGCGCGGAATTCCCTGTACAACATGGCCCGGTATGAGCGAGAGCAGTATGCAGATCGGGCCCGGTACTCAGCCTTTTAAAGCTGGAGGTGAGAGCTATGGGGTGTCCTCTGTTCTGGTTTTGCCATCCCTCCTGCAGCCTAGCCATTAGGCTGCTCTGCTTGCTTGCTTTTGCTGGGTTAAGGTGAGGTTCCCAGCACAGTTAAGAGTTTAGGGATATGTCCTGAATTGTTTAACTGCAAAGTAAGTAAATAAATGTCCTTGGCCCTCATGGCTGTTTTTCCAGCACTCTTGGAGTCAATTCTGTTTCTATTTTTTCCTGGAATGATAACAAAGAATGGTGTGCTGTTGATGTCTGGGTCACACCTTTGTGCAATAATTGAGCTGATCCTGGGACCCAGACATTCAGGGCCAGGTGTACTGTTTCTCAGCCTTTGTAAACTTTTCCAGGTGTGCAATTTTACAAGTCTAAAGATTCCTGTGTGCTTTGTGAAAGGTCTGATAACTAATGTAAAAAAAAAAATCAATATCTCCAGTTAACTTCCTCATCCCTGCTCTAGCCCTAGTTACTATGGAGAATACCAAAATGCCATCATCCTAATCTTGAAATGTATTTTTGGCATTCAGCCCTTACGTATAATAGAGAACTTGATGATAAGGTAGAGAAAAGTATAAAACATATCTTATACAGTTCAGGAAAGTGGGCTTTCACTCTAAAATTATTTCCTGAAAAGAGTGCCCACTATATCTTTGACTCTGTCCCAGAATAGCCTCTTGGGTTTTTTTGTCCCTATAGTGTTGGGTTTGACATCCTCCACTTTTCTCCATATGACAATCCAAGCATACACTCACACCTGTTTTACTCTTTGGTAATGTTGAAACCAGGGTTGGGAGCTTTGCCATAAGCATATTTCTCCCTTTATCTTCCCATTAGTTTGGACATTTAATGTTCTTGAGCCACCAGCTCTATCTCAAGTCCTTTGGCTGAAACTCAGCCACCCATTTTAAGCCTTACAATTTATTTGGTTCTACTTGAATGGATTCTCTTTTGAAGCTTGCCAGCTTTGGACCATAGGTTTTTGAGATTTATTTAGGGGTAATTCTCAACATCCTTAGTTTTAAGTAGCTACTCCAGAGTATCCTGGACATTACTGTTGGTCCTTAATCCTGTAGTAACAGTGTTATTGTGTCATCTTTTCAATTAGGACCATTGCATAGGAAATAATTGCTGGAGTTCATTTTCTGGGAAATCACTGATTGGGCTGGAACAGAAGCTCAGTGAATTCATGTATTGTGAGATATCCTTTAGTGCTTTCTTTTAAAAATTAGCTTCTTTCCTAAGGCAGAGTGAGCTGTTGTCAGGTCTTGGAACATCCTTGCTCAGTTGATGTTCTTTTTGTCTAGATCTTGAATGGTTTTTAACTTGGACCTTGGCAGTTACTCCCAGATTGAAACATGCTGGTGACTTTTTACTCTGGAGAGCACATTGGAACCTTTTCCTTTTCCCTGTTCTCTGATGACAGTTTGTGATATGGAACTACATTGTATGGGGAATGCATTTGTTAACATCAAGAACAATGGAATGATTTTGCCTGCTCTAGTGAAAGAAGATTCTCTTTTAATTGGGAGAAAGGCCTTTATCTGAGATTGTTTAGTTTTCTTGATGATTCTCGGGCCTTCAGACTCTTACTGTTTTTAGAGGTCATGATGCTAGGGGGAAGGGTAAAGGACTGTCAAATGGTCAGACTTTGTAAAGATGTTCTTTGACTTTAAGTGGGAAAGCCCTTGTGAGCTTTGCTGTAAAGCCCCTGTATTGTGCTCTCTTTCAGGTGGGATGTGTGTGGGCTGAAATTCCGAGCTGCAGTTGTGCATGAGAATACACCCTTCGTGGTACCCCAACTCCGGGACGTTCTCGGCTCTGTGCATTCAGTCCCTCAGGAACCGTGGACCTTAATTTACCTTGCTAAGTTCAGATCATCTTTTTTTCTTTTCTCCTGCCCATTTTCCTGTTCTTTCTGTCTTTCAGTACCTGTAGCTTCCATCCATGTTGTGTTCTCCCAGCAGACCTTGTTGTATGCCGAAACTGGTGGGGCCTGTGCTGTCTCCTCCCTGCCTCTTGCCACCTGTGGGTATTGGGTTTGGGAATGACCCTGTGTGAAAGTAACTGCTCCAGCATTTCTTTTTGGCCCAAAGGCTAGACCAGTAGAGCTGGGTCACTCCTTTTCTCTCTGATGAAATAAATGTTTTTCAACTTAGGTTATGTGTGCTTTGAGAGAGTTTTTGCTTGGGCTTGTTTCTGGGGTGTTTTATTTCTACCTTAAAGACAAGGGAATTGTGCAGAATTTTTTAAAGTGTTAGATTCTCAGTTTTGGGTGAACAACGTTGCAAGATGTTTGGTTTTTGGCAGTACTGGGGTTCATACTCAAGGCTTTGTTCTGAGGCCTTGCTCTACCATTTAAACTCTTTTTCCCAGCCCTTTTCCTTTATTTTTTGAATAGGCTAGCCTGCTTTGCCATCCTCTATTTACTTTTCCCACTTAGCTAGGATTGTAGGTGGATACCATCATGTCCAGTATTTGCTTTCTCTTATTGATTGAGAGATGAGGGTCTTGTAAATTTTTTGCCTGGGCTGGCTCTGAACACTGATCTTCCCAGTCTCAGCTTCCTGATTCTTAGGATTTCAGGTATGAGCTTTTGCTTAATTTGCCTTTTCTCCTCCCCCCCCCCTTTTTTTTTTGGTCGGCCATGGGGCTTGAACTCTGGGCCTGGGCGCTGTCCCTCAGCTCTTCAGCTCAAGGCGAGCGCTCTACCACTTGAGCTACAGCGCCACTTCCGGTTTTCTGGTGGTTTATTGGAGATAGGAGTCTCACGGTCTCTCCTGCCCGGGCTGGCTTTGAACTGCGATCCTCAGATCTCAGCCTCCTGAGTAGCTAGGATTACAGGCGTGAGCCACCAGCACCCGGCTTCCCCCCTTTTTTATTTTTCTCTTTTTCTTTGCTTTGTAGCTAGGGCTTGCAAGTACCAATGGAACAAGGGATTACAGGAAAGAACTCAGGCAGGTGCCTTATTCCGGTGAAGACTCTCCTAGTGGTTTCATACAGTGGTTCAGCTGCTTATTAGTATAGAGATATAAATCTTTCTCTGTTAGAGAAGTAATCCCCTTCAACTACTATTCCAACCATACCTTTGGAAAAATGAACCATGCTTCCAGCAAAGAACATTTTACTACTTCCATACACATTTGTGGTACCTTTTACCGCTTATCTTTTACCATTTATACCACTCTACCAAGTCTAGATAATACTTGGATAGTTCCAGTAGCATCTCAGTTTATACTTAAGAGCCTTTAGATGATAAGTATAAAGAACATATTACTGTAAGCTTATTGAAAAGTAAGTATGGAGCTAAGTGCAGGGAAGAGCCACTGAATTACCTCTATGTTTTTGGTTTTTGTTTTTGAGATGATCTCATTTTGGAGTATAGGCTGGGTTGAAACTTGAGATCCTCCAGCCTCCATTGCTTAAATGCCGAGGTTTTAGACATCCACTGTGGTTCCTGCCACTGTTTGTTTTTTTCTCTCTGTTTTTGTATTTTGAGACAGGTCTCACTCAGTTGGCCTGGAACTTTCTAGGTATCCCAAGCTCATCCCCTGCCTCAACCTCCCAAGTGCTGTTGAGTACAAGTATGCCCCACTTATGCATGTCTAGGTAGTTTTTGTTGTTTATTTATTTTCTCCTCTGAAGGCTAGCCACAGCTCCAGCTCCGCAGGTGGGTTGTTTTTGTTTTGTTTTGTTTTGTTTTTTTTGGTGGTTACTTGGAGATAGGAGTCTCATGGATTTTCCTGCCTGGGCTGACATGGAATTGCAGTTATCAGATCTCAGCCTCTTCAGTAGCTAGGATTATAGGCGTGATCTACCAGCACCCTGCTTTCTTCATGTTTTACCTTCTTGCCCTAGTCTCAACATATATAGGGCCATATCTCAGGATCATTCACTCAGCAAATACTACTGTACTTAGACATGTAGTTGGGAAATGTTTCTGAGAAGAGAAGTGGAAGGAACTGCTCTTGGGTGATTTCTCTGTACAAGTAAAATGTAATTTATTAAATATTTTCTATGATGAGGTCCTGTGCTAGATGTCTTATGTGTTTTCTTATCAGTTACTTTTTTTCCTGCTAGGGCCCCTTGGGGAAAAAAAAGTTGTACCTCTGGTCTGTAAAGGACAGATCCATCACTGATCTGTACTTACACCTTTGTCATTATGTACTCTGCCCCTTGGCGTGATGAGTGAGGTTGCTAAGTTTCATAAGATGGAGACTTAACAGTATTTGTTTATTAAAGTATCACTTTTATTAAGTGATACTTGGCAAATATGCAGTTTTAGAGCTTATATTCTGGGGAGTGGGAATGATAAAGTATGTGTTAAGCGGCAAATCCTGCCTAAATAGGATAGTCTGAAAATTGCTTCTGAGTGTGTATGTGTATTAGGATTTTAACTTGGGACCTTGGGCTCTTGTCACTTGAACTGTACCCCAGCTCTGCTTCAGTTATCTGCTTTGGCTTTTTTTGAGAAATGGTCTGGCTTTTATACCTAGTCTAGCCTGGACCATAATCCTGCTTACTGCTTATTTGGGTTGATAGGCATATACTACTTTGTCCAGCTACTGATTGATGGGGTCTCTAGCACATTTTGCCTGACTGGCCTTGAACCACAATAATAATTAAGATTATAAGATTGTAAGTGTAAGCCACCACTTGTAGGTTTTTTTTTTTTTTTTTTTTTTTTTTTGTCGGTCGTGAGGCTTGAACTCTGGGCCTGGGCGCTGTCCCTCAGCTCTTCAGCTCAAGGCGAGCGCTCTACCACTTGAGCTACAGCGCCACTTCCGGTTTTCTGGTGGTTTATTGGAGATAGGAGTCTCACGGTCTCTCCTGCCCGGGCTGGCTTTGAACCGCGATCCTCAGATCTCAGCCTCCTGAGTAGCTAGGATTACAGGCGTGAGCCACCGGCGCCCGGCTCACTTGTAGGTTTTTTTTAAATTTTATTTATTTATTTTTTTTAATGTGATACAGATTAGACCTTGGCTTTTTTTTTGTCATGTTGAACTCTAGGCCTGGGCGCTGTCCCTCAGCTCTTCAGCTAACCCTCTGCCACTTGAGCCACAGCACCACTTCCGGTTTTCTGGTGGTTTATTAGAGGTAAGAGTCTCACAACTTTCCTGCTCTGGCTGACTTTGAACCACAGTCCTCAGATCTCAGCTTCTTGAGTAGCTAAGATTGATTACAGGCATCAAACACTGATGCCTGGCTTTTTTTTTTTTTTTTTTTTTAAAGGAGACTGGGTCTTGTTACGCAGCCAGGCTGACACTTAAACTGCTGAGATCAAATGATCCTCTAGCCTTCTGAGTAGCTAAGACTACAGGGATATTCCACTACAGGGTGGTTATTATTTTGTATTACAAAACTAACCAGTTGGTGAAAACAGTTAACTCCTTGACTCAGAGATCATTATTGTTGTTTTCATCCTTAAGACCTAGTCTCCTCCTAACGGGACAAGTTTAGTAGTCTTCTCATGGCAGTCTACTCTGGCTTAAATGCTACATTCCATATTAGGGCTGGATTTTTTTTTTTTTTTTTTTTTTGAGACAGGGTCTTTACCATATAGCCCCATACTGGCCTGACCCAGAGTTCAAGCCCCAGGACCAGCACATGCATAAACACACACATGCACATAGTATAGTACTGCCATTAGTAGCTGAGGTCTGAATGTTGAAGTCGTCCTCATCCCCACTAGGAGTTGGAAGCTTTGGGACTTGAAGCCAGAAGTTTGACTTTCCAGCTTTCAAAATGTGAGAAAAATGTTGTGTAAGTCAGAGACAATTGTGACTTATACCTGTAATCTTAGCAACTGAGGACACTGAGATCTGAGGATCAAGATTCAAAGCCATAAAAGTTGGCAGGACAATCTCTAATTAGACAAAATCTGGATTGGAGTTGTGGCTTAAGGGGTAGAATACCAGTTATGAGCAAGAAAGCCTTGACAGATCACAAGGCCCTGAGTTCAAGTCCTGGTAATACACACAATTCCATTTATGGTACTCTGTTGTACTTCAAACTAACACGTCTCATTCTGTATCCCAGACTGGCCTTGAACTCATGCTACTCCTGCCCCAACTCCAAGTGCTGGGATTATAGCACTTTTTGTTTTCTCTAGCTGATTAGTAATTCAGTGATTCTGAACCCTCCAAATGAACCCAGAGTCTCAGTGTGTTTAAATACATAAAGCTTTTTGTCTTTGAGAAGTCCCTTGCCTTAAGCTGTCCTCAGGCCAGTGTAAAAAGCTGCTCCTAGGAAAGGCCTTTTCCTCGGATGACAACATGTGTTGAGAACTCCCAGCACTTGGCAAACTGGGCAAACTGACTCAAACTTGAGATATCATATGCTTGCCTCAAAAACATGATACTCCTGTGGCTGGGAATGTGGCTCAGTGGTAGAATGCTTGCCTACCATGCATGAAGACCACCAACCTGGGTTCAGTTCCTCAATGCCACATCAACAGGAAAAGCTGGAAGTGGCACTATATGGCTCAAGTGGTAGAGCACTAGCCTTGAGCACATAGAGGCTTAGGGACAGAGACCTGGCCCTGAATTCAAGCCTCAGGACTGGCAAACAAAAAAACCAAACCAAAAACCCACATGATACTCCTACCTCAATATCTTTTTAAAAATACCCTAATATATGTCCATGTTCCAGTAACTATTTCTCTGAACATCTTTTGATGATAAGCTATTTTCAGGTCTGTCCCTTGCAGATCAGCTATCAACTTTTTTTTTGGCTGATTTACTTATTTACTTTTGAATAAATCCTTTTTTTTTTTTTTTTTTTTGATTGGGGAGGGAGAGGATTTGAACTCTGGGCCTGGGTGCTGTCCCTGAGCTCTTCAGCTCACAGTGAGTGCACTATCTCTTGAGCCACAGTGCCACTTACGGTTTTCTGGTGGTTTATTGGAGATAAGAGTCTCACAGACGTTCTTGCCTGGGCTGGCTTTGAACTGTAATCCTCAGATCTCAGCCTCCTGAGATTACAGGTGTGAGCCACCAGCACTCGGCTAGGGTTTTTTTGTTTTTGTTGTTTTTTTAAGTTGGCTTGTTGTAGGACTTTCAGTCCAATTTATTCTATCCATCATGTTATGACAAAGAGAAAATGCTTTTTACCTACTGGCAGGAGTTAAACTAGGATATCCTGATTTATTAATAGACTTGAAACGGTTTAAAGGAGCAAACTTTTAATTGTGAACAGTAACAGCTTTTCCTTGAAAGCCAACAAGCAATGTAGAGGCAATCCATGCATGTGATAAATGCTTTGCTGAAGAATTTGGGCATGGCAAGTGAAGCACAAATGGCCCAAGAGGTAGGGAGCCACTCTTTGGATACATGGCTCAAGTAAAAAGGGAAGACGGGCTCTCACCGAAGGCAACATGGGAAGAACTCTTTCTCAAAGGTGGAGGGGGGATATTTGTGGGATGATTGATGAAGTTATTGAATATATTTTGTCATGTTTTTTGGGGGGGGTCAGTCCTGGGGCTTGAACTCAGGGTCTGGGCATTCTCCCTGAGCTGCTTTTGCTAAAGGCTAGCATTCTACCACTTGAGCCGCAGCATCACTGCCAGCTTTTTTGGTTTGTTTACTTACTTTTTTGTCAGTCATGAGGCTAGAACGCTGGGTCTGGGTGCTGTCCCTGAGCTCTTCAGCTCAAGGCAAGCACTCTTATCACTTGAGCCACAGCACCACTTCCACATTCTTTTAATGGAACTAAAATTTCAGTATTCATAGATGTCATAGTTTGACAATTTTATTATATTTTAGTAGCACATAAAATAATGCACCTTCGTATTAGGCACATTTTGGATTAGACAAATGATTTGCCATGAGTCTGGTATGTCATTAGACATTTGGCTGGGGTGGCAGTGCCTGGGATCAGCGCCAGACAGTATATTCTTTCCTGGAGATGAAATGGCCTGAATGGCCTTTTACATTTTGCTGTAGGTCAGATTGTCCTCCTGCTATACTCAACCAATGTCTTTTGTGATGTAGTTCAGCTTGACATGTTAGAAATAGTATCCTTCTTGGGATAAAGTTTAGCTAGGTGGTAGAGCTTGTGTTTAGTCTACATAAGACCTTGGGTTTAGTCCCCAGTGTTAGCTAAATTAGATAGCTGATAAATGAAAAGAACATGCAATATTCAGGCAGGAAGAGAAGTTTATTGTATTACCAAACTGCTGCCCCACTGTGCAAGGTGGAGAAGCCTGAAGGGTGGAGCTGAAGTCCTGCGTGGGTTTAAGTAGGGAAAAGTTGGGAAGAAAGCGAGGCCACAGACCATGCGCAGATGTGACCTCAGGGTCTGGGACCGGGCTTGGTCACACGGGAGGGAGGCTTGGGGGGCGAGGAAGGGGGGACTGGCAGCCCAGATGTAACTGGCCCAGGAGGTGACTGCCTCTCTAGGTGTGCCAGTTATCTAGGTGACACAGGTACTGGGCCGAGACTTAGCCAAGAGATTGGGGAGGCCAGGACCTGTGTGTGTGTGTGGGGGTGGGGGGGACGGGGAATCTTATACCCAGCACCAATGACCTGTTATTCTAGCACTTGGAAATTGGAGGTGGGGATCACTGTGCTCAGGAGTTTAAGCATGTCTACTTCGCTATAACAAAATACCAGAAACAGAAGAAGAAAAAATAAAAGTATAAAATATTCTGAAAACTCAAAACAACTAAAGTCCACAAATGAGGTGGCTTCCGTACAATAAATGTATCTGACTAGTGAAGACTTGATGTCTAGAAGTCAGCATGGTTGGCTTTTGGTGTGGGATATACTACCCAACTCTTCCCCACATATGACTCAGCAGAGGGCAAGAGGGATGTCTGGGGATTATGCTATCTTAATTGTAGTTAGAAGGAGCCTCTATAATTTTATGAGTGAGGCTGATTATTGTTGTCTTGTGTGTGCCAGTATTGGGGCTTGAACTTAGGACATTTGGCTATCATTTAGCTTTCTTACTGCTAGCATTCTTACCATTGGAAGTTATACCTCTGGTCCACAGTTTTTCTGTTAATTGGAGATGGAATGGAGATGGAATGTCTCAGACATTCTTATCGGACTAGCTTTGAACTGTGGTCCTCTGGAGTAGCTAGGATTCCAGGCATGAACCAAAGGATCTGACTTGTTAGAAGAACCATTTTTAAATCCTTTTTTGTCTGTTTTGTTTTGGGAACTGGCTGTGTATGCCAAGATGGCCTCTAACTGGAAATCCTGCCTTGGATTCTTGTATATTGTAATTACAGGCCTATGTACCACACCTGGTCCTTTTTTGTGTTTTTCTGCTTATAACTGTTTTGCTTTGTTTTTTTTTTTGGTCTTGGGCTCAGGGTCTGGGCACTGTCCCTGAGCTATTTTGTTCAAGGCTTGTGCTCTACCACTTTTGAGTTCCACTTACGGTTTTTGAGTTGTTAATTGAAGATAAAACACCAGTCTTTTCTGCCCAGGCTGGCTTCAAACCATGATCCTCAGATCTTAGCCTGTAGTTAGGATTATAGGCATGTACCATGGTGCCTGGCTAACATTACACTTTTGATCCCTTTGAAATTTAGTGGATATGAGGGGTGAGTTGAGTAGCCGTTTTCTGAATGACCTATCAGGAAAAGAATTTAAATAACAACTTCAGTGAACCTAAGTGAATTAAGGCAAAACTGTGCATCATGTGTCCCATTTCTTAAGAGAAGAAACAGGAGTTTGGACACTCTATGCAAATTTGTTTTTGCTTCTCTGGCTACACAGGGATTTGAATTCAGGCCTTGTGCCTGCCTAGGTAGGTATTTTACTGATCCTTGCTTCCTGCATGAGTGCATACGTGGAACATGATTCGCCTATTTTTAGGTTTAATGTAATTGTTGGGGTGACCAGGCAAATGTCACCATGTCCAACTTCCTTGAGTCTCACAGACCTTTTTTCCTAGTCTGGCTTGGAACTTTGGTCCTCCTACCTCAGTCTCCCATATAGCTCAGGATGATGGGTGTGTGTCATCGCACTCATCTGTAGGTTGAGAAGAGGGAACAATCCTTCCATTTTTGGCTTTCCAAGTAGTTAGGATTACAAGCATCAGTTTGTTTGTTTGTTTGTTATTGGGATTGAACTTAGGGTCTGGGTACTGTCCTTGAGGTTTTTTTTAGGTCCGGTCATGAGGCCTGAACTCTGGGCCTGGGCACTGTCCCTCAGCTCTTCAGCTCAAGGCTAGCGCTCTACCACTTGAGCCACAGCACCACTTCTGGCTTTTTCCTTTTTGCTTATATGGTGCTGAGGAATTGAACCCAGGGCCTCAGGCATGCAAGGCAAGCGCTCTACCACTGAGCCACCTTCCCAGCCCTCGTTGAGCTTTTTTTGCTCAAGGCTAGTGCTCTAGCTACTTTGAGCCACAGCACCACTTCCACTTTTCTGATGGTTAATTGGAGATGGTTAGTTGCCACCTGAGCTGACTTTGAACCACAATATTCAGATTTCCTGAGTAGCTAGGATTACAGGCGTGAGCCACCGGCCCCTGGCCAGTTTTCCTTTTGTGAAAACTTTTTCCTATGTGGGTCATGCTGGTCCCAAGTTCTTGGATTACATGTAGATACCAACATGCTTGACTTTTATACTTTCTTAAAAAACACAATTTTATTGTATATTAAAGGGTTATTCAGAGGGGTTACCATTTCTTTTATTTCTTTTTTTTTTTTGATTGGTTGTGGGGCTTGAATGCTAGGCTTGGGTGCTGTCGCTAGGCTTGGGTGCTGTCCTTCAGCTCTTCAGCTCAAGGTGAACACCCTACCTCTTGAGCCACAGCGCCACTTCTGGTTTTCTGGTAGTTGAAGAGTCTCAGGGATTTTCCTGCCCGGGCTGGCTTTGAACATTGATCCTCAGATCTCAGCCTCTTGAGTTGCTAGGATTATAACTGAGCCACCGATGCCTGGCTTACGATTTCTTAGGTAATCAGTGCACTTCTTTTTTTCTTTTTTTTGGTCGGCCGTGGGGCTTGAACTCTGGGCCTGGGCGCTGTCCCTCAGCTCTTCAGCTCAAGGTGAGCGCTCTACCACTTGAGCTACAATGCCACTTCCGGTTTTCTGGTGGTTTATTGGAGATAGGAGTCTCACGGTCTCTCCTGCCCGGGCTGGCTTTGAACCGCGATCCTCAGATCTCAGCCTCCTGAGTAGCTAGGATTACAGGCGTGAGCCACCAGTGCCCGGCTAGTGCACTTCTTTTTTGGACAGTGTTACTACCCCTTCCTTCACCTTCTCCAAGTTTCCCCCTACCATCCCTGCCCGCAAGTTGCTATTTTTTTGATGAAAGATGAACTGAGCAAGGCAAGTATGCCTTCTACTTCCAGTTTTGGTTTTTGTTGTTGTTGTTGGGTTTTTTTTTGGCAGTTTCATGCTTAGGGGGTGGGTGAATCAGGCTGGCAGTATTCCTCCTACCCCACAAGAAAAAGTGAACAGGTAAATCATATTAGCATGCGTTACGCTATGGGTTTTGTATTTGTTCTAGAATTAATCCTTCCCTCCCCAAATCTAGTCTTTCTTTTGGTGCTTCTTAGTTTCTTGAACTTCTTGTGGTCCTGCTTTTCTTCTGTTTTTTAAAATGCTTTAATCTTGTTTTTGTAGAGTGCTTTAATATTCCAACAATCTTTTTGACCTCTGGATCCTTCACTGCATTGATGTCTGCCAACTTTCATTGTTTTCTGATCCTCTTTGTGTCTTCTTCACTTTCTTAATCAACTTGAAATTTGTCATTCCTGGGTCAACAGCACCAATTTCCTTAAAAGGCAACCAACGAGTCTCTCAATTCCATTTCATCTGCTTGGACAGTCTGTAACCCAGATAACCCAGTCCTTTACCAACACTTCATTGTGTGCAAGACTGAATGTGATTGGAAAAAGTTATCTTAATAACTGGTCTCAAATAACTGAGGGCTGGGGATAGAGCTCAGTGCTACAACGTTGCTTAGCCGCTCCACCAGGTTCTGGGTTTAATCCTAGCACTTCAGGTCAGTCAGAGCATTATCCATTATCCTTTGCCTCATTGGTCCACTTACGTAATATGACCTACTATGTATTTTATTGAGAAGACAAAATTGTAGGGAGAGTGGATAAGAAAGCAATAGGGTGAATTTGATCAAAGCACCATTATAGAGAGCTCATCATATGCACTTATCAGTGAAATCGATATGATATTATATATGCTAATTTAAAATAATTGTAGAGCTGCAGGTGTAGTTCAGTGGTTTGTGTATATGAGGACCTGGATTCCATTCTTAACACTACCTCCCCCCTGCAAGAAAAAAAGAAAAAGTTGTGAGTATAGTGGTATGTTGTTGATTTTTGGTGCCAGTGCTGGGGCTTGAAGTCAGGGCCTGCATATGCTGTCCCTGAGCTGCTTTTGCTCAAGGCTATTGCTAGTAACATTTGAGCCACAGCTCTACTTTTGGCCTTTTTGATATTTGGAGGAAAGAATCTCACAGACTTTTCTGTCCAGGCTGGCTTTGGAACCATGTTCCTGAAATCTCAGTCTCCTAATTACAGGTATGAGCCATCAGCGCCCAGTTCTTTTTTTTTCTTTTTTTCTTTTAGTACTAGAACTAGGGCTTGACCTCAGGGTCTGGGCATGGTCCCTTTGCTCTTTGGCTCAAGACTGCTGCTCTGCCACCTGAACCACACAGTGACTTACGACTTTTTGGTGGTTAATAGGAGATAAGAGGTCTTGGCTTATCTAGTTTTGAAGTGGCTAGTTTGTTTGTTTTTTTCCTTCGGTTGTGAGGCTTGAACTCTGGCCCTGAGTGCTGTCCCTCAGCTCTTCGGCTAGCACTCTACCATTTGAGCTAGAGCGCCACTCTGGTTTTCTGGTGGTTTATTAGAGATAAGAGTTTCACGGACTTTCCTGCCCAACGTGGCTTTGAACCGTGATCCTCAGATCTCAGCCTCCTGAGTAGCTAGGATTACAGGTGTGAGCCACCGGCGCTAGGCTTGAACTAGCTAATTTTGAACTGTGATTCTCAGATCTTTGCCTCCTGACTACATGCTTGAGCCACTGGTGCCTGGCTCTTTGAGTTTTTTGTCAGTCTTGCTATTTCACCCTGGCTGGCCTCCAAATGGCAATCTTCTTGTCTCTGCCTCCCAAGTGCTGGGATTCCAAATACAAACCACCATGCTCAGCTAAAATTTTAGAGTTTTACCAACCATATCTAATCATTTCTGACATTTGAATGCACATATTGTTCCTTCTTTTAAATGAGCCTCCTTTGCCTGCAGTTTGTGTTCTCAACCCATTTTTCTTCTTTATTGGATCAATAGCAATACAAATGTCCTATTCCTATTCACAGTTACCATGTAGTTTCACTCCTGTTTGTAGCAAAACTTACAAGCTTTTTTCTGTAATTTTATAATTTTAAAAAAGTTTTGAAAACAACTGTACACTAAAAAATATTAAGGTGTTGTGCAAAGGGGTTACTATTTCATAAGTCAGGTAATGAGTACATTTCATTGTTGGGACAATGTCATTCTTTTCCTCACTATCCCAGTTTTCCCCTCCTGTCCCAGCCCACAGTTGTATAGTTGATTTTCCACTAATGCTACTGAACATTGGTTCACCTTTCCTCCTTCCCTTTCTGCGCCACTTCCTTTGCCTCCCTAAAAAGAAGCAAAAGCAAAACACCACCACCACCAACAAAAACCTATGTTCCCATTCCCTGGAATTTGTTTCGATAAATAATATTTTTATTTATTTATCTATCTATTTATTTATTTATTTTTTGGGTCCGGTCGTGAGGCCTGAACTCTGGGCCTGGGCGCTGTCCCTCAGCTCTTCAGCTCAAGGCTACCGCGCTACCACTTGAGCCACAGCGCCACTTCCAGCTTTTTTCTTTTTGGTATGTGGTGCTGAGGAATCGAACCCAGGGCTTCACGCATGCAAGGCAAGCACTCTACCACTGAGCCACCTTCCCAGCCCAATAAATAATATTTTTAAATGTTCAAAGGAGTTACACCTTTGGCCTAAGAGATCCTCCTTTAGTCTCTCTGTATGTAAATGCCTGTGGTCCTATATAAGTTATCATGTCTAGTTTTTTTTAGATCTAGCTTCCATATGTGAGAGAAAACATGCACCATTTGTCTTCTGAGCTTGGCTTACCTTAATACCATTTAGGTATATCCGTTTCCTTGCAAAATGACATGCTCGTTCTAATGGATGAGTAAAATTCCATTGTGTATATGTGCCACATTAAAAAAATCTTATTATTAAAGTTTTGTACAGAGTGGTTGCCATTTCATAAATGAGGTATGAGTACATCTGTTTTTGGGGGGACAGTGTCTCCCTTCCTTTGCTTTTTCTCAGTTTCCCCCTCTCATCCCTGCACACATTACGTAGGTTATTTTTCACATAGTATATACTGAGTAGCATGATTACATTTGTTCACCCTTCTTCCCTTTCTGTGCCCCCCTTTTACTTCCCTTCAAAAAAACCCAAAACGGGCCAGGAAGGTGGCTCAGTGGTAGAGTGCTTGCCTTGCGTGCATGAGGCCCTGGGTTCGATTCCTCAGCACCACATAAGCAAAAAGTAAAAAGCCGGAAGTGGTGCTGTGGCTCAAGTGGTAGAGCGCTAGCCTTGAGCTGAAGAGCTGAGCGACAGTGCCCAGGCCCAGAGTTCAGGCCCCATGACCGTACCCAAAAAACAAAACAAAACAAAAACCCAAAACACCAAAAGCATAAACACCACTACTACTACCACCACCAATAACCCATGAATTTGTTTCAATAAATAGTATTTTAACTATTTTGAGAATACCTTTGGGTTCTTCCCCTAAGCGTATCCTCCTTTAGCCTGTGTGTGAATGCCTAGAGTTCTGTTTATTGTTATTTATTTATCCAGTCCTGGGCCTTGAACTCAGGGCCTGGGCTCTGTCCCTGAGTGCCTCTGTGCTCAAGGCTAGCACTCTACCACTTGAGCCACAGCACTACTTCTGGCTGTTTCTGTGTATGTGGTACTGAGGATTTGAACCCAGGGCTTCATGCATGCTAGGCAAGCACTCTACCTCTGAGCCACATTCCCAGCCCCTGAGTCTTGTCCTGTTAATTATAGTTACATTTTAGTTCTAGCTTCTATATGTGAAACAAGACATTCTGTGTCTCTGAGTGATTTGTTGTAGGTCTATCCATTTCCCTGCAAATGAAGTAATTTTATTCTTTCTAATGGATGAATAAAATTTAATTGTGCATACATACATTTTATTGATCCACTCATCTTTTGTAGGGCATCTGGGCTGTTTTCATAACCTGGCTATTGTGAATACTGCAGCAGTGAACATGGATGTACAAGTGTCTTTTCTGTACCCTAACTTGTAATGGTCTGGGTAGATAGATGTCCAAGAGTGGAATGGGGTCATAGGGAAGTTCTTTTTTTTTCTTCTTCTTTCTTGTGCTGGGGCTTAAACTCAGGGCCTGGGACATGAACCTAAGCTTCCCCACTTTTTGCTTTTTTGGGTAGTTTATTGAAGATAAGAGTCTCATGGACTTTGCTGCCTAGGTTGGCTTTTTGAACCACAATCCTCAGATATCAGGCACTTGAGTAGTTAGATTTACACTTGTGAGCCACCAGTGTTTGACATTTGTTTAGGGTTTTTTTTTTTTTGAGGAATCTCCAAACTGCCTTCCAGAATGGTTGCACTAGTTTACATTCTCACCACAGTGCAATAGGGTTCATTCTCCCTTCCGCCCCCCATTCCTACCAGCATTTGTTGTTTGAATTATTTTTTTGTTGTTGGTAGTAGTGGTGGTTGTCGTGAGGCTTGAACTTTGGGCCTAGGTGCTGTCCCTCAGCTCTTCAGCTCAAGGCTAGCGCTCTACTACTTGAGCCACAGCACCACTTCCAGTTTTCTGGTGGTTCGTTGGTGATAATTGGAGATAAGAGTCTCACGGACTTTCCTGCCCAGGCTGGCTTTGAACCAAGATCCTCAGATCCCCGCCTCCTGAGTAGCTAGGATTACAGGCATGAGCCACCAGTGCCTGGCTAAGAATGAGTTCTTTTAACAAAAAATTTACCAAGAATAAGGTTCAGAAACCACTTTTCTTAATATATTTACATACTTACTAGGTTTAGGGTACAGTACTGTATTTAAACAAGATATCATCTGTGGGCCAGACGTTCCTTACCCCTGTGTGATACAGCCAGTATTGTAGGGATTGAAGTGATAGCCACGTGTGATTCACTGGCTGTAGTTCGGACAAAGGTGTACCAAAGAGCTGGTGTAGTGTCTCCAATAAGATGTCCCCAGGCATAAGAATATTCAGATTTATCATGCAATCACTGATTGCTACTTTGGGTAGTTCTGCTTTTCCATATACTTTGAGGTTTCTGGCCATTGTAGGGACAGAGTGGCAGAACAGCTCATATTGACAGGTAGGAAGCCATTTGACATTTCTTAAGTGTTGTTTCCTGAATTTCTGGATTGGAAGCATAATTCAACTGGTGGTGTGCCTGCAAAGCAAGTGCTAGGTCCTGAGTTCAAACCCCAGTACTAAAATCACAAACAACTGAACTTCTGATCTTCCCTCTACTCTATATCCTTTTTTTTTTTGTCTTTCCATAATCTTATTAGTAATTCCATCTTTTTCACTTACTCCGGCCAAAAAATTGGGCTTCCTATCTAATCCATGAGGAAATCTGTTAAGGTGAAGTAGAGTTCCACCTTCACTGTCGCTTCCCATTTAGAGCTACCACCACTCTTCACCTGGATTCCAAGATGCTTTGCTAACTTATTTCCCTGCTTCTGACCTCACATAACTTCATACTAGCAGCCAGAATTTTTTTTAGGGGGGGGGGTGCCAGTCCTGGGGCTTCAACTCAGGATCTGGACACTTGTCACTGAGCTTTTTTTGCTCAAGTTTAATGCTCTACCACTTGCACCACAGCTCCATTTCTGGCTTTTTGCTAGCTAATTAGAGGTAATCTTAGCTTTTCTTACCTGGGCTGGCTTCCAACCATAATCCTCCTGAATAACTAGGATTATAGGCACGGCACGAGCCATCAGTGCCCAGATAATTCCCTTGTTTTTCTGCATTAGCTAGATTCTGAGGATTTCCAAGTGTTGAATCTCCAGCCGAGACCCAAACTTCCTCCTTAGTGCTTTAGCTTGCAAGCTATGCATCTACTTTAGAGGCATCTAGTTTAAGTCTGTCCCTAGACTGGGTTAATCCCCAGTTCTTTAGATAACTGTAGGAGTTCTTTCTAGACAGTGGTCCTCAGTCAGTGTTGGGAGGAAGGGATCAAGAGACAAAATAAGATGAAAAATGATGGGAAGAGCTCTTAATGTGGCAAGTCACAAATAGTTGAGGTGTTTTAAAATGTGTTAGAAGCTAAGGCTCTAGTTTCTACATAATGCCTCTCCTTCCCTCTTCATTTTCTTAGAAAAACAGAACCAGTTGGGAATGTTGCTCACTTGTTAACTCTTATCTAGCATGTGCAAGGCCTTTTGTTCCATCCTGGGGGACAGGCCAACAACTAAGCAGAAAGGAAATTAAAATTGAACCAGAGTGTTTGTTCCCCTGGAGTTTGGATTCGGCAAGTACACAATCTAAGGCAGATGCTAAGGCTTGAGTTCTCCAGTGTTCCCTTGGCCCTTTCAATATTCTCCCTGAACATAATGCTTTTCAACTACTAGTGATTTTCCTTTTCCATCTGCATCCCTTCTAGAGCATTCAGCAAAGCCTGAAGGATGCCATTGTATCTAGTTTATTTTGTAGTTCTTTTTTTTTGGGGGGGGGGGCGGGGTCCGGTCGCGGGGCCTGAACTCTGGGCCTGGGCGCTGTCCCTCAGCTCTTCAGCTCAAGGCTAGTATTCTACCACTTGAGCCACAGCGCCACTTCCGGCTTTTTTCTTTTTGCTTATGTGGTGCTGAGGAATCGAATCCAGGGCCTCATGCATGCAAGGCAAGTGCTCTACCACTGAGCCAGCTTCCCAGCCCCTATTTTGTAGTTCTTATCTCACTTTTTTGCTTGATGATTTATTGACTATTCACAAAATTATAAGGGGGACAAAATTATTTGCTTTGTTAATGTATACCTTAGCATCTGGGAGTGATCCCTGGAACACGTATCAATAAATATGCAGATATAAATCACCATGTGAATGATGTGCCAGTGGGTCATGCCTACTCAGAAGGGTGAGATAAGATAGTTTGAAGCCAATCTGGGTAAAAAAAGTCCATGAGACTTACCTCCAATTAACCAACTCATGGTTCAAGTGATAGAGCCTGTGAAAAAGCCAAGCAAGTGTGCCAGTTCCGGGCTGGGAAGGTGGCTCAGTGGTAGAGCGCTTGCCTTGCATGCCTGAGGCCCTGAGTTCCATTCCTCAGCACCACATAAGCAAAAAGGAAAAAGCCCGAAGTAGCTCTGTGGCTCAAGTGGTAGAGCGCTAGCCTTGAGCTGAAGAGCTGAGGGACAGCGCCCAGGCCCAGAGTTCAGGCCCCACGACCGGACACCCCCCCCCCCAAAAAAAAAAAGTGCCAGTTCCTGAGTTCAAGCCCCAATGTGTGTGTGGAGTAGGACTAGAGGGTTCATGAGTGGCCACTCATGAGTGGTTTTAGCTCAGCAGTGTCGTAAGGCAGGAATGTGGATGTTTTTCAACCCTGAGGACAACTGTGGCTTTGATATGTGGTGATCCCTAAGGTCAGCTAGAGCACTGCCAGTTCTCCCTCAGCTCTACTGCAGTTCCCCGCACCTGAGAGTCTCCGTAAATGTAAACATGGCTTGCCGGGGGCCCCTCCTCTCCCCTCCACTCCCCTCCCCTCCCCTCCCTCCCTCCCTTCCTCCAGGGAGGGACAGATCATTTAACCTTCTTAAGCCTATTCCTTTAATAGGAAAGCCAACCATGTTCCTCACTGGGTTCTTGTGAATTAGCAGAGGGTGAATGTGTGGTTTGTATTTGGCCTGCAAACCTCAGGCACTATTCTTAGAATTTATCTTTCCTTATGGGTTCCTGGAGCTGATCATGCCATCCTGCATCTTAGTTCTCCTTGGCAGTGGAGCACAGCCCGGCTGTCATTCAAGAAAACCTTTACACTGATTTCTTTTTTTTTTTTTTTTGGTCGGTCATGGGGCTTGAACTTTGGGCCTGGGCGCTGTCCCTCAGTTCTTCTTCAGCTCAAGGCTAGCGCTCTACCACTTGAGCTACAGCGCCACTTCCGGTTTTCTGGTGGTTTATTGGAGATAGGAGTCCCATGGTCTTTCCTGCCCGGGCTGGCTTTGAACCGCGATCCTCAGATCTCAGCCTCCTGAGTAGCTAGGATTACAGGCGTGAGCCACCAGTGCCTGGCTTTTACACTGATTCTTGACCAATATGACAGCTGTTCCAGGAAATGTGTATTTATTTCTCCCACTCTTCTCCCCAACCTCTAAGACTAGACTTGCTGTCTGAGGAGTCATCCTGACTAGCTTTAAAGCCAATCTTGGGCAAACTGCTTCCTTTCTCTGGCCATCTTGCAGATAGCTAAGGATCAGCTCCTTGTCATACACTCATACACTTAAGTATCCACAGGGTCTATCCAGTATTTTTTTTTCCCTGTGCCTCACTTCTCTATATGACTGGAAGTCAGAGTGGAATCGGGGAGGTTAGGAGCTTTGCCAGGCAGAGCTGAGGCGAAGGAATTCCAAGTGTTCTCCTATCACCTGGAAAGATGCTCTGCTCTGGAAGTTCCCACACCAGGAATCCAGGTGCTTTTCTCCGAGGCAGTAATACTTAAACCTGGTTGTCTTTTTTTTTTTCCCCTCTACTTCTAAGTACTCCACAGAATACTGCTGCTGTGGTGGGACCTTGCGTGGGTAGGTGCTTGTAAACCTCCTCCAAATTGCCAACTAATCAAGAGTTCATGGAGCTCAAAGGCTTAGCTAGAGTAGTGTTTTCCCTACCCCACCAAAATGAGCTAGAGCATCTCTATGACCACTCCTTGTTTCTCGGCTACTGCTAAGTGTGGTTCTATTTGAGAGAAATTATTTTCAAATTTAAATCTTTTTATTGTTATTGGTCATGGGGCTTAAACTCAGGGTCTGGGTTTTGTCCCTGAGATCTTCAGCTCAAGACTAGTGGTCTGTCACTTTGAGCCAGTATGCCACTTCCAGTTTTCTGGTGATTAATTGAAGAGTCACAGACTTCCCTGCCTGGGCTGGCTTTGAACCGTGATCCTCAGATCTCAGCCTCTTGAGTAGCTAGGATTACAAGTGTGAGCCACCAGCGCCCAGCTTCAAGTTTAAATCTTAAGACTTACCAATAATGGTAATGGTTTTGTATTTCTCATGACAATTATTTATGCCACATTTTTGTTACAGCTGTGAAATGTTTTAAAATCTGAGTGTTAGTAGGTGGTGGTGATGCAGTTCTAACCTTAGAACTTCAAACTGTCTTCCTAACCACCCATCCTGTAACATTTTCCAGGGAATGGCACTTGCTAGCTCACACAGGCAACCAGTTATTTGGGAGGTCAACCTGGGCAAAAAGTTAGCTAGCTGTGATGGTGTGCACCAGGGACCAGCTAGCCACACCTGGAGGCATATGATAGGATTGTGGTCACAGGTTGGCCCAGTTAAAATAGCAAGACACACTATTCAGGAAAATCAATCACTTACAGCTTTAAACACCTCTCTTCAGACTGTTCCTGCGTAACACTTACTGGCTCCAACCCATCTATGATTTTTTTTTTTCTTCCTTTAAGACAAAATACCAGGCTAGGAAGATAACTCAATGGTAGAGTGCTCACCTAGCATGCATGAAGCCCTGGGTTCCATTCCTCAACACCACATAAACAGAAAAAGCTGGAACTAGTAATGTGGGCCAAGTGGTAGAGTGCTAGCCTTGAGCAAAAGCAGCTTAGGGACAGAACCCAAACCCTGAGTTCAAGCCCCAGGAATGGCAAAAAAAATAAAAAGTAAAAAAAAAGATTAAAAAAGTATCAGTTCTGCTGACGTGATTAGGGAAGCCTAACATATCACACATGTGTAACTTGCCTAGTGTTAAACTCAAAATCCTATCTCATTCTCTCAAGTGCTGGGATTACAAATGTGTACCACTAGGCTTGGTTGAAACATTTTTTTATTGGTCCAACCAGCCCAAATCCAATCAAGTCATTGGCTAGGTCATTGGAGACCTACCTCAGCCTTTGCATGTGGTCCCCTGCTGGGCTTCTACCATTAATGCTGTAGGTTTGTTAGTGCTCTTCTAGTGATTTTGAAAGAGCTTGACTACAAGCTGCACGTTATTTATTGGTGGCTCAAGATTTGGACTGCTTTTTCACTATTTCTTTTTTAAAACTTGATGGACTGGGATTTGAACTTGGTGACATTACACTCATCACTTTAGTGACATTCTCAGCTAACCTATCCCTGTTTCTGAAGGTACCACTAACCTCACTTCTACTTCTGAATTTTAGACATTCATTCACTTGAGTCTTTGTAGCTGAGCACAACTGGAAAAGCATCACAATGTAAATAATAGTCACACGAAAGATTAAGTGTTAGAAACGTTTATTTTTCAAAAAATAAAAAAATGGGAGGAGTGGAGTAAAACAAGGCTAAATTTCAGCTAATGCTGTATCACGATCACAGGTAAGACAAAAAAACAAACAAAACAACAACAAAACCCCCAATGGTCCTAGCAATTTCAAAGATTAGCTTCAATGTTAGAGTCCAGAGCTAACAAAGAAGAGCAAAGGCTGCTTGCCACTACATGGTCATTTTAAAGGGAAAGGAGATGCTGCAGGTAGGCAGGGAGAAGGGCTCAACTCCTAGGGAAAGCAAGATCAGAGGGCTCCACTGTATGGAGGAAGGGGATGCCAGCATAATCCTTACCTAGGGCTGTTCAGAGGCTGAAGATATAAGGAACAGTGAAAAGCTACAGATACTAGCATCAGGAAGGAAAGAAAAGTCAACTTAGAAGAATTAAATTAAGAAAGAAAACATAGTTGGTCACAAACTCCTTTGTTTACTGAAACATGAAGCAATGGAAACATCCCGGCAAAGGGGACCGCGCGGAGCAAGTTCTCATATATGACCGCAGCCCGAGGGTTCAGTCCGCAATTATCCTACCTGAAAGAGAGCACAACACAAGAGGCTTACACAATGCCTGGACAGCAGCCTGGCTCCGTGTACAAGGGCCCTGGTCACGTCCTGTATTCCAGCGGGGGCGGGGAAAAACAAAGAACAAAACAAAACCAAGTCAGACTGTATCAAATGTATCCCACGAAATTAACCCAGGACTCTAATAGCTATCTATAAGAACCACTTATAGCAATGTATAGAACAATATGCAATCTAAGTGGAAGACTTCTGTGGTGGTGGTAAGTTCCACTTTCTCATTTTCTTACCCATGTTTTAAGCAGGTTTCAACAAAAGGCATACATGATCAAGAATTTCAGGCTAATTTGGGAATTTAGGAAAAGCAGAAGGTGCTGAGATCTCAGATATAGTCAACTGTTCTATTTGCTTTTTTCTTTGAGTTTGAACTTGGGGCCTGTGCTTGAGCCACACCCCCCAGCCAAAGAGTCATGTAAGCAACCCTGCCTGCTCTTTTTAAAGACAGAACACGGCCATACCATGTTGCCCAGTTTAGCTATGAATTCTTGGGCTCAAGCTGTCCTTCCAAGTAGTTATGACTATACCTACACCCCACTGGGCCTGGCTCAGCTGCACTATTCTAAATGTATCATTTTAATCTTTCACATAAACTTTCTGAAATGATAGTCACAAAGGGTAGATTCTCAACAAGTGGTTTGTCATTTGTCCATCTACAACACACACAACTACATGTCACAGTATTGGAGGTAGATCCATAGTGCCAGTAGTTCCCCTAATTGACCAAGTCAAAAGAAGAAATGACTGCTAGGTTTTTCTAATTCTTCCATTGATGACGGGAACTCCACCAATGGCTGGGAGGGAGAAAAAAAAAAAAGTTAACTCACACCAAGTTCCTCTACTTATTACACACAAAGAGCCAAATCTTGTTCTTGATCTTTGCCAATCCACTTCAAAAGTTGTGATGTTCTTGGATCAGTTCTGCTAGGGTGAGACCCAAATTTGGATCCCCAACAGTTCTGGAGTATTTCATCCTGGCAGCCTCATTAACATCAGGCTCCTGGGACTGCAACCAACTCAGGGTTATTCAGTCCATCTGAGGTTCACACCTGGAAGGTAAGTTTCTTTGAAAGTCATCACTAAAATGAGGTTAGTTGAACAGCCACTGCTTCAAGTTAAAATTCAATTTTAAAATGCCCTGACAATATTCATTAAAAACCATAACATACTTAGTAACTAAAAATGTAACGATAGAAATAAGTTATATGACAAGTTGATAGCAACTTACTTCATAGGTATCTCATGGTAGATCCAACTGTGAAAATTAACAGCAAACTCCACAGGTTCTAAGATGGACACAGTGCTGCACACGGTCTCAGGAAATCCCAAGTCTTACTAACGTAATCATGTAGGACATATAATTTATCAAAGTTCTGGTCACATTTGCTTCTCACTTTACAAAGAGCAAGTTGCTGTAACTTTGTTTTCTTGTACACACATACATCAAGAGAGGGGAGGAGGTAAGTTAGGAATCTGGAAGCTCAGTGGCTTCTAAGGGATGCTCAATTTCAAAGTACAAAGAGAACCATGAGTATATAAAGTTGTCATGCTGCCATTTGCATTTTGATGATTTGGCCCATCTCCTAATTATTCTTGCCATTCTAATACCTTTGGTACATATTTCAAAGGAAACATTAAAATTTCAGTTACCACCTATGGGATTTTTTTTTTGCATGTCAGAAAATTACCAGTTTATCTAATTCCTTAAGTATTCTCTACAAAAACAAAACTGCAGAAGGAAATGGGACACATAGCACAGGCTTCAAAGAGAGGGCTTACAGAGGTTTACGATCTGAGTAAGGAAAAGGACTACACAGGACAGCATCAGAATGTTCGGCACTGAAGCAAGCATCACAGAATGAAACATTTATAGGACTTGATCTAGCTTGCAGATAGGATACTTTGATAAAGTCTTAATGACCCAAGAAACAGTTTTAAACTGGATGCCTAAAACTAGTTAACGTTCTTCCTGTGATAGCATTAGTAGTTCCTGAACCTGTAGCCCTTTCTGCTTAAGACTACAGTGACCTTCACAGTGGAAAGAACATGAGTTTTAGCTTGGTCTGAGTTTGAATTTGCGCTCTACCTCTCATTTACCCAATGACTTAGGACAAAGTACTGAATGTCTCTGAGCCCTAGGTCTTGTCTATAGGCCAAAATCCTTATTGTCTAGATGACAGTATGCACCAAGGGTACCTGACAACTACTAGTTCCCTCAAATGTATCCTGTGCCCCAAATCTGCGTAAACAACTGATTAAAGAATGTTCACACTAACAAACTGGGCCAAGCACTAAAACCCCAACAAGGCCAAACAAACCCGTGTAACAGGCCTAAGCTGCAGAAATACGCCAACCTAGTTTTTGGGTACAGTTCTGACAGCAAACAAGTGGCTGGAGCCTCCGGGATGAAGACAAGTTCTCTTGCAAGGGAACTAGGTGAATCTTACTACGCCCACCCCACTCTCACCTCCAGTTTTTAAAAGGCTGAGTACCGTGTTCGGTCCACATACTGCTCTCGCTCATACCGGGCCATGTCATACAGAGAATTCCGTGCAGCTGCGGAGGCCTGAGACAGCTCGCTCTCTGGCCCGTACCCGTAGCCCTCGCCGACTGCCGGGAGCGCGGCTGCCGAGCGGCGCAGCGGGCTCCTGTCCCTTCCGTAGTAAGACGAAGAGGAGGCGGCCATGGCGGCTGAGGTGGCGGCCGCCCCCGAGTTCTGCAATAGGTGTCTGTCGTAGGGATCCACCGAGGTGGAGTTGAGGTGGTTGGTCACGGCCGAGCTCTGGACTTGGGGCAGGTGGGACATGGACTGCTCTGCGTAGTTGTAGGCGGAGGCGGCCGCCGCAGCCGCCACGGCCTCGTAGGAGCGCACGCGGTAGCGCTTGTAGTAGTCGAGGGCGCCGTAGGCATCGTTGTAGTACACGGACTCCCCGTAGCCCATGGTGTAGGGCGTGCGCACCGCGCCGTACTGTTCATTGTACTGCTCCGTAAAGTCCGCCACGCGCCCCGTGCGGTCCACCGGACACTCTTTGGACCAGTGCCCCTCCTTCCCGCACCGGTAACAGCCGCTCTGGTCTCCCATCCCAGGAGCAGTCCGAAGCCGGCTGGTGGACAACTGCACGTGCATTCTTTTGCCTTGAGGAAATAGATTGTGATAATTTATTATATCTCGGTGGTATTTTTTACCCTCCCCAATGAAAGCAAACAGAAGAAACACACGCAACGCATACATTCCTGTGACTTCACTCAGCAAGCCTCGCCCCCAAACAAGCTGATGCTTCAGTAGAGGTGACAGGAAACGAGTCCCCTCGGTCGCCAACACCACACTCCCTCCCGCCGGTCTCCACGGCTCTTCCAACACAGAAAGGGAAAAACTTCCCTCTGTGCCTGTTACTAGTTTAGCAGTTAAGGCCTGCCATACTCCATTTATCTAGCAGAACTTCAGTTAGGCCACATTTGGAAGCCGTGTTTCCCACCTGGACATTTCCTATATTTCCTAAGCGCCCACAAACCAGAGCAAAGTCCTGCAGGATATAGCCCAGTGCTAATAGCACATGCTTATTAGATGGCATTCAGTACTCAGTATCCTGGATTCAGGACTTAGCATTGCAAAAAGAATGAAAACTTCAACAACAGGAATCTTCTGCTATCTTGTTTCCTCCAGCAATTTGAGCTGGTTATCACCAGAGGCTGTATTGTGCACCTAAACCATACTTGACTTGATTCATCTCTCTACCTGTGGAGTTTTTTAAGACCCTCAAGATTTCAACACACATATACACACACACCCCGCCACCTTTTCTCTTAGTCCATTCTACTGCAGAAAAGAAGATTATTGGACCAGCTGCTTTCAACAAGAATTATATATTTACTTAAGAATTAAGATTTTAAAACAGTACTAGCAGCTGGGCGCTGGTGGCTCACGCCTGTAATCCTAGCTACTCAGGAGGCTGAGATCTGAGGATCACAGTTCAAAGCCAGCCTGAGCAGAAAAATCCCCTTGATACTCTTTAATTAACCACTGGAAGTGGAGCTGTGGCTCAAAGTGATAGAGAGCTAGCTCTGAGCAAAAGAGCTCAGAGAAAGCACCCAGGCCTCGAGTTCAAGCCCCACAACCGCCCCAAACAAAAAAACCCAGTAACAGGAGTCAGGCACTGTTGGCTAATGCCTGTAATTCCAGGCTACCCAGGAGCCTGAGATCTGAGGATCACAGAAAAGTCTGTGAGACTCTTCTCCAATTCACCACCAAAAAGTCCGAAATGGAGCTATAGCTCAAGTGTGGTGAGCACTAAAGCTCAGAGACAGTGCCCTTGGTTCAAGCCCCAGGACCAGCAGAAAACAAAACAGACGAAAAACAAACCCTACCAGCTTTTTAAGGACAAAATGTTTGTATGTAGTGGAGTGATCAGCAATTCACCCTGCTACATAGCTTATAATTTCTTACAGGGATTCTCCACTTGTTAGAAAAATGCAATTACCTAAAAATCTCACCCATTCTAACAAGCCTTGTCCATGCTTCCAGGAAATGACAGGCATTGAAGAATTGCTAAGAGAAAAAAATTCTCTCTGGGGCTTGTGTACCACCAAACTTGGGAATTTCAACCCTTATTGATGAAAGCATTGGTCTTTAAAAGCAGTTTAAGAAAAGTAGTATATCTCAGCAGTTTGGAGATCAAGTAGAAGTTTTTCAAATTGGAGCCAAAGGCAGTGAGCACAGAGGGCTGGGCTTCATGTCACACAAGGGCTACTAGGGACAAATCCCCATCTGCACCGGCAAGTTGCTCTCTTAAACAGAACTTGTCCTGTATGTGTGCAGGTAGGTTGACAGAAAGCCTTGTGCTCCAGTCATCCTTTTGGGATTCAGGACAGCAGCCACAATAGTGCCTGTATGGAACTTGAGAGGGGAGCAGGTTAGTATGCTCCACCAATTTAGTCAATGTCGTAAGGCCCCCTCACTTTCCAGTACTTGTTGCCTCTAACAGCACAAACAGAACTGAGGTTCAGGCTGGCCTAAACACAAAGACTACCAAAAACTAACCAACATGAAAAGGGCTGGCAGAATGACTCAAGTGATGGAGTACCTACCTGGCAATCATGAGGCATTGAGTCCAAACCCTAGTACCACCAAAAAAAAAAAAAAAAAGATACCAAATGAAGGAAGTACTGAGTCACCCAACCTACCATTAAACTTTCAGATTTAAATATTCCTAATCTAATCCTTCAATGTTATTAAGGACCATAATGTTTAGAAGAGAAACAGATTTCTGCCTATTTCTATATAATAGAGCTCTCTATAATTTAGACTAGAAAATGGTGGCTTTCAAACATACAAGTGAGATTAAGCTACATGAGCCACAAACTACTCTTAATTCTGAAGTCAGAGAAACCATGACAATCCAAAAGCCAGCCATTCCAGAGGCCTAGAAATCATCTGTAAGGAAAAATAATTCATTGAATTTGCTCAATACTTTCTTTAGAGTTTAGAAAAACAAATCTAGTAATTTTACTTTGATATTTTAAATATGAAATCCAATCTCAATTCTTGCCTTTCTTTACTCAAGTTTGTAAGGACCTATGGCAAAATCTATCTCTGTGAGTTGTACTATGCTTCTCTATTACTTTTAGGAACCAGGTCAAAGAAAACTGACGATTTTACCACAGAAGAAAAGAAAGATTTTCTGACATCTACAGGTTACTGAACTCTTAATACTCTCCAGAAAACCAGACCAATAAAATTGTTTACTCTTGGGAGTGAGAGTAGAAGAGAGTATTAAAATGCTGAGATGTGGAAACCTCAGGGTCCTAATTTCTGAGCTACACGTGCCAGAATGCACAGATGGGTAGAGATGTAGTTAATATGTAATAGTCCTTTTGACTTCATCCTGACCAAGACACCACTACATACACTTCCCTTTCAGCAGCATGAATGGTTACTTTCCTTGCTAGTTCGTATGAAAACTGTTCACTGATGCTTGTAGAAAGAAACCATTTTGAGAAACAGGTAAACTGAGAGTCTACAACTTCCTTTTAGAAATGGCAGTCATTAACATAGAATAAGATAGTGCTGGGTGGGGGGCGGGGGGCAGGGGTAAGGAGGGAGTCTGACTCAGGCCAGTGCTTGCTCGGTAGGCACTCATCACTGAGCCGAGGATACCTCCAAATGCTTCTTAGTGGTAATTTCTGAGATTTCCAGCCCAGCACACCCTGGCTTCTGATCTACCTATTTTAACCTTCCTCCTGTAGCTATGCTACTGGACCCAGCTCTTGGTTGAGAGAGGGTCTCAAATTTTTCTGCCTAGGTTGGCTTCAAACCATGATTCTTCCATTCCTAGCTTCCAAGTAGCTAGGATTACAGGTGAGCCATCAGCTCAAAGTGGCACTTTTTAGGGGCTACCTTCATTCGATGATTTGTAAAAGCTTTAAATTGAAAAATAGAAGCCAGGTGCGATGGCCCTTGCCTCTAACCCCAGTACTCCGAGGCAAGAGGACCTCTAGTAGGAAGCCAGTCTGGGCTAGAGGGAGACCATGTCTTAAAAAACAAAAAGCGCCGGGTGCCGGTGGCACTCAGGAGGCTGAGGATTGCGGTTCAAAGCCAGCTCAGGCAGGAAAGTCCATGAGACTCTTATCTCCAATAAACCACCAGAAAACCCAAAGTGGCCCTGTGGCTCAAGCAGTAGAGCACTCGCCTTGAGCTAAAGAGCTCAGGGGCAGCACCTAGGCCCAGAGTTCAAGCCCCATGACTGACCAAAAAAAAAAAAAAAAAAGGAATACAGCAAAAGTAACTAACTTTATATTACAATACTAAACTTACTTATCACCTGGAAAAAAAGATGGTCACAAAAATGTCTGTTTTATAACGCAGAATTAGAGGAGTCAGGCAGAGAATCAGAAAACCAAACACATTTTCTTCCTAATTCAGTTTATCATTTATACTTTCTAAGGAAGTGAAACACTAAAACAAACAAAAAAACATGGTTCCATTCATTATTCAGATATCCACTTCCTAAAGTAATTATACCTGCTTTATTAAGACACATACTTAGGACTGGGGGTGTAACTCTATGATGGAGTGCTATTTAGCATGCACAAGGGACTCAGTTCGGTTTTCAGCACCAAAAATAAGGCAAACAAACCCAAACACATGCTCATCCTAAGCCAATTCTCAGCTTTTCTAATACAATCTTCCCTCTTTCCTCTTATTACTTTTTTTAAGAGCGGGGATGGGTGTGTGTGTGAGTCTAACCAAAGGTACACTGTGTACATAAAGGGACATGTCAAAATGAAACTTCCTTGTACAACTAATTGATGCTAATAAAATGTAAATAAGCATCTGTCTTACAAAAAATAAAAAGATATGTAGTATTGTACTAAGAATACATATGCAGTGTTTGTACCTGGATTTTACATCGGTTTACGTTTTGCTTGTTACCTGACAAGTGAGAAGCCTCCTTCAGAACCAGAGGTTCGGGGCTGAGTAAAAGAACATTTTGCTTAACACCTAGGGAGAGGGGACCTCCTTCACTCCCCACTGTCCACCATCATCCATTCATAGCAAATGAAAAGAATTAAGAATACTTTTAAAGCTGAAATGCACCAGCATTCCAAAATAATAAAAAAAAGTTAGCATGAAAAATAAGGAAAGCTTTTCCATCTTAATCAACTTTCTAACATAGTTGTGAGCAGCACCAACATTTCACATTTGCTGCCATATTCTAGTCTTGCTAGGGGTCTGGGAGGGAAGTATGGAAGAGATCATCAACTCTTATTTATTTTGGCTGGTCCTGGAGTTTTAACCCAGGGCCTGGGCTCTGTCCCTGAGCCTTTCTGTGCTTAAGGCTAGCGCTCTACCACTTGAGCCACAGCACCACTTCCAGTCTTTTCTGTTCATGTGTTACTGAGGAATTTAACCCAGGGCTTCATGCATGCTAGACACGCACTCTACCACTAAGTCACATTCCTAGCCCTAACTCTGTAAGTGCAGAAGCCAGGCATTGGTGGCTCACCCCTGTAATCCTAGCTACTCAGGAGGCTGAGATCTGAGGATCCCGGTTCAAAGCCAGCCCGGGCAGGAAAGTCCATGAGACTCTTATCTCCAATTAAACACCACAAAAGCCACAAGTGGAACTGAGGCTTAAGTGGTAGAGCACTAGTCTTGAGGAAATAAAGCTCAGGGACAGTGCCCAGGCCCTAAGTTCAAGCCCCAAGAAGGAAGGAAGGAAGGAAGGAAGGAAGGAAGGAAGGAAGGAAGGAAGGAAGGAAGGAAGGAAGGAAGGAAGGGAGGGAGGGAGGGTGGGAGGGAGGGTGGGAGGGAGGGAGGGAGGGAAGGAAAGGAAAATGACTGGTAATGCAGTTTGGCCCCATGCTCTGAAGAGTAACTTCAGTTCAGGAAATCACTGGTTGAGGCCAGGAGTACTCTAGTGTTCCCTCACAAATATCAGCTATTTGCACACTTTTTTTTTACCCTTTTCTCCCCTTGGTCTTTTCATTCTCTTTTCTAGGTTTAGCCAAGGACTTTTCAGTACTTCCTCACATCTCTTTTAGTGGCATTTGGGACAATGAGTGTGTTGACTTTGGAAAAAGGAAAATGGCTGTGAATGTGTGGTCTGATCTGACATTGCTGATGAAACCTTGCAGAACAGCACTATCCAGCAGAACTTTCTATGACGATGGAAATGTCTCACATGTGCTAATGCAGTAGCCATTACCCTTGTGACCAAGTGAAAAAGGAATTTTAAATACCATTTAATTTCAGTTAACGTAAATGTACTACATTTGCAATGATTACTATATTAGCACAATTCTAGAGTTTTCAAGCCCCTTAATGACAGCTTGGGTACCTTTATTTTCAATATAAGCAGTATGATATGCTCTGTGAAGCCCTCACTGGAACTGCTTCACAAGCAACAACATCATTTCCATTCAACCTTAAATTTCTAAAACTTTGCCTACCCCTTTCGCCACCCATGATTAAATAATGTTTGGTGGAACTAATAGACCATGATATATTTTTGGCTCTGCTTGTATAATCCAGACTGAAGCTCCCCCACCCCCACCTCAAACCCAATCACTGCCCAGCCTTCCAACACAGGGTTTCCTGTAAACACCTTGTTTTTCTTACCATTACCTAAGTGTTCAATCTCTTAAATAAAAGGTTTCTTGATCACAGCAAAGCTGGTAAGCCTTCTACCCTTCCTTCTACCATGAGGTACTCATTTGCCCAGAGAGACTAGACTTCATACAGCGCTCAAATGAATGAACATCATTGCATACAGTAACCTCCAATTTGCAATCCTACCCGGTTGTAGAAGAACATCTCAGCAAACCTGAAAGAGGGAAGTGTTTGCTTCTCCAAGTGTAAATTATGCATAAGAGCAAATAGCTAAGAGAACAGATCACCTAGCCCGACTGGTCTTGTGCTCTTGCCTCAGCTCTGTTCCCCCACCCCCAGAACCCAGAGCAGTTCACCTTGGAACTCTGTGTTGTCCAGGCCCCTGATGGCCTCCACTGCATCCTCGGCCCGCTCCATGTGGACAAAAGCGTAATCTTTCACGATGTCACATTCGATGACTGGACCATACTCCTCAAACTTGGCCCGAAGCTCTTGGTTGGTACAAGTGGGACTGATGTTGCCCACGTGTAACTTGGTTGAAGCTTTGCTCTTATTCTTGCTGGCTTCCACATTGATGTTCACCCCATGAAGCTTGTAGTGGTGCAGGTTTCGGATGGCATCCTCGGCCGCCGTCTTGTCCTCTATGTGCACGAAGCCGTAATTCTTAATGATGTCACATTCCAGCACCTTCCCATACTGCTCGAAGAGTGAGCGGATCTCCTGCTCTGTGGCCTCGCGGGGCAGGTTTCCGATGAACAGCTTCACCATCCTGACAAGAGCCTGAGAGAAAACAAAAGATTTCAAAAATCAGGTGTAGGCTGAGGAATTCGATGGCAGCTGCGGTCACGTCGCTTTCATACTCCGAAGTTGTGGGCACCTCCGAGACCTTTACAGACAGACGTTCATTATTCTTAACAGAGGAAGCAGCCTGTTCTTAAGTAAAGCAAAATGTGGATGACATGCAAACCGGTAGGTCAGGGTGGGGTGGGGGAAATCAATGCACAGCCCGGTCCCCGGTCTCGGTGACACGGGGCGCGCTGAAGTCACGGGGTTAGCGGCTTCAGGCTTTACAACACGAAGGATAAAGAAAAACCCCAAGTGGACAGGCTTAGCGGCACCGGTGTCCCCGGTGACAAGGTTTTGGAGGGAAATCTGTACCTTCCCATCGTGTGGCATCACCTCCCGAGACGCTCTCGCGAATAAGAGGGTCTCTTCCCCCGACCCCAGGACGCCCGAGCCGGCCGCTCAACCTCCAGCCTCCGCAGCCCAACAAAGGCTCGGCCCGACCCCCGCCCCGCCCCCTCCGGGCCCCCGGCCCCGCCTCCCCTCGTCGGCCCCGGACCTTCCGCGGCAAGGTGAGAACCCCCAAACCCGGGCCGTTCCCTTCGGCGAGAGCCCCGGCCTGGCCCACCCCGGGCCCCCCACATCTCCCCAAGACCTTCTCGTACCTCCGGATGGCGGCGGCGGTGGCGGCGGCTCCCGCGTCAGAGAGAACCTTACAAAATGGCGACCGCCGCTCGAGCCTCGGCGCGACCGGGCCTTTCCTCGCGCGCCAGCTCACGCACGCGCGAGTGCGCGCAGCCGCTTTCACCTCCCCCTCGCGGGCGCCGGATAACCAATCCGGAGGCCGCATACAAGTGACAGCCCACCAAAGGGGCGGGGCCTGCGGGTGAGACCGCTGCGGAGCGGAGGTCAGCCCGCCCCTAGCCCCGGCCAGCCAATCACGGCCAGAGGAGGGGATTGCGACTCACGCGTCAGAAAGGCTCGAGACGCAACCACCGCCGGGGTGAAATCGGAACTCTGGGGGGCGTCACTACCCTTCACAATGGGCCGAGATACCGGGCCTTCGGGGACTGGGGGCTCGGTGACAAAGGGCCGGCTCACGGGCTCCGCGCCGGGGGCGGCGGGGGCTCGGAGCGGGCGGGCCAACCTCGGTGGGCGCTGGGGGCAACGCTTCGGAAATCCGGGCGCGCCACCTTTTAAACCGAGGCTTCTTCATTGGGGGCGGGGGGCTCTTTAAATCCTTTCAGATGTCATCAGTGCACACGTCGTTCTTCCCCGGTGAGGACCGGGAACCTGGGAGCAGGAAGGTGTTCGGCGGAAGAGCTGGGGTAGCGCCGAGGCGTTCGGACCCGCGCTGCGTGTGAATTGACGTTTCTCGCTGTTCAGGGTAAGGTCTGATTTTGGGGGTGTACATCACAGTTCCCGAGGCTCGGGCCGGGGGGAGTGCCGGGTTCTCCACGTCCGCCCCGGGCTGCCAGAGATCCCAGGCGGTCAGCGGCCAGCCGCGGTGCAAGCGCGCCCCCTGGCGGCGGGGGGGCGCGGCCGCCGGACACGCGGGGCGCGCGGGAAGATGGATGGACGCGGGGGGGGGGGGGGGCGGGGGGCCACCACTCCTCCCTGGGGTGACCCGTGACACTGCTCGGACACCGAGGCGCGGGTCTCCCGCGCTGCCTCCCCAGGTACTTGGACACTGTCTCTGTCCCCCGATCACTTTGTCAGTCTCTGTTCTTCCAGTTTTAATAACCGACCTCAAGGCTTGTCTCCCCTGAATCCTACTTGCCTCCCCGCCGTCTGGACTCAGACTTCACTCTTGGATAGTCTTGGCAGTGGATGGAACATTTTTCTTTAATGTTCACTATTATCCTTATCTAAAGTTTTATTATCCTTATCTAAAGTATTCTTATCTAAAGTCGTGTGTGTGTGTGTCAGTGTTAGTGTTGCGGCTTGAATTCAGGACTTCAGCTCCCCGCTAAGCTCTTTCCACCCAACATTGGTACTCTACCACTTGAGCCATAGCTCCACGTTTGGTGGTTAATTGGAGATAAGCGTCTCATGGATTTTTCTGCCCAAGCTAGCTTTGAACAGTGATCCTAAAATCTCAATCTCCTAAGTAGCTAGGATTACAAATGTGAACCACCTGCACAGGACCTTTCAGAAAACCCTCTTAGAGAATCTGAGTCTCCTGCCACCTGTCTCCACACCCTGCATTTTTGGATTCCTCCCCTCCCCCCACCCAATTTCCCAAATTTTCTGAGATTTCCAAAACTCATGTCCCATTTTCTCTCTTCCCTCCTTCCTTTGCCCTACTCCCTTCCTTCTCTCCTTTCTCCCTCCCTCTCCCCTCCCCTCTTCCTCTTTCATGAGACCCGTACGTAGCCCAGAGTGGTCTCAAACTTGCAATCCTGCCTTGGCCTTTTCAATATTGGGATTACAGATGCTCCGTGAAGGTTTTTGTATATGTGCCAATACAGGGGGTTAGGGGTTAAACTTAGGGACTTGCATTCTCACTTGTCTGTTTCTCTCAAGGCTGATGCTCTACCACTTGAGCCACAACTCCTGAAACATTTTCATGTGTTTTTTTCATTCCTTAAAAATCTAAATGTGGAAGCTGGGCGCTGGTGGCTCACGCCTGTAATCCTAGCTACTCAGGAGGCTGAGATCTGAGGATCGCGGTTCAAAGCCAGCCCGGGCAGAAGAGACCGTGAGACTCCCATCTCCAATAAACTACCAGAAAACCGGAAGTGGTGCTGTAGCTCAAGTGGTAAAGTACTCGCCTTGAGCTGAAGAGCTGAAGGACAGCGCCCAGGCCCAGAGTTCAAGCCCCACGGCCGACCAAAAAAAAAAAAAAAAAAGATACACAAAAAATCTAAATGTGGAAATTATCAAAAAGACATACTGGCCAGGCACCAGTGTCTCATCACGCCTGCAATCCTAGCTATTCAGGATCTGAGGACCATGGTTCAAAGCTAGCCCATGCAGGAAAAGCTGTGACATGCTTATTTCTAGTTGACCATCCAAAAGCAGGAAGTGGAGCTGTGGCTCAAGTGGTAGAGTGCCAGCCTCAAGTAAAAAATGTAAGGGACACAGTGCCCCAGCTGAGTTCAAGTCTCACACACACACGTACACATAAATGTTTATCACTTACTCATTTTTATTTGGCCATATTTTCCCTGCTGGTTTGCAGCAGCTTCATGGATGGTGTTTTTGCGCCCTGACTTTTCTTGCACCCCTCACTGCTCCATCCAGTTTTCTTTCCTCGACCGTTTCCACCCACCTCTCGCTGTCGTTTCCCCAGGCTTCTTTCCTAACCCTGTTTATCCTCTTGCCACCCTGTCTTACAGAGTCTTGTCCCGAAGGAATTTTAGCTACTATGTGTGTACTGACGATTCTCATTTTGTCTCACCTTTCTGTTCACAAATGTCTGTCCTACAAGACCACTTCCACTGGTGGCTCTGTTTACACACTGACGTGATCGTTCTCAGTTTCTCTCCCCCACGTACTATAATTAATTCCTCTAAAGTGTCCAACTATAGCTTCTGCCTCAGCCCAGGTCTGCTCTCTACGAGTGCCCAGATTCCCTCAGCGCTCCTTACTGTGGGACTGCCCCTTCACACTGTGGTGGTGGACGATGTATAGCTGTACTTGAGGTCCAAAAGGCATCTGTGTAGTGCTGACATGCTGTTCCCTGGAGTCCTGACAGCTCTATTTATCCATGGCTCACTGGTGAAGTCTGTTTTAGTCTGCCCATCTTAAGAGAAAGGGACAGTTATCTTGTGGGCCTTTGGCTCTCCCAGATCTCATGTCTGGAGGCCGTCCTGGGCTGGGTTGGGCTGGCCCCTGACCTGCAGGCACTTGGCTCTGTGTTCACTGCTGATGGATCTTCTCAAGGCACAGAGCCCATTACACTGTAGGTGACCTTCCTGGAAAGCTGACAGTTTGTAAACAATGAACAAAAAGTTCTTCTCTATGGGTCACTTCCAACCTTGGGAGGCAAATAAACTTGAAATCTCCAATTGCCAAACTACCTGTTCTTGTTGTTATTAATATTTTAATACTGTTAGCAATACCCCGTTTGGAATATATCATCCTGCTCCTGTGTATTTACAGGATGACATCATTCTCTTGGGGGCCTGTCACTTCTTCGCTCCCCTCCCCCATAAGTTCCCCTGGATCTGCTGGGAGGACAGAAATTGGGGTTCGGTCATCTCCCCCGTGGGCTGAGGCTGGGTGGTGGTAATACTGCCAGTAGTACAGCCACTCCTAAGTGAAGACAGGGGTGGGTGCTTGGGGTCCAGGTGTGTGGTACAGCCCATGCCTAGCATACATCAGGGCCTGGGTTCATCCCCAGTACCTCAGAAAAGGAAAATGAGTTTTGTGCTGGGGAAGGGGTCCCTTGCTGCTTGTTAAGAGCCTCCTGACCCGCAGAGAATGTCTTTGGTTTAAACCCCAGCAAACTGGAGGTGGTTCTTAGGGTGCCATTGAGACAGAGGTTTCTCGGAGGGCTTGGAGTGGGTGGGGTGGGGGGCACACGGGCACGGCACGGGCAGGAAAGCAATGATACCCCAAGGCCGTGAGAGAAGCTGAGCTGTTTAATCACCCTGGCCAGACTCAAGGCTGGGGCTACTCCTCGACAGCTCACACCTGGAAACTGCTGGAGCAGGGAGGGGAGGCCGGGCGCTCCAGCGGGAGGGTGAGGCGGGGTGGGGAGGGAGGGCTTCTGCAGCGCCGCCGGCAGCTCCCTCAGCGGGCGGGCGCTCCGAACCCCGGGTCCTGCTTCAGCTCTGAGAGGTTCCTGGCTGGTCCCCGGGATGGCGGATGGCGGGAGGGCGACCCTGAGGCGGGGCGGCCATGTGCGCACGGCGGCCGTGTGGAGGGTCCGGAGGGTCCGCTGCGCGCCATGTGCGCCGCGGTCGGGGATGGAGGCACACGGCTGGGGAGGAGGAACATGGAGGAAGTGGAAATCGGGGCTTGCCTGGGTCCCACCACCGGTCTGGAATTCAATAGCAGAAGAGCAGGTTGTGGGGGACACCGGCCGGTCCCCAGTGGCAGTTCCTGGTGATGGGCTGGCCTGGGCAGCAGCCCCTAGCAGCAGGCAGTGTCCTGACCGGCGGGAGCTCCCCGTCCTCCCTGCCCGGGGCCCTGGCAGTTTCCTGAACGGAGAGAGAGGGAGAGAGCCAGCGCGTGCGCGCCCCTCAACTACTTGTTCTTTTTGAAAAAGCTGAAGCGTTTTTCCCGCTCTCGTTCTCTGCCGTCCTTGCTGCGGAGCACGACGGAGCCCTCGGGCTGCGACACGGGGGGCATGGTCATGGCCCGGGTCATGCCGCGGGTGGCACTGGGCACCGCTGGCTCTTCCGGCTCTCCAGAGGCTGAGGATGCGCTGGCAATGGCTGCGTTCACCACCCGCAGCCACGAGCTCATCTCCGCCTGCGGGGGCAGGGGGGAGGCAGGGAGAGCAGCTTCAGCTTCCCCCTGCGCCGCCCCTGCTCAGCCCACACCCACAGAGGAAGAGTGCCCACGGGCCCACCACACACAGCCAGCTGGTAACTGGGGGGCTGTCATGCTAGGAGCAGGAGAGAGATGAGGAACAAGCTGGGAGGAGCTGGGCACCGTAGCTCCCTCCTGCACGCCTGGCTAGCCCACCACTCGGGGCAAGTCAAGAGGATTGCAGTGTGAGTCCAGCCTAGGCAACACGTTCACAAGACCCCATCTCTCAACCAACAAAAAGCCGAGTGCTGTGGTGTGCGCTTGTCACCCCGGCTACCCGGGCAGTATAAATAGAAGGGAGCATGGGCACAAGATCCCATCCAAAAGAACACCTACAGCAAGGAGTGGGAAATGATGGCTCGATTGATAGAATGCCTTCCTAGCAAGTGAGACCCTGAGTTCAAACCCCGGTACTGCCAGAGGAGAGGAGGAGGAGGAAGAGGAGAAGAAGAAGGGAGTCTGTTATTGGGGAGCCCCAAGGATGGCCCTGATGGAAAGAAACGGGGGAGCAGGGGACAGCTCACCTCATCCTTGGCCTGGAATAAATATTCTTTTCCATCTGGTAAGCTGTTGGGAGAAGGCAGAGCTGAGAATCTGCGCTCGGCAGGTCACAGGTCACGGCTGCCCCAGTGCTCCCTGGGGCCCGGAGGACTCTGCCCTCCCAGGATTTATGCAAAAGCAAATCCTTTCTGATTGGCTGCAGCGTGAGCTCACTTCCGGCCAGTGGGCTGCTTGGTGGTGGACACAGGCCCTCCTATTCCCACCCAGGACAACCTTTCAGCCTGCTGCTCCCCTTCAGGTGCAACACAACCAGGAGCGTGCCGCCCTCAGCCACAGGTGTCCTTGTGCACCTGGTTCGGCAACGCTCCTTCCACATCAGTCCCTCTGGACCTCACTCCTGGCCCACCCTGCATTATCCCCAGCTCCTCCCCCCCCACTTCACTCCCCCCCCCAGCCCCATCCCATCGAGACAGTACCCTCCATTCCTACCCCAGCTTGAAGACATGTTTGCGCTTCCGGTAATCAAAGGCCACACTGCCCTGGGCCTTGGCCAGACTGACAGGCACTTCTCCGTGGTATGGCACTCCCGCGCTGGCCGCCTTGGCATCCTTGTAAAACCCAAGGCTCCCACGCCGCAGGACACAGTACACGTTCTGCCAGGACCTGGGAGAGACACAGGGTCAGAAGACCCATGGGCTGCTGGACTGGCTGGCCTAGGTGGGGCCATAACTTAGGGCTCCTTTGGGTGTCGTGGAACCTAACAGTTCACCTCGGCCTCCCAAATAGCTGAGATTGCAAGTGTGAGCCACGACACCTGGCTCTACTCATCTCTACCCTTCTGGCCTCCCCTGGGGCCTGCACTGGACCCACATCCCCGCCCCTCCATTTCCCAGAGGACACATTTGTGCAGACATTCTCCCTTGCGCCCCTCTCCATGCCCCCCCCCCGCCCCAATCTAGGATGAGACTAGGGGAGGCCGCCTGACAGGCAGGCACACCTGGCCAGGCCGAGTACCTGTTGGCGGCCTTCTTGTTGGGGGCCTCCATCTCCTGCTTGCGACACAGCATCCCCTCCATCTGCTCCTGGGCAGACAGCTCTGGGCCTCGGGCGGGCAAGGTGGCCACGTGGGCTGACTCAGAGGACCTGCTCTGGGGCACTGCAGAAGGGGCCGCACCCCGGGGCCGCGCCTGCCTCTCTCCCCGAGGCCCACCGGCCTCATCCCCTGCACCTGGCCCCTGTGGGGGGAAAAAGCACCAGTGTCGGGGGGGGGGCACGGGAGGGGCCTTGTCTTGGGGATCGAAAGCTCTACGGCCCTGAGTTCTCTTGGAATCTGCCCTCTCCCACCCTCAGTCTCCCCCCCAGTCCTCCACCCCTCTAGGGGGACTCACGGGCCCTTCTGAGAAGCTGCTCTGTTCGAGTCTCTGTTGTTCCAACAGGGGCTGCAAAGACAAGAGGCCGTGAGAAGCTGGAGGGGCGTGGGTTCTGTGTGGACGCCAGGCCCAGGCTTACCTGCGAGGACTCTGAGTCTGTGCAGACCCCGTTCACGCTGGGTGCCTGTGTCGACGGTGGCAGCTGAGGCTGGCTTCTGGAATGGCCAGAGGTGACATGGAAGAATTGGTTCCTGGCTGTGCTTGGGCTCAGCCCCGTCCCCCTGGCCCAGCTGTCCCCGCTCTCACCCGTCCCAGGACGCATTAGGAGCCGTCTGGCCGTCCACCAGCTCCCCTTTGGGCTCTGGAGCAGGCGGCTGCTTCCTCCGCTCCTCCTCCTCCTCCTTTCTCTTTCGCTCTTTCTCCCGCTCCTCCAGCTGCCAAGAGATGCTGAGGTCAGGATGGAGGCCTTCTTAGGGAGAGCAAGGAGAGGGGAAAGCCAAGATGTCTCGGCTCCAGCTTGACGTCAGAAGACGGTAGGGAGGAAAAGCAATGTCGGATGTGGATCTTAGCATCCCCCAGGGGGAAGAGTGGGGTGCTCTTGGCTCACACCAGAGATGCTGGCACAGTGGAGAGACAAGTGTCTTCTCTGAGCGCAGGCAGCGCAGGCCTGGCGGGGGAGGAGGGGGCGCGGAGGCCGGGGCCCCTCACCGCAGTGAGCTTCTCCAGCGCGCTGAAGCGCTCCTCCCAGGCCACTGCTGACTTCTGGAAGGCTTCGTGCCGCTTGATGAGGCTCTCCACTTCGTCCACCGTACAGCCCAGCTCCGCACTTCGGACCAGCGGCTCTTGGCTGCACAGCCAGGCCTCCGCCATCCCTGCGTCTCTCCCAAACACAAGCACCTCCAAAACTAATAGGATGGGATGTGGGGTGGCAGAGATGGCAGGTCACGATGGGCACGGGCAGGGCACAATAGCCACCGCAAGAAGAGGGACAAGAAGCGGCGCACCGGCTCACGCCTGTCATCCTAGCTACTCAGGAGGCTGAGATCTGAGGATCACAGTTCAAAGCCAGCCTGGGCAGGAAGGGCCTCGAGACTCTTATGTCCATGTCTTACGTCCTCGAGACTCCAACAGAGTTGTGGCTCAAATGATAAGAGTACTAGCATTGAGCACAAACACTCAGGGTTCAAGCCCCAGATGGGCACAAGAGAAAGCCACTGCCCCAGAGCCCTGCCAGGTGGTACTAAGGGTGTGCCCCTGGAATTCGACCTCCAGGGTTCCTGGTCTCACCCACTGGCGACTATCAGAAGGGGATGGCAGCCCCTCCTTCCAGGACCTGTGCCCCCACAGCGCTCACCGAGCTGGAGCCAGTCCATCTTCTCCTGCCACTTATCAGCTGTCTCCTGGCGCCGGGCCTGTAGCTGAGACAGCTTCTCCGAGATCTGCGGGCGGGGGGGGGGGGGGGGGGGCGGGGAACATGTCTCAGCACCCAGCCGGGCTTTTCCAGGGTCCCCAGGGTATCACTGGGGAGACTAGGCATTTCTGACATCAAGAAGAAGATAGTTCGGGGGGGGGGGATGGGATGTGGGAAATCTCTCCATAGCACTCAGGGGCAGACAGTGGAAGAGTTTTTGCTAAAGCATAAGCAGCAGGAAGACTCAAGAAAACTCAGCACTGAGCCATGCTGCGTGCGTGTGTGCATGCGTGCATGCGTGAGGCCTGCCGGGCCTCACTGGGCCTCACCCACCTCCTCGGCTGCATAGTGGCTCCGGGACAGCAGCTCCTGCCCCATGTTGATGCAGGAGGAGAAGCAGTCCGCTCTGGCCTCGATCTCGGCTTTGATGCCTTGTTGGTTCTTGATGACTAGATCTGCAGAAGACACATCCCTGGGGGAGGCAGAAACAGCATCACGTGCTGCCCCCAGGGCCTGCCGCTGGGGAGGCTTCCGGGCACCCTGGCTCTCACCGTGGCCGCTCCTGGGCGTCCATCTGCAGGTTAACCCCATCCATCCACAGCATCAGCTCCCGGACGGCCTTGAAGAAGCGGAACTTGTCCGTGGTGTCCAGCAGCAACTGGCGGCGGGCAGCAGAGCTTCCCTGGAGCTGGGCCCAGGCCTCGGCCACGGCCTGCATGTGGCGGCCAATCTCCTCGGCCTTGTCTCCGGCATAGGCCTTCTGGAGCCGGAGGCCATCGTCCTGCACTTGCTGGACCTGCGGAGTGACCGGCCAGAGTGAGGCAGCGCAGGGAAGTGGGGAGACTCCACGGCCGCAGCCTCCTGCAGCCCTGGCCGCCGCTGTCCATCTCCTGCCTGATTCACCAGCTCAAGGAGGAGGAGAAGCGAAGGTGGAGGGTTGGGAATGGTAGCCACGTGGTGGGCCACTCTATTCTGCCTTGTTGGGGTTCACCTGGGGGATGGGTCTTGGAAGGATCACAGGCCAGCGGGGCTGGACAGGGAGGATTGCTAGAATGAACCTGAAGAAGTGGACAGGGGATACGGGGTGGAGGAAGGATTTGCATTTCTGTTATTGAGTCTGGAGCTCTAGCCCGCGTGACACTGATAGGCAAACTTCAGTAAAACATCTAATATCTTCTAGCCATTGTGCACACTTCACAGTGCATATGCCTTCAAGGAAGGTTGTCATTAAAAGTGTGAATGCAGCCAGGCACTGGTGGCTCACGCCTGTAATCCTAGCTACTCAGGAGGCTGAGACCTGAGGATCATGGTTCAAAGCCAGCCCAGGCAGGAAAATCTGTGAGACTCTTACTACAATAAACCACCAGAAAACCGGAAGTGGCGCTGTAGCTAGAGTGGTAGAGCACTCACTTTGAGCTGAAGAGCTCAGGGACAGCGCCCAGGGCCCAGAGTTCAAGCCCTATTACCAACAAAAGGAAAAAAGTGTCACAAACTGGAAATTTTTAGGGGGAGGCACAGGAATGGAGGGAGAAAGGGTTAGCAAATGTAGTCATTCGATGTACACTGTAAAAAATAAATTATGTAACTTGAAGGTGGGGATGGAAGGAGGAAAAATGGGGGGAAATGATGGAAGGGCTGCACTGATCAAGAAGCATTGTACTTACAACCTGACTGATGGAACTGTAACCTCGTTGTACAACAACATCATCATCATCATCAAAGAAAAAGTAAGCAAGGCAGGAACAGAAAAAAGTGTGGGCTGGGAAGGTGGCTCAGTGGTAGAGTGCTTGCCTAGCATGCCTGAAGCCCTGGGTTCCGTTCCTTAGCACCACATAAGCAGAGAAAGCCGGAAGTGGTGCTGTGGCTCACGTGGTAGAACGCTAGCCCTGAGCAAAAGAAGAAGTGGGAGGTGGGGCGGGGCTGTAACGCACCTGTCTTGCAAATCTCAGTGTACTGTGTTGAAACCCCAGGGCGATGATAATAGAAAAGTGTGAATGTGGAGGAGATTTTGTGGAGTGGTTCTCACTTTATCGCTAAACGACCCTCCAGGGTACCTTCCCCTCTGATCTCTGCTCTAGCTCCCCATCCCCCCCCAGCCCCTGGGTGGCGCCTCCCTCACCCCTGGCGGAGTCGCACCTGCGCGCTGAGGGCCTGGATGTCGTGCTCGTAGGCACAGTGCCGGCGCTGCAGCGCCTCGGCCGCGTTGAGGTCGCGGCCGGTCCCGTCGGGAAGCTGCTGCTGCTTGTGCTGCACCCGGGCCAGGGCTTGGCGAGCCCCGTGCAGGAAGCGCTGCAGCTCGTAGGCGGCGGCCAGCACCTGCCCCCGCGTGTCCAGCAGCTCGAGGAGGTCAGCCCAGGACTCGTTGAGGCTGTCCTTCCACTCTGCCACCGTGGCCCGAGCGGCGTGGCCTCCCGCGATGAGCCCGTTGGCCAGCGTGTTGGCGCCATCTACGCGCTCCTGACCGATGGTGCTCGTGTCCCGAGAGAACTCCCGGAATTTGTCCCGAAGCATCTGGAGGAGGAAGCAGTGGTAGGAACAAGGATGTGACCTTGGTGGGTGACCTTCATGGAGGACAGACTTCCCTCCTCTACCTTGCCCACTGTCCCGAATGTGTCACTTAGCATTAGCATTAACTCCATGGGGAGTGGGTGGCACTAGGTGACACAATCCACCACACCACCGTGACCCCGTGGCCTGTTTGCAGTACACGCTTATATTTGCCTGACGCCCCTCTGGGGGCTCCAGCTTTCAGACAAGAAACCCTCCCTCAACATGGTCTGCATTTCTGCACCCATGAGGGTCCAAACCCCCAAACTACAGAGGGGGATCTAAACGCCCCTGTGTTTTGTGGAGGCCTACTGAATGGATTGTTAACAAATTTCCTTTCTCCTCTACAGCGGGCCCCATGTCTCCACTTCTGCACGATTCTTTGAATTATATGCCCCAGGCCCAGGAAGACAGTGCCTACCCGGTCTCTCCACATCCTTGGCTCATGGTCTCAGCCCAGGCTGAGGTCCTGGGCTGAGGTCCTGGTTCCCCCCCCCCCCCCGCCCACCCGTGCTCATCCGCACTCACAGTCACATGCTCGTAGTCCTGGCCCAGCTCGTGTGAGGCCGCCACCACCTCACGCTCCTGGATCCACTGCTCCAGGTCGTCCAGCTCGCGGCGCAGCTGGCACAGCCGCAGGTGCTCCTGCAGGCGCTCGCGCCGCTCTCCTGCCAGCTCCTTCAGGCTAGCATACAGCTTGTCCACCTGGGCCTGGCGGATCGATAGCCGAGTGCTGCAAAGGGGGCGGGGGAAGGCACCACCAGGCTTAGGAGACAATGCTGTCATGCCCGGCCTGTTCATAGGTTTCCAACTCTTTCTTGCTTCTCAAACTTTCTAGAATGTTCTAGAACGTTCTGTCCACACAGTGTGAAAGATGCTACAGACCCTCTATCTTCCAGAGAAGTTGTTCCCTCTCCCCAGGGGTGGGAGCCCTCACCGCTGTGCACTCACTTCTCTGGGTGGTCGTGGTCAATCATGTCCTGACTGCTGGCTGCGAGCTGGTGGATGGTCTGGGCATAGTCAGCCAGAGCTTGCTCTAACACCTGATGTTTCTTCACCTCTGCCTGGGCACTCAGCTCGTCCTGGGAGAGGAGACACTGGGCATGAGGCAGCAGGGACTGGGAGAGGGAGAAATCAAGCCACCCAGACCAGATGCACCCTGGCTCTCACCTTGGCATTCTCCTGGCCCATCATGTGTAACTCCTGCTCACCCATCCAGGCCTCGGCCTCGGCGGCATCGCGGTAGAACTGCTGGGCCCGCAGAGCCTCCTCCAGTCGCTTGCCCCGAAGCTCCAGCTCATGGCCCAGGCGTTTCCACATTTCCTGGAGCTGAGCCAGCTCTGGGCCAGCGGCGGCTGCCCCCAGTGCACGCTGCCGCTCCTTGAGGTCTGCAATCCGGGGCTCGTGGCCCTGGATCTCTTTCTGCAGGGTCTGGACCCAGCCACAGAGGAGGACACCCTGAAAGGCTTGCAAGGGGACCCCTTGGCCCACCCTCACCTGGCCCAGGAATGCATGCCCTGCTGCCGATGCCCCTCAGGCCTCACCCTGACCCTGCCAGAAGAGCCACCCCCCACCCCCAGTCTGGGGCCTCCAGGTGGGTCAGAAAACAAGGCCGTCTCAGGAAAACACACTGTCCAACAGTGGGAGGTTCTTGGGGACTTTGCTTTTGCCCTTCGCCTCTGCCTCACCTGGTTTTTCTTCATGAGAAGCTGGACACTGGGCAGGTCCTTGCCGTGCTCCCTGGAGCTGGCCGTGGGCAGCCGCTCAGTCACCCACAACTAGATGAGAAAGGAGTCAAGAGGTACACGGTCAGCACCGGGGCCCAAGGCTGGGGGGGGTGGTGGTGGTGGTAGGGGCCACGGGTGTGTGTAGGGAATGGTCATCTGACTCTGGGGTACAGGGGACCTACAGGGCTTCCCTGAGTATCAGTGCCAGGGTCGAGGTGAATCCGTGACTCACGATCTCATCCTCCACGTCCCGGTGGAACTGGTGCTGCTCGCGAGAGGCCTGGAGGCGCTGGCAGCGTTCCTTCATGGGCTGGCAGAGTGCTCTGAACTTCTCCTCCACGGCCCTTGAGGTCCTCTCCACCTCCCCTGCCCCCTTGTCCTCCTGGGCCAGTGCCTTCGCCTGGGCCTGGATGGCCTCTACCTCCTTCTCTCTCACCGCCATCTCCCGCTCCAGCATCTGCAAACCCGGAGGCAGAGGACACCAGCATTGTAGTTCCACCCTCACACTCTGAGATGCTAGTTTCTATAAAGTCAAGCACAATTTCTCTCACTCGCTTTTTTTTCTCCTGCCAGTCCTGGGGCGTGAACTCAGGGTTTGGGTGCTGTCCCTGAGTCTCTTTGTGCTCAAGGCTAGTGCTCTACTGTTTGAGCCACAGCACCACTTCTGGCTTTTTCTGAGTATTTTATTGGCGATAAGAGTTTCAAGGGCTTTCCTGCCTGGAATGGCTTTGAACTGTGATCCTTAGATCTCAGCATCCTGAGGAGTTGGGATTACAGGCATGAGACATGAGTGCCTGGCTTGCCAATCATGATTTCTTATCTCCAGGGATCTCAAACTTTTTGTATATACCAGAATCCAAGGTTGTGCGGTAACTGTGCCATTGTAAATCCAGTGTCCCTCCATCCCCAATTCATTCCTGCGCTGCTTTGAGATGGAATTGGACCCTGTAACCTCTGTTACCCGCTAGTGCAATGCCACCCATTGCCAGCAGAGGGAGATGGAGGAGTAGCACAGCATGGCAGAAGACTGGCTTTTATTTTTAACTGCTCTACTGTGCCAGAACCCAGGGGCGCTTCCCCCCAGCAGGCTTTACTGGCCCTCCAAGAAGAGGCTTCCTGCCTTAGATCACCAGCTGCAGATCTGTTCTGGCAATTTCTTTTTGCCCTCTTCAACAAGGCCTAAGTTACCACATTCCTCCTTGGGTATTCCTCCAGAGCGCTGTCCATATTCCTGCTACATTTGCTATTCCAGGATTTTTTTTTTTCTTCTGTTGGTTGTAGGGCTTGAACTCTGGGCTGGGCGCTGTCCCTCAGCTCTTCAGCTTAAGGCTAGCGCTCTACCACTTGAGCCACAGTACCACTTCTGGTTTTCTGTTGGTTTATTGGAGATAAGAGTCTCATGGACTTTCCTGTCCGGGCTGGCTTTAGAGCTGTGATCCTCAGATCTCAGCCTCCTTTGTAGCTAGGATTACAGGCGTGAGCCACCAGCACTGGGCCTATTCCAGGATTCGTAAGAGCAGGGGTTGGCAAATACAGCCCACTGCCTTTTTTGTAAATGGCATTGTATAGGGATATAGGTCCACTCCTATTTTATGTCTATGGCTGTTTTTTTAACCTACAGAAGAGCTGTAATAGAAACCACTATATGATCCACAAAGCCCCAAATATTCACTATTCCGCCCGGTTGCAGAAAAAAGTTTTCTGACTCCTGATGTAGAATTCTCTTCACACTTGCCAGAGTTTGGAAGTGGTTTGTCCCCTCCAAAATTTAAGTTGGAACGTGGTCCCCAAGGTAAAACAGTGTGGAGAGGGGGCGGGATCTTTAAAGGGTGATTGGGTCACTAAGAGGGATTAATGGAGATCTCGTGAGACTGGATTAGTGACCCTAAGAGCAGGTTGTTATAAAGTGAGGCTGCTTTTATATTTTGCCTGTGCCACGTGTGCTCACTTCCCTCTGCTTTCTACCATGTTATGACACAAGACCCTCACCGGAAACCAGGAAAATATCAGCACCATGCTCTTGGATTTGTAGCCTGTAGAACTGTGAGCTGGAGCAAATCTATTCTTTATAATCACCCAGTTTCATTTTACTGTTATAGCAACAGAAAACTTAAGATCATACCTTGATAGTTTTTACTAATGAATATTTTCTACTAATTTCTCTGTTCAAACAGTTCCTATAGTTTATCTCCTATAACCCCTGGAGATTGAGGCACAGAAATCATTATGAGAAATGACAAAACATTGTTGTAACTATAACATCTCTGTACAGCACCTTTATAAGAAAATAGAAATAAAAAAATAACAAAACATGTCACCTGCCAGGCCTTCGGACGACCTTAGGATGACTTAGGCTCTTGAGGAAACTGCTTTCTTTTTCCCTTCTTCCATTCTTCTTCCCGCACCTAACCTACCTGCTGCTTCTTAAGCAGGATGTTGACACTGGTGAGGTCCTTGCCGTAGTCGTCGGAGTGCAGCTGGGCCTGCAGGCTCTCCAGCCAGCTCTCCAGGGCGGAGCAGCTCTGGGAAAACAGCTCGGCCCTGTTGGCATCAAAGAGGCTGCGGGCCTTGGCCTGGGTGGTGGTCTCCAGCTCATCCCAGCGCTTGTGCAGGTCCTCCAGCTTCTCCGACACCAAAGCTTTCAGCTCTGGCTTCTCCAGAGTCAGCTCCCGCCCTTCCTGGGTGGCAGGACAGGGAAGGGGTAAGTGCCACAATTAGACACCACTGCATGTCACGGGCTGACGGCAGGCCAGGGACACAGGGCAGAGCAAACTGAAGGGTGGCAAATAATTCCAGATTTCCATGGCCACTTATTGACATAGCCTTCTTGGAGGCATCAGAGCCCTTGTAAGCAGCCTGCCCGCACTGCCGATGACACCCTCCACCTCCCCAGAGGTCCCAGCCTAACTTCCCTCCATAAAGAAGCCATTGCAAGGAGTTCCCGGGTGCTGGTGGTTTCTGGCATTATGTTGCACATGGATTTGACTGCTTTCATTTCCTGTTTCTCACCTACAATACTTCTTACTTGAACTTCCGCAAGTGAGGTCTACCTCCTTTCTCAACTTCCTGTGCTACTTGTTCCTTCCTTCCCTTCCCTTTTTCTTCCTTCCTTCCTTCTCTCCTTCCTTCCTTCCTTCTCTCCTTCCTTCCTTCTTCCCTCCTTCCCTTTCTTCCTCCCTCCCCTCCCTCCCTCCCTCCCCTCCCTTCCCCCCTCCCCTCCCTTCCCTTCCTGCCCTCCCTCCCTCCTTCCTTCCCTTCCCCTCTCTCCTTCCTTCCCTTCCCCTCTCTCCTTCCTTCCCTTCCCCTCCCTCCCTCCCTCCTTCCTTCCTTCCTTCTTTCCTTCCTTCCTTCCTCTCTCCCTTCCTCCCTCCACCTCTTTGTGCTGGAACCTGGGCCTTGGACATGCTAAACATACACCTACTACCACTTAGCTACACGGCAGCCCGGATGCTCCCTGCCTGGACTGTGCCACTCCTGCAGCTCCGGGGATCACCTCTCCTGAAAGTGGGCTGCCCCGGAACTTGGACTTCAGGTCTGTCTCTGGGAACAAACACAAGCCCAGACACTGCATTTTCCACTGGCTGTCAGGATGGAGTGCCAGCGGTTGCTTCTGTTTGGTGGTTTCCCAGCCTTCAGCTGGAAACACTTCAAAGCACACCCCTCTGCTTCCATGGCACCCCTTCACCATTCTGCACTCCTGCTGGGTTGACTGGCCTCCAGAGTCCCCCACAGCCTCTCTACCCCAGGCTTTATGGACTGTCTTATGGTACCCATCATATTTGCTCTGGATTTGCCTTAGCTGTTCATGTGGGAGCAGCTCACAAGCCTGGCTACAGAGCTGTTCCTCTCCTCGGTAGCCTGCGGTGGCATCGCCTCTGCTCCCCACTCAGTACCCAATAGGACACTTTGAACTAAAATAGCACCAATAAACATTGCAGAACACATAGAAACACATAGAAATCCACTGGTTGGGGCTGAGAAAGTGGCTCAGTGGTAGAATGCTTGTCTTGCATGCATGAAGCCCTGGGTTCAATTCCTCAGCACCACATACACAGAAAAAGCCAGAAGTAGTGCTGTGGCTCAAGTGGTAGAGCGCTAGCCTAGAGCTGAAGAGCTGAGGGACAGCGCCCAGGCCCAGAGTTCAGGCCCCACGACTGACAAAACAAACAAAAAAATGCACTGGTCTCCTCTGGCCATCGACCATGACCTTCGAGGAAGGGAGGCGTCTCTGGCTATTCCACGCAGCACTGGTTGTGCGCTGGCACACTAAAGGTCTCCAGGAACAGCGGCTGAGTACGAAGGCTGTTTCATCTACCCTCAGCAATGAAGCCAGAGCTCCATGGGAGGCTGGTCCTCCCAATGGCAAACCATGGCAGATAAGGCAGACTGGGCCCACAGCCTGCTTTTGTCAGTAAAGCTTTATTGGGAGACAGTCATGCTCCTTATGTCTTCTGTATGGCTACTTTTGTGTGATGACAGCAGAAGCGAATAGCTTCTGTGACCCTCGAAGCCTGAAGTATTTACTATCTGGCCCTAGATCCTGGCTGAGGAGAGTCCTTCTGCTTCAGACATAGCAACTCTTATAGTGTTTAATCAAAGCCAGTTTGGTTCAATTGCCGCCGCCTCCTCCACCTCCTCCACCTCCTCCTCTACCACCTCCTCTTCCTACTTCTCCTCCTCCTCCTCCTCCTCCTCTTCCTCCTCTATTGTACCTTTTCACATTCTGAAGTCCTGTCCCATCTCTCTAATGCAAAAGAACCATGTCCCAGGCAGCCTAGGCCTGCCAGAGGTAGTCCAAAGGTGCACCTTCGCTGCTTTGCTCACCTTGTCCACCTTGTCCAGCCAGTCCTTGTTGGCCGCCAGCTCAGCCATGAATGCCTGGTGCTTCTGCCACTTGGTGTGCAGGTTGCGGGCCTCATCATAGGACACATCCTGGGCCGTTAGCATCTTCTCATCAATCCAGAGTTTGAGCTGGGTGGAGCATAATGCAGGGGGTGAGGGAGGAGGGAGGGATGTTTTGGGAGAAGAGGTGAGAGAGGAGGAAGATGGGAAAGATGGGAAGAAAGCATGAAGAGTGCTCCGGGCTGTGATGACACCCAAGGCACTTGATCCATGGCCAGCTTGGTGCTGGGGGAGGGGGAGCCGGCCAGGGAGGCAGCCTGGCAACGCTGCCAGGGCACCAGAGAACGAGAGCCTCACCTCATGACAGTCTTGCAGGAAGTGCTGCTGCTCTCGGTTGTCCCGAAGGCGGCCCAAAAGCTGCTGTACTGCCTCTTGGTTCTTTCTGTGCCTACAATGACAGCCCCACGTTAACCTTTCTTCTTGACTTTGATATGAGAGGATTATGGATCTTTTCTTTTTCTTGGCAGTAGTGGGGTTGGAACTCAGAATCTGGTGCTCTACCAGTTGGGCTGCATACCCTCAGCTGGGCTGGGCTGGAACTTCATTTTCCAATTTATACTTTCTGATATTTTTGTTAATTGATTTGGGATCTTGAGTATTCCTCCCCCCTCCGTCCCCCCTACCCCCTACCCCCCACTCTATCCCCCCACCCCACCCCAGCTGTCCTAGAACATGAACCAGCCACTGGCCTGGCCAGTGATAACTCTTGAACTTGCTTAGAGGCCCTCATCTTATACAGGTGGTGTGTCTTGGGGGCCCCACAGGACACTCCAGAAATCTGATTTCCAGGCTGCCATTCTATTAGGCTCCATTTTGCCCTGATGTGGGTGAAGAAGGCTCTCCTGGTGCCCTGAGCAGTCCCTCTCCAAGCACCCCAATCTTCCTTTTCTGTGTTGTTGTCAGCCTCCAAGTCCCTGCCAAATGCCAGACAGCTGTGGCCCGTGCCGCGTCTCCATCTTTGAGGCCCATCTTTGTCTTCACTTATTCCCCTGGCCTGCGCGCGCCCCCCCATCCCCCTGCTCCGCCCTCCTGCCCACTGTCTCCACAGCACCTCCTCTCGATGGAGTCTGCCTTCTCCTGGATCTTCTCGGAGTGGATGTTGCCCTCGGACACCAGCTGGCGCCCGGCCTCCAAGAGGCCGCGGATGCGCTCTCCACTGGCCTCCATGGTGCTCATGAAGTCCTCCAGCTTTTTGATGGCAGCGTCTGCAGCCTGGAGCGTCCCCGGCATCTCCGTGTGGGACAGGACATATTCCTGTGCAGGAAGGGAGGTCTCAGGTCACTTCTCAAGCACACAGACCCCACCCCCATGAGGGGCCCACCCAGAGACATGTCTGAAAGGGAGGGGCCAGGCTGGGCATGGGCAAGATAGCCAGAGGGCTGTGAAGGGGCCCCTCTGACGAAGGCCCAAGGAGCTGAGCTGTGGGACCTCACCAGTGTAAATCCTGCTCTAGTTTCATTTCTTTTAAATAGTTATACGACTAGGCATGTCTTTTCTTTCTTCTACAGTTGATTTGAGTAAGACACATTTGAATTCATCACTCCCAGCCTTCTGACACCCTGCCTGCCATGCCGCTTCCTCAACTACTTCATTTTTCCTCCCCATTTTTCTCTTCTTCCAGGGCTCTAGCCTCCTGGACTCTCACCTGGCTGCTGAGCACCCCCTCGGCCTGGCGAGCATCCCGCAGGAACCCCTGGAAGCCGTGGGCCTGGGCCAGCCGGCCCTGTCTGCTCTCCCACATGCGGCCCAGCTCCTCCCAGCCGGTTCCTAGGGCCTCTAGTCGCTGGCGGAGGAAGAGGCACTGGGGATCCGCCTGGTCTCGGGTCACCTCCTCGCCCAAGGCCCGCAGGCGATGATACTCGCCCTGGGCCCGCTCCACCTCTCCTCGCAGGGCTGCGTGTTGGGCCAGGAGGGCCTCTGCCTCGGGCAGCGTGGCTGGCCCTTCCTCAGAGGCCACGGCCGTCTGTGTCCGGCCCAGCCATGCCTGGAAGTCATCCAAGCTGCGCAGGAAATCTTGCAGCCGCCGCGCTTCGCCCAGGGACTCCTCTCGACGTCGCATGGTGGCACGCAGGTCCTCCCAGCCCGTCTGCACCTCTCCAAGCCTTGCATTGATGGCAGAGGCTTGGGCTGGATGGCCGGCGGCTAAGGCATCTGCCTCTCTGGTCAATTCACCCACTCGGGCAGCGATGGCCTCCAGATCTCGCTCGGTGCCTGCCAGCTTCCGCTGCAGAGCCAGCACCCCCGCCAGGTCATTGCCCAGGCCCTGCGTGGACTCGATGACCTTGGTCTTTTCTCGCATCCAGGCCTGGGTCTCTGTGCACTCTAGGTGATAGTTCTGGATGCTCAGCGCGGAGGTCAGTGCTGCCTTCTTGCCGTCTGCCAGGGACCGAAACTGCCGCCACCTGCAAGGCCAGGGCAGCTCTGGCATCTGGAGCTGCTCACTTTCCGGTCCTAGCCACATATATCTGGAAGCGTCTTTCCTACTGCCCTGTCTTAGATAAACCACCTGCTTTTTTTTTTTGTTGGTCGTGGGGCTTGAACTCTGGGCCTGGGCGCTGTCCCTCAGCTCTTCAGCTCAAGGCGAGCGCTCTACCACTTGAGCTACAGCGCCACTTCCGGTTTTCTGGTGGTTTATTGGAGATAGGAGTCTCATGGTCTCTCCTGCCCGGGCTGGCTTTGAACTGCGATCCTCAGATCTCACCTCTTGAGTAGCTAGGATTACAGGCGTGAGCCACCAGCGCCCGGCAACCACCTGCTTTTGGAAAGAAGCTGTCCTCCATCCTGACCCTCACCTTTTCTCTCTGATGGTACTTGGTTTTGAACCCAGGACCTCATGTTTCCTACACAGCTGCCCTACCAAAGAGCTAAAACTCCGCCCTTTTTTAGAGTGAGATCAAATCTTGTGTGGCTTATTTATTTTTAATGTTTACTTTTGCAGGTACTGGGGCTTGAACTTGAGCTACTTTGGAACTGTGAGCTTCCTGATTACAGGTGTGAACTTCTGACTCCTTTTCTGAATGGCTTCCTATCAGTCTCCAGTCTCATTGGACTACCTTGACTTTGCTCGTTCATTGCTTTCCCTCTCCCAACATATCCCCTTCCTCCTTTCTAGCCCCCATCGCATCCTGCAGAACTCTTCCAGTTGCCATCCCCAGCTGCGGCAGTCTTTCTCAGGTGCCCGCGCTGCCCCATCCCTCAAAGCCCACCTGTGATTGAGCTGCTCCTGGGTGTTGACAATGCGGTCCTTGCCTGGTGGGTTGGCCTGTAGCAACTGCTCAGCAATGTCATTCACCGCAGTAATTCTCGCAGCCAGGGCATTCATTTCAGGCTCCAGGGTCTCGAACCTGGGTGGGGATAAGAGAGCAGGGCTTGAGCAGGGAGAGGCAGTGAGGCACCAGGCTCGTCCTTTAGAGACACCCAGAGGAACACCACTCCATCAGCACGAGGCTTCTGTCCTGGCCTCTCTGCCCTTCTTGGCCTACAGGAGAGGAACCTCCAACCCTCCCAACTCTAGGAGGAAAACTATTCCTAGGGATGCTCAGAAGGTCAAAGGTCAGGAACTGCACAAGCCCAACTCCACCCTGGCATTGCCAGGACCCTCACCTTTACCAGGACCTTGCTGCTCCTCCTGGGGCTCCCCCTTAGCCAGCTGCCCAGGCCCCATCCTCAGACAATAAGCAAAGGAAGGGATAATAAAAAATGTGTCTGATTGATAAAGTTGTAAAACATGCCTTCTTCCAGGGACAGCTGACATTCTAATAGGGGAGGGTCTACAAATGTGGCTCAAGCCTGGAAGCCTAGCTACCCACAAGGCTGAGAGACTCTTATCTCCAACTAACCACCAAAAAGCTGGAAGTGAAGCTGTGGCTCAAGTGGCAGAGTGCTAGCCTTAAGTGAAAAAGTTAAGGACACACACACACACACACACACACACACACACACACACACACACACACACACACACACACACACACACACACACACACACACACACACACACACACACACACACACACACACACACACACACACACACACACACACACACACACACACACACACACACACACACACACCTTGTAAAACATGGTGATATGTTTTTCAGCCCCAGCCTGTCATATCTCCTCAGTTCTGCAGTGTGAGGTAGGCACACACAGAAGTTAGGCCCATGAGCAGGCATCGCTCTGCTCCAACAAAGCTTTATTGTATCACAGCTAGCCCCAAGGGTTGTAGTTTGTCAAGCCCTGAAATAGGATATCTTGCAAACAAACAAACAAACAAACAAACAAATGCAATGGCCAGCGCCGGTGGCTCACACCTGTAATCCTAGCTACTCAGGAGGCTGAGATCTGAGGATCACGGTTCAAAGCCAGCCCAGGCAGAAAAGTCCATGAGATTCTTATCTCCAATAAACCACTAGAAAACCAGAAGTGGCACTGTGGCTCAAGTGGTAGAGCGCTCGCCTTGAGCTGGAGAGTGCAGGGATAGCACCCAAGCCCAGAGTTCAAGCCCCACCACCGACAAAAAATAAAAAATAAAAAATGCAATGACACATTTAGAACACATTTAGAATACATTTAGAACCATGAGGAAATTTAAGGACCGGTAGTAGGTGATATCAAGGAATTGGTAGTTTTGTTGTATTTGATAATGGTATTGAGGTGCTGTTAGAAAAATGTACTTTCTAAATTACTTCAATATTTATTATTTCATGAATAATGCAATTGCATGAGAGATTAATCAGTATGTTTGCCTAAAAACATTGGTAATTTCAAAGTCTCAGCTACTATAACTCAATCCACAATTAAAAAGCAATGTTGTTGCTAGGAACACTTTCTCTTTTCATTTTTTTGTCTGTTGTGGGGCTTGGGCGCTATCTCTAAGCAATTTTGCTCAAGGCTGGCACTGTACCACTTTGAGCCATAGCACCACTTCTGGTTTGTTTTTTTTTTTTTTTGGTAGTTAATTGGAGATAAAAGTCTCATGGGGGCTTTTCAGCCCAGGCTGGCTTTGAACTGCAATCTTCAGATCTTAACCTCCAGAGTAGTTAGGATTGCAGGCGTGAGCCACCAACGCCTGGCTACTTCATCTTTTTTAAAGGGGCTACTGGGAAATACAAGAGTGAAATGATAACACTGGGGACTCGTTTTTTTGTTTGTTTTGTTTTGTTAGTCATGGGGCCTGAACTCTGCGCTTGGGCGCTGTCCCTCAGCTCTTCAGCTGAAGGCTAGCGCTCTACCACTTGAGCCACAGAGCCACTTCTGGCTTTTTCTGCTTATGCAGTATGGAGGACTCAAACCCAGGGCCTCATGCATGTGAGGCAAGCACTCTACCACTGAGCCACCTTCCCAGCCCATGGGGACTTGCTTTTTAGAAAGGAAATGAATCAAATAGAGCAATATGCTGACAATAATGGAATCTCGGTGACGGGTGCATAGATCTTGTCATAATACAGCCTCTACTTTTGACTATGTCCAACATTTTAAATAAAACTAAAGGCAGGGAGTTAGCCAGGCACCAGTGTTTCACCTTGATAATCCTAACTACTCAGGAGAGGCTGAGCTCTGGAGGATTACAGTTTGAAACCAGCCTGGGCAGAAAAGTCCATGAGATTCTGTTTTCAAAGTAACCAGCACAAAGCAGTGCTGGAGTGTGACCCAAGTGGTAAAGTGTCAGCCAAACAAGCTGAGTGAGCATAAGGTCCTGAATTCCCCAGAAAAAAAAGCAGAATGCTTGGGGCATGGCTAAAGTGGTTGAAAACCTGCTTAGGTTCAAGACCCTAGGTTCAAACGTCATTACCATCACAAAACAAAATCCTAAAAGCAATCATTGAGACTGACTCAGAGGGCTGTAGTTAAGGCTCAAGGCGCGTAGTGGGCAGCTGACAGTGGGAGCAGGCAGCCCCCGTTCCCGCCTCGGCTCCCAGGCACTGCGCCCTTTGGGAGCTCTCAGGTCTTACCTCTGCTGCACCACCTCCAGGTCCTCCAGGCGCTCAGGCAGGGCCATGCCGTTGAGCCACTGCTCCTTCTCCTCCACCCAGAGCCCACAGGCTCCCGCCTCGCTGAGCATAGTGTAGAGTGCCAGGGCGGCCTCCAGGGCCCGCGCCCGCTCACCCGCCCGGGCCTGCAGCTCCTCGTAGTGCTGCTCCAGAGCAGGCACTCTGCCCTGCACCTCAGCTGTGTGGCTCAGTGCGGGCGGCAGGGCTGCGGCCTGCTCCCTCAAGGCATCCAGGGTGGGCCGGTGGCCTCGGATCTCCTCTTCCAAGGCCCGGTGCTGCCTGGCCAGGGCCTGTGTGGAGAACTCATCGTGCCCGACCTCAGGGCTGGAAACCAGGCGCAATGCATCCACCAACCAGGCCTCCATGTCGTTTGCATCTGCCTGGAACTGGTAAAGGCTGGCGGCCTGTGCCAGCCGCTGGGCACGCTCCTCGGCCAGGGCCTCCAGCCGTTCCCACTGGGCCTGGAGCTCGGCTGCGCGGGCAGCAGCCTGGCTGGCTCCAGGGTGGCCCTCGGCAACCAGCTGCTGGCCTTGCTCCAGAGTGAGCTTCAGGGGCCCCAGCCGGCCGCTCATCTCCCCACGCAGAGCCGTGTGCTTATTGAGCAGGCGGAGGGCACCTGTCAGGTCCCGACCTGTGTCGGCCGAGGCCAGGAGGTGCTGCTGCTCCCGCACCCAGGCCTCCGTCTCGCCCACCTCCCAGAGGAACCGCCACAGGCGCCGCGACTCCTCCAGGCGGGCCCGTCGGGCTGCTGCCAGCTCACACAGGGCCTCATAGCTCTGCTCCAGGTTGGCTACCCGCTCCGACACCAGCTGTGGGTCACATGGTCTGTATTCTGGAAAAGTCAGGCCAGAGATCAAGAGCTCTGCCTGTTTCCCATCCCAGTGAGGAACCCCCTTACCTGCCCTGATAGACTTCCCTCCCTGGCCCTAGCTGTCATCACTCATCCTCCCACAGGCTCTCCTGTCTCCAGGTTTCCCTGCCCAAGGCCTCTGCCTTCCCATTTTCACCTTTCCCGGGGTCGCAGAAGCGCAGGGCAGAGGCACTGACGGCCCGCACCCTCTCAGCCTGCACAGCAATGTCTGCTTCCACCAGCTCATGCAGCTGCAGCAGGTCCTCCACTCCGGCCAGGTGCTTGCCCAGGTCCTGAGACTGCAGCCGGCCCTGCCAGGCGTACACAGCAAGCTTGTGCCCAACTCCTAACCAGGTGCACATGCCAATCTCACTCCCTCCTCTTCCTTCCATCCCCTTAAGACAACCGCAGTGTTGTGCCCTAGTGAGCACGCCTGAGCTCTCTCTCTCGCTTTCTCTCTCTCTCTCCACACACACACACACACACACACACACACACACACACACACACACAATGTCCAAGTTCTGCCCCAGCGCTGGCTCCCTGTCCTCAGCATCCTCTCCTGCGTGGAACAACTTTCCAACTAAATCATGCTCCCAGGATCTTTGCTGTGACTCATCTTCTCAGCCCTAGAATCCCAGCTCTGCCGCAGCACCCCAGCACCCTTCACTGTGTCTCCCAGACCTGCCCTCAGCTCTTCCCTAGTAAACTGCAGCTGCGCCTGACTGCTCTGTGTGCAGCCACTCAGGCCTTCTGCACAATGTATCCAAGCTACTTCTCAAAACGGAAGACAGAATCCTATCTCTCCCTTCCCCAAAACCTCCTGAGCACCTCAAATGCTCTGTGTTACTTAGGGAAAAAAATCCAAACTCCTTGACCAGGCCTATAATGCACTAAGTCAACTGGCAGCTCCCGCTTTACTCCCCGAGATCCTAGGGGCTCGAGCATGTTAGGCAAGTACTCTATCACTGGGCTGTATCTCCAGTCCCAGTTTTGAGTTGATCTATCTTATATTAGTTATTCCAGGGGATTTCACAGTTACCTTTGCACACGTTTACAACATATTCCAATCAATCTCACTCCTTCTATCACTTTTTTATGGGCAGGCTCTTGCTATGTAGCCTAGGCTGGCTTTGAACTCGTCATCCTCTAGCCTCAACCTCCCAAGTGCTAGGGATGACAGGCCTGAGCCACCGTACCTGGCTCTGCTCCCTCCTTCATCTCTTTCCACAGCCTCACATAGCTATAGTCTTTCTTCTCATCCCATACCACACTTAGTCTAGTCTCCCTGAGCCCATGTTTTATTAGAACTGGGATGTCCTCCCCCTGCACTGGCATGTGCTCTACAGAGCTGGGCTCAGTGGTGGAGTTAAGGCACTGTAGCAACACCCCCAGGACTCCCGCCCACCTGAGCCCCACCAGGGATGGCCAACTACCTTCATCTCTGCCATCCAGTCCATGAGGTAGAGCAGGTCCTGAAACACCTTCTGCAGATCCAGGTTGAGGAGAAGCCGCTCCCGCCGGGCGGCCACCATCTGCCGCAGGAAGTCCCAGAGCCTGGCCACGTTGTGCTGCCGAGCAGAGATGCGCTTGATGTCGTGATAGCGCTCAGCTGCCAGCTCTGCGGCCACCGCATCCACGGCCTGCACCCGGCCACTGTAGGCCACAATGTCTGTCTCGATGGCTTCGTGCTTCCGCACCGCTGCCTCCACGGCCGCCAGCTCCAGCCCAAAGTTGTCCTGTGGCAGAGGCCAGGAAGGGAGGTGATGGATGTGGTGTTTCAGCTCCTCTCCACCCTGCAGTCTATTTCTTCCCCCTTGCATCCTACCTGGGACACAAGGCGCTGGTTCTCGCTGAGCCAGGTCTCCCGCATGGCGGCCTTGCGATCGAAGCGTGCGGCCAGCTGCTCCAGCTTCTCCTGGCGGATCAGCTCTGTGCGCAGGGCCAGCTCACGCTCATGCTCAGCTTTCTCCAGCCGCTCCCAGGCCTGTGCAGTGCAGACAAGAGGAGCAGACAGGGTCAGGGAGGACGGTCAGCAGAGCTAAGGCCCAGCAAAGTCCCCTGGTGGCGGGGTCTAGCATGGGTCTGACTGCAGTCAGTAAGGCTTTTACAGGAATGAGAGGTGCTGGGCGTGGCCTGCAGCCATGTAAGAAACACGTTTGCTTCTGGACAAGGGCCAAGATGGCAGTGGCAGGACTATGGGAGATTCTTATTTTGTTATTATGCTTATAAAATACTTGTGAAAACTTATAAATAGAGAGAGTTGGGGCTGTGTGGAGCATGATTTCTCATGTGAACCTGTATGAAGAATGAGAACGGAAAGGAGTGACACCAGAGTCCCAACAGGGGTGGCTGCAGTGGGATGGAGAATCTAGTAATGGTAGTGGGGCTCAGGGGAGGTGACAAGGGCCCTAGGTTAGGGCAGATATGAAAGGTGTCTGGGCCAGGGACCGCCAAGGGCTGTCATCTGTGGGACAGCATGGCAGGTCACAGACCTTATTGATGTCGGAGATGAGCCGACCCTCTCGGGGCGTGTAGACCTTCTGGTTGTTGGCCCGCAGTTTGCTCTGGATGGTGAAGAGCAGCACCTCCAAATTCCCCTTCTCGGTGAACCTGAGGTGGGCGGGGGGCAAGTTAGCATCAGAGGCAATGGCCACAGGGGCCCAGGAAGTTGACTTTACAACACAGAGTGTCCTGTGTCCTTTTCTTCTCACAAAACCAATACATAGTCTTTGCAAGCAACCCAGAAAATACTGGCAAACCCAAAGAACATTTCAATGTAATTAAAAACCACAGAGAAATGACGACCACAGGAGCCCTTGTACACAGTGTTGATTGCGGCTGGGGTGCCAGCATAGCCACTTCTAACGCATCAAGAACTCACTTGCTGTGAATTGGGCTAGCACTCGCTCTCTGAGTATCCCTCATTTTCTGGTTGAGAAAATTGAGGCATAGGAAGGTTAAATAAGTTGCCCAATATTCAAACCTGTTAAATATTAGAGCTAGGATTTGAACTCTTGGCTCTTAAGCATTTTCTTCTCTGTGGCCCACAAAGAACACTTTGAGCATGTTTCTCCAATTATTTTTCATGTCAATAAAAGCATTTCTTTGATACTATTTTCTGTAGTGTCTCATGACTAATTTTTCTTTCATGAAGCTCACATTGATGAACATCCTTGAAGCTAGCTACATCTTTGTTGAATATTCAGGCAAAGGGTACAGCTCAAATCATTTCCCTGTACTATATGAGAATGGTTGTTTACTGGATTAATATTTAGTTTTGGAGCTGACACATAACTCCAAAAGAACTCAATGATTAGAAAAAAAAAAAAAAAGGGAAGCCAAGCACTGGTGGCTCATGCCTGTAATCCTAGCTACTCAGGAGGCTGAGATCTGAGACAGGTTCAAAGTCAGCCCAAGCAGGAAAGTCCCTGATACTTATCTCCAATCAACTACCAGAAAACCAGAAATGGTGCTACAGCTCAAAGTGGTAGAGCACTAGCCTTAAGCAAAAGCTCAAGCCCTATAGCTGACAAAAAAAAGAAGGAAGAGAAGGAGGGAGGGAGGAAAGAAGGAAGGAAGGAAGGAAGGAAAGAAGGAAGGCAGGCAGGCAGGCAAGCAGACACAAGCTCACATCTTTAATCCTAGCTATTCAGGAGGTTAGATCTGAGAATTGAGGTTCAAACCAGCCTGGGCAGAGAAATCCATGGGACTCTTATCTCCAACTAGCCACCAAAAAAAGCCAGAAATAGGGGTGTGCCTCAAGAGGTGGAGCACTATCCCTGAGCAAAAGACGGAGTCAGAACTGGAGGCCCTGAATCCAAGCTTACTTCTTGGCACAAAAGAAAACACCCCACCCCCCCAAAATATCAACAGTAACAACAAAAGCTTTAGCATGTGCTATACAGAACTGCAAACAGGGGCTGGGAAGGTAGCTCAGTGGTAGAGTGCTTGCCTCACAAGCATGAGGCCCTGGGTTTGATTCCTCAGCACTACGTAAGCAGAAAAAGCCGGAATTGGCACTGTGGCTCAAGTGGTAGAGTGCTAGCCTTGAGCTGAAGAGCTGAGGGACAGCGCCCAGGCCCAGAGTTCAGGCCCCACAACCGACAAAAAAACAAAACAAAACTGAAAACAGCAAGTCCACATGTAAAATCAGATAATTGCTAAAATATATAAATCATTAAAAAAAACAAAACAAAAGCCACCTCTGCAAGGCTCACGTTCCCAACCGTCCTCCCAAGGCTGGCTATGCTCTGCCTGTTCCCGTGGGAGGACTGGGTGCTAAGACCCAAGACAGGGGCACTAGTAGCCTCACCTGATGGACTGCAATGACTCGGCACACCCGAGCAAACCTTTCCACAGTGTACTTTTTAAAAACAGCTTCAGTCATTTAAAATGTGTTTTGGACCAACTATGTTTGTCTGCAGTGCTTTGAGCTGGGGTAAATGCACCTCTGAAGCACTTATGCACTGCCAAATAATCCTCCCCAAAAGGCTGCCCTAATTTTGGCTTCCCTTTATGTGAGCCCGGCTCAGGGCAGGCATGTCCCAGCAGGGTGAAACCCAGGGGCACCTACTTGGGTGGCTTCTCCACTGTGCGGTAGGAATTGAAGGACTGAAGCTGGTTCTGGACCCCACTGAGAGAGTTGGCCAGCTGCCGGTCATTGAGGGTCACAATGGTTTGCTCAATCCACTGCAGCAGTTCTGAGGCCAGGGACTCATACTTTTCCACTAGGCGTTCTGCCTCCATGGCGTGGTCCAGCACCTGGGAGACAGGAGATGGGAGGCTTGGTGAACTGCCCGGTCCTGCATCTAGGCTTTACAGGAGTAAGACCTGGGCCCTGCCCCCTCCACCCTTTCCACCTACTGCATCACAGTGTGTGTATGGCTGGGAGGGGGAGGAGGGATTACCTTGCCAATTCTTTTGCCTTCTACAGCCAAGGCCTTCATCTTGGAGAAATAGTGGTAGTAGGTAGCCACGTATGTAATGATGGATTTCTCATCTGGTTGGTCCACATTCACATCTGAAGAAAAGGACCCCTCGGGTCAGGCAGACACCAGAAACCCGCGTCCCAGCAGTAGGCCCAAAACCCGAATCACTTCCCGCGTACCCAGGATCCCAGCCCTTTAAGGCTGGTATTTTTTTCTGGCCCTCTTCAGAGCCAAGTCACAGCTCAACCATTTCCACGAAAGGGGCCTAAAACCAAGCTCCCCTTTTGTTTTTCTTTCTCCTAGACATGAGAAGGGCCCCCCAAGCTGAGAATAAAACCTAGAAGCCTAGGAGGCTTTGGCTGAGTATACCTAGTGGACAAACTTGTTTGGAGAGGAGAGAGGGGGGACAGCCAAAAGCAAGTCAAGAAACAGTCTGTCCATTTGGAGATGGGTCACAGACTTACAGAAACCTAAGTTGACAGCTTCAGGGACAGTGGGACAGCAGGTACAAACTAAGCCTACTGGAAGTGGTACTGTGGCTCAAGTGGTAGAGCGCTTGCCTTGAGCTGAAGAGCTGAAAGAAAGCTCCCAGGCCCAGAGTTCAAGTCCCGTGACCGATAAAAAAACAAAAAACAAAACAACTAAGCCTACTGACTCCAGATGCAACAGAGTAGGGAGGGAGGCCAGCTGTCAGCACCACCATGGAGCTGTTTCCAGTCTTGATCCCAAAGCTCAGCCAAGGTCTGTCCAAGCAGGAGCGCATCCTTCAAGCTCAGACAGCCTCCATCACTAGACCAAGGCTATGACTTGGAATCCCTGGGTTTTCTGAATTGAACCAGATTTGGTCCTACTGGAAGTAGTACTATGAGACTGGAAGCCCCTCCACACTTCTGAAAGCATTCCCACAGGCATCCCAAGTCATTCACACGGCTACCAACATCATCTCACACGTCACAGACAGAACACTTAGTTTTACTTCACACTTTACATCATAGCCAGGCTTCTTAAAGTCTGGTCTAGGAATGCTGCACTACCACTACTTTTGTCCCAGACAGCCGAAGCTTATCATCCTGGACAGAGGAGATAGGGTTACTATGGGTGGCCCAGGAAAAGGAGGCAGTGACTGAGATCCACACTTGACAACGAGGTGAGAGCTCACCTTTCCTTTACTGGCTAAGCCCAGATAGTTCTGCTCTGCAGAGGTGAAGAGGACCTGAACTCTGGAGCCAGGCTTGCTGAACAAGAATCCAGCTCTGCCAACTGTGTGACCTTGGGCAAATCAATTGACCTTTTTGGTTTGTTTTTTTTTTTGGTCCAGTCGTGGGGCCTGAACTCTGGGCCTGGGTGCTGTCCATCAGCCCTTCAGCTCAAGGCTAGCACTCTACCACTTGAGCCACAGCGCCACTTCTGGCTTTTTTTTTTCTGCTTATGTGGTGCTGAGGAATCGAACCCAAGGCCTCATGCATGCAAGGCAAGCACTCTACCACTGAGCCACCTTCCCAGCCCATCAATTGACCTTTATAAGCCCTGCCTTCTCTTCCATAAACTAAGGATAATAATGGTTCTGATTTCAGAGGGGTTTGTAAGGACTCAATTAATTAAAGCATGTCACATGCTGCGCAGTGCCAGGTACACAGTAAGGGCCGGGACGCTGGCTGAGGACAAGTGCTCAGATCTCAAAGTTAGGTAGTTTTACTTCAGAGCCCTAGTAGTTTAGAAGTAAGGTCCTCGAAGAGCACATGAACTAGTCCTCTTATTTTAAACTTGAGGAAACCGAGGCACAGAGAGGCTAACAGACTGGCTATAAGTCACAAGCTGGCTCTGGGATGGGGCTAGGATAGAACCCAGAGCCATCTTCCTATAGACTTTTTTCTTCCTTTCCCTTCCTTTTTTTTTTTTGGTCGGTCGTGGGGCTTGAACTCTGGGCCTGGGTGCTGTCCCTCAGCTCTTCAGCTCAAGGCGAGCGCTCTACCACTTGAGCTATAGCGCCACTTCCGGTTTTCTGGTAGTTTATTGGAGATAGGAGTCTCACGGTCTTTCTTGCCCGGGCTGGCTTTGAACCGCGATCCTCAGATCTCAGCCTCCTGAGTAGCTAGGATTACAGGCGTGAGCCACCAGTGCCCGGCCCTTTTTTTCTTTTTTATACTACTTGGGTTGGAATTCAGCCTCTTGCTTGCTAGGCAGGTGCTTTATCACTTGAGCCACACCTCCAGCCCTTTTTTCCCCCACTGGTTGATAGGATCTCATTTTTTGTCTGGGCCTGTACCTACTTTCTGTTTCCCGCCATAGTTGAGATGATAGGTGAGCATCATCACACTCAACTATTAGTTGAGAAAGAGTCCTGGAACTTTTGGCCCAGGCTGGCCTTGCTCCATGATCTACCCAATCTCAACCTCCTGAGGAGCTAAGCTTACAGGGATGAACCACTATTCCTGGTGTTTTATCTCTTTCTCTCTGCCTCTCTCCTTCTCTCCCCTTCCTCCACTCCCTCTTCCTCTCTCCCTCCCTTCCCCTCTCCTCTCTCTGTCTGTATCTCCGTGTTTCTGTCTCTCTCTCTCTTTTTCTAGGGTCTCATTATGTAGCCCAGGATGGCTTTGAACTTGTAATCCTTCTGCTTCTACCTGAGTAGTATTACAATCATGAACCACCATACCCACCTAAAAATTCATATTTTTAAGCTAGGCACTGGTGGCTCACCCATGTAATCCTAGCTACTCAAGAGGCTGAGGTATGAGAATTGTGGTTCAAAACCATCCCAGGCAGGAAATTATCTTCAATTAACTAGCAAAAAAACAATTAAGTGAGAGTACTGATGCAAAAAAGAAAATTTCCTGGTATTAACACATACTTCAGTGGGTTTTTTTGTTACATTCACAACCATCACTATTACCCAGTTCCAGAGTATTTTCATCATTCCCTCCCCCTAAAAACCCCTGTAACCATAGGCAGGTGTTCTCCATCCACCCCTCCCAGCTCCTGACAACCCCAGTCTGCCTCCCATCTGCCCTACCCTTGTTTTGCAGAGCTCCAGCCTACCTTCGGGGTCCAGCAGCTTTGTGAGGCCCAGCTCCTTTTCAGCCAGATTGAAAGCATTTTGCAGATTGTAGTGGGCATTGCACTTCTTCAGGGACTCAAAATCCAGCAGATCTGGCCTGGAGGGGAGAAGCCAGAAGGCCCCAAAAGTGCTTGAGGTCCCAAAGAAGTAAATTCACTCCTACCTTTATCCCTGCCTCCAAGTCAAATTATTTTTTGGAAGGCAACACCCCAAGCCTTCCCCCATTGCTCCCATCCCTAGCTTCCCATCCTAAGTCCTCTATGCAGCACAGTGCCCCCACATTCCTTACGGCTCTTCTCCTGGCTTCTGGGTGCACATGCACCCCTGGGCCACTAACCCACATGTCTGCTAACTGTCTTCTCACCGGTGTTTGTGCACGATGGCGTTGAAGGCCAGTCCATCCCTCCAGCTGGTGGTGAAGTTGTGCACGTTGACATTGGGATATCTATAAACAGAGACCAGAAAAGAACGGTGAGTGGGGTTGAGCCCCAGTCTGTGCAGGACATGGTCTCTGGAGGCTGTCCTTCATCTACTGTGCGGCGTAGGTGTCGCCCACCCCACGGCCACGCCCCCGGGCTTCCTCACCCTGCCGTCTTCATCTGGCACCACAGCAGCAGGGCATCTTTGGCTGACTTCTTCTCCTTGTTGTCTTCTGTTTCCACACTGATGTCTTGGATCTAAGGAAGGAAGCAAGGGAGTGTCCCTCATTCCCTGGACAGGAGCTCTTGGTGTTGTCAGAGGCACTCAGAGAGAAATGGAAGGAAATGACGCTTGAGATGACTCTTGAAGGGGTGAAGGGACAGAGCCTGGACTCCCTTCAACCTAGACTCGTAACACGAATCATTGGGTCCAAGGAATTTGAGGTGGGACGGCAATGTGGAAGTGCCCAAGAGTACAGGGAGCTGGTTCCTCCAGGTGGGGAATGCAGGTGGATGAGAGACCATTTTCTGCATGGCTTTCAGGGGTGAGGCACAAGGAACTCTGCTTAGGACTGAAAAGGACAGGGAGGCCAAGCAGGGAGGATGGGGGGGCCAGCAAGACAGCTGAGATGGGACCCAGAAGCATAACAGAGGGGGTGACCAGACTTCCCTTGGACTTCTAAAACTCTATGCAGTGAAGGACCATTTATAAAACTTCCTGTTCCTCATGGACCAAGCTGGGGTCCTTAATACACAAGACTAGCACCCAAAACAGACTCCAGGGAACTTTGCCAACACCAAACAGTTCTCTGCCCTGTGGAGCGAGGCTAGCTGCCTCACTGAGTGTATGGAGAACTGCTCTATAAGGTGTGAGATATGGATTTTTTTTTTTTTTGGTCGGTTGTGGGACTTGAACTCAGCCTGGGCACTGTCCCTCAGCTCTTCAGCTCAATGCTAGCACTCTGCCACTTGAGCCACAGCACCACTTCTGGTTTTCTGAGTGGTTTATTGGAGATAAGAGTCTCGTGGACTTTCCTGCCTGAGCTGGCTTTGAACTGTGATCCTCAGATCTCAGCCTCTGGTGTAGCTAGGATGACAGGTGTGAGCCACCGGCACCCAGGCAGATGCTTGTTTTTTGTTTTTTCCCTACAAATCCTGGGGCTTGAACTCAGGGCCTGGGCACCATCCCTGAACTTCTCTTGCTCAAGACCAGTACTCTTACCACTTGAGCCACAGCTCTACTTCCAGCTTCCTTGGGGGGAGTTTATTGGAGATATGAGTCTTACAGTCTTTCCTGCCCAGGCTGGCTTCAAACTGTGATCCTTAGGTCTCAGCTTCCTGACAAGCTAGGTTTACAGGGGTGAGCCACTGGTGCCAGACTTCTATTTTTGTATTTGTCTATCACAGGCCAGCAGGAACTGTGGTGCAAAACCAGTGCATGGTCCACACCCTGGTTAGTGCTGACAGTACCTGGAATCGAAGGATGATGGTCCAGACCAGCCCAAGAGTCAGACGGTGGTTCCCGTCTACGATGTCGTGGGAACCCATGTTTTCCAGGTGTACCTTCTGCTCCTTCAGAAACTGCAGGGCCTTGTCCACATTCTCCAGGCAGTGGATTCGCATGCGGCCCTTAGTTGGTTTTGGCTGTTGGGGAACAGGGGGGAGTATAGTGACAAGTGACACACGGGCTCCTGGGTTTCCTTCTTCTTCCCCAGCCTTCCCAGTGCTCTCCTTCAGGAACATGAGGACAGCCCCAGGACCAGGCTGAAGGTCATGGAGCCCAGGCTGGGGTTACAGATGAGGCTTGGCCAGATTAAGATTCCCAAGGGAATTAATTGCACCCAGAGCGAGCGGGAAAAGAAATGTTTTCAATGGGGCCACTGTTCCTGTCTCTGCAAAGCAGGGCGCCCACGTAATCCACCCAGCAAAGCCGCTCCAAATGAGCCCATCCTCTGGGCAGAGGGGCTGCTGTGTTCTGCCCCTCTTGTGGCTTTCCCCGTTTTGGTCCCTGGGGCTCCCTCCTCCCTCTGTGACAGGTGCTCACCAGTGTCTCTCCTGAGAGCACCTCCAGGAGCCTCAGGAGGTTGCGCCCGTCCCGCAGGTCGCTGTACAGGTCTCCCACCCGGCAGGTCACCCGGGCCAGGTGTGAGTTCACCCACTTGGTGAAGGTTTTCTTCTGCACTGCTTCTCGCTCATCTGTGGTGGCAACATGAGGTCATTTCTGTCCTTCAAGTACAGTGTGCCTACTTCTAAAACCAGTTGTTGGGGTGGGGGTCAGGGGGCCTGAGGAAGCAGAGGAAGTGATGTCTGGGGAGATGAGAGGAAGGAAGACGGCCAGGAGGAGAACCCAGAAGAGCTGGGAATGGAGAAATGGAAATGAGCTTGACGACAAAGAACAAGAAAGGGAAGAGAGGAAATAAGCTTTGCGAAGACAGGATGGAAGCAACGGTACAGGAAGCGCGGGGATCAGGCTTTGCGATGTAACAGTGGTGAAACCCTGGGGAAGTTTTCCATCCATTAGAGCCTCAATTTTCCCATCTGTTACATGGGCACATTCCTTTTATTTCCATATTTCGATTGGTTAAATGAGATAGTAGTATGAGACACCAAGTTGATGCCTGGTGCGTGGCTCCCTGATTAAGTACTGGGATAGAGGTAGATTCTCATCGTCTCAGCCATGGCTGAAAGGAGGCACGGGCTGAAAACAGGGCTGTGGTCCTTCCAGGTGGCCGACAGGTAGAACTGACAGAGTTAGATACCAATCTCAAGAACAAAAAGGGAGGGGGGGGGCCAGGCAAAGTGCACAGGAAGATTCTTGATATGGATGAAGCTTCCACCCTTTGTTCATTGCGGAGGGAAGAAAGAGGCTCAGGCATGGGAAGCTGCTCCACAGGCTGGTGTGACCTGACCTCAGAGATGACCTCCGGGGTGAGGACCTGGCCCCAGTAGCCAGGGCATGAAGAGTTACTGTGGACTCCATCTCAGCACCAGCATCTCAGAAACTGAAAAGACTCCTCCCTTAATCTCACGTTCCAGGGCACCTCACCCATAAAAAACAGCAACACGCCCAAGTCTGTTCCTGTCTACCTCACCTCCAGCCCCTGTACCTGTGCCAAACCCGGGGTCCTCATGGCTGTGTGGGCCGCCCTGTAGCACCTGTGGCACCCACATGTCTCTGGGCCTCTTTTCAGGGTCTATAGGCCCTGCCTAGGCTAGGGACGGCCAGGGATTTCCAGACATTACTGGGTTGAGGAGGAGGGCAGCCTGCCCTGGTATTACGCCTGGGGTGAGGCCATGTTGGCACACAGGTAGAAAGAAAGTAGAAAGAGGAGTAGCTAGAAAAAATGGGCAAAACCAAACTCAGAATGTAATGTCACAAGTCGAACCCATAACATCCTAGACACACAGGCCCTAAAACACAATGGCGTTCGAACACCCCTCTTCAGACAGCTTCCCAGGCTCTGCGTTTCAGTCCTCTCCTTCGACACTTTCCCCAATTTCTACACATGTCCGGGTCACACACATTCAGACACCCACTCTTAAGGCCAGGGAAACAAACAAGCTCTAAGCTCAGGTCTCTGGCCCACTCCTTCTCTCCTTCCCTAACGAGGTGAGCCTGGCTCAACCCAGGGATGGGCTGCCTGGAGGGAGGAGAGCCGAGTGGCCACACTGACGCCTTGGGCCCTGCATCCCCATCACCTTTGTACCCAGCAGGGTGTCTCAAAGTCACGCTACGACCACACACAAGTCCCTTCCAGTGGGTCCAAACCTTCCCTGCTTCTGTCCACATTCCTGGACTTTCTGGCCACTTGACATGATTCCTCCCAAGTCTCATGGTATTGTCCCCCAAGTCAAGTGCTTGGCTCTAGCTTCTGAGCCCCGGCAGACCCTCCGGCCCCTGAAGCTCCCCTCCAGCTCCCCAGGGCTCCCCTTAGCCCAGGGAACTCACCTTGAAGCTGTTTGAAGCGTCCTTCCAGCACGCTGGCGTACTGAGCAGGGTTGATGAAGGCAGCTGGGGAGAGCAGGAGCCCCCCGGGGTTCTGGGCCCCTTCCACCGCCTCATAGTAAAATTCCTCAGCCCCATTCAGACCGTTCCCATGCACCCTGCTCACTCCATTCGCACTCATGGTGCCTGCTGCCTCCTACACAGCTCGTGGCCCAGAGTCCATGCTCCCCTGCGCAGGGCAGGGCGGGTGGTGAGCGTCTGTCCCCTGAGCCTGTGTTGGAGGTCCCCAGAGGCCGCTATGGCCAAGAGGATTTCAAGGATGCTGTGAGTTTCAAGTAGGAAAAAATAGTTATGGGATTTCTAGCTCCAGAGAACAGCGAGCAGGCACACCTGGCCACAGGGAGAGAGGCAGCTCCAGACAAACAGGTCGGACAGTGTCGGGGGAGGGGCAGGGGGCGGAGCTGGGCTGGGGCAGGGCCAGGCCCTGCAGGGGCGGAGGAGGGAGCTGCCAGGGCCAGGAGACTTGCCAGGCAGGCCACAGGTTGCCTAAGACTGGGGAAGACCCGCCAGAGGCCCCCCCTACCCCCCCCCCCCCAAGCAAATTCCTGCTTCCTGAAGGTCTGCTGACAGACAAGGAGGCTGAGCTCCCCGCCACTTGAGTAGTCCCTGTCTAGGACTCATGGGCTTTGATCTCAGCCCAGAGAGCTGAGAAAAAGAAACGCGGAGCTCCTAGGAGAATGGAAGCCAAGTGCTGTGCTGGCATTTACTTTTGTCACCTCCTCTGGGGAAGGAATAAGTATTGCTGGTGTCTTCTCCATTGGTATTTGTTATCTGAATGCCAGCCCCTCTCCTGCCCACCAGGGCCTTCTCAGCCAGCTTCCCAGCTCTGCCCCACTGCTTGGGCACAAACTACCATCTTCCCCTCTGCCCTTTCCCTAGGCTTCTGCTTTTATAGCTGGCAGTCTACACATACCCCTCCCTCAATGTCATTCATTTAGTATTTGCTTGGCATCTTCTGACACAAGGCAAAGCCCATGCAGAGCTCTGATTTGGTGAGACCCAGCTTAGAGGTGGAGAGACATACCTGAGCACTGGGTGGCACCTGTGTGCTCAGTGACGAGCCTGGTGGCATGGGTCTGTGTGCACACTGAGGACAATGTTGAGTGGAACACATCACATGCACAGATATGACACCAGTACCAGTCCTGGCTTATGTGCAAAGATGTCATGACCACATGTGTGTCCTTTGCCCAGAGAGTGAAAGTCCTGGACTATGTGTCATTATAGATACACTCAGGGTGTGTAACAGGTAAAATACAATGGCATGGCTGTCACGGCAGTTCTAGAGGACATGTGAATCTAAAACTGGGGTACCAGAGAGATGTTTTCCAAACATATCACTGACATTCTCCATCCCTCATGTCTTTTGTCCTCTCTGAGCTCTAGTCTAGAAACAGGTAGGAATAGTTCACCAGCCAGTCTCAAGAACCCATCTGAGCCTGGTGCTGGTGGCTCATGCCTGTAATCCTAGCTACTCAGGAGGTTGAGATCTGAGGACTGTGGTTCAAAGCCAGCCCAGGGCACGAAAACCTGTGAGACTCATATCTCTAATTAACTACCAGAAAATGAAGTGGCGCTGTGGCTCAAGTGGTAGAGCACTGGCCTTGAGCTGAAGAACTCAGTTCCAGCCCACGACTGACCAAAAAAGGAAGAGAAGGAGGAGGAGGAGGAGGAGGAAGAGGAGGAGGAGGAGGAGGAGGAAGAGGAGGAGGAGGAGGAGGAGGAAGAGGGGGAGGAGGGGGAGGAGGAACAACCCATCTGAACCAGGCACTAGTGGCTCATACCTATAATCCTAGCTACTCAGGAGGCTGAGATCTCAACACTGAAGCCAGCCTGGCTAGGAAAGATCCTTATCGCCCATTAGCCACCAAAAAGCCAGAAGTGGAGCTGTGGCTTAAATGGTAGAACACTAGCCTTGAGCAAAGAAAGCTCAGGGACTGTCCAAGCCTTGAGTTCAGGCCCCAGGACCCCCCCACCCCCGACCCCCACACACACAAAAGAACCCATCTGAAGAAAGATCCAGGATCCTCAGAAGCTGCAGCTGCCATTGTTCCAGATTGTTGCTGGGCTCGTTGAGAATTTCCTCGGGAGCTTTTTTAAACCCTGAGTTCTGGACCATATGTCTAGAGATTCAAATTCACTGTGCCCAGGGGAGGGACTTGGGAAGCTATTTTTATAAAAACTGTCGCTGGGTAAAACATGCCACCAGGTTTGGGGACCTGGGCTTCCACTGTGGGTGCCACCCCACAGGGAGCACTACCTCTCAGGTGGGAGGAGTTATGACCTCTTACACTGAACTGGGTTGGGCAGCAGGCAGGTCAGTGGTGATGACAAGGGTGGGATGGAGGCGGCCAGTCAGACAGGGTGGGTGGCCAAGGGGTGTGTGATTCAGCCCCATGCCAGCAGCCGCTGGTGGTGTCAGGTGGCAACCCTTCTCTTGTTGCCATGACAACCCCTCCCCCAGAACACAGGGAGGCCCGTCAGACGGGTTTGTTTGTGCCTAGAAGGGGAGAGCCCTGGCCGCAGGGAAGGGTAGGGGCCAAGGTGGGTGGAGAGTAAATTCTGGAGAATGAATGGGTGGCTTTGGACTACGATGGGGTAGCAGGCAGAGATCCTGCTTCGGGGAACAGGTAGATACAATAATGAGAGTAACAGACGGCAGGTGGAGCAGAACAGGTGTGGGAACTGATCGTGGACATCAAGGAAGACACCAGGGGAGGAAAGGTGAGGCAGAGGTGGGTGGAGACAGAAGCGACAGTCAGAGTGTAGAGGAGAAGGGATGTGACTCAGGGCCCGGGTCAGGAAGGGAAGCCGATTCAGCCAGCAGGGCCAGTCCAGGGGTCAGCTCAGCTGGCATACTAGGCTTTGGGGGAAGGGAGGTTAGGAAATGCCTGGTATTGTGTGAAGTTTGTTCCTGCACCGGACTGGGGACCAAAGGGCTTGACAGGGTGCTCAGGCTCTCCCACTTCAGTCCAGCAGCTTAGACAAGACAATTGTCTCCCCGTAAAGATAAAAGACTCTACACACCCACCTCCGCACCTCCTCGGTTCTCCGGGACCTCACCTGCCAGAGCCTTAATTCGAGACCTCTCGAAGAGGCGAGCTGAGCTGCTGTCATTGTCCCAGTCGGAGTCGGGCAGGTCCCAGCGGTTGTTGATGTCACTGTACTGGCCCTGGATCTCCAAGCTGTCGAAGTCTGTGGGCGACAGAGTGCTGCTCATGGTGGTGGGTGGCTTCCTGCTCCTGGAAGAACATGTGGCTGGTGAGGGGCGTCTTGGGGGCCGCGGAGCTCCCCACTCACCACATCCTGCTATCTTTCTGCTCTCACTTGGCTCAGCTCTCCTCGTGGCCATGGTTATGGATAGTTTAGCCTTTTGTCTTTAGACTGTGGGAGGGGGGAGGCAGAGATGGCAATGTGACAGCTGCACTGGGAGAGACACCGGAGGACAGAGAGCTGTCTGAGAGCTTGACGACAGGCTCAGAGGGCTTCAAAGCAGAGACAGACACAGCAGAGCCCAGGGACTCAAAGTGGAGACAGCCGTGGGAATACCAGTGTGTAGACCAGGGTGGTGCAGGCGGAGGATGGGGGTCTTGATGGGTACTAAGGAGTACAAACTAGAATTCTTTCATTCCCTGCTTCTATTTGAGTTCTGAGCCTTCTTTAAAAAATTATTATTGATAGGCTAACCAGGAGACTGAGATCTGAGGATGGCAGTTCAAAGCCAGCCCGGGCAGGAAAGTTCGTGAGACTCTTATGTCCAATTAACCACTAAAAAATAAATAAATAAAAGCCATGGGCTGGGAGGGTGGCTCAGTGGTAGATTGCTTGCCTTGCATGCCTGAGGCCCTGGGTTTGATTCCTCAGCACCATATAAGCAAAAAGAAAAAAGCCGGAAATGGTGCTGTGGCTCAAGTGGTAGAGCGCTAGCCTTGAGCTGAAGAGCTGAGGCCCAGAGCTCAGGCCCCACGACTGGACCCCCCCCAAAATAAATAAATAAATAAAAGTCAGAAGTGGTACAGTGGTTCAAGTGGTAGAATGCTAGTCTTGAGCAAAAGCAGCTCAGGGGCAGTGCCCAGGTCCTGAGTTCAAGCCCCAGGACCACCACACACACACAAAGTTTTAAGTTTTTATTATTAGTTTGCATTAGTTATACACAGAGAGATCTCACTGTATCTCTGAGCCTTTGTAGGTAAACTGGAGATTAAAAGACCCCAATTTTCCTCTTGAGCTAAGTCAAACAAACGGTAGATACCCCAGGGAGACCAATGCACTGATAGACAAGTATAGACCAAGTGCCCAGGAGTTCAAAGGATTCAGTATAGTTCTCACCTTTTAGTTTCCTTTTGTTACGGAGAATGCTAAGTAAGTGCTCAAAAGACACCCCTGAGATGTATGTGTCCCCATCATTTCACAGATGGAATACCTCCAAAGACATTGTCAGTGCGTCAAGGTGGAAGGAGCACTAGCGTTTTTTGTTTGCTTTTGCTAGTATAAGGGCTTGAACTCAGGGCCGGAACTCTCCCTTGGTCTATTTTTTGCTCAAGGCTGGCACTCTAGCAATTGAGTCATAGATTCACATTCAGCTTTTTGGTGGTTAATTAGAGATAAGAGTCTCACAGCCAGGCGCCAGTGGCTCGTGCCTATAATCCTACCTACTCAGGAGGCTGAGATCTGGGGATGGAGGTTCAAAGCCAGCCTGGGCAGGAAGGTCCATGAGACTCTTATCTCCAAAGAACCACCAGAAAACCAGAAGTGGTGCTATGGCTCAAGTGGTAGAGTGCTAGCCTTGAGCTGAAGAGCTCAGGGCAGCGCCCAGGCCCAGAGTTCAAGCCCCATAATCAACCAAAAAAAAAAAAAAAGAATCTCACAGACTTATTCCTGATTATCCTGCAGTCTTTTAAGTCTTCCCAGAGGGATCAACACCCAACTAGCCTTGTAGTGCCCAGTCCTCTTTGGGCCAGGTATGCTTGCCAACACTACTTTTGACCTTAACTTGGGCAATATACTCTGTCCTCAAAAAAATAACAAATGAGTTTCCTGTTAGCTCCTGGGGACTTTGGAAAAAAAACAAACAAACAAAAAAACCATCTGTACTGTCCAAAGTTCTTGTGTAACACAGGATTCAACAGCCATTCAAGAGGAATGGTGAGGGGAGATTTATTTTTATTTTTTTTTGTCAGTTGGGGGGCTTGAACTCAGGGCCTGGTTTAATTTTTATTTTTATTGTGAAAATACTCTACAGAGGGGTTACAATTATATGGGCAAGATAATGAGTACATTTCTTATCAAGCATTGTAGCCTCCTCCTTTGTTTCCCCTTCCCATCCCTTCCCATCCTCCCCCCCCCCCCCGCCCCCGTGGGCCTGGGTTTTTTCACTCAAGGATAGTGCTCTACTATTTTGAGCCACAGCGCCACTTCCATTTTTCTGGTGGTTCATTGGAGATAAGAATCTCATGGATTTCCACGCCCAGGCTGGCTTTGAACCACAATCCTCAGATCTCAGCCTCCTGAGTAGCTAGGATAACAGGCATGAGCTACCAGTGCTTGGCTGAGAGGAGATTTTTTACTTTAACAGAATCCCATATTCTGTTAAATTTGTCTTAAATTAAGGACCTCTTAAATATGAAGACATCTTTGTACTTATTTAGTTCTTTGGGGGGTGCTGAGGCTTGGCACTCAGGGCCTTGTGCTTGTTAGTCGAGTGCTGAACCACTTGAACCATGTTCCAACACAGCACTGTGTATGTGTGTTTGTGCATGCATACACATACACACGTGTGTGTATGCCAGGACTGAGGCTTGAGCTTTGGACCTCAAAATTCTCACTTAGCTTTTTTTCTTTTCTTTTTTTTTGGGGTCCGGTTGTGGGGCCTGAACTCTGGGCCTGGGCGCTGTCCCTCAGCTCTTCAGCTCAAGGCTAGCACTCTACCACTTGAGCCACAGTGCCACTTCCGGCTTTTTGCTTATGTGGTGCCGAGGAATCGAACCCAGGGCCTCTGGCTTGCAAGGCAAGCACTCTATCACTGAGCCACCTTCCCAGCCCTCTTTTTCTTTTTTTTGTTGTTGGTCGTGGGGCTTGAACTCTGGGCCTGAGCGCTGTCCCTCAGCTCTTCAGCTCAACGTTAGCGCTCTACCACTTGAGCTCCAGCGCCACTTCCGGTTTTTCTGGTGGTTTATTGGAGCTAAGAGTCTCACAGAATTTCCTTCCTGGGCTGGCTTTGAACCATGATCCTCAGATCTCAGCTTCCTGACTAGCTAGGATTACAGGCGTGAGCCACTGGCGCCTGGCTCTTTATCTTTTTTTCTTTGTGCCAGTCCTGGGGCTTGAACTCAGGGCCTGAACACTGTCCCTGAGTTTTTTTTTTTTTCCTTTCTTTCTTTCTCAAGGCTCTACAACTTGAGCCACAGCCCCACTTCTGACTTTTTGCTGGTTCACTGGAGATATGAGTCTCACAGTGGCTTTGAACTTTGATCCTCAGATCTCAGCCTCCTGGGTGGCTAGGCATAAACCACCAGTGCCTGGAGACATTTTAATCTTGAGTATGACTCCCTAGTCCAGGGCTGTGACACTAGCGGTATTGGGCAGTGTTTGAGATCAGCAAATATCCTTCCTGAAGAAAAGAGGTAAGGAAAACCTGTCATGTGGTTTGGGGAAGGTAGAAAGGCATTGGGTGGTAAGGCTCCGGTGGGGAGGATAGTGAATTGTCATGGGAACACAAGGAAATTGGCATATACCAATAACTGGTTCCAAGAAGCTGAATCTGACCAGCTTGAAGGTCAGTATGGTCCACTCTCCATTTCCCTGGGCACCAGGAAGATTTCCCTACAGTGTACAGGAGCCAAGGTCTCAGGGCCCTAGAGCTGGGCTTTTCATTCCCTATAGGAAGGCAGAGAGCTTAAATTCCCACCAGGCAGATGACTCCTTTCCCATCATTTCCCCCAACAGAGTCTCTGGATTTGCTCTGTAAATATTTATATAAAAATAAATTCTAGGGCAGAGTTGAATCACCCTGAGCAAAGAGCAAGTGCTGTGGGCAACGCATGACCTGAACTCAGTGAGCTGCGGGATACGAAAGCAGTCGGTGATTTAGAAGCTTCACACTTGGTCCCTCAGATGGGGCCTCTCAGCAGCAGCAGCCCCTGTGGTGCTGGGCTCTGGGAAGGATCTGTGCAGAGACCTCCCAGCAGGCACAGCGACACCAGCACCCTGCAACTGTCGATTTATTTGACCCCCTTTTCTTTTACCAGAAGGCACAAACTTACTAAAGCCAGCCCCCAGGAGTGTTTTGTTTGGCCAATTGCTGTATTTATTTATTTGGTTCACTGTTTCATTTTTAAAATCATAAAACACTTCTTATAAAAGAGCATTACCTTCAGCACATTACTCTGAACAAATGGCAGGGACATGTGAACTATTGTTACTTTCCTCCCTGTTGGTTCCTCCCCCTCCCCCCTCGGGAAATGTTTACAAGTAAAATCATCAACAATAAACAAAATAATCCTCTTTGCTGCTGTTTCAAAATTTCGATGTTGGTTTTTACATGCCTACTTTACAAAAAATTTTGTAAAGAATTAAAACAGGGCTGGGAATGCCCTGGGTTTGATTCCTCAGTACTAAGTGAACAGAAAAAGCCAGAAGGGGTGCTGTGGCTTAAATGGTAGAACAGTGCTCAGGCCCTGAGTACAAGCCCTAGAACTGACCAAAAAATAAAATAAAACATATCTGCTAGGCACTGATGGCTCAGGCCTGCCTGTAATCCAACCTACTCAGGAGGCTGAGATGCGAGTATTGCAGTTTGAAACCAGCCTGGGCAGAAAAATCTATGAGATTCTTAAGCCAATTAACCAGTAAAAGGCCAGAAGTGAAGATGTGGCTCGAATGGTAGAGTTCTAGCCTAAGCAGAAAAAGCCAAGAGAGAGTAAAGGTCCTGAGTTTAAGCCCTAGTACATGTATAAAACAAAACAACAACAAAACATTACCTCTAGTGAACAGCAAAGATTTCACTACACTTCAAATGCAGGTCAGTTTGAAGCAGAGAAATGTTAGTTTTCTAAACAGAAGGGGATTTAAAAGAAAAAAAAAAAAAGATGCAGCAAAACTGTTTTAGAAGAACCCATTTCAGATTCCTTTAGGAGGGCCAGTGCCTCTCACTTCTCTGCAGACCCTGCCACTCCCTTTTTCTCTCCTATACAAATATGTCTCATAAATGTATGCTACCTGTCAGGCCCCTGAAGACTTGGAGGCATTCAAATTACTTTAAGTCTCTGTATTCCATAGAGCAGACACTTAAGGAAGCCCCATGTCTGACACTGTCTCCAAACAACTAACTCTACCCTATAGGCTCAATGTACCCAAATATGTACTACTTGGGTGACCTCAGGGGTCCTAAGAACTCCAGACATGGAATCCAGACTTTCTAGGGCCTCTCTGTGAAATCTTTTTTTTTTTTTCTTTTTTTGGTTGGTCGTGGGGCTTGAACTCTGGGTTTGGGCGCTGTCCCTGCGCTCTTCAGCTCAAGGCGAGCACTCTACCACTTGGGCCACAGCGCCACTTCCGGTTTGCTAGTGGTTTGTTGGAGATTAGAATCTCACAGACTTTCCTGCCCAGGCTGGCTTTGAACTGTGATCCTCAGATCTCAGCCTCCTGAGTAGCTAGGATGACAGGCATGAGCCACCGGCGCCCGGCTTGGACTCTTTTATAATTAGGGGGAGAGGAGAAGGACAGAGCTAGAATCTCTGGCTCCTCATCCAAATAAAACTTCAAACACAAATGCTTCTCTCTTCAGATCAAGTTTGAGGCCTATGTGTTTTCTGACCTGAGTTTCCAGGGATATCATGATTAAGAAAAGGAACCCATATGGTATTTTTGTTCTTTGGTCACAGATCCCCTACAGGGTCATGGTACTGAGACTATACAGAGGTCTTGTTCCCATAGATTTCATTGAGAACAGTGCTCTTAACAGTGTTGTTAAGCACTGTAGCTCTGTGCCTGGAAAGTTTTGGGTTCCAAATATTCTGGGTCTGTAGCCTCTCCCACTCCCTGCCTTTTGGACAATATGTTCTGTACATTCCCAGCTGCCATCTCCAGATTCCTATAATTTTCTGTTTGAGTTTCTCCTACCCAGATCCTGGTTCCTTTTCACTGAGTCTATCTTCCCTTACCTAGGATCTGGACCTCCATGCTGTCCTCATGCTGTCAGAAAGCAAAGCAGCCCCATCTCTACTCTCAAATTCTCCCTGTACTGGAGAATCTCCAAACTTATTCTCCTCCAAGGATTCCTGAACTCTGGCAATAGGGCAGTGCACTAGCTAATCCAGATTACCATTTCACCCCTCTCTTATTCTTAGCCACTGACCTCGGTGGGGCCCAAGTAGCTTATGTTGTTAGTGCCATAATAGTGTCACCTCCTTCCAGTTGTAGGCTGGAACCTACAAACCGCTCAGCCACAGGTAGGTCCTCTAAGATGTCAGCCTCCACTTACTTTCCTCTGCTGACCTGGCCTCTAAAGCTGGAAATCCTATCCCTGGGGCTAGCAGCTGGGGCTAGTACCTAATTCCTCCTCTCACCACATGCGGCTCCAGATTAATTCTTTCCTTCCCTCAGAGTGGATCATTCCACCCCTGCGCTCCCACAGTACCTCACAGGCAGCTATTATGGCGCTTATCCCATTGTATTACTGTTACTTGTTTGTGTGTCTCCACTCGTTCCACCTTTAACTCATTGAGAACTGGGTCTTACTCCTTTCTGGGTCCAGTACAATAGATATTCAATAAAGAAGACAGTGCATGAAGAAACCATTCGTTTTTGGCTACCACAGTTAATGTCTTTCTTAGGGCCAAAGAAAAGCATGGAAAGAATGAAGGTGGGATTAGAAATGACCCGCTCCTTAGCTGCAATGGTTTCAGACTTGGGCACTAGAACTCCTGACCAGCAATTCTTAGACTCCCACAAATCACAATCATCTGGAGTAGGGGGAGGGCAGCTGAAATAGACCACTGGGCTCTGCCCCCAGAGCTTCTCTTTTGGCAGATCTGGGGGAGGAGTTGGGAATTTGCATTTCTAATTCGTTCCCAGGTGGCACTGAGCCTGCTTATGTAGGGAACCTACTTTGAAAGCCAAAGATGACAAGCAGCTGGAGCTGGTTGGTTAGAAGCACTGTGAAGGCTGTTTCCAGCTCCAGTGACTAGAAGTACTTCTAGGTGTGTGCAGGCTCTCCCTACCCCATGCTGAACTCAAATACAGCTTCCTCATGGGAGCTCCAAGCACGAGAGAAGAAAATGAAGACAGAGTGGGCGCTAGAACTCATGAAACAGAGGTGCTGGGTCTGACACAGCGAATCGCAGATGTGAGGAAGGAAGGAAGGAGGACAGGGCTGCAGCAGCCATGGGAAGGAAGAATTGAATAAATGACAGGAGGATGAATAATAGATTAGAAGAGATGGGGACTTTGGCAAAGTAGAAATCTTATGTGACTCAAACTATAAATGGCAGAGAGAGGAAAAGGCAAAAGAAGTCGTAATTAAATTCAGCACTCCCAGGAAGGCAAAAGACAGATGCTCCAGGATAGGTAGAGAGCAGAAGAAAGGTAGGAAGAACAAAATCCCAATCTGTTTCCTGGACCCCAACCTATTTCCTGGTCCATGCTCCTGATAAAGCTTAAGGGATCTGCTCCTCAGGAGTTTAGGAAGTAGGTTGAAGGGGGGACGGGGGACTGCTTTTTCATTCTCTTAGGAAAGAATTATTCAGCCTCATTTTGTATGTATGTGCAGGTAATGAAGGCTCGAACTCAGGACCTAGGTACAGTCCCTTAGCTTTTCCACTCAAGGCTGGTGCTCTACCACTTGAGCCACAGCATCACTTCCAGCTTTTTGCTGGTAAAAATGGAAAATAACATCTCACAGACTTTCCTGCCCAGGCTGGTTTTCCAACTGTTAGCATCCTCAAATCTCAGCCCCCTGAGCAGCTGGGATTATAGGTGTAAACCATGGTGGTCCCGAATCTGCCTCATTTTCACTCCCCAACCCGGAGCTTGCATCAGTCTCATAAGCTCCATCTTAGTTGTTGTTGTTTTTTTTTTCCTTCACAGATGTTTAGCTGTTTTCGAATACACCACGAGCTTGTCCCATGCATCAAGCTAAGACATATTTGAAACTTAACTCTGTCCACTTCACCTTCAAGGTAAACTGGTTTGTGGAGAACCCAGGCCCATGGCCTGCAACTCCCAGCTCTCAGTGTTGGAAGACGGTGGTTGCCCCCCACGGAGGAAGGGAGCTGAGAAACAACCCACGGAGAGTGGGCTTGTACTAAGCAGGCTGTCGCAGGGCTAAGACTACCTCAGTCAACCTGCCACCTGCAATGGGGGGAATGAGGCGAAGTCGCTCGGAGCCGGAGCGGATGGCGATTGCGAGCCGGAGCGCCGGAGTGGGTACACCCCCGCCAGGATGGCTGCGTGCTGGGGCCCCCCCAGAGCCCGGAAAACGTCCACACACACCCCCAAATAAAGCCACCTTACCCGACGCTTCCCCACAGGGCTTCGTTCCCTCTCGGCCAAAGCTACACGCACCCCCCCGCCAGCCGCGTCCCCTGGCCCGCACCCCGCGAGGGAGCCTGGGCGGCAGCACCGAGCCAGCTCCCGAGGAGGCGCGGAGCCCACGCGGCTGCAGGCGGCGGCCGGGGGCGGCGGGACAGCGCCCGCGGGCCGGTCCGCCGGAGCCGCCGCGGGGCCCGCGACCCGCCGGCGCTGTCAGCCGCGCTCCGAGTCGGGGCGGCCCCGTCCGTCCGCGGTCCGTCAGGGCTCTCCCCGCGGCCCCGCAGGCCCCGCCGGCCCCGCGCCTCGGCCCCCGCCGCCTTCACGTGGGTGCCGGGCCGGTGGGCACATGACTCTCCGCATCCTGTCCCCGGGCCCCGGCACAGGCGAGAGGGGCCGGGTGCCCGCCCCCTCCGCAGCCGGCCGGGACCCCGACCCCGCCGCCCGCAGCGCAGCGCCCCGCACGCGGCTGCACAAAGCGCGCCGCCCCCGCCGGCCCGGGCGGGACAAAGCGGGCCGGGACGCCGGCACCTTACCTGGACGCGGAGCGCCGGCCGGACGAGCGGGAGCGCGGTGGGCGGGCGGGCGCTCACCGGTCGTCGCCGCGCCCGCAGCCCCGCCGCGAGGGGCGGTTGCGGGTGGCGTGGCGGCCGCGGGGCGCACGGCGGGTGCTGTCACGGGGCGCGAGCGGCGCGGGGCGCGGGGGGGGGCGCGCGGGGCCGGCGGCGGCGGCGGCGCGCGGGCGCGAGCGGCGGGACCGCGGCGCCGCGGATGGAGGACAATAGCCTCCCCCCTGCCACAGGCCGCCGGCTCCCGCGGGAGGCCCGGGACCATCTGGAGCCCGCGGCCCCGCGGGGCTCGGGGCGGGGCCCGCGCCAACCCCCCCCTCCCCGCCCAGTCCGGCGCCATGGCAACCGAGGCCCCTCTCGGCTCTCCCCTCGGCTCCCCGGCCCGGGGTCGCTGACCTTCCCCGGGGCGACCGCGGCCGCCGCTGGTTGGCCGGCTCCGACCTTCCCCCCCTCCCCGCCTTCCGCGGAGGGGCCGCGCAGGACCCCCGCCTTCCGGCCTCGGCCAGCCCCGCGTCACCCCTCGGCCGTGCGCGCGCCCCGTCCCGGCTCCGGGGGGCCCTGACCTTCCCAGGCTGGACGCCCCCCACCTTTGTCTCTCTTCCGCCTGAGGGAAACCCGCACCCCGCGATGTGCAGTCCCCCCAGCGCCCCTCACTCACCGCCGAGGTCTCCCCGAGATGTGGCCTCTGTTTCCTTTTCAGATTCTCCTGTCTGGGCACCTCCGGGCCATCTCCCCTACGCCCTCCTCGCGGCCGTGCCCCCTCTCCCGCGTCCTCCTTCCGGCAGGTAGCCTGGCCTGCTTTCCCAAAGCATCTCCATGGTGTTGGTGGAGATTTGCTGCTCACAAATCAGATTCTCGGCACAGTCATCGCAGCGGCTTCTCAGCTCCCTCTCATTTATCAACCAAGGAGAATTCTGGCCCAGTCACTGTCTTAAGGGGGCTGGGGGCGGGGATGGACATTTCTAGGCCTGGCACGAGCTGGGCTCCTTCTTGGTTTATGGGCGGTTGGATGGGCTAAGGTTTAAGGTCATCAACCAAGGTGCAGTGCTAGCTGCTTAGGAGAGGGAGGGATTATGCCTAAATCAGAACGAACGCCCAGGGTGGGTGCTAGTGGTGGGTGCTAAAAGTGCACTATGTCATGTGACACTCCCACCCCCTCGCTGGCTCTGAGAGGTAGATGCTGTTCTTCCAGACTAGAAAGCTGAGCTCAGAGAGGAACCAGTAGAAACCGAGTGGGCCTGGGACGGTCTTTTGGGTTCTATTACTGCTCCTGATGCAGGTGGGCCTGAAGAATGCCTGAAAAATGACCAAGGAATATAGGCAACTCCAAGAATGCACGTTGAGTGAATTATTGGATTTCAGGTTTTATAAAATGGCTTTATCGGCCATGAATTTAAGGATTCTGCTTCTTCCCGAAAAGATATGCATACTGAAACAAATAAATATAATGAAACCCCTTTCCAGAAAAGGTTCTGACTAAATAAAATCACTTGAATGAAATGTACTTGGAAACAATTTGCAAGGTAAAACCTAAGTGTCATTTCATTTACCTGGCCTTGGTTTTCCTCATTTGTAAGATGAGTTGAGCAAAGTATTCAAGAATTGCACTTTTAGAAAAGGTTACCCTGAAGTTCTCTCCTAGCTCTGATAGGAGATTTCTACACTAACGTGGTCCTCAGCCTTCTGGGTTACACCCATCATCAGCTGTGCTTCAAATGACAGGTTCAAAGAAGCAAGGGCCACAAACTGCAACTGTCCCTAGAGGTCAGAAGAGAATGTGTTGGAAGCCAGACACCAGTGGCTCACACCTGTAATTCTAGCTATTCAAGAAGCTGAGACCTGAGGCTCTCAGTTCAAAGTTTAGCCCAGGGTTGGAAAATCCATGAGACTCTTCTCTCCAATGAACCAGCAAAAAGCTAAAAGCGGTAGAGCACCAGCCTTAAGCAAAAAAAGCTAAGGGACAGTACCCAAGCCCTGAGTTAAAGCCTCAGGGGTACTAAATCAGTTAATCAATGTGTGTGTGTGTGTTGAAAGGTTCAGGGAGAAGGAAAGTGAGGTGTGTATAGTGGAAGACGCTTGGTCAGGGGCATTAAAGTTGATGGGACCTGACAAAGAAACTGGAAGCCATCAAACTGCTATTAAATTGGTTATGGGAACTAAGGGTCTCAACCCACAGCCTGTTAGATTGTGACCTAGTTAGAAGTCAAACACATTAGGCCTTGTGATTAGCATAATGATGGCTTCTATAGAATTGTTTCCCACTTTCAGCATTTCATAATTCTACAAAAAGCCATATAAGGTAACTATTCTAATTTTTGCTCTCATTTTATTGTTGAGCAAACTGATATTCAGATATACAAGTGAAAATTCACAGAATTAGTTCATAGTAAAGATTCCAGGTCTTCAGATTCCTGGTACCTATGGACAGAGTGTGGCAGAGTAATTAAAAGTATTGGGTTGGGGGCTGGGGTTGTGGTTCAGTAACAGAGCATCTGACTGGCATGAGCAGGGCCTGTCTTTGATCACCAGCACTAGGAAAATACAAAACAAAACTCCTTAGCCTACTCAGGAGGCTGAGATCTGAGGATCACAGTTTTAAGCTAGCCTAGGCAGGGAAGTCAATGAGACTCTTAACTCCAATAAACTACTCCCCCCCCAAAAAAAAAGCTGAAAGTGGAGCTGTGGCCCTAGTGATAGAACTAGAGGCTAGCCTTGAGTAAAAAAGCTCAGGGACAAGCACCTAGACCTTGAGTTTAAGCCCCTAAAACCAAACAAAACAAGACAAAAAAAAAAAACAAAACAGATTTTGTAGTGACTACGTTTAAATTCTGATTTTTCTAGTTGTCTGAACTTGGACCTGTACTTACCCTCCAGGGCTCAATTTTTGTCACAGTAAAATATAGACTTAAAAAAAAAATACTGCAGGGCTGGGAAGGTGGCTCAGTGGTAGAGCGCTTGCCTTGCAAGCCTGAGGCCCTGGGTTCGATTCCTCAGCACCATATAAGCAAAAAGAAAAAAGCCGGAAGTGGCCCTGTGGCTCAAGTGGTAGAGCACTAGCCTTGAGCTGAAGAGCTGAGGGACAGCGCCCAGGCCCAGAGTTCAGGCCCCACGACCGGACGCAAAAAAAAAAAAAAAAAATACTGCAGAAGCCAGGCGCTGGCTCAGGAGGCTGAGATCTGAGGATCACGGTTTAAAGCCAGCCTGGACAGGAAAGTCTGTGAGACTCTTCAATAAAAACCACTAGAAAACCAAAAGTGACATTGTAGAGCACTCGCCTTGAGCTGAAGAGCTGAGGGACAGCGCCCAGGCCCAGAGTTCAAGCCCCATGACCGACAAAAAAATACTGCAGAGCTGAGAATGCAGCTGAGTGGTAGAACAGCTGCCGTATGTGTGAGGATCCTGGGTTTGCGTCCCAGCACTATGGGGGTGGGGGGAAAGAGGAGTTATTGCAGGTAAAGTAATAGAACAACTGCCCTGTAGTAAGCACTCAATCAGTGTCAGCCATTATTATTTTACCAAATTCTTATTTTACTGTACTGTTTCCCAATTTGGAAAGGAAAAAAGGGAACACTGAGATCATTTCTTTCGGCTGTGCGACTGGGTTGCTTTGGAAACTAGTTATTTTGCTCTGCAGTGAATCAGTACAGTCGATGATGAAAATGCCTGCTTCCTTTTTTTTCCTGTGGGCTGCAAAAGTGAATGGAATGATGTCCACCAAGTGTGCTGAGCTGCTCAGAGAATCTGGATTTACTGCTTAGATTACAAGATTCATGGAAAGGTCTTGGCCCCTGACATCTTTCTGTATCATGGAAGAGGTATCCCTCCTTCCATCTGAGATTCTGATTCTTCTGGCTCCTGCTCTAAGCCTCATCCCCTCCCACACTCTGATGGTCCTCATTCCTTCTGGTGCTTGCTCTCTCTCTGCTGGCTCCTTCCCATCAGTATTTGAGCATTCTCAAATTTCTGCTAGCTTAAGAAATAAGAAGCCCTGATGGCCTGTATCTATCTCCCTCATTCTTCCTGTCTCCCCCCGCCCCCCATACCTCCTCCCCCTGCAGCTCTAGGGATTGAGCCCACCGTTTTGTGCATGCTAGGCAAGCACTCTCCTGCTGAGTTAAACCCCTAGTCCATTGCCTGTGTGTGCGTGTGCATGCACACGCGCACATGCACACACACGCGCGCACACACACACAGGCATGCAAGTAGTAGGGCTTGAACTCAGGGCCTAGGTGTTATCCCTTAGCTTTTCTCTGCTCAAGGCTGTTGCTCTGCTACTTGAAACACAGCTCTTACTTCTGTCTTTTCGGTGGTTATTGGAAATAAGAGTCTTATGACTTTCCTGCCTGGTTTGGCTTTAAACCATGTCCTCAGATCTCAGCCTTCTGTATAGTTAGGATTACAGATATGAGCCACTGGTACCCACTTTGCCCTTACTCTTTTTTTTTGGGGGGGGGGTCCGGTTGTGGGACCTGAACTCTGGGCCTGGGCGCTGTCCCTCAGCTCTTCACCTCAAAGTTAGCGCTCTATCACTTGAGCCACAGCACCACTTCTGGCTTTTTTTTGTTCTGCTTATTGGTGCTGAGGAATCAAACCCAGGGCCTCATGCATGCAAGGCAAGCGCTCTACCATTGAGCCACCTTCCCAGCCCTGCCCTTACTCTTTATGCTTTTGGTGGTTGTTTTCTTCCTCCTCCTCTTCTTCCTCCTCCTCCTCCTCCTCCTCCTCCTTCTTTTTTTTGGTCAGTTGTGGTGCTGTCCCTCAGCACTTCAGCTCAAGGCTAGCACTATATCACTTGAGCCACAAAACCACTTCCTATTTTTGAAGTAGTTTATTGGAGATAAGAGTCTCACAGACTTTCCTGCCTGGCTGGCTTTGAATCTCGATCCTCAGATCTCAGCCTTGTGAGTAGCTAGGATTACAGGCATAAACCATGGATGCCCACCATTCACGGTCTTCTTGAGTCTTCTTTCCTTCATTCTTTTATTTATTTCCTTCATTCCATCAAACATTTATTCACAACAATTATAGCACTTGACTATAGTGCCAAATCTATAATATCTTGGGAAGCTACTGAAGGATTAAAACAAAGAAGTGAGGTGATCAATTCTGTAGTTTAAAAAGATTAGCTGTCCAGACACCAATGGCTCAAGCCTGTAATCCTAGCTACTCACAAGGCTGAGATCTGAGGATCAAGGATCAGTGCCAGTTCAGTCAAGAAGCACTTGAGACTCTTTTTTTGTTTGTTTGTTTGTTTTTTGGTCCGGTAATGGGGCCTGAACTCTGGGCCTGGGCGCTGTCCCTCAGCTCTTCAGCTCAAGGCTAGTGCTCTACCACTTGAGCCACAGGGCCACTTCCGGCTTTTTTCTTTTTGCTTATATGGTGCTGAGGAATCGAACCCAGGGCCTCAGGCATGCGAGGCAAGCACTCTACCACTGAGCCACCTTCCCAGCCCAGCACTTGAGACTCTTACATCTAGTTAGCCACCAAAAAGCCATAAGTGGAGATGTGGCTCTACCACTGTCGTAGTGCTAGACTTGAGCAAAAAAACTCAGGAACAGCACCCAGGCCCTGAGTTCAAGCCCCGCTATTGGCACTTACACGTGCGCATGCATGTGTACACACACACAATGATTTGCTGGTGTGTTGGAGTATTGAAGGGGTGCACAGTTGGAGTGAGAAACCAGTAAGGAGGTTTCCACTGTAGTGCAGGTAAGAGAGGAGATGGTAGCTTGGACTCAGCTGTTGACATGATATGGAGACGAGTTGGTAGTAAAGAAAAAGGGCTTGTCAAAGATGGAAAGGAGGCGCCATTCACTAAGATGGGGAAGGGAAACTAGCTTTGGTTGGGGGAAGATTGTTGATTTTAGAACTTGGGTCTGATTCAAAGGTATTTGAATCAATCAAGTGGAGATTGTATGTCAATTGTATGTCGGTGTGGTGTTCAAAGGGAAAGTCTGGACTTACATCCATTTGGAAGACATCAGTGTAGACAGGTAGTAACTGAAGGGGATAGATAAGCACTGATGGATCGACCTAATCCCAGCATAGTATCTTCTGCTTCCAGCAAGGTCATCAATGATGGTATTGCTAAAACTAGTGTTATCCTAATTGCTATCTCACTTTTAGTCATAGCAGCAATGACTCATTATACCCTTCCCTCTTTTGTAGGTTCCTTTTCTGCTTGTCATTTCAGGCTATTAGGGCTTCTTATTCTGTGCCTCATTTCAAGGCCATCTTAACCTCTGGGCACCTTGAGTCTTTAATAAAAAGTCCATGTGGCAGATCATTCCTCTACTAAAAGTCCTTCAGTGGCTTCCCAATTGGACTTCACACTAGTCCAGACTTTTTTCTTTTTTAAGGTGGATATACTGAAGGTTCTACTCCAGGTGCTAATGGATGAGATGGCCTGGGAAGGATTGTTATAGCACACAGGTTGTGTTCTGTTTTGGACTGTGAGTTCCAAGAGGGAGGATGTCACACAGTTATAGCCCAGGCATAGTAGGCACACCCATATCTGTGCAATAAACTAATGAATGACAAGAGAAGACCTTGGGATAGAAGACAAGTCTTTATTGTAAGAGGTGAAACTAAATGTTTTCATGTTAATCTGTGTGTTTGCCTCCACCTTTTTTTTGAGGTGTGTGTGAAGGTGGGAGGAATGCCAGGGATGGAGCCCAGCGATTCATGCATGCTAGGCAAATACTCTACCACTGAGCCAACCTCTTGATTCCCAACTATTTTACTGTCAATCTGGGTTGCAGAACTTAAGCAGTAGCGAGGGATTTGTATATACATTGCTCTCAGCCTAGGAATACTACAGGGAAACCAGAGTTACATTCTTGGCTTTTGCACTCAACAGACCTTTTAAAATCTGCTTCAAGGTGCCAGGAGTGTGATGATATATGTCTATAGTCCCAGCTACTCTGACACAGGCAGATTTCTTTTGCACTCTGGAGTCTGAGGCCAGGCTGGGCCATATAGACCTGTCTTAACATAAAATGGACTAAAATCTATCATAGTAAGGAATAACATTTTTGAAAGTTTTGGTTTTTAAACTGCAAGGATCAAGTGCTTCAGGGGAATTTATTCCCCTCCTCTGGAGGCTTCCTTTTAAATATCAAGAGACAGAATCTGCTAAGCCTAAAGCTCAGAGTTTATGCCATCATCTGTTGAGTTGGGAAGAACATGTGAGCTCCTCTTCGACATTGAAAATATAATCCTGTGACTGGAGAATTAGGAACAATGGGGATGGGAGACCAAGAGAGTCAAGATGGCCCTGGGACTCTGCTCTCTGTCCCCACCACCAAACAGTAATTTCTGGAACCAGAGAAGACAATCTTGGGCTGGGAACATGGTTCAGTGGTAGAGTGCTTGCCTAGCATGCATGAAGCCCTGGGTTCCATTCCTCAGTGCCACATGAAAAGAAAAAGCCGGAAGTGGGCTGTGGCTCAAGTGGTAGAGCGCTAGTGTTGAACACAGAAAGGCTCAGGGACAGAGCCCAGGTCCTGAGTTCAAGCCTCAGGACTGGCAAAAAAAAAATACAGAGAAGACTATCTTTCAAAGTAGCCAGTGCTACTAAAGGACAACAGCAGGAGAAATGACATTGTTATCTATGGAGGCAAAGCAGATGTGAGGTAATCTGTTCCACATGGCAATCTCATTCCCTAGACTCAACCTCATTCATAGCTAGAAGAAGTGTGAGAAGCTTCTTGATGTTCATCCTCAGAGAGAAAGAGGGAGAGAGCGAGAACTGAAGGCCAGGATACCCGTGGGGATTGGTGTGGAGTGGGGACAACAGAGGCAGAAGGTGGGTGGATGGCACAAGCCAGGGGCTGGTGGAGGTCCAGCAGTGTCAGGAAGAGCTGAGGTAGAAGCGTGAAGCCATCCCTATGTTCTGTCTGTGCCAAGACCACAGGCGCCAACTGCCATGGAACTGTGCCACCAAGTCCAATGCCCAAGACCAAGTGAAGGAAGCTACAGTTTATCAGTTCGGCAAGAGAGACAAATGATGGCATTTGCCTTTAGGGTTCACCTTGATGTCAGAAGGATACATGTCCACACGTACTCTAGAACATCACAAGAAGATTAGGAAAACATACAATGTTTGAGTTGTCTTGAACTGGTCATAGTTCTTTTTTTTTTTTGTCATCAGTAGAAATGGGGACTGAGAAATACAATTATATATTTCCTTGCCTGAGTCTGTTAGTTGAAATGGTAAATAAGTCTGCTGGAAGTATAGGTAAGAAAGGTGTGTTTCAAGCAAAACTGAGCCTCTTCTGAAGACTGGCTTGATTTCCTGTGACTAGTGTAGACCAGGATGCTAGCCTGAGCTTAGCCAGCTTAAGACAAAGGATAGACATGCATTTGAACGCAAAAGTCTGCAGATGAGACTGTAGATAAAATAGGGCATTGTGATAGTTGAGGGTGGCTAGAGTGGGATGTAGAGGACTGAGAGGATCCTACCTTGAGCATCCTTCTACAGTATAGAAAAGTCAGGTTCCAGGAGCCCCAGGAGATATGTGCTTTGTTCTTAGCAATGTTGTGAATGCATGCTGCTTCTGAGTAAAGGTGGGAAACTGGAACTGATTTGAGGACATAGAAATGTTACATTCATTTATCTTTGTCCAGTTCAGATTCAAAACATCACTTATTTATGGTCCAGCCCTCCTAAACTATTTTTAACTTGCAAACCTAAATGCCATTAAAAAAAACTGGGCCTGTTTGAATGATTCTGACCCATCTAAGAGCAGGCTGGGAACAACTGCGATTCTCAATACCTTTGATTTTGCCAGTCAATGAGGAACCACTTCCTTCTTCTAAGAAGCTCATGTACTTAACCCTTTGGAGCACACACACTCTTGAGAAAAGGGTCTTCTCACAACCATATTTCTGAAATGGATTTTACAACACCTGCTTAATACTAATGGTTGCAGGAAAGTCTGTGGGGTCCATCGATTAAATTGTACTGGCAAATGAGAGTTGTGTTGGGAAAACTACAGTGCCAAACTCCAAAAGAGTAGGTTTGGGGTATATCTTTTAAGCTGTAGACATTTTAGGCCAGTGTTCAATTCTTTCATCCTAATTCTTTCACTTGTGGTACACAGCTAAGGGGTTAGTCATTTCAACTATTAGTGGCATCTGAAATTTCCTGGTGGTAAAGACACTGAGAATCTCTGAACTTGTTTGAACTCTGGCTCATCACTTTCTAATTGTGTGACCTTGAACAAAGTATTTAATTTCTCTAAGCCTGAGTTTCCTCATCTGTAAATAATTAGGGGATAATTTTACAGAAGGAAGTTGTGGTGAGAAATTAAACAGTGCATGCCTGGTTCCAGATAAAGCCTCAATGATTGTTAGCTATTGCCATGATCATTATTTTACATAATTTTGTATATAGACAAATCTTGCCTTAATAAAGACATACTGCATGAAAATATGGATTTGTGTAAAAGGTTAGTGGAGGAGGTTATTTGCATTAGGAAAAGAGTCTTCCGTTTATGAAAGAACTGATAACAGGATTTCAACAGTTACTTCCCAATATGCCCAAAATGAGTTAATTCATACAAAACTTGATTTACAGAGTGTTTTAGAAACACAGCTAGTGAACCAAGCACAGGCATCTGTAATACAATCACTCAGAGCAGGTCTGAGCCACTGTGACAAGTTAACAATAACAATCCTGAGTATTCCCCAGACTCCTTTATAAAGGGATTAGATGGCTTCTCTGTGCTTTCAAAGGGCAGATCCTGGGACTAATGAGTGGAAGAAATAGGGTTGGAGAGATGGAGAGATTTTTTAGGGTGACACAATGAAAAACTGCCAAACCACTGCTGTCCAAAGATAGGTTGCCTACAAAGTGGCCAATTTCCTAAAACAACTATTACATGAAATAGTGAGGTGAATTAGGTCAGTGTTCTTTAATCCTAAATATACTACATATACTATGCAAATTGGATGGATTCTCTATCTTGGATACCAGGAAGAAGTTCAGGAAGGAGATAGGAGTGAGGTTATTTGGGAGGAAAGGTTGGGATGGAGGAAGTAAAATGGAATAAACATTGTTTCTCTGGCTGGGAAATACTGGATTAAGTGACCTCTAAGATGTCATCTAATTTAAAGATCCTACAACTCACAATTTATTCATAGATGTTATTTTAACTGTATTCCTGGGAGAATTTTCCTATTTTAGTTGTGGAAAACTAGACCATAACACCAAAAGTGGTAAAATGGGAAAAGAATGAAGATACCCTGATCCTTTTAGACTTTTGATCCCATGAACTCATTTCATCAGGTAAGAATGAAAGTTGGGGAAACTAAAGACCTAAGTAGCCTTAAAGCTAGACCAGATAAAATCAAGTCAACCTTAGAGATCAATGAAAAAAAAAAATCAGCCGAGTGCTGGTGACTCACGCCTGTAATCCTAGCCATTCAGGAGGCTGAGATCTGAGGATGGAGGTTCAAAACCAGCCCGGGCAGGAAACGTAAGACTCGTGTCTCCAATAAACCACCAGAAAACTGGAAGTGGTGCTGTGGCTCAAGTGGTAGAGCACTGCCTTGAACTGAAGAGCTGAGGGACAGCGCCTAGGCTCAGAGTTCAAGCCCTATGACTGACCTCCGCCCACCTAAAATTAGTTCAAATCTGGCTTCAGGGTCCTAGCTTTCCTGGTAAAGTACTTCAGAGTACTGTCCTCTCTTTAATTTTCAAGACTGGGACTTGAACTTGGTACCTGATCTTCCACACATTGGCTAGCATTCTTTTCAACTGAGCCACACCTCCAACCCCAGCGTTCCATGACTTATACAAAAGACTGACCTATCATTGAACATGGGGAGCTAATATTCACTTCAGTGGGGCTCCTGGAAGGAGCATCTTTGTCCCAATTAGCCTATTAGTCTTTCAAATGATGTTGATCAGCTGGCCTTCAGATCAGTAGGTTTACTTGGTTGCACATGAGGAGCTCACACTGCCCAGCTGCCTCATCCCTAAGGCCTCTTGATCACAAAGCACCCTTCCCTTCCAGTGGATGGACATCAGCTGGCAGGACAACTCCAATCTTGCCTCCAGAGAAGGTAAAAAGCCAATTATGGAGGGAAGAAACACATTCTGTTTTTATTGGTTATCCAGGGGAAGTAGGGTTGGACACAGGAGAGAAATGAAATCTCTTGCCTGGCCTAGCACCTGTTACTGGTAGATGAGAAATCAGAGATTGTGCGAAGGTGACTCAGCCAGGAAAAACAGGAAGCTGCTGAGTATCTGAGCCAGGCATTTTAAGGAGGAGAGGAAGAAAAGCACCGGGAATGGGGGCGAAGAAGAAAATATTCTAGTTATGTAAAGCTCAGTCAGTATTGTCCTAGGAAGGGAATCTTTCCTTTGCCTATGAGTCTTAGAGGAAAAACAGAAGCTGTGGTCCATGAACTGGCACAGAAAGCAGCACCCTTATGGCCTCTGGTGTCCCCGGCCCCCTTCCGTCGGCCTAACATCCCTCTGCAAGGGCATCCCTGTCTGACCCCTGATAGGAAAGTAGTGGTGAAGCTGCCCCACATTCTGTGCTCCAGGTGGAGAAGGCCTAAAGAAGGTGAGGGGATGAGCTAATCTGAGCTTCATGGCCCCATTTCCAAGGATGTGATTAGTGGAGAGGCACGGGGGACCTGCTCCATTTCAGGAAACCCGGTTATGGGAACCGGTGGGGGACAGACTTCTCTCAGGACCCAAGAGAAATACTTAGCGCTTTCTTAGTGTCTATATGGGAAACAGATTCTCTGGTGTTGTTTGATTCTTTCTTAGGAAAAAAAGCTCTCAACTGGCCTTCATTTTTACATCAGTCTGATAAGGGGATATTTTCCACTGAAGTTCCTAGGGTATTTAGGATATTTGAATGTTGTAGGGAAGCTTGAGAAAAAAGGCTGACTTCAGGTATGTCCAGGAATGAGATGCACAGAGAAGGCACACTTAAAAGGGAAAGACAGCTCAGGAGTCCCTGAAATGTCACTGTTCATCTGGCAGCATTGCCTATGACATTCTGGTTCCATAAACACTTAGTTTGGGGTCAGAATCAGTCTGGGGCTCTTAGGGTTGCATCTTTCTTTGGCTGAGCAGTATTTGTGTCTCAAAAATAAATATAAATGAAAGTTCATGCTGAGATGTAGTTCAGTGGTAGAACTCTTACCTTGCCTAACATATGCAAGGCCCTGGGTTTGATGCGTGGAAGTGAAAAACAAAAAGAGAATCTCCATGAAACAGTAATTCAATTCCTGAGTGGGTGGCAGAATGGGAACAAAACCAGTATGTTACCCAGTCTAAGAACCAGGGAGAATTAGCCTGAAACCCTGTGAATAAGACACTGAAGGTAAAGCCATCTTCAAAGGCTCTTTGGATGACTAAAGTGACCTTGGGTAGGTCACATAATCTCTGTGATTCATACAGCCTTATCTGTTGAAGTTAAGTGATTGCCTAGTGGTCATTTCTGACAAGTGATTGCTCTGTGGATAGGATCTGAGTAAAAACAGTTTTAGTAATGTGGAGTCCAATAGCATATTATTACTAGGCCCAAACCCGTGGCATACACGGATGGATTGGGAGATGCAGAGTGGAAGCTCTTGGAGGGAGATCTTGCAGAGGATGATTGGGGGGTCTCACAGTAATGTGGAGGCTCCCACACTGCAGACCTTCCAAGCAGCCAGGGTAGCTGTTAGAAAATGGAATTGGGGTTCATTTTTTTGTCCAGATTCTGGCTTTGATATTTTATAAACTTAGTGTCATGTTACCTATACCTTGGAGCATCATTTCCATCAATTATGATATAACAACACCTCCTTTACCAGGGATGATTACTTAAGATAAATAAGGGGAAAAGTGTTTAGCACAGAATCAGTACTCATTGTATGTTAAACCCTGCTTGACTACAAGAGTAACTGCTATTAGAAGTCCTGGTGGTTGGCCCTCGTATCCAAGGCTTCCTCTTTCCCTTCTGTCCAGATTGGGTAGGAACAGCACTGTGTCCTGGCCTATCTTTATTAGGCCTCTCTGCTTTTAGGATGGTGGTTGATGTTCCCTGCAACTTCATCCTTTAGGCTCATTCCGTGGAAGAGGTCTGGAAGCCAAGAGGTCCAGCAATTGCCATTGACAACTATTTCTCTACCCTACATTCCCAAAGCCATTCTCAAGGTGGAATATTTCTACTGAGCTGGCACTTTCAATGGGGACTTTTCTTCAATTTTTTATTAGCATAAATTACTTGTACAAGTGGAGGTTTCACTATATTTCCATACATATATATAATGTACTTCATCAGTCTCACTCTATTTATTTCCCTTATCCCCCTTTTAAAAACAATTTCAACTTGTTTCACTGTTTTATTTTCATACATGTATATATTTGTCCATATTTGCCTTTATTTACCCTCTATTCATTCAGTTAGTGTGCATTAACTGTAGCAAGGTTTCAACAATCCCCTCTATTGCTCTTTCCCGTCTTCCCCATTTTCAATTGTTAGACAGCTTTCAGTGAGATTTACTATGCCATCTTCATACATAGATGCAATGTATTTTGGTATTTTATTCACCCTTCATCCTTCTCTTCCCTCTCCTTGTTTTCAATGGAGCTATTTTGTTTTGGTGCCAGTACTAGGGCTTGAATTCAAGGCCTAGGTGCTATCACTCAAGGCTGGCACTCTACCATTTGATCCACAACTTCATTTATGACTTTTTGGTGTTAATTAGAAATAAGACTCTCATGGACTTTTCTGCCCTGGCTGGCTTCAAACCATAATTTTCAGATCTCATCCTCCTGTACCTAGGATTACAGATATGAGCCACCGGTGCCCAGCTTTCAATAGGGACTATTTTAAAGACCCATTCTTAATTATCACCTTAGTATCACCACAAATAGTGAAGATATCTTGCCACAATCATCCAACAAGGTTAACTCCTTTTCCTTCTGCAACTCTTCTAAAAAGGCAGAGAGCGGCCCGGTGCCTGTAATCCTAGCTACTCAGGAGGCTGAGATCTGAGGATCACGGTTCAAAACCAGCCCGGGCAGGAGAGACCGTGAGACTCCTATCTCCAATAAACCACCAGAAAACCGGAAGTGGCACTGTAGCTCAAGTGGTAGAGCGCTAGCCTTGAGCTGAAGAGCTGAGGGACAGCGCCCAGGCCCAGAGTTCAAGCCCCACGACCGACAAAAAAAAAAAAAAAGGCAGAGAGCGAGAGACACAGATTATTCCCCAAATTCCAGTTCTCTTATCAAACCTGATAGTTATAATGAATTTCCCAGAAATAAAAGCCACCAGTGTCTAATATATCTACCTGTGAGCAGGGAGAAGGGGTAATATTGCTGAGCAGGGACTGGAGAAAGGGTATGATTCAGGTTCCAATAGACACATTCTTTGGAGTAACACCAAGGTTGCATACTGGGTAGGCAGTCAGCCAGCTCACAGCCTGATCCGTCCAATCCTGGTTACTTGGAGTTGGAGTGGAAGAATTTTCCCTGAAGGAAAGCAGCCCACACCCTGTCCCTCCCTACTCCTTGGGCAACTCTTTGCTTGGCAGGAATCTCTCACCAGCGCCTGCTTTTGGCTGCCAGGTCATCAACAGTTAAGGGCTTAAGTCCTGTGGACCCTGTCAGAGCTTTGCTGCGATCCACCTAGGGTAGGTCTTGGAGAAACGCTAGGGCTTAGCCGCACATTTAGTGCATTCAATCTGGGGGAGAGCCAGCGCCAGGGGCTCCCGCCTGCAATCCTAGCCACTCAGGAGGCTGAGAGCTGAGGATCGTGGTTCAAAGCCAGCCTGGGCAGCAAAGTCCGTGAGACGCTTATCTCCAATGAACCACCAGAAAACCGAAGTGGCGCCGTGGCTCAAGCGGTAGAGCGCTCGCCTTGAACTGAAGAGCTGAGGGACAGCGTCCAGGCCCAGAGTTCAGGCTCCACGACCGACAAAAAATAAAATAGAATAAATACATTTCAGGTTAACGAATAATTTTCTCATTATTTGTCTTAAATACTTCATGAGTCATTTATATGGGGAAAAAACCGGTTCTCTGAAATTCCGTTTTAACTGGCATGGGTACGTTTCTTCGCCGGAGTTGGGAACTCTAGCTAAGCGCCGCGTCTCGCGGAACCGTGGGAAAGTGTCCTCGGGAGGAGTCCCTCGCTGGCCGCGTTCCCGCTCACCTCCCGCTCCAGCCGCCGCCCGCGGGCTCCAGCCGGCCGCACCGCCCATCCACCCAGCCAGCCGGCCGCCCACTGCCAGCCGCAGCTCCCGGATCAAGGGTGGTGATGGGTGGGAGGGCGCCCAGCGCGCAGGTGCGTCACGCACGGGCGGGGCCAGAGTGGGGCGGTGCCAGAGAGGCCGGACAGGAGCGGGGCGGAGCCAGAGCGGGCGTGGCGGGCTAGGGGCGTGGTTATGGCGGGCGTGGCACCGCCGTGTGGGCGGGGCGGGAAGGGCGGGAAGGGCTCGCGCAGCCGGCTGTGAGCGTCTGTCCGAGTCGAAGCCCCTGAGGCGAGGCGGAGGCCGCCGGCTGGGGCCTCTCACTCAGTGGGGCTGTTGCTTCTCTTGCAGAATGGAGGGGACGGCTTTGGCCGTCTGCGAGGTGATGCCAGGAAGGAAGAAAAATTAGAGAAAGGCACTTTCTAAGGAGACGGGCTCTGTGAGGGGACCTCGAAGTTTGGGTGGAGGGGGGGCATGGGGTCGGGGCTGCCGGAAGTGGAGGGAGAAGGTTCGGGAACTCGCGAACACTGTCGCTTCTTCGTAGGATTGTGAGGAGACCCGGGGGCCTGGAAGCCCTGGGCAGTCTCACGGGGCGGGTGGGTGGGCCTTTGGGAGGATGGGGAGGTTCACCCTTGCGTGGGGAAGAGACCATCCCCCATTTCCCACTCGAGTTCATCGAGGCTCGGGAATCTGCGAGGAGTGGGGCCAGGTCGGGAGGTCTGGTCCTGATCCAGGAGCAGCTGGTCCTGCGCCCTCACCTGCAGCGCAGCCACTCCTCAGCCCCGAAAGATGGCATTGAAAAACTGGCTATGGGGCTGGGAAGGTGGCTCAGTGGTAGAGCGCTTGCCTTGCATGCATGAGGCCCTGGGTTCGATTCCTCAGCACCACATAAGCAAAAAGAAAAAAGCCAGAAGTGGCGCTGTGGCTCAAGTGGTAGAGCGCTAGCCTTGAGCTGAAGAGCTGAGGGACAGCGCCCAGGCCCAGAGTTCAGGCCCCACGACTGGACCCCCCCTCACCCCACCCCCCAAAAAAATGAAAAACTGACTATGGTTCCGCCACACGCGTCACGCCCATCTAAAACACTGGTAGCTCTATTACCAAATGGGATACTTAGATCGTGGCCTTGGAATGGACCCTGGGCAGGTGAAGTAGAGGGGATACCTTAGAGGGTCTTGGGCCTCCTGTCTTCTTCGTTCCTGCCAAAAATTCGACATTAGAGGGCATGGAACCTAGGGTTCTGAGTCTGGCCAGTGTTCTTTTTTTTTTTTTTTTTTTTTGGGGGGGGGGGTCCGGTTGTGGAACCTAAACTCTGGGCCTGGGCGCTGTCCCTCAGCTCTTCAGCTCAAGGCTAGCACTCTACCACTTGAGCCACAGCACCACTTCTGGCTTTTTTCTTTTTGCTTATGTGGTGCTGAGGAATCGAACCCAGGGCCTCATGCATGCAAGGCAAGCGCTCTGCCACTGAGCCACCTTCCCAGCCTTTGGCCAGTGTTCTTTTCCCCCATCTGTTCTCATGTTTAAAGGTACTTTGGGAGAGACTGAATAGAAGGAGGTGTCAAAGAAAGCAATGCACTGTAGAAATGTCCAGAAACTGCCCTTATGAACTGTAGTGCAAGTTAGGATCTTAGTACCCAAGTTCTCTGAGTTAGATCTCCCTGCCTTTAAGAAAAAAGGGAAGGGCCAAGCGCTGGTGGCTCATTCTTGTAATCCTAGCTACTCAGGAGGCTAAGATCTAAGGATCACGGTTCAAAGCCAGCCCAGGCAGAAAAGTCCCCGTAAGACTCTTTATCTCCAATTAACCACTCAAAAACCAGAAGTGGTGCTGTGAAAAAGTGGCAGAGCGCTAGCCTTGAGCACAAAAAGGCTCAGGGAGTTCAAGTGCCACAACAGACACACACGAAAGAAAGGAAAAGAAAAGGAAAAGGGGAAGGAGGTGATAATTCTCCTTGTGGAAGTGAATCTACTTAAAATATATTGTGTTTTAATTATGTCATCAAGATTGAATGTTTCAGCCGGGCGCTGGTGGCTCACGCCTGTAATCCTAGCTACTCAGGAGGCTGAGATCTGAGGATCACGGTTCAAAGCCAGCCCGGGCAGGAGAGACCGTGAGACTCCTATCTCCAATAAATCACCAGAAAACCGGAAGTGGCGCTGTAGCTCAAGTGGTAGAGCGCTCGCCTTGAGCTGAAGAGCTGAGGGACAGCTCCCAGGCCCAGAGTTCAAGCCCCACGACCGACAAAAAAAAAAAAGATTGAATGTTTCAGCTAGGTACAATGGTGCATATCTGTATTTCTAACATGTGAGAAGCTAAAGCAAGATAATCTTGGGCTGGGAAGGTGGCTCAGTGGTAGAGTGCTTGCCTTGTATGCATGAGGCCCTGGGTTTGATTCCTCAGCACCACATAAGCAAAAAGAAAAAAGCCAGAAGTGGTGCTGTGGCTCAAGTGGTAGAGTGCTAGCCTTGAGCTGAAGAGCTGAGGGACAGTGCCCAGGCCCAGAGTTCAGGCCCCACAACTGGACCCTCCCCCCCCAGAAAAAAATAATAAAGGTAGTATTTTTTTTTTAAAAAAAAGATGAATCTTCAATTCTAGGCCAGTCTGAGCTACATAGTGAGACCTTGTTTCAAACAGCCAGATAACCCCAGGAACTCAAATATAAGCAGAAAAGACAATGTTTTATTCAGACATTTTGGGGTCCTGTTCAGTTTAAAATACAGTGGATAGTTTTGCAGATGAATTTGTGATAAATAATAGCAAATATCTACTTAGTAGTTACTCTATGCCAGGCACTGTTAATCATTTTACACATATTTCTCTATTTTCAGTATCAACATATGTGATGGGTTTATTCTTATCTTTATAATGAATCGGAGGGACTAAAGAAAGGGTTGAGAAAGTGGCCCAAGGTCACAGGCTAGAATTTGGTACATCAGGAATACAAACCTAAACTTTTGCCTCTGACACTCTTAAATAATACTTCCTCTGTTTGGAAGTAGAGCCGTGGCTCAAGTGGTAGAATGTGAAAAAGCTTAAGAGAGAGTGTCCTGAGTTCAAGGCCCAGAACCAGCGCAAAAACAAAAATCCAAAAGTGTTGATTCAATGAAAAATAAAGATGAGTTATAGCCATCGGTCATTTTATAGTCTTTGAGTTGATGTTTGAAGCAGAAAACAAAACAGCAAAGTACCACTGAATTTTTCCTTAGTTTTTCTTCTCTCTGAATACAGCAGTTTACTATCTGTTTCCTGCCTTGTAGGGCATCATGTTGAATTTCACTGACTCCTCCCTTCTGTCACTCCTCTAGCTATTTTTTTTTTTCTGGGAGACATAATGCTATGCCCTGAACAAATGTAAATCTGGCATTTTATAAGGAGGAATACAATATTTTGTATTAAGGTTACAAATTTAACTGTTTCATACAAGTTTATTCTTAACATAATTTTTAAAAGAGATTGTGGTTTCCTTGTACTCTTTTCAGATTTTGAGATACTTAATAATACACTGGAAGTGTGAAACTGGAGTATCAAAGGGAACATTGCTAGAAGGGCAGCTAGTGATTTCCATAGAAGCATTAAATTCTAAGCACCAGGCAAATTCTCTTCATTGTGTAACAACTAGTAAGTAGAGGAAGAAATTTTTGATTTTCTATTGTGTTGTCATCATTTATGTCATAGTTTATATAGAAATTTCAATTAATCATCACATTTATCAGAGAGATAAAAAAACAAAATAAGCTGGGTAGACACTAGTGGCACATGCTTATAATACTAGCAATTCAGGAGCCTGAGATTCAGAAGATCATGATTCAAAGACAACTTGGACAGAAAACCTTATGAAATTCTTGTCTTCAAAGTAAACAATATAGCGCAGAGCTGGAGATATGACTCAAGTGGTAGAGAACCAGAAGTAAGCCATACGAGTGCAAAATCCTGAGTTAAAACACCGTACTAGGCCGGGTACCAGTGTCTCATGTCTGTAATCCTAGCTACTGGAGGCTGAGATCTAAGGATCGAGGTTCAAAGCCAGCCCGGGCAGGAAAGTCCATGAGACTCTGATCTCCAATAAACCACTAGAAAACCGGAAGTGGCACTGTGGCTCAAGTGGTAGAGCACTCTCCTTGAGCTGAAGAGTGCAAGGACAGCGCCCAAGCCCAGAATTCAAGCCCCACGACCAACCAAAAACAAAAACCCAAACAACCCAAAATGATAGTGACTTGGTTAGTAGAGTCTGGGAAGATTTCAGTTCAAAGGCAGCTTGGGCAAAGTGTTTGTGAGACCCCTCTCCCCGCCATCTCAACCAGTAGCTAGGCACACTGGTGTTCCTGTTTCACCTCAGCTACTCTGGAAACTGAGCGTGGAAGGATTACCATGAGATTATTTACTGGCTTCAACTAAAATTGCTCATAAACAACTTTTGCTCACAATTATAATCTGCTCTCTCACCATGAAATTTACTGCTTTCTCTGTTTTTTTCTTTCATGTCCAGATGCTGGCAATTGCAAAAGGGGAAAAAAAGATGAATGGTGCATACTTTAATAAACCTTTTTACTGTGTGTGTGTGTGTGTGTGTGTGTGTGTGTGTGTGTGTGTGTGTGTGTCTGTGTGTCTGTGTGTCTGTGTGTGCGCGCGCGTGTGTGCGTGCTCACACATGCATGTGTGCACCAGGGCTAGAATCCAGGGCCTCATGTTCTCACCTAGCTTGCTTACTCATGACTAGTGCTCTATTATTTGAACCATACCTCTAGTCTGGCATCTTGCTAAGTAATTGGATATGGAATCTGAAGGACTTTTCTGCTGGGAATGTCTTTGAACCTCAGTCTCAGCCTCCTGAGTAGCAAGTGTTACAACTGTAAGCCTCCAGTGACTGGCTGGTTCTTAACTCTTTTCTTTCATCATTTTTCTCTATTCTCTCAAGAGAAAACATGCATTGAGTGGCTCTGGAACAACTAATTTTCTTTTTTTGATACTTTTTAATTAGTTTTATCATTACATTTTCATATATACTTATATATATATATATATATATATATATATATATATATATATATAATGTTTTCATTATATTCCTCCCCCATTGTACTCTCTTGTCTCTGCCTACCCCTTTGCATTAGTCCCCTTTCTCTTCCCAAATAGTACTTCATCTATTCTCCTCCCACTCTCTTTCTCTCTTTCTCTCAGTTGTGGGGCTTGAACTCAGAGCCTAGGCACTGTCCCTGAGCTTTTTGTGTTCAAGGCTAGCACTCTACCACTTTGAGCCACAGCTACACTTCCGGTTTTCTGGTGGTTAATTGGAGATAAGAGTTTCACAGTCTTTCCTGCTTGGGCTGGCTTTGAACCACAGTCCTCAGATCTCAGCCTTCTGAGTAGCTAGGCTTACAGGTATGAGCCACCAGTGCCCAGTTAAATTTGTTCTTTTTTTGTTTGTTTTGTTGGTCATGGGGCTTGAACTCTGGGCCTGGGTGCTGTCCCTCAGCTCTTCAGCTCAAGGCAAGCGCTCTACCACTTGAGCCACAGCGCCACTTCTGGTTTTCTAGTGGTTTTATTGGAGATAAGAGTCTCACGGACTTTCCTGCTTGGGCTGGCTTTGAACCACGATCCTCCAGATCTCAGCCTCCTGAGTAGATAGGATTACAGGCATGAGCACCAGTGCCTGGATAATTTGTTCTTCTTTGTTGTTATTGTTGGTTGTGGGGCTTGAACTGATGACCAGGACATTGTCCCTGAGCTCCTCTGCTCAAGGCTAGCACTCTACTACTTGGAGCCTCAGCTCCACTTCTGGTTTTTGAGTGGTCAATTGGAGTTAAGAATCTCCCAGGGATGGGGCTGGGAAGGTGGCTCAGTGGTAGAGCGCTTGCCTTGCAAGCATGAGGCCCTGGGTTCAATTCCTCAGCACCATATAAGCAAAAAGAAAAAAGCTGGAAGTGGTGCTGTGGCTCAAGTGGTAGAGCGCTAACCTTGAGCTGAAGAACTGAGGGACAGCGCCCAAGCCCAGAGTTTAGGCCCCACGACCCGACCCCCCACCCCCCAAAAAAAGAATCTCACAGGGACTTTTCTTTCTGGGCTAGCTTCAAACCTTGATCCTCAGATCTCAGCCTCCTGAGTAGCTAGGATTATAGGCATGAGCCACTGGTCCCAAGCAATTTGTTCTTCTTTATGACTAAATACCATTATGTATATATACCACACCTTTATCCATTCATCTATTGATGGACACCTTGACTGAGTCCATAATTTAGTATTGTAAATAGTGCTGCAATAAATCATTGATGTACTGGCATGTCTGAGATATGCTGACTTAAATTCCTTCAAGTATATACCCAGAAGTAATATAACTGGAACATATGGTACTTCCATGTAGCTAGGATCATAGACATGCCATCACAGCTTAGGACATCAAGCTTATGACTGAGATAGGCTCCCATTAACTTTTTTCCTGGGTTGGCCTCAAGCTGAAATCCTACCTGAGCTCTCACATGTAGCTAAGAATACAGGCTGAGTCACCATGCTAGCCTGTCCTCAATGTAGTTTTTATTTGCATTTCCAGATGGCATATATTTAAAGAACAGTGGTGGCACTCACTCTAGTCCAGTGATTGTCAACTTTTTTCCCTGCATGCAAATATACATTTTTTTTGGAAGGAGAGACACATTTGCCATTGGATCCTAAGACATGACTCAGATCTTAACTATAGGGTACATCCCTGTAGGGAAAGGCATGTTCTATTTGGGGAAAAAAAAGAGCCTCAAGGTGGTTCTGATCTTCTTATATACTTATGTATTTATTTTAATGGTTTTTTCATTGTCAATATGATATACAGAGGGGTTAGTTATATAAGGTAATAAGTACATTTCTTGTCAAACTTGTTACCTCTTCCTTCATTTTTCTCCTACTTTCCCTTTTCCCAACCTCCCCCCAAGTTGCACAGATAATTTCCATTGATTCTGATCTTCTTTACACTCCTAAAGACCTGCATCCTTCTTTACTTTTTGCCCATTTATTTTTCTAAATGTTACAATTTCAGATCTGGAGCTTCAGGTACAAATAATTCTTACCTGATTGCCTAGTAAAATATCAACTATTTAAGAATAAATTCATATGAAAATGTGTAACAGTGAAGTCCACATTTATATAATTAATATAAGCCAATATTTTTTTGCAAGAGCTGGAGAAGGGAGAGTAATAGAAGGAATGAGATTGATTGAAACATTTTGTAAGCATATGTGAAAATGGAACAATGAAATTCTCTGTATCATTAATGTAAGCTTAAAAAATATAAAACTTTTTTAATGTGTGTGTGCAGGTCCTGGGGCTTGAAATTAGGGCCTAGGCACTGTCTCTGAGCTTTTTTGTTGAAGGCTAGCACTCTACCACTTTAGCCACAGCTCTACTTCTGGCCTTTTGGTGGTTACTTGTAGATTAGACTTTCCTGCCTGGACTGGTTTGAAACTGCAATCCTCAGATCTCAGCCTCTTGAGTAGCTAGGATTACAGACATGAGCCACCAATGCTAAGCCAAAAGTAACAAAAACATTTTTAATAATAGTAAATTGTAAGAAGGGCTAAAACTTTAATTGAATCATACTAAAATAGGCATTATAAACATCTACTCTGATTCCTAGTTGTAACTTTCAGTCTTCTTAATCTTTTTCTATGAAACATAGTAATATCCAAAAGGATAGTTCTGGTATAGAGTATAGGTAAGTGTTGAATATAAGTGAAAAAGACTTGTCATTTGGTCATCATTTTCATGAAGGACTCATGCCTTCAAATAGTCATTATACCTCATAGTACTTTGGTGCTTTCTTTCTTTCTTTTCTTTTCTATTTTGCTTGAACTCTGGGCCTGGGCACGATCACTGATCTTCTTTTGCTCAACGCAAGTGCTCTACCACTTGAGCCACAGTGCCACTTCTGGCTTTTTTGAGTAGTTTATTGGAGATAAGAGCCTTACAGGGCTGGGAAGGTGGCTCAGTAGTAGAGTACTTGCCTTGCATGCATGAGGCCCTGGGTTCTATTCCTCAGCACCACATAAGCAGAAAAAAAAAAGCCAGAAGTGGTGCTGTGGCTCAAGTGGTAGAGCGCTAGCCTTGAGCTGAAGAGCTGAGGGACAGCGCCCAGGCACAGAGTTCAGGCCCACAACCAGACCCCAAAAAAAGAGCCTTACAGCCTTTCCTGTCCAGGCTCGCTTTGAACCATGATCAACAGATTTCATCCTCCTGAGTAGCTAGGCTCATAGGTGTGAGCTATCAGTGCCCAGCTGCTTTCATTTTTTTAAAAAAATGTACTCATTGGTATTGTCTCTTTCTAATGTTCTGTGTCTAAGAGCAAAGTTTTTAGACTTCCATTTGATTTTTGAAAAGATAAAACACATGTAATTGTTTCATTTGTGATAGTCCCTTTGTATCCTATTTCTTACAGTTGGATCTTCAGGAAACATTTATGGTTTGGGCCTTAAGAAGTTCCTAAAAGGTAAAGAATTACTCAACTTTTGATGATATGAAATCTTTTCCTGGCAATGAAATTTAGTGTTGAAACAAACCTACACTAAAAATTGAGTTCCTTGGTTTAGTAAATAAAAATACAGGATGCTAACTTATATTTGAATTTCAGATAAGCAATTATTTTAAGTATAATTATGTCTCATGTAATACTTTACCTTCATTTTATTTGGCATCTCTATTGAAAGAAAATTGACAAAATTGTATAGAAGCCAGGCATCAGTGGCTCATGCCTATAATCCTAGCAACTCTGGAGGCTGAGATCTGAGGAATGTGGTTCAAAGCCAGCCGGGCAGAAAGGTCTGTGAGACTCTTATCTTCAGTAAACCACCAGAAAACTGGAAGTGGCAGTGTGGCTTGGTAGAGTGCTCACCTTGAGCTGAAGAGCTGAGGGACAGCACCCAGGCACCAACAAAAACAACAACAACAAAATGGGCAAGGTAACTTAGCTTTTCTGAACCTAGTATCTACAACCTCAGACAAAAGTTTCTTGAGACTTTTTTTTCCTTTTTTTGTCAGTCATGGGACTTGAACTCAGGACTTGGGTACTTTCTAGTGGTTCATTGGAGATAAAAGCTCATGGGGCAGGCACTGATGGCTCACACCTGTAATCCTAGCTACTCAGGAGACTGAGATCTCAGTATTATGATTCAAAGCTAGCCCAGGCAAGAAAGTCCGTAAGACTCTTATCTCCAATTAACCACCAGAAAACTGGAAGTGGTGCTGTGGCTCAAGTGGTAGAGCATTCTCCTTGAGCTGAACTGCTCAGGCATAGTGCCCAGGTCCAGAGTTCAAGACCCACAACTGAAAAAAAAAGTGTCTCATGGACTTTTCCTGCCTGGGCTGGCTTTGAACCCATGATCCTCAGATCTCAGCCCCCTGAGTAGCTAGGATTACAGGTGTGAGCCAGTGGCGTCTACCCCATGAGTGAATCAAATATGAGCCATCAGTACCCAGCTTTCAAAAGTTTTTCAAAAGTATTTGTTCCCAAGCACTTAAAAAAGGAAAATATGAAGATGCTTTTACTCTGAATGATTTAGCTAGTATTAATATTAGTTTTCATATTGTATGCCAGCATCGGTATGGGTTAAGAGCTGTTGGTGACTTTGGCTTTAAGAGTTTCTTCTTTGATCATATGTGGCGGCACATGCCTGTAATCCTAACTACTCAGATAGAGGGGAAAAAGTTAATGAGGGGGCTGGGAAGGTGGCTTAGTGGTAGAGTGCTTGCCTAGCATGCATGAGGCCCTGGGTTTGATTCCTCAGCACCACATACACAGAAAAAACTGGTAGTGGGCTCTGTGGCTCAAGTGGTAGAGCGCTAATCTTGAACTGAAGAGCTGAGGGACAGTGCCCAGGCTGAGTTCAGGCCCCACGACTGACCCAAAAAAAAAAAAAAAGTTAATGAGACTCTATCTCACCAAATAAGCTCAGTGTGGTGGCTTATATCAACAATTCCTACTGAGAGGCCATAGGTAGAAAGATTGTGGTCTAGGCCAGCGCCATGAACACAAAACACTATCTGAAAAATAACTAAAGCAAAAGATTCAGAAGATGTGGCTGAAGTGGTACAATGTCTGCCTCGTAAATGTGAGGCCCTGAGTTCCAACCCTAGTACTGCCAAAAAGCTGGGTGCCGGTGGCTCACGCTTGTAATCCTAGCTACTCAGGAGGCTGAGATCTGAGGATCATGGTTCAAAGCCAGCCTTGGCAGGAAACTCTGTGAGACTCTTAGCTCCAATTAACCACTAGAAAACCAGAAGTGGTGCTGTGGCTCAAGTGGTAGTGTGCTCGCCTTGAGCTGAAGAGCACAGGGAAAGCACCCGCAGGGAAAGTGCCCAGGCCCAGAGTTCAAGCCCCATGACTGACCAAAAAAAGAGAAAAAGAAAGAAAGATATATGTTATAAAATAAGTGCTTAAGAAATGCACAGTGTGTGTGTGTGTGTGCGTGTTTGTGTGTGTGTGTGTGTGTACATGTGTGCACACTACTGGGGCCTTGGCACTGCCCTGTAGCTTTGTCTGCTCAAGGCTGGTGCTCTACAAATTCTGGCTTGTGGGTGGTTAATTGGAGATAAGAGTCTCAGCGACTTTCCTACCTGGGCGGGCTTTGACCCCTAATCATTAGATCTGTTTCTTAGGTAGCTAGGATTATAGGTGTGAGCTACCAGCTCCTAGTGTGTGGTACTGGAATTTGAACTCCCAGTTTCACATTTGCCAGACTGACACTCTACTGCTGAGCCACACTTCCAGCTCTGTTTCTTTGATACTTACTTTAGTATAGACTTGCTTACAGCTGTGGCACGTGCTGAGATGCAGTTCCCCTACATTAGGCTTCCTATAATGCTGGGATAAGAAGCATGCACAACTCTGTTCAACTTCCTTCCCTACTAATGGACTCTTGCAGACTTTTCTGCCCCTGTGGACAAGGAACCTCATTCCTCTGAATCTCAGCCTCCAAATAGATAGGATTAAAGGCATGAGTCACCAGCACCTGGCTTCTTATACTTAGACGTTTGGAAACAGTAATTGTGGGGCTGGGAAGGTGGCTCAATGGTAGAGCGCTTGCCTTGCATGCATAGAGGCCCTGGGTTCAATTCCTCGGCACCACATAACATAAGCAAAAAGAAAAAAGCTGGAAGTGGTGCTGTGGCTCAAGTGGTAGAGCGCTAGCCTTGAGCTGAAGAGCTGAGGGACAGCGCCCAGGTCCAGAGTTCAGGCCCCATGACCGAACCCTCCCTCCTCCCCCCCAAAAAAACAGTAATTGTGGAGGAAAAGCAACAAAACAAAAATTGGGATTGTTTTTGCTTTTAGCTCTTGAGCAAATATTCTGTGAGAAGTTGATTAGAACGTTCTTTCTTTAGTAATAGTAATAAATTGCATTTACTACTCTTTAGAACTATATTTAATACAGAAGATTAACAACAGTGAACAAGATAGATTTTATTTCTTCTGTTATGCTCATATTTATGTCTTTTTTGTATGTTTGCCAGTATTGGGGCTTGAACTCAAGGCTTCACGATTTTGCTTAGCTTTCCTGCTTGTGACTTGTGCTCAACTGCTTGTGCTATGCCTCTAGTCCAGTATTTCTGTTGGTTGGTTGGAGATGGAATCTTGAAGGCTTTGTGCTAGATGGGCCTCAAAATGAGACCTCCAGGACTCAGCCACCTGAGTAGCTAGGATTATAGGAGTAAGCCACTAGCATCTGTCTCCATACATGTATTTTAACCACGGTTCCACTGCTTCTTTAAAGCCTCTATCTAAAAGAAAGGGAAAATCAGTTAATTTGTCCTGGTGGTTGCTCTGACTCTGAGAATTTATCGAAGTCTTAATCCACATTCAAGGACCTCAAAATTAGCTTATTTATCAAATTTTAGTTCTTTCTTTTTTTGGAGTATTCCATTGGGATTATGTAAATAGATCATTCCTAGTACCACTTGCCCAGTTAATATATGTAAAAGTGCTTTTGAGGGCTAGGAATGTAGCTTAGTGGTAGAGTGCTTGCCTAGCATTCATGAAGCCTTGGGTTCGATTCCTCAGTATCCACATACACAGAAAAAGCTGGAAGTGGCACTGTGGTTCAAGTGGTAGAGTGCTAGCCTTGGGCAAAAGAAGCTCAGGGACAGTGCCCAGGCCCTGAGTTCCAGCCCCAGGTCTGGCAAAAAAAAAAAAAAAAAGTAAAAAAAAGTGCTTTTGAACAAAGTGAAAAATCCGTATAAATAAAAGGAATATATTAATGTCACTAGGAAGAAGATAAGAGTATTTCTTGCAACAGAAATCCATACTTTATATACCTATAGAAGGAGTGGTTCGATTACACATATAGCTGCTTTCTCAGCTAATGTTTATGAAATTGTTTTAAAAGATGAGAAGTCTATAAAAAACAAAAGAATGAGTTTAATATACTATCATTACCACTGCTAGGGAGGAGGTATTGAGTATTGTTTTTGGAATAACTATTTATTATGCTAATACAAATTTTAGACAATTTGCATTATGATGACTCTTTTTTTGTTGTTAAAGTTGGTCATGGGGCTTGAACTCAGGGCCTGAGCACTGTCCCTGAGCTTTTTTGCTCAAAGACAGTGTTCTACCACTTTGAGCCACAGTGCCACTTCCTTAACTATTATTTTAAAAGCTCAAAACAATTTGATTAATCCATTTTTATATCCTTATGATAAAGAGTGGGTGGCTCTTTGTACAAATATGAAGCATTGCACATCAAGAATACAATAAAAATTGAGTCATTTATTCATAATCAGTCACATTTAGCAGTCAATTGCACCCTAAGTCTTCAGCTGCTCGGACTCATAATACTAACCTCCACTCATATTTATTCATATTAATTAGGAACGTAAATTACTCAGTGAAGCTCACAAAGAAAATTGGCCAAGACTAAGGCTTCAATCCCTTAGTTCCCTGGCTTATGCACCATTAATTATGCCTTTATTACTATTATTATTTATTTAACATTCCTGTAGTATTATTAGCAAACTGCTTTAAATTGGTCCATTTACTAATCCTTATACTGTTTAATTAGCTTCATAAGGGAGTCTCTGGCAGCTGATTCACTAATCATCAGGTTGTCATGTGCTACAGCGTGTGTATCAGTACAAAATTAAATGTGCCTCTGATTTTAGTTTCACTATACAGCCACCTTTATTGCACAGTTGATTTCTCTCAGTGCCTAGAATAATGTCACCACTCTTTAGGGGAACTTAAATCCTTCTGAGGCTGTCCAACTTCACAGTGGTTTTGTGTGTGTGTGTGTGTGTGTGTGTGTGTGTGTGTGTGTGTGTGTGTGTGTGTGTGTGTGTGTGTGTTTTGTCATGGGACTTGAACTCTGGGCCTGGGCGCTGTCCCTCAGCTCTTCAGCTCAAGGCTAGGGCTCTACCACTTGAGCCACAGCACCATTTCCAGTTTTCTGGTGGTTAATTGGAGATAAGAGTTTCATGGCCTTTCCTTCCGGGGCTGGCTTTGAACCGCGATCCTCAGATCTCAGCATCCTGAGTAGCTAGAATTATAGGTGTGAGCCACTGGCACCTGGCAGATTTTTATAGTTTTTGCTATAAAGATTTTTTTACATCTTTGGCTAGGTTAAGTCCAAAGTATTTTTTTAGGCTATTGAAAATTGTTTTCATAATTTCCCTTTCTGTTTGTACATTGTTGGCATACAGAAAGGCTGCTGATTTCTGTGGGTTAATTTTGTATCCTGCTACTTTGCTGAAGTGGTTGATCAACTCTAGGAGTTTGGGGGTGGAGTTTTTCAGGTCCTTTAGGTATAAGATCATGTCATCTGCAAATAGGGATAGTTTAATTTCTACTTTCCCTATGTGGATCTCTTTTATGTCCTTTTCTTGCCTTATTACTCTGGCTAAAAATTCCAGAACTCTATTGAAGTGTGGAGAGATTGGGCATCCTTGCCTCGCCCAGGCTATTCTTGAACTTGAGATATTCCTACCTCCATTTCCTGAGTATCTAGGATTACAGGTGGGTACTCCTATCCCCTGCTGTCAGTTATGCTCTAAGACTCTGAACCTAATACTTTCCCCTCAGGGGCTCATTTTATAGACATGATCTCATTCATTTTTAAGAGGTAGGTCAGACATAAGTCTTATCACTGTTTCTGTTTGAGAGATGAGAAAACGAGACTTAAGCCTTACAATCTAAGTTTAGAAGAGAAGAGTTTGTAGTGTCATACCTCTCTAATTATTCATTAATCTCTGCAAAAGACTACACTTAATTCTCAAGTGTTTGATACATTCTAAACAGTCTTTTGCTGTCAAATGTGCCTTACATTTGGCAAGATTTTGTAAAGTTTGATTAAGGATCAAGAAAAGCTAAAACAAATAGACTTCTGTTGTATTGTTCTTCATTAGTGTTTCTTTACTCTTTTCTCTGCTGCATTTATCTAAGTGCACCTTATTATTGACAACATGCACAAGATTTGATGTAACAGGATATTGGAAGGGCAGGGACAGACATGATTCATACCCAACACTAACATATTCTTTTTTCTTTTTTAGCTTAGATAAATAAAAGAAAGAAAAGAGAGTTCTTATGATTAGAGGTCCAGGGAGGCTTACACCCTGGCTGAGTGATATATAAATGTTTTTATCCAGCAGTCAGTGGAAACTAGACTGCCTTGTACCTGCTTTGGCTTGAAATCCTTGAACTGTTTTTATTCTTCATTAAGTAATCAGCTGGTACTTACTGCTCCAGCCCAGGCGTTTTGAGTTACCACATACCTTTCATCTCCTCAGCTGGAACACAGAAATTGGCTTTGTATAATGGTGAATTTGGCTAGTGTGGTATTTTCCTTTTAGTAGACTTTGTGGTTACTCATTTAATACATTGTGAAAAGTGATTGGATGACATCATTTGGATCAAAGACCTAAATCTAAGAGCTAAGCTATAAAACTTCTAGAAAAAAAGAAACAGGGGTATGAATCTTCATGATCTTGGATAGGCAGTGTTTTCTTACATATGACATTTAAACACAAGCAGCCAAATGAAGGTAATTGGACCTCAGAACATTAAAAACTGTCTTTCAAGGGCTAGGAGTATAGCAGTGGTAAAGCATGGCTAGCATACACAGAACTTTGGTTCAATCTCCAGCACCAGAACAAAGACACACAAACTTTGGTGTTTCAAAAGGTATTAAAAAGTATAAAGATGAAGCCGGGCGCTGGTGGCTCACGCCTGTAATCCTAGCTACTCAGGAGGCTGAGATCTGAGGATCGCGGTTCAAAGCCAGCCCGGGCAGGAAAGACCGTGAGACTCCTATCTCCAATAAACCACCAGAAAACCGGAAGTGGCGCTGTAGCTCAAGTGGTAGAGCGCTAGCCTTGAGCTGAAGAGCTGAGGGACAGCGCCCAGGCCCAGAGTTCAAGCCTCACGACCGACAAAAAAAAAAAAAAAAAAAAAAAGTATAAAGATGAATTATACCTCAAAAAGCTGGAAAAGCCGGGCACCGATGGCTCCTGCCTGTAATCCTAGCTACTCAGGAGGATGAAATCTGAGGATCACGGTTCAAAGCCTTCCCAGGCAGAAAAGTCCCTGAGACCCTTATCTCCAATTAACCACTAGAAAACCGGAAGTGGCCCTATGACTCAAGTGATAGAGGGCTTGCCTTGAGCTGAAGAGTGCAGGGACAGTGCCCAGGGCAAGAGTTCAAGCTCCACGACTGACCAAAAAAAAAAAAAAAGCAAAGCTAGAAAAATAGTTTCTGGTCTCAAACCTCAAGAAAAGAAAAGTAATCTGGGTGCCAGTGGCTTACACTTGTCAATACCAACTACTCAGGAAGCTGAGATCTGAGGATTGTAGTTCAAAGCCAGCCCAGGCAGGAAAGTCTGTGAGACTCTTGTTTTTGTTTTTGGGTTCGGTCATGGGGCCTGAACTCTGGGCCTGGGCACTGTCCCTCAGCTCTTCAGCTCAAGGCTAGTGCTCTACCACTTGAGTCTGTGAGACTCTTATCTCCAATTAATCACCAAAAAGCCAGAAGTGGATCTGTGGCCCAAGTGGTAGAATGCCAACCTTGAGCAAAAAAGCTAAGGGGCAGCACCCAGGCCCTGAGTTTAAGCTCCAGTATCTGTTCAAAATAAACAAAATAAAAATAGCTTTTCAGATCAAACAGTGTAAGTCCTTTAATTTTGTTTTCTTAAGGTTGTTTTGTATATTATAGGCCCTTGGCATTTCCATAAGAATCTAGAATCTACTTATTAATGTTTACTTAAAAAGTTTGCTGATAAAAAAAGTTTGCTGGGATTTTTATAGAGCTCCTGTTAGGTCTATAGATCAATTTTTTTGGCAGGGGGGAAGTGTATTGGGGATTCAACACAGGATGTTGCACTTCCTAGGCAAGTGTTTTGTCATTAAGCTACACTCTAGCCCTTCTATATCAATTTGACAGAGATTATCATCTGTTATGATAATTTGTTTTTGGTCAGTCATGGAGCTTGAACACAAGGCCTGAGTTGCCATCCTTAAGCCCTTTTGCTCAAGGTTAGTGCTCTACCACTTTGAGTCACAGTGCCACTTCTGGTTGTCTGGTGGTTAACTGGAGATAAATCTCACAGACTTTCCTGCCTGAGCTGGTGTTTAACTGCAATTCTCAGATTTCAGCCTCCTGAGTAGCTACAATTACTGGTGCCCAGTTTGTTATGATCCATGTATTTTGTCATTTCTTTTTTTTGTTGGTCGTGGGGCTTGAACTCTGGGCCTGGGTGCTGTCCCTCAGCTCTTCAACTCAAGGCGAGTGCTCTACCACTTGAGCTACAGCGCCACTTCCGGTTTTCTGGTGGTTTATTGGAGATAGGAGTCTCACGGTCTCTCCTGCCCGGGCTGGCTTTGAACCTCGATCCTCAGATCTCAGCCTCCTGAGTAGCTAGGATTACAGGAGTGAGCCACCAGCGCCCGGCTTTTGTCATTTCTTTTTGTCTACCTTTTCTCTTTTTTGATGGTATTGATATATTAATGTATCTCTTCCCTTACCAGATTCTCATTTCACTTTTATTCCATAAGTTGAAGAAATCTACAAACTTGGTTCTCAGTAGCCTGTGTCGTATTTGTTGGCTTAGACTGTTAGCTTGTTTAGAATACATTCAGGCTTCTGATTTGAATTTTTCTCACTATTCTTAAGTCTAGGTTCCTTTTGTGTAGGAATCAATGGTAGTACAACACTGAGGTGCTTTTTCTTTTGATGGAGACCAGAGTAACCAGGTCTGCTGACTACTTGTCTGAATGAACTCGATGTGCTCTATTCACTACAGTAAAAGGAGACGACACATTTATGAAGGACTGCTGATCTTCTTTCTCTCCTTCCTTAAAGTATGGCTAGGGTTTTATAATATGGAAAAAATTACACAGTGGAACTAATGACATGGAACTACAAGTTACCCAAACAACTTTTCATCATTTGTCTTAATTATCCTTATTCTTAGACTAAGGATAAGCAGTCATATTACTGCTTTATTTATTGATACATTATTTGCAAGGATTATTATAATGTTAAAGGACAAGAGGCAGGCCAAGCCATACCAAATAGTTATTAGTTTACTGAATTTCTTGGAAAAACAAAACAAATACTGGATTTTAATTTGCCACAATCAGAGAAATTATTATTATTATTTATTTCTATTATTTGTCAGCCATGGAGCTTGAACTCAGGGTCTGGGCACTGTCCCTGAGTCTCTTTGTCCTTGAGGCTAGCTCTACCACTTGAGCCACAGCACCACTTCTGGTTTTCGAGTGGTTAATTGAAGCAAGAATTTCATAAGGACATTTCTGCCAGGGCTGGCTTCAAACCCTGATCCTCAGATCTCAGCTTCCTAATTAGCTAGGATTACAGGTGTGAGCCACCAGTGCTCAGTGAGAAATTATTTTTAAATGGATTTTTTTTGTTATAGAAGCAGCATAGCTCATTTTAGAAAATAGAGAAAAGGGGAAAAACTTCTTACACAATAAATATTGGCCTATTTTATTCTTTTTTAACGATTTTTTTTCCCTTTTTATATATACTTTTTTTTTTTTTTTTTTTTTTTTTTTTTTGTCGGTCGTGAGGCTTGAACTCTGGGCCTGGGCGCTGTCCCTCAGCTCTTCAGCTTAAGGCAAGCGCTCTACCACTTGAGCTACAGCGCCACTTCTGGTTTTCTGGTGGTTTATTGGAGATAGGAGTCTCACAGTCTCTCCTGCCCGGGCTGGCTTTGAACCTCGAACCTCAGATCTCAGCCTCTTGAGTAGCTAGGATTACAGGCGTAAGCCACCAGCGCCGGGCAAGTCTGTCAGACTCTTATCTCCAATAAAATACTCAGAAAAAGCTGGAAGTGGTGCTGTGGTTCAAGTGGTAGGGTGCTAGCCTTGAGCACAAAGAGGCTCAGGGATAGCACCCAGGCCCTGAGTTCAAACCCCAGGACCAGAAAAAAAAATTGTAGTTGGTAAACCACAATTTTGTGATTGTGGCAATCCCTAGTGAAAACCAGTCATTGTCCAATGTATTTAGATGAATATAGACACAAATATACATATTTATGATCTAGGAACACCGTAGTAATAAGGAGGAGATAGTGAGGATAACACTAATACATATTACTAGGTATTTGGCTGTATAGGGAAGGAAAGAATGGGAGCTAAGCTTGATAGGAGAGGGTACTGAGGAAGTGGAGTGGAGTAAGTAGAAAAGATCTAGTTAACATTGTGTTGGTAGGAATGAGGTGGAAAAATAAAGAAAATTCAGTAGATAAGCACATTCACAAACAACGTCCAAAACATGAAAAAACTTACACAAACAAAACCAAATTATTTTAGGGTGCTCTAGCTACCAGGTAATGAAGGATAAGGGATGGTATGAACAAGAGAGCAGTTCTGCTTTAGATAAAAAGAAAGTGTAAATGGACAAGAGCTATTAAAAGAAAATAAGCTTTAAATTAAATATTGAAAGGCAAGGCAAAGCAGAACTAAAGTAAATGGGGCCAGGTGCCATTGGCTCACTCCTGTAATCCTAGCTATTCAGGAGGCTGAGATCTGAGGATGGTGGTTTGAAGCCAGCCTGGGCAAGAAAGTTTGTGAGACTCTTGTCTCCAGTTAACCACCAAAAAACAAGAAATGGAGCTGTAGCTGAAATGGTATAGAGCCCTAGCCTTGAGTGAAAAAGCTCAGGGATAGTACCCTACAGGACCACGGAACACACACACACACACACACACACACACACACACACACACACACACACACACACACACACACACACACACACACACACACACACACACACACACACACACACACACACACACACACACACACACACACAGAGTAGTAGTATTAAAGCCAGTTGCAGGTGGCTCCCACCTGAAATCTGGTACTGGCTCAAAAGTCTACAAGATTCTTATCTCCAGTTAACCACCCCCAAAATATCCAGGAGCGGAGATTCAGCTCAAGTGGTAGAGCACCAGCCTTGAGTGAGAAACCTAAGAAGAATGGTGAGCTTAAGCCCCAGTAGTGACACAAAAACAAACCAGAAAAGCATATTAGTACAGGTACATTCCTGACATGGTCACTTTTGAGCATTTTTGCTTTTAGGCTTAAATTAGTTCACTTGCTGGATTTGTGTTTATTAAGTGAGTTGATTTATTTAAAATACAAGAATATCAGCTACAACCATCAGTTTTAAGGATTTCTGATATTGAACATGGCTTTGTGGAAATTAACTGAAAATTCAAATTAATTTAGCAAATGTGAAAAATTCTAAACATCGGGCTGGGAAGGTGGCTCAGTGGTAGAGCACTTGCCTTGCATGCCTGAGGCCCTGGGTTTGATTCCTCAGCACCACATAGCAAAAAGAAAAAAGCCGGAAGTGGCGCTGTGGCTCAAGAACTAGAGCACTAGCCTTGAGCTGAAGAGTTGAGGGATAGTGCCCAGGCCCAGAGTTCAGGCCCCACGACCGGACCCAAACAAAAAAAATTCTAAACATGAGATTAAATGTCTTAATCCCAGAATGCAATTCTAAATGGTCAAGTGAGTTGCTGATGCATAGCCATTTCAAATCATATCTTAAAAATTTTCAGGTAATCTTTTCATCAGGGAAAAACCTTGGCCCATCAGTTTAACAATTCCAGAAACTCTGGTGCTTGTCCAAACTGCTTATTCTACTGTTACCATTTCTTCTTGCCCAGAAATACAAACTATACTGCCTGAATTCTTTGCAAAGCTGACTTGGACTTCAGAAGAAAGCAGCTGGTCTCAGGACAAATCAGGGGTAACACCTTTCCAGATAATTTTTGAGGCAAGTTTTGTTGTGGATTTATAAATTACTGATACTTTAGTTCTTGTTTTTATGTAAATCTAATGATAGGAAATCAAAGCCTAGATCTAGATCTACAACAGTTCTAAGTTGAAGTAATATAAAGGGCCTTATAAAGATGACAGAGAAGCTTCTAAAATGCTGATGTCTGTGTCCTATTCTAAGAGATGTCATATAATAGATTCGGGAGTTGTATTAGTCTGCTGGAGAAGCTGTACAATATACCACAGACCAGATAATTTAGACAACAGAGATTTATTTTCTTTTAGTACTGTAGGCTAAGAAGTCAATGATTAAGATTCTGTCAGGGCCAGGCATGATGGCTTTAGCCTGTAGTCCCATCATTTGGGATGCTAAGGTAGGTGTATCCTTCAAGCCCAGGCATGTAAAACCAACTTGGGCAACATAAGGAGACCCTGTCTTAAAAATTATAAAAAGGGGGCTGGGAAGGTGGCTCAGTGGTAGAGTGCTTGCCTTGCATGCATAAGGCCCTGGGTTTGATTCCTCAGCACTACATAAGCAAAAAGAAAAAAAGTTGGAAGTGGCGCTGTGGCTCAAGTGGTAGAGCGCTAGCCTTGAGCTGAAGAGCTGAGGGACAGCACCCAGGCTCAGAGTTCAGGCCCCACGACCAGATCCCCTAAAAAAACCCAAAAACAAGCAAAAAAATTATAAAAAGGGGTGCTATCCGACATGCTTTCTGTTCCTGGCTTTCAGACAGCTATCTTGTCATGGTATATCCCGACATGCCTTGTCTCAGTGGATATATAAAGAGAGATCTCTATGTGAAAAACACTCTGATACCTTAATTCCAAATCACATAGGTGATTTGGAATTAATTTCTAAACACATGGGTGTTTAGGGTTTCCATACATGGATTTTGAGGGACATAGTTCAATCAGTAGCTTTGGAGTATTTAAAAGTCTTTATTCTTTATGTGCAGCTAAGTCTGAGAACCACTAAAGTAAACCACTTGACACAATAAAAGTTGATTATTTTTTCAGCATAGATCCTATTTGGGTGGATTTTTGTTTGATTTCCTGATTGTTTTATTTTTTTGTAGTCTAGGTTTACAAGATTGGCAGTGAGTTCTCCATTCTCTTTAGCTACTTTCTGGTCCCCTGTCTTTCCTTCCTTGGTATTAGTGGGGATGTAAACAATTGGAATGTTTAAAAGAAAAAAAACTGAATTGAAATGAGTTAACCACTGTCCCAGAAAGCACTTGGGTATACTTTATCCATGCTCCTTCTGAAAGAAATGGTTAAAATAATCAGAACAACAAGTAGCCCCTGGCTGTGCCTTATCTTCTTTAGGAGAATGGGAGGTAAACAGTCTGGAGCAATTAGTGGTTAGTCGGCTCTGAAACTACTAATGTCAAGAAGCCATTAAAAATGTGTTTTTAGTGAACCAAGGAAATCAATTCTAGGAAATGAGATGGTGTCTTTTAGCCAGTTTGAGCAAGCCATGATAATTCATATACCTCACATTTACAAATAATAAGCCTCCAGACAAGTCTGTGAACTGGACAAGGTAGGAATCATAATCTCATTCTACAGATAATAAAATTGAGATTCAGAGAATCTGACTGACTTCTCAGTGTCATCTGAAAGTTAATTGGCAGAAGTAGAACTTGAGCCAGTTTGGCACCTATTGTTCGATATAATTTCAGTATTTATTCTGAAACCTGTGTGTGTTCAAGTCAGTTCAAGGGAAAGATAGGAAGATTCATGGATAAACAAACATAATACAGTGTGCTGTAAGTCACAACACAAGTAAGTATTGAGTGACATCAAAGTATAAAGGAAGGGCGTCTGACATAATGGGAAAGGTTCAAGGTCTAGAGATCTTAATGAAACTGAAAAATGGATTTGAAGATGAGGAAGTTATTGTGTAAATGATAAAATTTTCCATTTTTTTTACCTTATTTCAAAAGTAATATTTCCCTAAAAAAAAAGCCTCCAAGTGTGGCCAAAGCAGATATTCAGAACACAAATAATTTAAACTATCAAGAAAAAAGTTTGTTAGCAGTTGAGATGCGGTTCAGGTAATAATGTTTGCCTAGCAAGTGCCAGACCCTGGGTTCACACTCTAGTACTGCCAAAAGAAAAACAAAAACCCACTTTGGTATACATCCTCTTTTATTACTGTTAGCCCAGAAACCTCCTCCCTCATAAACTTAACATGCTCTTTCCCTAGGCAACACTAGGCCCGTGTAGTAAAGGCAGCAAATGATTAGCCCCTACCCTCTTTCCCTGAGAGATCACCCGTTTGGGATAGCTATGACCATGTAAGGCAGCGTGATCCCCCAAATCCCGGAGGTTATAAAAGGTCACCTGAGACAATAGCAGGCACTTCTCATTTCCCCTCACCAGTGAGAAGGGGTCTTGCTGATCCTTTTACTGGCAATAAACCTTTACATCTGCTTGATTTTCTGGCAGAGTCTAATTTACTCTAACAATTACAGTGGAACATTTCAATTTAAGGTTTTCAGAATGGACTAGTTCCAAACTATGGTCATAGAAATTGTTAGCTGAAAACAAATGGAAGTCAAGTAGTTGTCATTGAAGAGGTCAGGAAACTATGAGACTAAGTTGTTACTTGGGCTGATCATCTACTTGGTAAGCAAGCCTGCCTGCTTGCCTGCTTGCCTGCTTGCTCTCTTGCCTGCTTGCTCTCTTGCCTGCTTGCTCGCTTGCCCGCTTGCTCGCTTCCTTCCTTCCTTCCTTCCTTCCTTCCTTCCTTCCTTCCTTCCTTCCTTCCTTCCTTCCTTTCTTCTTTCCTCCTTTCCTTCCTTCCTTTCTTTCTTTCCTCCTTAGGCAAGCCTTCCTTCCTGCCTTTCCTCCCTCCTCTCCCATGTAGTGAAATAGGCCTCAAATTTCAGCTACTTAGAAGGTAGAGGCAGGAAGATCATCAGTTCAAGGCCAACTTAGGCAAAGGTAGTCAGATGCTATCTCAAAAAAATGAAATTTAAAGCCTGATGCCAGTGGCTCACATGTGTAATCCTAGCTACTCAGGAGCTTGAGATCTGAAAATTACAGTTCAAAACCAGTCTGGGTAGAAAAGTCCCCATGAAACTTATCTCCAATTAAGCTCTCAAAAACTCAAAGTAGCGGTGTGATTCAAAGTGGTAGAGTGCTAGCCTTGAGCAAAAGAGCTCATGGACAGCACCCACGCCCTGAGTATCAAGCCCTATGGCCACAAAAATAAATAAATAAATAAATAAATAAATAAATAAAAACACAAAGAGGGAAAAAAGAAAATAAATAACCACTCTCCCTTCTCTTTCCTTTCATGCTGGCAATCAAACCCATGGCCTTGTGTTTGCTAGATTGGCACTCTAGCTCTAAGAAATTACTCTAGTTCCTTTAGTCATCTACTTGGATATAAACATCAGACTTGTAGTAGAGGGAAACTGATCTTGGTTTGTGACCTGGAGTTAGTGTTGTAAATGAGAAGTGGAAGAATAGTGTAATCATCAAAGCATCTCTTCTGTTACCTCTCATTGTCTCTAATATATATATATTTTTTTGGTCCGGTCATGGGGCCTGAACTCTGGGCCTGGATGCTGTCCCTCAGCTCTCCAGCTCAAGGCTAGCGCTCTACCACTTGAGCCACAGCACTACTTCGGTTTTTTTCTTTTTTGCTTATGTGGTGCTGAGGAATTGAACCCAGGGCCTCATGCATGCAAGGCAAGCCCTCTACCACTGAGCCACCTTCCTAGCCCCTCTAATATTATGTAACTATTCAAACAATAGTGGCCAGTTCAAGGTATTGTACCCAGGATCTTGCACATGCTAGGCAAATGTTCCATTACTTGAGCCATGCCTCTCCCAGCCCTTTTTGCTTTTTGGTCTGAGACCAGGACTTGACTTGGTACCTGATGCTCTTGCTTATTGGCTAGTGTTCCACCAATTGAGCCATGCCTCGAACCTCAAGGGTTGGTTATTTCTTTTCTTTTTTTCCCTTTTTATTTTTAAATTTTATTTTTGAGACAGTATCTGACTACATTTTCCTGGGTTGCCCTTGAACTGGTGATCTTGCTGCCTCTGCCTCCTAAGTAGCTGGAATTTCAGGCATGTTTCACTACACCTGGCCTTTAAAAGATATATGCATAGCCGGGTGCTGGTGGCTCATGCCTGTAATCCTAGCTACTCAGGAGGCTGAGATCTGAGGATCGAGGTTCAAAGCCAGCCCGGGCAGGAGAGACCGTGAGACTCCAATAAACCACCAGAAAACCGGAAGTGGCACTGTAGGTCAAGTGGTAGAGCGCTCGCCTTGAGCTGAAGAGCTGAGGGACAGCGCCCAGGCCCAGAGTTCAAGCCCCACGACCGACCAAAAAAAAAAAAAAGATATATGCATATATGTATATATACACACTTGCATGTATACATGCACATACATGCTTGTACCTGTACCAGGATTTGAACTCAGGGCCTCAGGCTCTCATTTAGCTTTTTTGCTCATTGTTGGCACTCTGCCACTTGAACCACACTTCCAGTCAGGATTTTTGCTGGTAATTAGAGATAGAGTCTTATAGACTTTTCTATCCTGGCTGGCTTTGAACCTCAACTATCATGTTTCAGCCTCCTGTGTAATTAGCATTTACGCGTTTGAGCCACCACTGCCTAGCTGAAAGATACTTGAATAAAGAGAGAGAGAGAGGAAAAAGGAGAGATAGCAGAAAAAAATATATATACACCAATTAGCAGAAGGTCAAGCAGCAAGATTCATAGCAAAATTATTTTAATGGAGACATCTATAAAAAATAGCTATAGTAAATGATTTACTTACTTGCGTATGTAAGGAAATCAGTTTGAGTTGAAACCCCTTTGTCCAAGTCTTGAGAATGATTTTTTTTTTTCAGTCCTGGGGCTTGAACTCAGGATCTGGGCATTGTTCCTGAGCTTCTTTTGCTCAAGGCTAGCACTCTACCACTTGAGCCACAGAACCATTTCCAACTTTTTCTGTTTATGTGGTACTGAGGAATTGAACCCTGGGCTTCATGTATTCTAGACAAGCACTCTAGCACTGAGCCACATTCCCAGCACCAAGAATGATTTTTTAAAAAACCTTTTTTTTTTTTGTCAGTCATGAGGCTTAAACTCTGGGCCTGGGTGCTGTCCCTCAGCTCTTCAGCTCAAGGCTAGTGGTCTACCACTTGAGCCACAGCGCTACTTCCGGCTTTTTTCTTTTTGCTTATGTGGTGCTGAGGAATCGAACCCAGGGCCTCATGCATGCAAGGCAAGCGCTCTACCACTGAGCCACCTTCCCAGCCCTGGTTTTTTGTCTATGTTCAGTGTTTGAGTCTTATATCTAAGGATTCATTAGTCTATGTAACATGTTCCACCAAAAAAAAATCTGATTTTACAAGCTCTTCTTAACAATCTTATCCAGTCTTAAGTGATAAAATAAATGTAGATATTCATATACACAAGCATCCATATGAATAAACCTCTCTGTCTGTCTGTTTGTTTACCTATCTATTAATCTCTAGGAGGGAGAAGAGAAAGGGAAAGATTGAAACTCTCCTCTGGCATAGGGTCCATGACTGCATCAGTTCATGTTTGTAAATAAACTTCTAGCATCTACTCACACTTATTTTTTTAGGATGAAGGTAAAACCACACAATTAAAGGATGACTTCTGTTGTCTAGGTTTGCTAGCATCAATTTTCTCCCTATAAAAACAGGTTAGTAAGTCAACTGCTTCTGTAGGTGTGCCAGGCTGAGGTATTGGGTTTCTATCACAGAACTAAAAAGTACTCTACTCTCCCTCTCTCTTCTTTGAGTAAAAGGGACTTTTGCTTTGTATTACCTGTTCTCTGCTAATCTGACAGGTTATATGATCCTAGGTCTGAGGTGCCAATCCTTTTTTTATGTTCCTTTAGATATCTAAATTGTGGGGCTGGGAAGGTGGCTCAGTGGTAGAGCGCTTGCCTTGCATGCCTGAGGCCCTGGGTTCGATTCCTCAGCACCACATAAGCAAGAAGAAAAAAAAGCCGGAAGTGGCACTGTGGCTCAAGTGGTAGAGCACTAGCCTTGAGCTGAAGAGCTGAGGGACAGCGCCCAGGCCGAGTTCAGGCCCCACGACCGGACCCCCCCCCCAAAAAAAAGATACCTAAATTGTAAAACTTTATACATTGGCATATGAATGATTTGGCTTTCTCTCCTAAAAAACTATGAATCTTCTAGTTTACAGATTGTCTAGATATACATAACAAACTACATTAGTATTTTATGAGTGAATAAATGCATATATTGAGTAGTCATACACAAGCATCACCAGTCTCCATAAAGAATGATTGCTGGGCATGGTAGTACATACTTGTTATCCCAGCTACTTTGATAGAAGTAAGAGGATCTTGAGTTTGAGTCCAGCAAGACTCTTATCTTTTTTCTTTTCTCCCTTCCCCCCAGCCCCGACTGGAAGATTTTGAGTTTTATAGCAAACTGTATTGTATAGATCCGGGGGCCCAGCCTGGCTTGGTCTCTCACCTGCCCCTCGCTGGGCAAGGCTCTATTTTAAGTGGCAGAACACTTGCCTAGCATGTGCATAGCCCTAGATTTAATCCCCAGTACCAACAAGAAAAAAAAAAAGATAGACTATATATATTGGTCTGCTCTCCAATTAGCTAGTGATAGGAACAGAGATGAATGTTCTTGGAGGGGCAGCACACATGGTGGAATGTTAACTTTGAAGTTAGATATGGGTTTGATTCCCAGTGCTGGCACTTAACTAGCTGTATGAGATGGGACAAATTGACTAGCTCTGTGTGTGTTACGCAGGTGACACAGGTGTTCAGTAAATGAAATTTGTTATTGTTATTAGTATAGCCCCTCTTTCAGAGCTGCTCAATGAACCTATTTTGTTGCTTTACTGTTAGGTATAATTAGACCTCTTGATGATATACCCTGTAATCACCAAGGTTACAGAGATTTGAAACTATTCCAAGAAGTTGTTTGGAAAGTGTCAAGTACAGAAAATGCCTTTAGAATACCAGAGCTCTTTTCTACTGTTTAAACATTTTATACTAAAAAAAAAAATTGAAGAAGGAGCTGAGTGCTGATGGTGAATACCTGTAATTCTAGCTATTTCTGAAGCTAAGAATGGGAGGATCATGGTTCCAGGCAGACTGGACAGAAAACTCCATGAGCCTCCATTTCAACAGAGGGAAGATAAATGTGCGCCTGTCATCTCAGCTATAGCAGGAAATATAAAGTAGGAGGATCTTGGTTTAGGCACACACTCAGGCAGGAAGCAAGAAAGTATGACACACTCATCAAGATATATTGTACCACAGATTGATGTGTTAAATTGAAACCCCTTTGTACAGCTCTTTGAAGATAACAAAAAAATAAGTGATAGCTGTTTCAATTCCCCTTTTGTATACTTTTCTCATTCTCAAAGATGTTTCTCCTTGGATATCTTTTTTTTTTTGGTGCCAGTACTGAGGCTTGAACTCAAGGCCTGGGTGCTATACCTTGGCTTTTTTACTCAAGGCTGGTGCTCTACCACTTGAGCCACAGCTTCTTGGTGATTAACTGGAATGAGTCTCACACATTTTTCTGCTTGCCTGGCTTCAAACTGTGATCCTCAGATTTCAGCCTCGTGAGTAATTAGGATTCCCCAACTTCCTTAGAGGTCTTTCAAAGCATTTTAAAGAATAGGTACTTTTATAGGAACGAATACCTGTTTGATTCATTTGTGATTTGGGTTTGCATACATCTGGTAGGTGTTTTTGCTGTGTTGTTACAGGTGGTTGAAAAGTCCAGAACTTTGATGACAGATTGTCTAGTTATAAAGCACTTTTTACGTAAAATCATTATGGTACACCACCAGGTAAGTTGCTCTTTCTCTTTCTCTTTTCCTCTTTTTTTTTTTTTTGATAGTCTATAGTTTAGCCTGACATAATTTAAGTTTAGCATTTGAAGATTAAATAATATCACTTAAGTTGCTCTTTTGTATATCAATGCTTCTCTTGTGAGCAGGTGCCTCACACCTGTAATCATAGCTACTCAGGAAGCTGAGATCTGAGGATCACAGTTCATATCCAGCCCGAGCAGGATAGTCCGTGAGACTCTTATCTCCAATTAGCTACCAGAAAACCAGAAGTGGCACTGTGGCTCAAGTGGTAGAGCGCTTACCTTGAGCTGAAGAGCTGAGGGACAGAGCCCAGGCCCAGAGTTTAATTACCATGACCAAATACATAAGTTAATTAATAAATTAAAAATATGCTTTTCCTCCAGATTCATCCATATTGTTGTAAACAATAGATTTTTAAGGCTGTACAGTATCCTATTGTGTATAAATTTAATTTTCTTCATCCATTCTTGAGCCAGGCACAGAAAGATAAATACTCATGATCTCACCTATGTGTGAATCTAAAAAGGTTGAACTTAAAGAAGTAGAGAATTAAATGGTTTCCAGAACTGTTGGATGATGGGGAAAGAAGGAATAGAGTCATAGGGTAGAATTAATTGAGAAAGGAATAGTATGTTGGAGATCTATTGCTGTTCTGCAACAACCTAATCCTAGTGTATGAGAGTGGGCTCCAAGGTGTTAGAAAATGGAGAAGCTGACAGATCGAAGACTATACAGAGTGCAATTTATGGGGGATTTGCCAGTTAAAATAATACTAATTTAAAAGTAAAGAGTATCTTTTTCTTCAGGGGGTAGATATGTAATCTATGGCTTAGGTAAAATCTTACACTTCACTAATTGTTTTGCAGATCAGGTTTAATTTCATTGTAAAGGTAAACGGGGTTGTCTCCACAGAGATCTTTGGGTAAGTCTGTAAACCCATGACTTCAGATGAAGCTGTGGCTCTGCAGTGTTTCTCGGGCATGATTTCCTATTTCCAGTTGTCTCACAGTTTGACTTTTTGTTTTGTTTTGTTTTTGTCAGTCGCAGGACTTGAATTCTGGGTATAGGCACTGTCCCTGAGCCCTTCAGCTCAAGGCTAGTGCTCTACCACTTAAGCCACAGTGCCATTTCTAGTTGGTGGTTAATTGGAGATAATAGTCTCACGGACTTTCCTGCCCAGGCTGGCTTTGAACCATAATCCTCAGATCTCAGCCTCTGAGTAGCTAGGATTACAGGTGTGAGCCACCAGTGCTCGGCTTCAGTTTGACTTCTTGACTCAAAGTCACTGTAAAACTAATCTTATGGGGGCTGGGAAGGTGGCTCAGTGGTAGAGTGCTTGCCTTGCATGCCTGAGGCCCTGGGTTCGATTCCTCAGCACCACATAAGCAAAAAAAGAAAAAAAAGCTGGAAGTGGCACTGTGGCTCAAGTGGTAGAATGCTAGCCTTGAGCTGAAGAGCTGAGGGACAGCGCCCAGGCCCAGAGTTCAGGCTCCACGACCGGATCCAAAAACAAAAAACAAAACTAATCTTATGAAATCCTCACATTTTCAAATTCTTTTAATGAGTGGATTTATCTAAACCTTTTCATGTCTTTCACTTTTATTAGAACTGGTAAACTTCAAAATAATGCCATTTTCCTTTTAGTTATTGGGTTACTGATTCATGGTAAGCTCCTTGGTGGTAGAAATCATAGGCCAAGTTTTGTATCAAGCAGACCTTGATGGGAGAGATGGCTTAGCTTTCTTTTGTTTTGCAGGCTGGAGAATGAACCAATTTTGAACCTGTGGAAAGGAATTGCTCTTGTCGTAAACAGTCAGCATTATGTGAGGTGAAAGCAAAAGCATTGCTGTCCTTTTGATGTTGTGTTCTCCTGTTAAGAGTATGGGTAGCAGTTAGAATTGGTTTCCCTTGAATTTCTTTTCTTTTTTGAAACAGTCTCATTATGTTGTCTAGGCTAGTGTCAAAGTCTTGGCCTCAAGCTATATTCCTGCTTCAGCTTTCCAAGAAACAGGGGCTGTAATAGCTGGGGCTACAGATATGCTGTATCATGCCCAATTTTTTTTTTGTCATTTCTTTCTTTTGGGGGAAGATTATTGTAACTTAGGGCCTCACACTTGCCGGGAAGCCATTCTACCACTTGCAATACATACCTCCAGATCTTTTTGCTTACTTGATTTGGGAATAGGTTTCCTGTTTTTTGTATGGGGCTGAGCTCAGACTATGATCCTCCTGATTTCTGCCTTCTGCAGTAGTTAGACTTACAGACATGTTCCACCACACTCAGCCCTACCTTTACCATTTCTAAGAGATTTAAGCCTCTCTAAAAGAAAAGTAGAAGTAAAGCTTTTACATCATTTCTGTTGAAAATTTATTACTTCTGGTTCCCTGAATATTGTAATTGACCTGAGGATGTCCCTAATCTTTTTTTTTCCAGGCTTTATGTTCTTCAATGAATAAAATGAAACAAACTCCAAAAATTCTAATTCTATTTAAACATGAGAGGACTTGACTTTGTGGATAGGGAGATATTATGATTATAAAGGAATTTGTTGTATATTGTCTTTCACGTATCAGCCTTCTGCATTGGTTTGAAACTTATCCCTTTCCTCACTTCCACTTCCTTAATATTCTAAAAACAATATTCTAAGTCCATGGAGGAAATGATAAGTTATCTAAACAGATGGAGTTCCTGCCTTCTTTTTCCATCTAGCTACTATATCCAACTTCACTTTTGCATCCAGGAAAGGTGTACTGTATCCTAAAGTCCAACTAATTGTTTCTTTATCTTTTTTCCCTGAGACCAAGACTAGAACTCAGGATCTGATGCTTTGGCTCACTGGCTGGCACTCTACTATCTGAGCTATGTCTCCAACTCCTCTTGGTTTCCTTGAAGTGTTGGGTATTGAGCTGAGGGCTTGGGCATGCTAAACAAATGCTCTATCACATCCCTCAGCCCACTCTTTTTACTCTTGAGACTACCTCTTCCCTTGGCAAAGTTCTTTATTCATTAGTAAATGGTAACAAAATCCTAACCCACATCTTTCTTTCAAAATCCTGTAGTATGGACATAGTACTATATGCCTATAATCCTAGCACTCAGGAGGCTTAGGCAGGAGGATTTAGAGCTCAAGGTCAACCAAGTTATCTAGGGAAAATTCTGTTCAAAACAAAATATTTGGAAGTGGCTCTGTGGCTCAATGTGGTAAAATGCTAGCTTTGAGCAAAAGAGCTCAGGATAGCACCCAGGCGGAGTTCAAGCCCCAGGACAGACCAACACACACACACACACACACACACACACACACACACACACACACACACACACACACACACACACACACACACACACACACACACACACACACACACACACACACACACACACACACACACACACACACACACACACACACACACACCAACAAAAAAAACAAAATCATGTAGTGTAAGCGTCTTTACAGGTAAACAGCTCACTACCACAGCTTTACTGACAAGAATTTAAGCCTATGAATCAATGTTTGTTAGCATGTTTCCTTGGGTAATCTATTTAGTTTTTTTTTTCTTTCCTTCCTTCCTTGTTGGTCATGGGGCTTGAACTCTGGGCCTGGGCACTGTCCCTCAGCTCTTCAGCTCGAGACTAGCGTTCTACCACTTGAGCCATAGTGCCACTTCCTGATTTTTCTGATTATGTGGTGCTGAGGAATAGAACCCAGGGCCTCATGAATGCAAGACAAGAACTCTACCACTGAGCCATCTTTCCACCCCCTCTAGATTCTTTCTTGGAGGGAATGTTTCTTTTTAGTGCTCTCATCAAACAATAACCTCAGAGCCATGTAAAAGAAGGCAAGTGAGAGCAGAGTTTTAAGGACCAGGGGGCCAGTTAGGTCATTTGTGACTCATAACTCCCATTGCAGAATGCTGATCTTTGAATGATCTTAGAAACTTCTGAACCTTAAAGTAGTTTAGTAGAGGAAAATCACTTTTAGGAATGAGAAAACACCATTAGAGATAGCAAAAGCTAGAGCTATGAAATACCAGTTTTCTTCTCTGTCCATTGCTGTGATTCTCTAAGTGAAATACAAGTTAGTTAAGCCAGAGAAACAGCTATAGTGGCTTATATGGTTATGTATATGTTTGAATAGTTACAAGAAAAACAATTAACACTCTTATTAAGTAATTTCTTAAGAGGGGAAAATGTTAAATTGTCTTGTCTTTTTTTTAACAGAAGACAAAAATGTGGAACAACTGAACCCCACTGCAGCAGAATCCACCCTGTGCTAGGACATCCAGTGACACTGTTCATCCCTGACGGGGTGGTTGGTGTGGACATGGGAGAACTGATACTGACTCCAGCTGCTGCTCTGTGCCCCAGTCCAAAGGTCTTTTCCAGTCAGTTGAACAGGATTTCTTCAGTTTCCATATCCTTCTGATGACAAGTTTCATCCAGTTTAGGAAAGCTTTACATATGAATTCTTTTTTCTTTTTTTTTTTTTGTCGGTCGTGGGGCTTGAACTCTGGGCCTGGGTGCTGTCCTTCAGCTCTTCAGCTCAAGGCGAGCGCTCTACCACTTGAGCTACAGCGCCACTTCTGGTTTTCTGGTGGTTTATTGGAGATAGGAGTCTCACAGTCTCTCCTGCCCGGGCTGGCTTTGAACCGCGATCCTCAGATCTCAGCCTCCTGAGTAGCTAGGATTACAGGCGTGAGCCACCAGCGCCCAGCTTACATATGAATTCTTTATCTAGAAGAATGTATTAATTTGTATGAATGTACATAGTCCAATGTGAAAGCTAAATTTCATAAAATTCATACATTTATGAGGGAGCTGAAATTATATAAAATGTGATACATATCTCACATGTTGTTCATATAAATCAGTATGGCCAAAAGAATGGAATGGATCGTGCAAGGAGAGATGTACCTGGGAGGCATTGGCAAAATTGAAGGCCAGTCTGAAATATATAGCATGATTTTGTTCTTGTTAGTCGTGGGGCCTGAACTTGGCCTGGGTGCTATCCCTCAGCTCTTTAGCTCAAGGCTAGTGCTCTACCATTTGAGCCTCAGTGCCACTTCTGGGTTTTTCTGCTTTTGTGGTGCTGGAGAATTGAACCCAGGGCTTCAGGCATGCAAGGCAAGCACTCTACCACTGAGCCACTTTCCCGCCTGACTTTTTTTTTAAAGTAGTTGAAGATGAATATAGTGAGGGCCATACTTAAGGGTACAGTCTTTGTTCTCTGTATAACAAGAAGCCACTGACTGCTTTAGCAGGAATATCTTGCACTATTATACAGATGGATAAGAGAGAAAAGTTAGTAATTACTATGTAAAAAGTAAATGAGCCAATCATCAGTGGCTCACACCTGTAAACTTAACTACTCAGGAGGTTGAGTTCTGAGGGTCAGAGTTTGAAGCCAGCCATGGCAAGAAATTCCTTAAAACTCTATCTTCATGCGGCTACCAAAAAAGGCTGGAAGGTGGAGCACTAGCCTTGAGCAAAAAGGCTCAGGGACAGTGCCCAGACTCTGAGTTAAAGACCCAGGACTGGAACACATACACATGCAAAAGTAAGTGAACTGGGATAAAAACTAGAAAAGTGCCTGAATTAAAGGTGAGGTAGGGGAAGGTGGCTCAGTGGTAGAGTGCTTGCCTTGCATGCCTGAGGCCCTGGGTTCGATTCGTCAGCACCGCATAAGCAGAAAAAGCCAGAAGTGGCTCTGTGGCTCAAGCAGCAGAGTGCTAGGCTTGAGCTAAAGAGCGCAGGGACAGTGCCCAGGCCCAGAGTTCAAGCCCCACAACTGACAAAAAAAAAGTGAGGTAGGAGCCAGTCATTGGAGGCTCACGCTTGTAATCCTAGTTACTCAGGAGGCTAAGATCCGAGGATCAAGGTTCAAAGCCAGCCCAGGCAGAAAAGACTGTGAGACTCTTCTTTTTTTTGGGGGGGGGGTCCGGTCATGGGGCCTGAACTCAGGGCCTGGGCGCTGTCCCTCAGCTCTTCAGCTCAAGGCTACCACTCTACCACGTGAGCCACAGCGCCACTTCCGGCTTTTTTCTTTTTGCTTATGTGGTACTGAGGAACCGAACCCAGGGCCTCATGCATGCAAGGCAAGCACTCTACCACTGAGCCACTGTAGAGCCACCTTCCCAGCCCCTGACTGTGAGACTCTTATCTCCAAAAACCACCTGAAAACTGGAAGTGGTGTGTGCTGTGGCTCAAGAGGTAGAGTGCTAGCCTTGAGCTGAAGAGCTGAGGGATAGCACCCAGGCCCAGAGTTCAAGCCCCATGATCGACCAAAAAAAAAAAAAAAAAAAAAAGGAGTGGATTCTAATGGTGTAAGTCCTTTGAACAATTAATTGACAGTTTAACAAAATGAATACCAGAATGCTGAAATATATCTTTCATTTTTTGTGTATAGGTACTGGTACTGGGGCTTGAGCTCTGAGCCTCTCTCTCTGGGTTCATATCTGACACTGCCATTTAAGCCATGCCTCAACTTCCGGCTTTTTGATGATTAATTAGAAATAAGAGTCTCATGGATTTGTCTGCCTGAGCTGACTTCAAACCTTAATCCTTAGATCTCAGCCTCCTGAGTGGCTAGGCTTATAGTCATGAATCACTGGTGCCTGGCATGAGTCACTGTTTATTTTATACAAGTGAATACACGGTCATAAGAAGCTAAAATTTTGGCAGTTTTCTTTAGCAACAATACATATTCCTATATGGACCTTCAGGTCTGCCTCTGATATTGCCAAATCGAGAGCAGCTAAGCATCGCTGTCTTCAAAGACACCTCTTACTTCATTGACTGGAAGAAATACCAGTTATACATGGTGCCCAGTGTGGATCTCAATTTGGACACAGGTATATTGCTCTTTTTTTTTTTTTTTGGTAAGAGATGAAGAAACCTGATGAGTATTATTAAAATGAAGGACTTATAACCACAGGTGCAAGTTTAAATAGGTAGGACCCAGTGATCTTATGGCTTGGTTGGAGCTTGGGATTAGGGATCCGTCCAAGCTCAAGAGGCCACTGAAATTAGATAAATGTACAATACAAGAAAAACCCAGGGGCTAGGAAGGTGGCTCAGTGGTAGAGTGCTTGCCTTGCATGCATAAAGCCCTGGGTTCAATTCCCAGCACCACATAAGCAAAAAGTTTTTTCTGCCGGAAGTGGTGCAGTGGCTCAAGTGGTAGAGTGCTAGCCTTGAGCTGAAGAGCTGAGGGACAGTGCCCAGGCCCAGAGTTCAGGCTCCACAACTGCCCCTCCCCCCCCCCACAAAAAAAGGAAAAAACCCAATCAGAGCCTAGCGGTTTGGGCTTTGCAGCTTTATGTATGCTTCTCCCCTGAACAACTGAGGAAGAAAAATGCTTCTAAATGAGATGAGGAAGCATACATAAAATTACTTGGAAAAGATGAAATCATATAAATGCCACATAAAATTCATGTAGGGCCTAACAACATCTTTTTAAAAGTCAGATGGCTACTGATGGAACTCAGATAAAACTGGGAGCTAGGACTATGCAACTATGGCTAGTATCTACAAAGCTTACAGTTCTGAGCATGACTGTTGATAGCTAAATCCAGAGGAATTTGGGCCCAGTCATTTGGGACTAAGGAAGATGAGCAGAAGGGAATAGGTGTTCTAGGATTGTGACTGGTATGTGAGGGTTGAAACTTTCTGGGATACAGCAGTATCTCTAGAGAATGACAGAATTTTCACCTAGGAAGTCAGCCTCCAGAGACCAGTTCTTTTTTTGGGGGGGGGGGATCCGGTCATGGAGCCTGAACTCGGGGCCTGGTCGCTGTCCCTCAGCTCTTCAGCTCAAGGCTAGTACTCTAGCACTTGAGCCACAGCTTTTTTTTTTTCTGCTTATGTGGTGCTGGGAATTGAACCCAGGACCTCATGCATGCAAGGCAAGCACTCTACCACTGAGCCACCTTCTCAGCCCCTCCAAAGACCAGTTCTTTTTTCTTGAGTATATAGTTATTCCAAAGGATGGGAGGAGAGGAGGTAGCCTCAGATAGTGTCTCTGCATGTAAGTAGTTTTGCAAGGAAACAATATTTGATCTTAATGCCATGCCATTGAAATCTTGAATAGAAGAATGACCCAAGTGAGTTTCTAGGGGTCTTTGTATCTGTTTTGTTCATTTTTATATTCAAGACTATTGGTTTCCTTTATTTTTTCTCCCAATTTACAATGTCTACACTTGCTGAATTGACTTTGGAAGTAAATAATGTAGAACATGTTTCCTCATCTTCCTTCTTCATTTCTCTATGGGACAGAACAAGGATCAACATAGAGGAATCCGATACTTCGCTGTATGGACAGCTTCTAAAGGACCAGTCTGATAGAAAGTCACCATAACTGTTATTTAAAAATATATATCATACAATTTTGGAACTAAGAGCACATCTGGAGTCAGTCTGGCAAAGTCTGTATCTCAGTTTTACGACTTATTCATATTGGGCAAATTATTTAGCCTGTGTATACCTCTTTTCTTATCTGTAAAAAGGCAATAAAGATAGGTGTACCCAGGAATGTGGTGAAATCTAAACAGTAAAATAGTAGAATTTGCAAATAATTTAATGGGATACCTGACATATTGTACAAGTTGCTTTTTTTTTTTTTGGTCGTGGGGTTTGAACTCTGGGCCTGGGCACTGTCCCTGAGCTCTTCAGCTCAAGGCAAGCACTCCTCCACTTGAGCCAACAGTGCCACTTCCAAGTTGCTTGTTATTATAAGTTAGCTGTTCACATCATTACTCCACTTAAATTTGATTTTTGCCTAATTCTAGTTCTGCCTGATTTCAAAAATTGTGCAGGAAATAAATATATGTAGTATTTTTGGTTTATTTTATTATCATTTTTTATGTTCTTCATGTGTGTTACTATTATTTGTTTCCGTCATGTGGATAGAGAAGCAAATTCAGGAGTAGAACAGGATGTTTTGATTTATTTGTTTGTTCATGTCAGTTGTGGGGCTTGAACCCTGGATCTGGGCACTGTCCCTGAGCTCTTTTGCTCATCAAGGCTAGCACTCTACCACTTTGAGCCACAGCCCCACTTCTGGTTTTCTGGTGGTTAATTGGAGGTAAGAGTTTCACAGACTTTCCTGCCTGGGCTGGCTTTGAACCACAATCCTTAGATCTCAGCCTCCTGAGTAGGTGTCAGTCATCAGCACCAAAATTATTTTTGTTTTCTTAAGACAATGCATCATTGTATATCCTAGGTTGGTCTCTAGTTCTCAGTACTTTTGCTACACGACTCCCCAGTACTGGGGCTACAAGTGTATTACCATACCCAGCTGAATGTTTCAGTTTAGATTATGGATTTCCTATGCTGAGATCCCTCTGCTCAGAAAATATGTTCTATAGTCACCATACCTTAGAAATTTGTGTTACCTCTTGTTCTCTAGATTTGGTACTTCCAGATGTGAGTTATCGGGTTGAGTCCAGTGTGGGGAATCAGTCTCAGAAGGCAGACCCTCAGGGACCAACTCTTCTGCTTTTCCTCTTTGTGGATTTCTACAGTGGATTAACAGTCCAGCAAAAGGAAATCTGGGGTAGGTATGAGTGGGGCATCTGTTCGGGTATGCCAGATACTAAAAGAACAAGGAAAGGGCAATGTGTTTATGTCAAGAAAGGTTTTCCAGTGAAATACCTTACTTAAAAATTAGGCAAATTGTATGCCATATGGAATAGATCTGTATGTTGATGCTTTACTTAAATGATAGCATTCCCAGAACCCAGTGGACATTCCCAGAGTGCTTCCCAGGGAGTATATGTATTACCTTAGATCAGTGACTTTCAACCTTAGTTGCACAGTAAATTACCTAGGGAACTTTTTTTTTTTTTTTTTTTTTTGGGTCCGGTCGTGGGGCCTGAACTCTGGGCCTGGGCGCTGTCCCTCAGCTCTTCAGCTCAAGGCTAGCGCTCTACCACTTGAGCCACAGCGCCACTTCCGGCTTTTTTCTTTTTGCTTATGTGGTGCTGAGGAATCGAACCCAGGGCCTAATGCATGCAAGGCAAGCGCTCTACCATTGAGCCACCTTCCCAGCCCCCTAGGGAACTTTTTTAAAATGCCCAAACCTACCTGGGCACCAGTGGCTCATGCCTATAATTCTAGCTACTTGGGAGACTAAGAATGAGAGAATTAGGTTTTGAGGCCAGTCCAGGAAGGAAAGTCTACAAGACTCCCTCTCAATGAAGGGAAGCTGCAACTATAGGAAGCCTAAAGTAGTCAGATTGGGGTCCAGGCACACACCTGGGCAGGAAGTGAGACTCTATGTTAAAAATGGCCAGCAGAAAAAGGGAGGGAGAGAATGATGGAAGGGATGGCATTGATCAAGAAGCATTGAACTTCTAACCTGACTTAGGGAATTATAACCTCTTTGTACAACTACTTAATAATAAAATAAAAATAAAAATTCTCAAAAATATCAGCAGAAAACAGGGCTAGAAACATGGCTCAGTGGTAGAGCACTTGCCTACCAAGTTCTAGCTTTTCAGCTCAAGGCTAGCGCTCTATCTCTTGAGCCACAGCTTCAATTCCAGTTTTCTAGTGTTTTATTGGAGATAAGAGTCTCATGGATTTTCTTGCCTGGGTTGGCTGTGAACTGTGATCTTCATATCTCAGCCTCCTGAATAGCTAGGATTACAGGCGTGAACCACTGGTACCCAGCTATAAGTTTTTAAACCCCAGTACCACACCCACACAAGGCCCAAACCTGATTTCCCTGGACTGAAATGGGGTTTGGGTCTCTGTAGGTTTTTTTGTTGTTGTTATTGTTGGGTTTTTTGTGTGTGTGTGTGTGTGGTGTGTTGAGAGTTAAAACCCAGGGCCTTGTGCATTGCTAAGCATGAACTCTGCTATTGAGCTATAACCTCTTGCAGTATGTAAAGATTTTGAGATGATTCTAATGTGCAGCTAGGCTTGAGAACTTTTCATTACCCTGCCACCCTTATAGGTGGGATCAAGAAAAGTAGCCTGAGCTGGGGGCTGGTGGGCAGGAAAGTCTGTGAGACTCTTATCTCCAATAAACCACTAGAAAACTGGAATTGGCGCTGTGGCTCAAGCTCACCTTGAGCTGAAGAGCTGAGGGATAGTGCCCAAGCCCAGAGTTCAAGCCCCACCACCAACCAAAACAAAAAACAAACAAAAAAAGTATGGCTGCCAGGCACCGATGGCTCACGCCTGTAATCTTAGCTACTCAGGAGGCTGAGATCTGAGGATCACGGTTCAAAGCCAGCCTGGGCAAGGAAAATCCGTGAGACTCTTATCTCCAATAAATCACTAGAAAACCGAAGTGGTGCTGTGGCTCAAGTGGTAGAGCTCTTGCCTTGAGCTGAAGAGCTGAGGGACAGTGCCCAAGTCCAGAGTTCAAGCCCCACAACCGACCAAAAAAAAAAAAAAAGTATGGCTTTTCCATATACATATGTATACACATACATACATACATACAGACTAAAGTATGGTATACAAAGGAGTGGATTCTAAAGCCAGGCGCCCGTGGCTCACGCCTGTAAAAAAAAAAAAAAAAAAGAAAAAAGAAAAAGAAAAGTAGCCTGATCTTGTCTAGGAACACAAGTAGCAAGGCTTTGGCATTTATCTATCACACATGTTAACTTGTTATCAGAAAGGTTCTGTTAGAAGCAAAGCAACAGTTTGTGGCTTGTGAATCATATCATCAAAATGATCTAGATCCTTTGAAAACATGCAACTACCTGGGCTGTTATTTGCTATAATGTAAAAATCTAATGTGGCTCAATAATTTGCATTTTCAACAAGATTCTCAGATAATTCTCAAATATAGTAAGGTTTGGAAGTAAGAGTTATGTCATCCATCTTAGTGTAATAAATCATGTGATGCAAGTTTAATAAGACTTTAATGAAGTGTTTATCAAGATACCCCTCAAATTAGAGGACAGTTATAAGTAGAGCTTATTGTGTTTGAGGAAGGGTTGAAAAAGTCTCCCTTTTAGTATTCCTTTTATGTGAGCCAGTGTTCTTTCCACAGGGCTTGCCCTCCAAGTATTCTACTGTTTTTTCCATGTGGCACTGTCTACTCTGCATCATGGGAGCAACAAGACCACTTTACCCCAGATCAGAAACACTGTTGCTGGCCAATAATCTGTATATTTGATCCTGGCTAAAAGGCTGAAAAGTGATCAGGCCAGTTACTTGTTATTATCAGCTATGAGATTCTCCCTGCTTTCTGGAGAGAGAGTATCTTTTTCCCATTATATACACCCTTGGAAGAGAAGCGGTGCTCTTCTAAGAGGCTCAGGATTGAAATTGTTTTTGAGAAGATGGTATTCTTTGGTGCTTCTGTTCCACTGGTTAAGAGCTGGGAAATGGGAATGAAATCTAGACTATTGAAATCTAACAAAGTGGGCTCTCATGAGGATTCCTGGATTTGTTGTCTGATCTGTACACACAGAGAATTTCAGGAAAGAACTGAGAAGACTGATTTAATTTTAACTCCAATATCAGCTTCCTCAGTGATATTCAGAAAGCAAGTCACGGAAATCATCTGAGGCTTTCTTTTTATGTCTTTAACATGAGATTGTTAAGTTTGGTGATATCAGAGGCCCTTCCAGCACTAAAGATCCCCTTGAGGCTTAAGATCTGCTATTCTCTGACATTTTTTTTTAGCTTCTGCCAGAGGATTATGGTAAGATAATATAAGCCTGATGTGTTTTGAGTTCTATTGAACATACCTTAAGAACCCAGAAATGTCATTCTTGTAGTATTATGATAACGTTTACATCAGTGTTCAATGTAATTCTGAAAGCCTGCAGCATCTCAGTATTTGTATTCAGTTTGGGATTAAAAAGAAATCTATCACTGAATAGTAAACCTAGCAAGTTTCTTTTAAAATCTTACATATCTGGTAGTTTACAACTAGCCTCTGAAGAAGATAAACAGTGAAGGAAAGTAGATGGAGATTATTTTACTTGTCTCCTTTCATCTTTTCTTAGGTCCTTGAAAGCTTTCTCCTGTGTCCCTTTCTTTAGCAAACAGATTGTGCAAAATTACAGTCTGATTCCACTTGTCTTTAAAAAAATATTTAATTGGCCTTCTTCCCACCTTGTCATGGTAACTCTTCTATGATTAACTCATTACCAGTTTGCTACAATGTCAAAAGCAGTTTTAGGAATGAACCTTGACTTTTTAATTAAATGTTTGTTCTTAAAAGGGATCTGATTTCTTGAGGCTTTTCTAGGGCCAAACTGTAGAAAATAGTAACCCATATGCTATATCATCATAGCAACAGCAGTTATTTGAATATATATTCAAAATAATTCATTTACATTATCTCAATTTATTTATTCAACATATCTGAGAGAGCAAGTAGGATATAGCCATTTTCTGTCTTAAAGAGAGACGACAGGTGACATGACCTTGTCACTGGTTGGTTGTTGAACTGACTTTAAGTCTATGTTCTCCTACATCTAATTCCAGATTTTTATTTTTGGTCAGTTGTGGGCCTGGGCACTGTCCCTGAGCTCTTCAATTCAAGCCACAGAGCCACTTCCAGTTTTCTGTTGGTGAATTGGAGATAAAGAGTTTCATGGATTTTCTTGCCCGGGCTGGCTTTAAACCACGATCCTCAGATCTTAGCCTTGTGAGTAGCTAGGATTACAGGTATATACCACCAGCACCCAGCATTCCAGACTTCTTTTAAATCCACATATAACCAACTTTTTCTACCAGAAATCCTCATGGTACTTTGTTGGGAAATGTGCTCTTTGTAGGCCTGTTTTCCTTCCTTCTTCCTTCTTTTCTTTCTTTTGTTCATTCTTGTTATGTTCCTGTCCTGGGGTTTGAACTCAGAGCTTGGTTGTTGTCCTTTAGTTTCTCTACCACTTAAGCCACAGCTCCACTTCTGGCTTTGACTTTCCTGCCCAAGCTGGCTTCAAACTGTGATCCTCAGATCTCAGCCTTCTGAATATCTAGGATTACAGGTGTAAGCCTTGAACTAATATTTCTAATCAAGTCCTAAGAAAAGCCAGCCAACCTCAGATTGCTTCATCATGGCTTCTCCCCCCCCCCTTTTTTTATGCTAGTCCTAGGGCTAGAACTCAGAGCCTGGGCATTATTTTTGAGCTCTTTTCTTTTTTACTCAAGTCTAGCGCTCTACCACTTGAACCACAGCTCCACTTCCAGCTTTTTTAGTGGTTAACTGGAGATAAGAGTTTCACAGACTTTCCTGCCCAGACTAGCTTTGAACTACAATCCTCAGATCTCAGCCTTCTTGTGTATTTTTTTTTTTGGGGGGGGTCCTGTAGAGGGCCTGAACTCTAGGCCTGGGCACTGTCCCTCAGCTCTTCAGCTCAAGGATAATGCTCTACCACTTGAGCCACAGTGCCACTTCCGGCTTTTTTTTTTCAGCTTATGTGGTGCTGAGGAATCGAACCCAGGGCCTCATGCATGCAAGGCAAGCGCTCTACCACTGAGCCACCTTCCCAGCCCAGATCTCAGCCTTCTTAACAGCTAGGATTATATATAGATGTGAATATCAGCATCTGGTTTAGCCTTTTTTTTGCCGGTCATGGGGCCTGAACTCTGGGTCTTGGCGCTGTCCCTCAGCTCTTCAGCTCAAGGCTAGCGCTCTACCACTGGAGCCACAGCACTACTTCCAGCTTTTTCTGTTTATGTGGTGCTGAGGAATCGAACCCAGGGCCTCATGCTTGCAAGGCAAGCACTCTACCACTGAGCCGCCTTCCCAGCCCTTTAGCCTTTTTTTTAACCACAGCACATCTGAAAGAAATAACATACTACTGATAATAATGGCCCACCTCAACAGTGATTCCCAGCTAGAATGGAGGGGATTAGATATGTTGTCCAGGCGGCTTCCCTTCTCTCCGCCTCTCCTTTAGGGGTTCACTCTTATCATTGTTGATAGCATGAATTATGCAGGATCCCTCATTTATTTTCTCAAAAAGTATAATTCTTCATTTTAATTTTCCTGAGCTTTTTCTCATTGGCAATTAGGAAATGAAAAGGCATGTCTAAAAGCAGAATTATTAGTGGTTAGATAGAAGTGATTCTTTCTAGAGGCACCTTCCCCAATCTTAGCCCCGACTCAGAGGATATGAACAGCAATCTTGCAGTTATCCTTACTCATGGTTACCAATACGCTGTGTCCTTTTAGGAGTCCACACTCTGCTCGCAGCTCATCTCAATGCTATTCTCATGGAGAGCCACAGTGTAGTACAAGATTCCATCCAGTTCACTGTGGATCAAGTCTTGGAGCAGCATCATCTTGCTTCCCAGGTAATACAAATTTCACAACTTCCTCTCTCCTACCTTCTAAGAATAAAGGAATATACATTGCCATAGGGCTTAAGACTTCTTCCCTTAGTGCCCCTTCTGATCCTCTTCTGCTACCTGGGGTAATGATGTAACCCCTCATCTAGGAGCTCAGGCTTTCACTTAGTCTTACCTCCTGTGAGGTGAGTTTGAGCAAACAGGAACAGAAATATAGAAAAATGACTAATACTACATTCTTCCTTACCTTTATGTTGCCTTGTCCTACACATCCTCTGGAGCTGCTGCTTCACTAAGCCTTTCCTTCTTCCTCCATTTTCCTCTTTTTTTGTTTTGTTTTGTTGGTGGTGGGGCCTGAGTTCTGGGCCTGGGCGCTGTTCTTCAGCTCAGGGCTAGCACTCTACCACGTGAGCCACAGTGCCACTTCCAGCGCCACTTCCTTTTCTGCTTATGTGGTGCTGAGGAATTGAACCCAGGGTTTCATGCATGCAAGGTAAGTGCTCTACCACTGAGCCACCTTCCCAGTCCCCCTAATTCTTTATAATACTAAGTTCTCTTCTAGCCAACTTTCTGAGTTCCTCTATCTCATCTTTTTTGGTAACATATTTCTTCATATACTTCCCCTCCTTTCACAGAAATTTTAAAAAATATAACTATTTGTTGTTCATTATCTTACTTTTTTTTCTGAGTTGCTGTGTCAATAAGTCATTGCTGTGGAAGAAGAGATTTTTTTTTTTTGTCAGTCAAGGGGCTTCAACTCAGACTTTCCTGCCTGGTGCAGTCCTTCAGCTTTTTCCCTCAAGGCTAATGCTCTACCACTTGGAGTCACTGCAACCACTGTTTTCTGGTGGTTAAGTAGCGATAAGAGTTTCATGGACTTCTCTTCCCAGACTGGCTTCAAACCAAGATTCTCAGATTTCAGCTTCCTGAGTAGCTAAGATTGTAGCTGGCCAAGAGGGAGCATTTTTAAAAGTTTACTTTAATCCCTAAGGATCATAACAGAAAGATAGCAGTAAGATTTGGTGGGAGGGAAGGACTGTTAATGTCCCACTATGGCTGAAGCCTTTGTCCTCTTGGGGATTCTCTGAGCTGGCAGATCTGTTCCCTAGGCTTATCAGAAACTGCAGGCCTCACTCTCGGTGGCTGTGAATTCCATCATGAGTGTGGTGACTGGAAGCACCAGCAACAGCTTCAGAAAAACATGTCTCCAGGCCTTTCAGGTTAGTAAGATTGGGATGTTTATAAATGCCATGGTTTCAATGCCATGCTCCTACCTGTCTTTTAGAAGCATTACTTTTAGGAACAGTACTTTTAGAAACATTATTTACTTCTACTGGGATCCTACAGAGTATGTGTCTTAAGTATTTTAAGAAGCATTTACTGAATGAATAATAGTATGTATAATATTTTTTAAGTGTGAAAAGTTAAGATTTGTAGTTCCTTTAGGTCACGTAGCTAGTTAAGAAAGAGCTAGGATTAGGTCTGTAATTCCAAATTCTTTGTTGAAGACTGCTCTGCTACTTCATGGTGACAGAATACACTGAAATAACTAAGCATCTATAACTATTGTGATGGTGTAGGATAATAGAAGGAGTTTTGGATTGGGGCAAGGGTTCAAATCTTGACTAATTCACTTGCTGTGTGGACTTGTGCCTGCATGTAATTTTTCTGAGCCTTGTGGACAAATTGGTGGAAAAAATTATAAACACTCATTGGGTGAGGGCAAAATGTATGCGACTATCTAAATGTTTGTATCTCCCCAAGGTTTATATGTTGAAATTGTAACCCTCAAGATAATGATCTTAGGCTCCATCTTCATTAATGAGATTAGGACTCTTGTTTTTTTTTTTTTTTTTTTTTTTTTTGTGGTTGGGTCATGAGGCAGGAATGCTGGGCCTGGGCACTGTCCCTCAGCTCTTCAGCTCAAGGCTAGCGCTCTACCACTTGAGCCACAGTGCCACTTCCGGCTTTTTCTGCTTATGTGGTGCTGAGGAATCAAACTCAGGGCCTCATGCATGCAAGGCAAGTGCTCTACCACTGAGCCGCCTTCCCAGCCTGAGATTAGTGCTCATAATAAAACTGCCAATTGAATACTTATAGCTCACACCTGTAATCCTAGCTACTCAAAGAGTCTGAGGAACTAGGATGATGGTTCAAAATTAGCCTGAAGAAAAAGTCTTTCAGATTCTACCTCCAATTAACTACCAAAATGCTGGTGAATCTCACCAAAATGGAGGTGAATCTCAAGGGGTAGAGTGAAAAAGTGATGAGTGAAAAAGCTAAGAGAGGATACAAGACCCTGAATTCAAGCCTGGAACCCCCACACAACTACAAACAAACATATATGCACATGTATATACATGCACACATACATGTGAATAAAACATTCAAAAAAAAAAGTGTTTTTTTTTTGGTCCGGTCGTGGTGCCTGAACTCTGGGCCTGGGCGCTGTCCTTCAGCTCTTCAGCTCAAGGCTAGCACTCTACCACTTGAGCCACAGCGCCACTTCCGGGTTTTTTCTTTTTGCTTATGTGGTGCTGAGGAATCGAACCCAGGGCCTCAGGCATGCAAGGCAAGCGCTCTACCACTGAGCCACCTTCCCAGCCCAAAACATTCAAAATTTAAAAAAATAAAAGAGGCCCCATGGGGCCCCTTGCTCCTTCTGCTATGGCAGGATGTAGGGAGAAATAAGCAGTCCACAGACCTGGAGAGGCCTCACCAAAACCAGCTCCGTCAGTCCCTAAGCTCTCATTTCCAGCCTCCCTGTGAGAATTTTTTTATTATTTTTGTTGGTCGTGGGGCTTGAACTTGGGGTCTGGGCCCTGTCCCTCAGCTCTTCAGCTTAATTAAGGCTAGTGCTCTACCACTTGAACCACAGAGCCACTTCTGGTTTTCAGGTGATTTATTGGCGAGTCTCAGACTTTACTGCCTGGGCTGGCTTTGAACCATGATCCTCAGCTCTCAGCCTCCTGAGTAGCTCACCGACAAAAAAAGAAAAAAAAAAAGGAAAAGAAAAGCTGAGATTTAGCTGGGTGCTGGTGGCTCCCATCTGTAATCCTAGCTACTCAGGAGGCTGAGATCTGAGGATCATGGTTCAAAGCCAGCCCAGACAGGAAAGACTCTTATCTCCAATAAACCACCAGCACTCAGAAAAACATGTCTCCAGGCCTTTCAGGTTAGTAAGATTGGGATGTTTATAAATGCCATGGTTTCAATGCCATGCTCCTACCGGTCTTTTAGAAGCATTACTTTTAGGAACAGTACTTTTAGAAACATTATTTGCTTCTACTGGGATTCTACAGAGTATGTGTCTTAAGTATTTTAAGAAGCATTTACTTCTTAAATGGCACTGTGACTCAAGTGGTAGAGTGCTAGCCTTGAGCTGAAGAACACAGGGACAATGCCCAGGCCCAGAGTTCAAGCTCCATGACTCCCTCCCCCCCTCCCCCCCAAGAATTTATAGAACTGAACTTAGATGATGACTATAGAACTTAGGTGATGACTCTGTCCTACTTTTAGGACATATCATATTCTATCTGAAAGTATCCAAGGCTTCCATGTTCCCCTGGGTGCAGACTGTATTGTTCCCCTAAAGGCTTGTCTGAGGAAGAGCTTTCCTGTGAACCTCAGTAGTTCAATGGAGCATCTGCTCTTTTGGAATTTGTCTTACAGAAGAACGTGTTTGTGTGTGTGTGTGTTCTTCGGGCTTGACCTCAGAACCTCTGTGTGTGTGTGTGTGTGTGTGTGTGTGTGTGTGTGTGTGTGTGTGTGTGTGTGTGTGTGTGTGTGTGTGTGTGTGTGTGTGTGTGTGTGTGTGTGTGTGTGTGTGTGTGTGTGTGTGTGTGTGTGTGTGTGTGTGTGTTTTCTTCGGGCTTGACCTCAGAACCTGGGCACTGTTCCTGAGCATTTTGCTCAAGGCTAGTGCTCTACCACTTGAACTACAGCTCTACTTCTGGCTTTTTGGTAGTTCACTGGAGAGATAAGTCTCATGGACTTTCCTGCTTAGGCTGGCTTTGTTTTTTTTTGTTTTTGTCAGTCATGGGGGCCTGAACTCTGGGCCTGGACGCTGTCACTCAGCTCTTCAGCTCAAGGCTAGCCCTCTACCACTTGAACCACAGTGCCTCTTCTGGCTTTTTCTACTTATGTAGTGCTGAGGAATTGAACCTGGGACCTCATGCATACAAGGCAAGCACTCTACCACTGAGCCACCTTCTCAGCCTCTTACGTTGGCTTTGAATCACAGGCCTCAGATTTTAGCTTCCTCAGTAGGTAGGATGACAGGCATGAACCACTGGCGTCCAGCTAAGAACCATTTCTATAATCCCTTCATGAACAGAAGGATCTCTGGGACATTTATCTACTATAGCAGACATAGGATAGCAAAGACCTTGACTGAAGGATCTTGCTGGGTTAAGAAAAGGGAAGATAAATAGGAGCCATAACTACTTGTATAACATCGAGTATCCAATGAGAGGGATGTCAGTGTCCTGTCTGCCTCAGCCTATCCACATTTAAACTTCCTGTGAGTACCAGGACTCAGCACTGTGTATCTCTGACATATTTTAGGCATCTGACAGCCAGGAGCTTGGAACCAAACTACACAAAATATTTTATGGTATCACCCAGCACCGATTTTTTCGCCACTGCTCATGTGACACGAAGCAGGTAAGTGTAATAATCAGTACTTTATTGGGACTCTTCCATTTTCATATGTGAGAAGGTACAAATGGCTTAGATTGTACAATCTCAGACTAACCTATCAGTAAAGAAGCCTGTAATTTAGAAAAACTATGGGGAAAAGTGTTATACCTAAGTTGAGATATAGTTAGACTAAGGGTGTATTGTGTGTTTGTGCTGGTTCTGGGCTTGAACTGAAGGCCTGGGTGATGTCCCTGAGTTTTTATTTTTTTGCTCAAGACTAACACTCTACCACCTACCTAAGCCATAGCTCCACTTCCAACTTTTTGGAGATAAAAAAGTCCCCTATTTTTGCCTGAGACTTTGACTGTGATCTTCCTTATCTGTGCCTCTTGTGTAGACAGGACTACAGGAATGCAATACTGTGTTCAGCTTGAGATGGGGTCTTGCTAACTTTTTGCCTGGGCTGGCCCTGAACTGTTACCTTCCTTATCTCCACATCCTGAGTAGCTGGGATTACAGGCATGAGATACCATGTCCCTGGTACAAGATATTTTTAAACCTTTATCTTCAACAGTAAAATAGGAATACCTAGAATTACTATTGTGAAGTTTGAAGATAATGTGTATAATCTGCTAAGTGCACAGCTGCTGTTATGGTGATGATATTGTGGTGTTTTTGTTTTTTTTTTTTTGTCGGTTGTGGGGCTTGAACTCTGGGCCTGGGCCTTGTCTCGCAGTTCTTTAGCCCAAGGATAGTATTCTACCATTTGAGCCACAGTGCCACTTCCGGCTTTTTCTGTTTATGTGGTGCTGAGGAATGGAACCCAGGGCCTCATGCATGCAAGGCAAGCACTCTACCACTGAGCCATCTTCCCAGCCCCTATTGTAGGTTTCTTATGTTTAGTTTTATTGGTTAAAAATATAACTTGCTGGGTGCTGGTGGCTTAAACCGTAATCCTAGCTACTCAGGCTGAGATCTAAGGATTGTGGTTCAAAGCTAGCCCAGATAGAAATGTCTGTGAGACTCTTATCTCTAATTAACCACCAAAAAGCTGGAAGTAGAGCTGTGGCTCAAGTGGTAGAATGCTAGCCTTGAGACGGGGTTAAAACAAAAAGCTCTGGAGCTGGGAGCTGGTGGCTCATGCCTGTAATTCTAGCTACTGAGGAGGCTGAGATCTGAGGATCACAGTTTTAAGCCAGCTGGGAAGGAATGCCAAGGAGACTCTTTTTTTTTTTTTTGACAGTTGTGGGGCCTGCACTCTGGGCACTGTCCCTCAGCTCTTCAGCTCAAGGCTAGTACTCTACCACTGAGCCACAGCACCATTTCTGGCTTTTTTCTGCTTATGTGGTGCTGAGGAATCGAACCCAGGGCCTCATGCTTGCGAGGCAAGCACTCTACCACTGAGCCAACTTCCCAGCCCCCAAGGAGACTCTTATCTCCAAGTAACCCTCAGAAAACTGGAAGTGGAACTCTGAGGCTCAAAGTGGTAGAGTGCTAGCCTGGAGCAAAAGTGCTCACAGACAGTGCCCAGGCCCTAAGTTCTAGCCCCATGACTGAACGCCCCCCCCCAAAAAAAAAACCCTCCCTGAATTCAAGCCCTCATGACCAGCACACACACATCCACACACACACAAATGTACACATAAATACCTTTATCTGTCCACCTTTCTGGGTACAGGAAAGCTCCCTGGTGATCTAGTAGTTAGAATCCAGTGCTCCCTCTTGATACTGGAGATCTAAGTTGTGGGTCTTTACCCTTTATGAGGTAAACAGCAAAGAATTTCAGCCTGTCTTGTAGTCCTCTGAGACAAGAGAAGGGAGATCATAGCAACTAAACTCTGTCAATCTTCAGTTTCCAGGTGTAGCTAGTAATACTAGTCCAATTAAAGCCTCCCTTCTGTTCCCTCTACTCTCATTGGTGAGGCTGACTTTAGGACTCAAATATAAGTTGAGTAAATGAAGGAGATTATAGGTGAAATTACTATTATTGCTTTTGGCTAAGATGGGATAACAAGAGTGGCTTTGCCCTCCCACCAGAAATTTTAAAAAATCAGATATAATACCTGAAAAAAATGGCTCTCAAGACATTGGACAGCCGCTAGATATGGTTGTTCATTTCCTGTAATCTCAGCTACTTGAGAGACCAAAGCAAAAAACTGAAAGTTCTTAGGTGAGATAGATACTTTAGTGAGACCCTATCTCAAAATAAGAGGGGTTGAGTGCTTGCCTAGTATGCAGAAGGCTCTGAGTACAATCCCTAGTACTACAGGAAGAAAGGAAAGAAAAAAAGAAAGAGAAAGAAAGGAAGATTCTATTAGAAAAATAGCTAGCCAGCGCTGATGCTCATGCCTATAATCCTAGCTACACAGGAAGCTGAGATCTGAGGATGGCGATTCAGAGCCAGCCCAGGCAGGATATTCCAATGAACCCTGAAAAACTGGAAGTGGCTCTGTGGTAGAGTGCTAGTCTTGAGGTAAAGAGCTGAGGGACAGTACCAGGCCAAGTTATAGTGAATGATTTTAGAGGGCAGCAGGAAACAGATGAAGGATATGTTCGTGGATGTATGAATGAACATGTTATCAGAACTTACTGTGTATGTATATATATGTGCATGTATTCAGTTTAATATATATAATCTTACTAAAGTTTTTTTTTAAATTATACACTGTTTCTGAGAATAAGACCTTTAGGAAGTCCTCCACATCTCCCCCCTCCTTCTTTTGCTTGACTAATTGGATAGGGAAGTTTGGTGTCCAGGCACCCAAATAACTACACCTATGAAGTTGGCTGGCCTTTTCTGGAAAGGCCTGAGGCAACAGTGATGTAAATGCTCCCAGCACACTTTTGTCATGGCAGTAGGCACCTTCTAGGAGCCCTTGGCTACTTTTCCTCCCAGCTGACCCTCTGTGAATAATCCCACTGATTTCCTGCTAATTTGGGGGGGCTGCTGTCTGTCCACATCTTTTTTTTTCTTTTTGGTCAGTCGTGGGCCTGAACTCTGGGCCTGGGCATTGTCTCTCAGCTCTTCAGCTCAAAGCTAGCGCTCTACCTCTTGAGCCACAGCACCACTTTTGGCTTTTTCTGCTTATGTGATGCTGAGGAATGGAACCCAGGGCCTCATGCATTCAAGGCAAGTGCTCTACCACTGAGCCACCTCCCAGCCTGTCCATATCTCAAAATAATATCTATCCATGTAACTAGTTTTCCAGGATGATATAAGATAGTATCTTAAACATAATGGCTTAAAAACAATAGAATTTACTCTTGAATGAGACCAGAGGTCCAAAATCAAGCTATGAACAGGGCTGCATTTCCTCTAGAGGCTCTAGAGGAAGAATGCTTCCTGCCTCTTCCCGCTTCAGGTGGGAGGTGATCTTGTCTGTGGCTTGTATAACTCATCCCTACTTCATCTCCACTGAGCCTTCCTCATCAAGTCTCTCTCTGCCTTGCTTTCATAAGGATATCTCTAAACCCAGCATGAAAGACGATCCACATCTAAACCCAAATCCTATCTACAAAGACCCTTTCCCAAATAAGCTCACATTCCCAGGTCCTAGGGATTAGCACTTGGACAGTTCAATTCACTCCAAGCATCCACATCTACAGCCATGCACATCTTCTGGGTAAGGCATGTGTCACCTCACAGAACTGGGCATATGGGCAGGGGAGAGTAAGGTCCAGGAGGGTTTTAGTGAATCCCTTTTGCTTACAATTCTGATAATCCAGTGAGCTCTGCAAAAGAAATGATCTGACCTCTTTTCTTTATTCTTTGTGAAGGCTTATACCCTCAGGCCATTCATAACCCAATTAACTTGACAGATAGCTAGTGAACTCAAGGTCTTACTGATAGTCATAGGTTTGACATGGGGGGAGGGGGAGAAGGAACATTTCCTGAATCCCTAAATTGTATCAAAATTTCCACTTTGATCTCCACAAATAGGAGTTTGGATAGTGTTTTCCCATTTTACAGATAAAGAAACTGGTTACAAAATTTTGTAGTTTGCCTGAGCACATAGATAATAAATGGAAAGGCTGATCTGTACTGAGATCTCTGGCCTCCAAAGCCAAATAACATCATGATTATAGAAGACTGGAGAAGAAGAGCAACTAGGCATCTGGTAGACCCTGTCCTTCACTCAGTCATCACTATTGCTGCTTCCTGGTAATCATCACAAAGTGATCATGGTTAGCAGCACAAGAGTGCCACCCAGTGGCTCCAGCTGCACACTACAAGATCAAGGTTAAGTTAAATCTCTTGTCCCCCAGATTTTGTATCTAGAGAAAAAGTAGAATCACTCTCTTGAGTAATATAGAACAAAACCATCGATAGTCATTAGTTTATGAAGAAATGAAATAAATAGGGTATGGATTTAATAGTGTTGTATATTCATGGCATGGTTGTACAGCAGTGGGAATCTTGAGTGTTAGAACAGAGACAATAGGTCTGGAAGGAGTGAGGACCCTGAATAAAAAGGAGATAGCAAGGAGATAGTTTTCTAAGGAAAGCATTGTTACCTAGGAGGTGCAGACTAGAGCTAAATCGGAGGCCAGGCTGCCTCTTCTGGGGGCCCCAATAATAAAGGAGGGACGTGCACTGCCGTCAGTGCTCAGAGCCCTACACCTCACGTGCACAGTCTTTTCTAAGGACAACTTCAAAAAGGAGACAATATATGCTAGAAAATCTTTTTATGACATACTTCTTAAATGATAAGATTTACCATTTTAAAGTGTGCAACTCAGGGTTCTTAAGGATATTCACTGTTGTACAGCCATTACCAAATTCCAGAACATCTCCATTGTACTGACAAGAACCCTGTGGCTGTGAGGTTGCAATTAGTCCCAGCTTCTTTCTCCCTCTAAGACCTGGAAACCACTAATGTACACTCCATCATTCTATGGGTTTGTTTCTTGTTCATGCTTCATAGAAATGCAGAGAATTTCACAGAAATTCATAGAAATTATAAAACGTGGTTCTTTCATTTAATATGTTCCCAAGACTCTATTCATTTGGAGCATGAGTATTTCATTTATCCAATTATATGGATAGATCACGTTTTGTTTATTCATCAACTGATGAACACTTCAATCTTCTCTTTTTTTGCTTATGAAAATTATGTGGACATAAGTTTAATTCTCTTGATTATATATCTAAGAGTAGAATTTCGGGATCTCATTGAAACACTGTTGTGTGGTTTTGCACATACGAAGCACTTTCTCTCAAGACAGGGTCTCATTTGTGTAGCCTTGGATGGTAGTCCTCGAGGAAGAAAAAAAAAGCTCAGAGACAGCACCCAGGCCCTGAGTTCAAGCCCTAGGACTGGCACACACACGCGCACGCACACACACACACACACACAAATCTCCTGCTTCAACAGTTCAAGTGCTAGGACCACAGGAACGCCCATTTGCCCATTGAGGAACTTCCAAATGTTAATATGAGTGCATCATTTTATATTCCTGCCCAATTTCTTCACATACATATCAATGTCATTTTTTCACTTTATTGTTGCTATTGCAACCCTAGTGGTGTCTCATAGTGGCTTCAATTTGCATTTCCTACTGAATAAGATGTTGGAGTATTCTTCATATGTGTATTGGCAAGTTAGATGTTTTTAGAGAAATGTCTATTCAGATCCTCTGTCCAAGTTGGGTGCCAAGTTCACGCCTATCATCCTAGCTACTCAGGAGGCTGAGATTTAAGATATGCCAGCTCAGGAAGGCAAAGTCCATGAAGACTTTTTTTTTTTTTTTGCCAGTCCTGGGGCTTGAACTCAGGGCCTGGACACTGTCCCTAAGCTTGGGCTCAAGGCTAGTGCTCTACCACTTAAGCCATAGCACCACTTTGGCTTTTTCTGTGTCTGTGGTACTGAGGAATCGAACCCAGAGCTTCATGTATGCTAGGCAAGCACTCTACCACTAAGCCACATTCTCAGCCATGAAGACTCTTATCTTGAGATAACCATCAAAAAGTTGGAAATAAAGCTGTAGCTCAGATGGTAGAATGGTAGCCTTGAGCAAAAAAGCTCAGTAACAGCACCCAGGCCCTAAGTGTAAGCCCTAGCACTGGCGTGCACATGCCCATGTATACACATCCTTTGTCCATTTTAAAATTTCTTTTTTTTTTTTTTTTGGTCGGTTGTGGGGCCTGGGCACTGTCCCTCAGCTCTTCAGCTCAAGGCTAGTGCTCTACCACTTGAGCCACAGTGCTACTTCTGGCTTTTCTGCTTATGTGGTGCTGAGGAATTGAACCCACGGCGTCATCTATGCAAGGCAAGCGCTCTACCACTGAGCCACCTTCCCAGCCCCCCTACCTCCCTTTTATGACTGGTGGGTTTTGAGACAGGGTTTCCCTTCCTGCCCAGGAACATACCTTGTCTTCAGTCCTATTTTAGGCTTTCCTTTATAGCTGGGATACTGGGTGCATACCACCATGCCTAGCTTCTCTCTGTTGAGATGGAGTCTCATTAACTTCTCTGCCCAGGCTGGCCTGCAGCTATAATCCAGCTAATTCTAGCCTCCCACACAGCTGAGAAGTGCACACCACTGTACGCACTTGCTAACTTTTCCCCCAGCCTAGCTTCTAATCACAGTTCTCCCAATGTGTGCCTCCCAAGAACTTGGAATCACAAGTGTGAGACATCACCCTCAGCAGGGTTGAGTTCTTGACTCTGAATTTAAAAATCCCTTATCAGCCAGGCACTGGTGGTTCACACCTGTAATCCTAGCTACTCAGGAGGCTGAGATCTGAGGATCATGGCTCAAAGCCAGCCTGAGCAGCAAAGTCTGTGAGACTGTCATCTCCAATTAACTGGAAGTGGAGCTGGGCTCAAAGTGGTAGAGCACTAGCCTTGAACCAACATGCTCAAGAGATAGTGGTCAGGCTCTGAGTTTGAGTCCCACAATTAACCAAAAAGAAAAAAAAAAGGTCCTGAGCAAATATGATTTATAAATACTTATTCTTCTGAGTTTACCTTTCAGTGACACTACCAAACGCATCCATACTTGTTTCACTAAAACTCATTCAGGCTTTGCAAAACTCACTTGGGACTTGTAATTTTTTAAGCACTTGACCCCAGAAGAAAAGGATCCAGCCCAGAGCACAGCGGACACACCTGAGAGCAGCAACACAAGGCTACCTGCGGGTAAGGCTCTGGCTTTCCACATAAGCCTTGGATGAAAACCAAGTTTTCAGATTATTCCATTGTGACACCTTCTAGATTCCTCTTCTCATTCTGTGGCCCACATTCAGCTGACACCACGCCCATCATTTCCACCTGGGAACATTTTGATAGCTGGTGCTCTCTTCCCCACTGCTTCCACTTCTCCTAAGTTCTTGAGGGTTTCCTCTTTCTAGTTAGAGATAAGCAACTTTTAAAAGAATGACCTTTCTAAAATACAAAAGTCAATTCTGCCTCATACATATGTATACATATGTATAAAAATCTATTTTTCAAGCTGGGCGCTGGTGGCTCACACCTGTAATCCTAGCTACTCAGGAGGCTGAGATCTGAGGATTGCAGTTCAAAGCCAGCTTGGGCAGGAAAATCCGTGAGACTCATCTCCAATAAACCATCAGAAAACCGGAAGTGGTGCTGTGGCTCAAGTAGTAGAACCCCTAGCTTTGAGCTGAAGAGCTGAGGGACAGCGCCCAGGCCTGACACACACACACACACACACACACACACACACACACACACACACACACACACACACACACACACACACACACACACACACACACACACACACACACACACACACACACACACACACACACACACACACACAGCTTTCCCTGGTTCCTACTAATTCAATTTCAGCTCCTAGGGCCCCCCCCCCCAACCTTGCATCTTCTGTAAGATGTTTTTTTGCCTTGATATAGCTCATTTGCATGTCTTTCTGCATGGAATTCATTTTCCTTTCCTCTCCCTCTTTTTTTTTTTTTTTTTTTTTGGTCCAGTCGTGGGGCCTGAACTCTGGGCCTGGGTGCTGTCCCTCAGCTCTTCAGCTCAGGGTTAGCGCTCTACCACTTGAGCCACAGCACCACTTCCGGCTTTTTTCTTTTTGCTTACGTGGTGCTGAGGAATCGAACCCAGGGCCTCGTGCATGCAAGGCACTCTACCACTGAGCCACCTTCCCAGCCCCTCCTCTCTCTTTTTTCCTCTCTTCCCCCTCTCTGACTGGCTTCTTTTCAACCTTCCAAACCCAGCTCAGGGAGGTGCCTCCTCTTGGCTAATTGCGTCCTTCCCTGTTCTACCCCTGGCCTTAGCATCCCCTCCCAGCACCTGTGATTCTACATTACCAGAACCTGCTCCAGAATGTTACTAACCACAGGCAAAGGGGCTTTAAATTTGAACACATGTGTCACTTAAGAACAGGAGCTGCCTGTGGGCACTGCCCTATGCCGGGGAGAGCTTTCTGGGGAACCAGGTCTTGTCTGGGAGGGGGGTAGCTTGAACAGCACTTAGCATGGGCAATTTGTGTGTGCAAATCACTGAAAGGGCCTGAGCCCCACTGCCCAACAGAGACCCAGCTCACGCTCCTAGTCCTGGCTACTGAGGAGGCTGAGATCTGGGCAGACAAGTCCCAGAGACTCTTACTTCTAACAAGCCAGCAAAAAGCCGTTAGTGAAGGCGTGGCCCGAGTGGTAGAGCCTTGAGCAGAAAAGGCTGGTGAGAGCCTGAGACCCTGAGTTCAAGCCCAGGACCATCACCAAGAAAAAAAGAAAAGGGCCCAGCTTGGGGCGGGGGTGGTGTGAGGAGGCCTGCTCCTTCAGAACCGAGCTCCAGCGGACCCACGCTGCCGGCTTCCCCCGGGCGAGACCTGACCAACGGGAGGAGCCAAGGGAGGGCCTGGCAGCTCCGGCCCCAGGGGCTCCGTAGCAGGCGAAACCACCTGTTTCCTCCTACAGACACCAAGAGGCTCAAGAGGGGCAGCGTCCCCCGGGGCGCGCACTCGGGCGCCCCGCGCGCCGCCAGGGCCCCGGGCCCGCCACCAGACGCCCGGCGCCGCCCGGCGCCGCCCGCGGCCGCCCCCGCCCCGGGCGGCGGAGCGGAGGCCCGCGGCGGCGCGCCGGCGGCGGGCGCGGAGAGTCCCGGGAGCGGCCTGGAGGTAACGGGCGGGGCCGGGCGGACGTGCGGGGGGCCGGCCGCGCCGAGCGGTCCTCACCCCGGGCTCCTTTGCTCCCCCAGGACGCGCTGTGGCGGCAGGAGGTCTCCAATCTGTCCGAGTGGCTGAGTCCCCGCCCTCCGCTCTGAGCGCGGCGCCCCCGGGGCTGCGGGGCCCGAAACGGCCGCGGGCCGCCGCCTGTTTCCCTGGTTCAATAAAACTGCTCAACGCGCGCCGCCGTCTGCTACAGTGCGGGGCGGGGCTCGAGGCCGCGGGGGCGGGGCGGGGCGGGGCCACGGCTCGCGCCGCCGCCTGACGTCATCCGCGCTTCCGCGGCGCAGCGTCACTGGTGCGCGCCGCGAGTCCGGGCGCGATGGCGGCGCTGGGCGGGGATGGGCTGCGCCTACTATCGGTGTCGCGGCCGGAACGGCCGCCCGAGTCCGCCGCGCTGGGCGGTCCGGGTCCCGGGCTGTGTTGCTGGGTCTCCGTGTTCTCCTGCCTCAGCCTCGCCTGCTCCTACGTGGGCAGCCTCTACGTTTGGAAGAGCGAGCTGCCCAGGTGCGGGGGCTGCGCGCGCGGCCTGATCCCGCGTCCTCGCGAAGCGAGGCTGCGGGCAGAGCTTGGGTGAGCTGGGGGCGGGGCCGTGCGACAGGTGGCGGCTGCGATCCCCTGGACTCACTACACCTCTTCATAGGGACCACCCCGCCGTCATTAAGCGGCGCTTCACCAGTGTCCTGGTGGTCTCCAGTCTCTCACCCCTCTGCGTGCTGCTCTGGAGGGAACTCACCGGCATCCAGGTGCGAAGGAGGTGGGGCAGAGCCACGGGGGAGGGAACTCGGGGGGATCTTTGTCAGGAAGAAGCAACACTGATGCCCCCTTTCCTGTGGCTCAGCCAGGCACATCCCTGCTCACCCTGATGGGCTTCAGGCTGGAGGGCATTTTTCCAGCAGCTCTGCTGCCCCTGCTACTAACCATGGTGAGTTCTGCTTTCTTTCCTACTCTTACCATGAGCGTGATGCATCCTTCGTGGTCATTTCTTACGTCCAGCTTTTTGGCTGATAAGAGACAGGAATTGTGATCCTGCCCCTTCCCCCCTGCCGCCACCGCTTGCCAGTCCCGTACACAAGAATAGGAAATCCTGGGATTAAACCTGAAGTCATGAGGATGATCAAGGACCAAAGTCTTAATAAGGTCAATCGACTATGATGAAAGTCTTTCCTTTGGCATCTGCTGTTTTCCTCCTCCTAGATCCTTTTCCTGGGTCCACTGATGCAGCTTTCTATGGATTGTCCGTGTGATCTGACGGATGGATTGAAGGTTGTCCTGAGTGAGTCTTCAAGGTTGAGTGAAATGTAGGCACAGATACTCCAGAATAATGGGGAGGAGTCAGTGGGCTCAAGGTGTGATCAGGACCGATATCTGGGTTTCTCTATCAGATGGAATTGTGTTACCAGGCGGCCTCTTAAGAGTTATTCAATGAAGCCCCGAGACCTCTTCAATACTTAGCACAGGCCAGAGAGCTTCATTCCCTGCTTCCCCAGCCTTTGGCTTTCCCGGAACAGACTGGTCTTATTGAATGTTGATGTCCCAGAGATTACCACCAGGCTATCCTGCTTCCTTTTTGATCCACTCAAGATGGTCTTCTACCCTGGTCCTATAAATAATCTGTTCCCTTCCCCACTCTCCTTTTCAAGAGTATTACTGCCAAACCTGTATTTGGCCTGGGAAAACTTGTGGGAGAGGGGTTTCTGGGGTCTCATTGTTGAGTAGCCAGTCCCTCACTGTCCTGAATCTGCTCCCTTAGCTCCTCGCTCCTGGGCTCGCTGCCTCACAGACATGCGATGGCTTCGAAACCAAGTGATTGCACCCTTGACAGAGGAGCTAGTGTTCCGGGCCTGTATGCTGCCCATGTTAGCACCATGCACAGGCCTGGGCCCTGCTGTATTCACCTGCCCGCTCTTCTTTGGAGTCGGTGAGTCTAACATGGTTCTGCTCACATGTGTCCAGCATGAGGGCTGAAAATTGGTCTTAAGATGGGGGTGGTCCTAGAGGGATATGATGTGACTCTCACCTTCCTCCCAGCCCATTTTCACCACATTATTGAGCAGCTGCGTTTCCGCCAGAGCAGTGTGGGAAGCATTTTCCTGTCTGCAGGTGAGTCTTGGAGAGCTTGCCAGGGGCAGTCCTGGGCTGGAGTGCGTGTGGGTGCCCCTTGCAGCCACTGCGGAGGACTCAAAATAGAGGATTGAGAATTGGAGGGGCTACTAGCCATGGGAGTTGGGGTGCAGAGGGCAGCTGTAGGTAGGGCAGACAGCCACTGCCCTATGGGAAAGGATGGCTTCTGGGTGTGCAGTGCTGGGGTAGGGTGCGTGTGCAGGTGTGGTCACTCGTGGCCTCCCCGTCTCCAGCGTTCCAGTTCTCCTACACAGCCGTCTTCGGTGCCTACACTGCTTTCCTCTTCATCAGAACAGGTTGGTCTTCAGTCTCTCCTGGGTCGTCAGGGGCTCAGGAATGGGTGGGAGAGTGGGAATGCTGTTTGCTCTAAGAGTGACAATCCTGGTTTTTTTTCCCTACCACAACCTGAGTCAAGCCGAACCATGACCCTAAGTTTGGAGAGGTCTGAGAGGTGGAAGGAAGCAGAGACCACAGATGTGTGGGTGGATGGGTGGGTATGGGTGGTATGTTGCTGAGCTCCTATTTGGAGGTCCTGAGGGTCTCCAGCCCTGGAAAAGCCAGAGGGGGTGTTGGGGTTTCTCCATGAACGCGCTCTCCTCTCCTCAGGACATCTGATTGGGCCAGTCCTCTGTCACTCCTTCTGCAATTACATGGGCTTCCCTGCTGTGTGTGCAGCGCTGGAGCATCCACAGAGGCGGCCCCTGCTGGCGGGCTATGCCCTGGGCGTGGGACTCTTTCTGCTTCTGCTCCAACCCCTCACGGACCCCAAGCTCTATGGCAGCCTTCCCCTTTGTGTGCTTTTGGAGCGGGCAGGGGCCTCAGAGGCTCTTCTATGCTCCTGACCTTCACTCCTGCGTACACTCCAGTGAACTCTCTCAGACTCTCCAGCCCCTCCCCATCAAGGGGGTACCATGGGCGGAGCTGGCTGAGGTCCCCGAGATCTCAGGAATTTTTGTAGGGGATTGAAGCCAGAGCTAGTGGAATTCCAGGGACCATGAGGAAGGAGCAAATCGTCAGAGGGTGCAGCCCCTCTTGTGAGTGAGCTGAGGAGCAACCCAGAGTGAGAGGATGGGAAAATCCCAGGAGCCGCTGTTGCCCTCACTTTGGACCTCTGCTTCTCTTTGAGCCTCTGCCTCTGAAAAGCTGCTTGGGGAGGGGGTGATTTATAAAACCCCTCCTCCAAACTTCCCAGGGTTTTCTCATTGTCTTTTTGCATTGGGACTTTGTATTGGGATATTAAAGAGATTTAACTTGGGTAAACATGGCTTTGGACTTTGGTGATCTGCCTGTTTGGGGTCATGGAGCAGGACTGTGTGTGTGCCCGGCCTTTCCTGGCTAAACTTGAACACTAACCTCTAAGCAGTTCCAAAAGTAGGGAATGGGTGGGGCCTTTCACTGCTAAGGCCGTGGCTTCATCCTCTGAATCGTCCTGAAGTTCTAGAGCAGGTGGGTCTGAGACTGTTAGGGACCAGAGAGGCTCAGCTTATCTTGGGGCCTGTACTTTGGATACCAGGATGAGGGTAGCCTGAACCTGATGATGGAGCCTCTGCCCTCAGGAGGGTGAAGGACTTTCCCAGGAATTCCCGGCTTCTGTAGACACAAGGAATAGGCCTAGAGTGGGAAAGGAGTGGGGGCTACTGGAGTTTCTTGGAGGAAAACAGAACAGGCAGCATCCCAAGGACTCTGCAAAGTAGTACCGTTGGAGTAGAGGCTCTTTTTTAGTAGTGTTCTTTGAGGATGGTTCTCATTGCTCTTAAATTCTTGAAACAACACCCTTTAAGGTCCATTCTCCATCCCAGAAGCCAACTCTGAGGTAGTAAGTATGTCAGGAGAGGACAGTGGATGTGCGATGGCGCCCCCACGTTGGCATCACTAGGCCCTGGTGGCGTAGCTCTACGCAGCAGGCCTCCCTGGGGGCTCCCTCTCCCCCACTGTGTAGAAGCTGTGTGTTAGAAGACTCAGGCCTTCCACCCACTCTACCCACCTTTGCCGGTCATCGCTCACCCATGGCAGTGTATAGGAAAACTGTAGCCAGGATTACTGTCCCTGCTCCCTGCAGGCGAGGGACTGAGGCTTGCTCAGGTTTGTGGAGATGGCAGGGGTGACCCTTCATCTAGTGCTAACCTTAAATCCAGTGCCAGAAGCCATCTCTGCCGTGTTGCTGCCCCTGAGCGTTTCCTGCTGCCCAGTTTAGCCTGTTTCCATTTACTCCTGAGCTAGCCAGAGGTGGGAGGTTGGGCCCAGGTTATAGAAAGTGAATGCAAGCAGGGCACAATGGGACATCCTGTAAGAAAACCAGCATGCTGGAGGCTGAAGCAGGAGGATCCTGAGTTCTAGGCTGGCCTGGGCTTCATAGCAAAGACTCCAAATAAATATAAAAATAGAAGTAAACCACTGTGGCTAGGAAGCAGAATTTGCCAACAGCCTGGATTCCCCTATGCCTTGCTCTAGGGGTGGGGGTTTGGACAGTCACCTAACCCTCCTGTGACTTGGTGTCAAGACGGGTGAAAGCTGCTTCCCTGACTGAGTTCATATGTCCGGTAAGTGCCTAAGCACTGGCCTGTCACTAGTCTATGGTCCCGTTTGGGCTGTGTGTATAATGGGCCCTTGGTAGTAGCAAAAACCAGAGCTGTGATTGTCATCTATGCTACCCTTGAAGGAATTAAAAAAGCCAGCTGACAGCCGGGCACAGGTGGCTCACATATGTAATCCTAGCTACTCAGGAAGCTGAGATCTGAAGATCGAGGTTCAAAGTCAGCCCATGCAGGAAAGTCCCTGAGACTTGTTTCCTCCAATAAACTACTAGGAAAAAGCTGGTAGTAGAACTGTGGCTAAAGTGGTAGAGTGCTAGCCCTGAGCAAAAGCAGCTCAGGGACAGTGCCCAGGCCCTGAGTGCAAGCCCCTGGACTAGCACACATGCATACATAACTTGCCCATGAAGAATTAAGAGGCAGCCCTGCTCCCTGGGCCTTTGGGCTGGGGGCACAGGACCCAGTGTGGAGGGCAGGGGAAAGCCAGTTTTATTGAGCAAAGTTTCCAAGACCTTGGATTTAGGTCTTCCCCACCCCCACAGGAGGCGGGTCCCCCAAACCTCCCAAGGGCCCGAGCCCTCCTCCTCTTCCACTTGGAGTCTTCATGAGAAGACCCTTATTTGGCAAGAGATGAGAATGTGAATGTCCGCCAGGAGAAAGGACAAATGGCTGAAGGGAATGGCTGCTGTCCCGTGGAGTACGGGACCTTCAGATCCAGGCCTTCCTGCCCTTAGGCCCTCACTGGCCTGGGCCTGCCCTAGCAGCGCAGCTTCTGTTGAAGGCTTGGGGTGGAGATGGCCAGGCTGTCAGTCTGGGGAGGATCACTCAATCTCCAGGATGAGGTCATCCCCTTCCAATGTCATGTCCTTGGTCACGTGGACCTTGCGGATCGTGCCCTCCACGGGCGAAGTCACCACAGTCTCCATCTTCATGGCGCTGAGTACACACAGTGGCTGGCCCTTGGCTACCTTGTCTCCTGCTGCCACCTTGATATCAATCACCTTTCCAGGCATGGGTGCCCCGATTTGGCCCTTCACGTCCTTCAGAGCCTTGGGGTGGAAGTGCATCTCCTGCAGACAGAGCAGAGGGAGCATGAAGCCCTGGCTCTGGCCCGTCCCCACCACCTGGCTGGCCACCGGGGAGCGCACCTTCATGGCTTGGGTGTCCTTGACCAGGATGGACCGCAGTTGCCCATTGAGTTCGAAGAAGACCTGCCTCTGGCCTGCCCTGTTGAGGTCACTTATGGCCAGGGCTTTGATGTGCAGTGTCTTGCCCCGTTCCAATTCTACCTGCAGGAAGAACATGGGGGACTAAAGCTGGAAGCAAGTCAGGAACGAGCAGGCCCGGACCTCTCCACAGAGAAGCCCTCTGTCCTGGCCTCCTCTCCTCTGGGAGCCTAGCTCCTGGTCTCCCAAGGGTCCTCCTGAAGCTCACAAGACGAAGCTCACAAGACTAGGTGAGGACCAAATCAAGGGAAGGAGCACTGCGGGCCTGGGGGGGGGCGGGGGGGCGGGCGGGGCTGTGGAGGTAGAGAGAAGTTCCAAAACCACTGACCTCGAACTCCTCTGCAATCTTGGGGCCCTGCAGGAAGAGGCGGGTGTTGAGGCTATCTAAGGGGCCAAAGGTGGCAGTGAAGTCCTTAAACTGGGCAAAGACATCTGGATACATGGCTGCCGAGATCACATCCTCCGGGGTAACCTCCTCCCCATGCTTCTCCACCAGCTCCTTTTCCAGCATGTGCAGGTTCAGGGGGGGCAGGGAGGCCCCAGGCCGCCCCTCTACCCTCGGCAGGTCCTTCAGCACCTGGGGAGCGAAGTAGAGGATCAGGCCGACTCCTGCATGCAGCCTGGGCCCCCACCTCACCTGGGCCTTGCCTACCTTAGAGCGGAAGGGCTCGGGGAACCCTCCGTGGGGAACCCCGATGTAGCCCTGGAGAAACTCCACCACTGAGCGGGGGAAGGACAGCTCTTCTGCCTGAGCTTCGGCCTCTGCCCGGCTCAGCCCATTCTGCACCATGAACTGGGCCAGGTCCCCCACAATCTTGGAGGAAGGTGTCACCTGAGGAGAAGGGTCTCTGGAGGTCAGGGTGCCAGGAGGCAGGCACGCTCAGGGTTCTGTGCCAGGTAGGAGCATGGGGCCCCACTCACCTTGATGAGGTCACCCAGCATCTGGTTGGCCTCCACGTAAGCCTTCTTGACCTCCTTGAACTTGGAGCCGAGCCCCATGCTGTGGGCCTGGAAGTGGAGGTTGGTGTACTGGCCCCCTGGGATCTCGTTCTCGTACACGTCTGAGTTGCCGGACTTCATGGTGGCTGTGCAGTCAAAGGCTGCATACAGCCCCCGCGCCCCTTCCCAGTACTCGCTGTAGTCGAACACGCGCTCCAGGGGCACCTCTGCAGACAGACAGGTGTCAGGAGGCTCCTGAGCCCCTCCCCGGACCCACGTGTGCCAGTGCTGGCACTGGCAGTGGTTTGCAGCTTTTGAAGGGCATGGCCGCGGGCTTCCTACCTGTATCCAGGGAAGTCCCTTTGGCACAGGCCACCAGGGCTCCCATGCTGGGCTGTGACGTCATCCCGGACATGGAGTCAGCTGCCACGTCTACCACATCAGCCCCAGCCTGGGCGCAGGCCAGCATGGCTGCCACACCTGCCCCCGACGTGTCATGGGTGTGGATGTGCAGTGGGAGGTCAGGAAAGCGGTCCCGCAGGGACCCGACCAGCATGGTGCAGGCCGCTGGCTTTAGCAGCCCTGCCATGTCCTGGGGAAAGTGGGGAGGAGGAAGATGGTAAAAATGGGCCTGACACATGCCCGTGGTGGGGGCCGGGGCGAGGGCCGGGGCCGAGTGGGAAGCGACGGGCACCTTGATGCACAGGATGTGGGTGCCGGCTCGCACCAGCTCCTCGGCCAAGCCCATGTAGTACTGCAGCGTGTATTTGGTACGGCTGGGGTCGGCCACATCACCCGTGTATGAGATGGCGGCTTCCACCACGCCCCCAGCGCTGCCCGCTGCCTCCATGCCCAGCAGCATGTTGGGCAAGTAGTTGAGAGAGTCAAAGACCCGGAAGACATCCATGCCATTCTCTTTGGCCACCTCGCAGAACCTGAGCAGGTAAGAAGGCAGGGGTGAGCCCCACGCGCTCCTCCTGGCCCAGCCAGAGAGTGTGGGGCACAAGGGTGTGGGTGTCCTGGGCCAGGCAAGGCCACTCAGAGGCACTGGCAGAGCTGGCCCCTGCACCGGTCACCTGCCACATGGTCACCTGCCTGCCCTGACCAGGGAATCAGCCCAAACTCTGCACGTGAGTAGCATGAAGGAAAGCACGGAGGAGTCCCGAGGCCCAAACTCTGCACGTGAGTAGCATGAAGGAAAGCACGGAGGAGTCCCGAGGCCTGCGCTCCACACCCGCCCCTGCACCGGAAGCCTAGCACACCCTCCCCTCAGAGCTCAGCCACTGCCCACAGAGATAGAGCTAGGACCCTTTGGTTCTGCCACCCAGCATGCCCTGCACGGGGTGGCTCTGCGGACTTGGTGCTGAGCCACTGTGGGTGGCCTGGTGCCCACTGGGCCCGGACGCCGCGTCTGCTCACTTGAAGACCACATTGTCAGGGTAGTTAGTGTAGCCCACCGCGTTGGCCCCCCGGAGCAGCATCTGGAACGGGATGTTGGGGATGAGCTCCCGGAGCTCCTGCAGACGCCGCCAGGGACACTCGTACAGGAAACGCATGGCAACGTCGAACGTGGCTCCTGCACAGGGGCGGAGGGGCTGGGTCACGGGTCACGCATCCCGTATTTGCCCTGGCACCACTCTGCCCTTGCACTCCTGCGGCCTGAGCCTCCGGCCCCTGCTCATTTCCAAGGATCCTCATAACCTCAACACCAAACCCCGCTGACTTTCCAATGCTGACATTCAGGATGGCTCTGGCTCACCTGTGCTCTCCCTGTGCTACCTTTAGAGCCCACATGTCTTCCCTGCTTCTCTGTTGGTGATGAACCCATGGTGATCAAGCAACAGGCCACATCTCCTACTGCCCCCACAGCTGCTCAGGGCAGTGCCCGAGGCTCAGCTCTGCAGCCTCAGGCCCAACACCAGGCCTGGTTGAGCTGCTCCTAGATGGCGTCTGTGGAACAAGTGAGCACCAGGCCCTAATGGTTCTCACTCCCATCACCAGCTTCTCTGAGTTCCCAGCGGCACCTGATCCTGCTGCCCAGCGCCCCCCCCTCCTCTAGCCTACCTCCCCAGTTCTCTATGCTGAAGAGCTTGTTGAAGCTGTGGGCGACATAGGGTGCGATTTTCTTGAGGTCGTGGGTGCGCACACGAGTGGCCAGCAGGGACTGGTGGGCATCCCTGAAGGTGGTGTCCATGAGCAGCAGCCCCTGGTGGCCCCGCACGGCTCGAGCAAAGCCCTCAGGCCCCTCTCGCAGAAGGATGTCTCTGAAGCCCGCTGGGGGTGGGCCTAGGAGAGACAAGGACACTGATGTGCCTCCTGCAGGCGGCCTCTGCTGCCCCTTCTGCCCCTTGAGTTGGAAGAAGGGGCATCACCTACCTATGGGCACCGCTGGGACCACAGGGTCCGTGGGGCTGGGGCTGGCCTTGACAGGAATCGGGGTGGCGGGGCCGTTCACCATCACATGTCCTGGGGAAAGAGCCAGCAGTGGGTCAGGGCAGGCTGGGCAGAGGCAGAGGTGAGGGCCGCAGTGTGGGTAGGTGGGCTCGGGGAGAGGGACATTCTTCCAGAACACCCGGTCCTCCAGCTGCCCCAGTCCACTCCAAAGGGGCCTCCTGGGTCCAAGCAGTAGAGACCTACTGAGGGCCATGTGGATGGAAAAGAGGGGCTCTACGATCAGGAGCAAGGGGTCTGCAGGACCAGAAGGAGGACAGGGCTGAGGGTTGGAAGCAGAAGCCAGTGTTGGGGGGCGGGGTGGGGGGGAGGAGAGAAGGGAATGTGGGCGGACCCAGGTAGTGTAGCAGCTTCTGGGCCCGGTTCTGTGCAGGCCGCAGCTGGAACAGCTCAGGATTCTCGTCGATGAACTGGGTGTCCACAGTGCCCGCGAGGAACTGCTGGTTGTTGAGCACGTTCTGCAGGAAGGGGATGTTGGTCTGCGAGACAGAGCGGGTAGGACGGTGTTACCACACAGCAGGGGTGGGGGAGGGAGGACGGAAGGGGCTGCAGGTGCTCCCCGACTTCCCTCACCCCAACCCCCACCCCTGTTCTGGCAGTCCCCTAAGCTGCCAGAGGCTGGGTACGGGTTCGCTATCCTGGTTCACCCGAGCATGTGCTGAATGCCACTCCCTGCTTGCTTCTTCTAGGGTCTAGAAACATCTGGAGGACCAGAACGGCCTTGTTCTTCCTCACGTGAGCTCAGCAAGTCCAGCTCCGGTCGGCCAGTGGGTGCTTTGCCATCTACCAAGTGACCAAAATCTACACTCCAAAAGCCTCACTGCCCGCCTTCTGTGACACTGGCCATGGGCATCTTCATGGGCAGCAGCATCGGAGCCACCCTTAGCCAGGCCTGCCGAGGTAGGGCTAGCTCAGTGGTCCCCTTCCTAGCAGGTCCATCCTGTGTCCTCATCGTGTGTGGTTTGTCTGCCTCCCCCCACCTCCCACTGAGACCGCTAGAGGCAGGGTGCTGGGCCTCAGTGTGCTCGGGGATTGGCAGGGTGAGAGCGCAAGGCTCGGGCGGGGTGAGAATCCCAGAGCGCACATGGGGGCCTGGGGCGGCACTGTGCCAGAGCCCAGATGGAGAGGCCGCACAGCTCCGACTCTAAGAGCGGCAACATGGAGGACACACCTCCAGGCGTAACCTAGCCATGGGTGCTGTTGGAACCCTTAATAGGAACTCGAGGCCCAGCAGGCACCCCCTTGAGCCTGGGGGCGCCTATCACCTGGAAACCTGGGCTGGGAAGGGTGCCTTCTCTACCAGCCTCCCATAGATTGGGCCCAGCCCTCCCTTCTACCTACCCTAAGCCTTGCACCCCTTCCCTAAAGAAACAGATACTTCGCCTAGACACGAACATGCCCCTGGAGAAGGGAAACGATCAGTCAAGCCAGGTAGGGAGCCCAGAACTGCAGGAAGGGAAGAGTTCCGAGGCCGGCTGACTCTTTCCTCCCATTATCCCTCTGGATCCTTTGATCCTTTCTCTGCGGCCTCTGCCAGGGGCGCTCTGGGCAGGAAGCAGCCCACCGGCTCCCAGCAGAAACTCCTAACCGTGTTCACCGCACCTCAGCGCTGATCGGACTAGGATTCAACCTCTCACTACAAATCGGCCCGGCTTCATCTGCGGGGGGCCGCGGGCTCCTCTCCCCTGAGCGCGAACACCTGCGACCACCGCCCGCCCGTTGGTCCACAGGCGAAAATGGTTGCGGCGCTTCAGTAACTTGCCCGAAGGCGCACAGCCGGGCCAAAAGGGCCAGAATCCCGCGTCCGGTTTCCCTGGCCACCAGTCCCCTTCCTGCCCCCCAAGAATCAGGCCTGGAGGGCGGACGGAAGGCGGGGGGGGGGGCCAGGTAGCCCAAGGATAACGAGGCCGTGGGAGATGCTATTCCCCATGTTTCCCAACTGGGTGGGCGACGCGTGGCAGCGGCGCCGCCCCGGCCCCGGCCCCCGGCGCTTCCCACCCGCGCATGGACGGCGACGGGGCGGGGCGGGCGTGGCCGCGGCGGCCCAGACCACGGACGCACGGCTGGGCGCGTGCCGCCACCGGCCTGCCGGGAAGCGGCGGGCGCCGACCAATCGGGCCGGAGGCGGAGGCCGGTTGGCTCCGAGCGCCCAGCGCCCGGCCAGCGGAGCGGGCGGGGACCTCGGGGAGGCGGGGAGGGAGGGGCGCGGGGCGGGGCGCGGCCGCGGGTCCCAGGCCGAGCCCTCCCGGCCCCACCCCGCAGCAGCCCGGCCGGGGGCGCCGCCCCAGCCCCCACGGGACCCCGCGCCGTGGGGACCCTCCACGTGACTCGGCGATGCAGAACGGTGGTGACCTTCAGCGTGTGTCTGTAAACGCGGGGGTCCCGGCGGCGGCGCGGGTGTGCGCCCGGCCCTGCCCGTGGGTGCGGGGCCGTGTGGGTGTGCGGGCACATGTGGGCGTGTTGGGGAGGGCGCCCGGCGACATGTGACAAAGGCCCGTCTCCGGGAGATGCTGGCGGGGCCCGCGGGCCGGCGCTTTGTCTGGCTGTCTGCAGAGCCGCGGCGGGCAGAGCGGCGCAGGATGCCGGGGCGCCCGGGCGGCCGGGGGCGCGCGCGCCGGGGCCGGGGTGAGTGCGCTGCGGCGGCTGCGGGGGGCCGCGCGCTGGGCCCGCGCCGGCCGGGGCCTCGGGCGTGACTGGGCGCCACCCGTGGGCACCGCAGTGGCCCGCGTGTCCCCGTGACCTCAGGAGCTGCCCCGGGCCCGGGTGGATCCCCGCGCGCCCCTCCCCGCCGCCCTCCACGTGCGTGTCCGCGGCGCGCGTGCCCGTCGGCGCGCGCCCGCCTGCCTGTCGCGGCCGCCGCCGCCACCGCGAACCGCGCGGGAGGAAAAGGTGCCGGGAACCCGGAAAGCCAGGGCCGCGGGGCCCGAGCGCCATGGGCCGGAGGGCGCACGGCAGGCGGCCCAGGCCTCGCCCCCGCCGCCACACAGCGCCCCGGAGCCGGCGGGGGCCGGCTGGGCCCGCGGGGAGGCCGGCCCGAGCCCCCTGAGCGACGGACACCAGGTGAGGGACCGCGGGGGCCCGCGCGGGGCTGCCCGGGAGGGGCCGCGGTCCACGCGGGGAGGGATGGCGGGCGGGGGGAGGGGCGCCTTCCGCGGCCGGGGCGGCGATGGCGCGGAGGGGGGAGGGGGCTAGCGCCTCCCGGGGACGCCAGGCGGAGGAAGTTCCGGGACCCTCCCTGCGCCGGGCCCACCTCCGCTTCCTGCCTGCCGCCGCCTCACCTTGTGCCCAGTGTCTGGACCGCCCCCGAACTGCCTGGGAAATGTGACCTTAACTCTGGGGGGCCGCCTGGCCCTCAGCCCCGGCCTGCCTTCCTCCCTGGGTCCTCCTCGAGCCTCTGAACCCACCATTCCTCAGGCCAGGCTGTGGACACTGGCTCCTGGGGCTGTGCTGGGCACAAGTGGGCACCTGCGCCAGCCCCACCTGTGCCCGGGCTGCGGCCCTTCCCCGCAGGGCGCCCACCATGGCCCCTCCGCTCCTGCTGCTGCTGCTGGCCAGTGGAGCGGCCGCCTGCCCGCTGCCCTGCGTCTGCCAGAACCTATCGGAGTCGCTCAGCACCCTCTGTGCCCACCGGGGCCTGCTGTTTGTGCCACCCAACGTGGACCGGCGCACGGTGGAGCTGCGTCTGGCCGACAACTTCATCCAGGCCCTGGGGCCTCCTGACTTCCGCAACATGACCGGGCTGGTGGACCTGACGCTGTCCCGCAATGCCATCACCCGCATTGGGGCCCGCGCCTTTGGCGACCTGGAGAGCCTGCGCTCCCTGCACCTGGACGGCAACCGGCTGGTGGAGCTGGGCAGCGGCAGCCTGCGGGGCCCCGTCAACCTGCAGCACCTCATCCTCAGCGGTAACCAGCTGGGCCGCATCGCGCCCGGGGCCTTCGATGACTTCCTGGACAGCCTCGAGGACCTGGACCTGTCCTACAACAACCTCCGGCAGGTGCCCTGGGCGGGCATCGGCGCCATGCCTGCCCTGCACACCCTCAACCTGGACCACAACCTCATCGACGCGCTGCCGCCCGGCGCCTTTGCCCAGCTCGGTCAGCTCTCCCGCCTGGACCTCACGTCTAACCGCCTGGCCACACTGGCCCCGGACCCGCTCTTCTCGCGCGGACGTGAAGCTGAGGCTTCCCCCGCCCCGCTCGTGCTGAGCTTCAGCGGGAATCCGCTGCACTGCAACTGCGAGCTGCTGTGGCTGCGGCGCCTGGCGCGGCCCGACGACCTGGAGACCTGCGCCTCCCCGCCCAGCCTGGCCGGCCGCTACTTCTGGGCGGTGCCCGAGGGCGAGTTCTCCTGTGAGCCGCCGCTCATCGCCCGCCACACACAGCGCCTGTGGGTGCTCGAGGGCCAGCGGGCCACGCTGCGATGCCGCGCGCTCGGGGACCCGGCTCCCACCATGCACTGGGTTGGCCCTGACGACCGGCTGGTTGGCAACTCCTCCCGCGCCTGGGCTTTCCCCAACGGGACCCTGGAGATCGGGGTGACGAGCGCTGGGGACGCAGGGGGCTACACCTGCATCGCCACCAACCCTGCTGGGGAGGCCACCGCCCAAGTGGAGCTCCGGGTGCTGGCCCTGCCCCATGGCGGGAACAGCAGCGCGGAGGGCGGCCGCCCCGGGCCCTCGGACATCGCTGCCTCTGCTCGAACTGCTGCCGAGGGCGAGGGGGCTCTGGAGACGGAGCCTGTAGTGCAAGTGACAGAGGTGACCGCCACCTCGGGGCTTGTGAGCTGGGGCCCGGGGCGGCCTGCGGACCCCGTGTGGATGTTCCAAATCCAGTACAACAGCAGTGAAGATGAGACCCTCATCTACCGGTGAGGATGGGCCCTTTGCACCCCCTCTTGCCTAGTGGCCCCCAGCCGCCCTCCCTGCCCCCAAGTCCTGCTCGTACCCCCTCCCGTCCTCTGCCCTCCTGTCCTTGGGCTCACCCCCGGCTGGGCACTTGCCCTGGTGTCGGCGCTGCAGGGGGAGGTGGAGGCGGGCGGCCCTGCTCTCGGTCACAGGTGGCTGTGCGCATGCCCCCTCCCGCCCCAGCGGAGCCTGTCTGCTCACACCAGCCCCGGGCTTGGGTGCTCTGCCTTCCCGAGGGAGCCCCGCAGGCAGGCGCAGTGCTGTCAGGCCCAGCCGTGGGGAGGGGATGCGCTACCCCGCCCTTCCGCTCTGACCCCCGCCCTTGTCTTCAGGATCATCCCAGCCTCCAGTCACCACTTCCTGCTCAAGCACCTGGTGCCGGATGCTGACTACGACCTCTGCCTGCTGGCCCTGTCCCCGGCTGCCGGGCCCTCGGACCTCACGGCCACCAGGTTGCTGGGCTGCGCCCACTTCTCCACACTACCCGCCACACCCCTGTGCCACGCCCTGCAGGCCCACGTGCTGGGCGGGACGCTGACTGTGGCTGTGGGCGGGGTGCTGGTGGCTGCCTTACTGGTCTTCACTGTGGCCTTGCTGGTTCGGGGCCGGGGAGCTGGAAACGGCCGCCTCCCACTCAAGCTGAGCCACGTTCAGTCCCAGACCAACGGGGGCCCCAGCCCCACGCCCAAGACGCACCCGCCGCGCAGCCCCCCGCCCCGCCCCCAGCGCAGCTGCTCTCTGGACCTGGGGGACAGCGGCGGCTGCTACGGGTACGCCAGGCGTCTGGGGGGCGCCTGGGCACGGCGGAGCCACTCTGTACATGGGGGGCTGCTGGGGGCGGGGTGTCGGGGCCTAGGGGGCAGCGCAGAGCGGCTGGAGGAGAGCGTGGTGTGATGGGGGCAGGTCCGCGCTGCCCTGAGCGAGTGGTGTGCTGTCCTGTGCTGGCCGAAGGTGAGGGCGGCGGCCCGCCCCGCTCCCCTCCCGGTTTTTATCCTCGGTACCTCAGGCTCCCCGTGTTCTTGGTGGGACAGCAAGCCCTTTCCTCAGTTCTGGCCTCCAGACTGGGGGACAGGGACAGGTCCCTCCGACAGGTGCTCAGAGCCACCAAGGCAGAGGCTGCGGCCACCAAGTGGGAGTCTCATTTCTATTTATAATAAAATTGTTGGGGACACCCCCTCCACGCTGGTTTCTGGTGTCCTCCGGGAGGGGTTGGTAGGACACATAGACCAGCACAGGCTCAAGGCTGGCACCGGCAGTCCCTAGCAGCCTTCCTGGGGGTACAGCCCAGGGCAAGGGACAAGTGCTGGGGTGAGCACTTCTGACCCTAGAGTAGCTATGGCTTCGGACTGCGCCGTCTGGGCTTGGTCAGCCTTGCGTGTGAGCGCCGAGGCCACGCCTTCCCAGTAGGTGTGCAGAGGCCCGGTGCTCTCGTGTGATGCCCAGGCGCGGAGCTGGCACCAGCACGCTCCTGGCAGCGCTCAGAGCGTCACGGTCCTGAGGAATGGCAGCAAGGCCTCACTCTGGATCCTGAGACGGCGCGGCTTTCTGGGCCAAGGGTCCTGGTGGGAGCTGTGTCCTGAGCGCGGCGCCTGTGGGGACAGTCCTGTCCACTGTGGCGGGAGCGCCAGAGGACTTGCAGAATGCCATCCGGAAGGCCTAGGATGGCTGGGCACACACTGACCCTCCAGAAGGTTCTGTTGTTCCCCAGGCCCAAGTGAGATGCACCTCCCTGACCCTCCAAGGCGCCTGTGGCTTTGCCCTGGGCTTTTCTGGAAAGTTGGCCTGGACACACCTCTGCAGGCCGCAGTGGGGTGGGCACTCCTCCCTTTCTAGTCTTCCTCTGGAGATTTGAGCAGGTCAGGGCCTCCTACTCTGCTTCCTCTGCGGGATCCCAGGCCCCTCCAGCCCTCCGACCAGCCTTCCTTTGGTGTACGAGCCCTTAGACACAGCTCTAAGCACCCAGGTGCTTAGTAGAAATGCGGTAGGCGGGAGCAGGTCTCTGTGCAGGCTGAGCTCTCAAGTACCTGCGCTGCTGCCCTGTGGCAGGCACATCTGGACAGGACCAAGAGAGATGCCACATAAAAAATGGAAACAAGGCGCAGACGGTGAGGAGCAGGCGGGAGTGGTGGACAGGGTGGCGAGGAGGCAGCAGGGCAGGAACAGAGTGGGAAACAGGGACCCGGATGTTAGCAAAACAGACAGGGGAAGGCCAGGTCAGGGCACTGCGGGGACGCACTACAGTCTGCCCCATCAGCCAGCTCGACAGCAGGCAGGCCTGGAACGGGCCGGACGGAGGGCAGAGAGGCCAGGGCGCCTCTGCTGCAGGCAGAGCGTCCTGCGAGAGGCCCCGGGAAAGCAGGAGGGAGGAACCCCTGTGAGGCAGGCCCGTGAGATCCGTGGGCAGTGCTGGCTTTAAAGGACAGTATTTCTTGGCTGTGCATTCATCTCTAGCTACAGACACTGGGAACGAACAGAGCCCAACAAGGAGACGAGAAGCACTCTGGACCCTCACCTCAGGCCGGGACCCCCTTGGAGCACTGCCCCCCCCAGCCAGGCTCCTTGCTGCCCCTGGAGCGCCTGCCCCTCTGCAAATGCCAAGCTGGCTGCGTGGATGGGGAGCTGGGGGGTGGGGGCAGGGAGAGGGATCTGAACCCAGGGCTGGAGCTCTTGGTCAGGGAACATAAATTTTCTTAAGATTAAGAATTTCCTGGGGGAGCTTGTTGAAAATAAGCTCTGGGGCCTATACTTAAATCTGTGAGGTCAGTTTCTAGAAGCAGGCCTGCACACCACAGGTGGCTTTGATCCAAGAGGAATGAGGAATGGCATGGGTGCCCTAGCACAAGCTCCAGACCAGAGGCCCCGGGTAGGCATGAGGGCATCTGAGCGGCAGTGGCAGCAGCGCTCAGGGATACCGAGTCCTGACCAACTGGTGCTCAGGTGATTGCAGCACCCGCAGTGTCTAGAAGGAGCCATTGAGGCTGAGCCCAGGGGGAGGCAAGCCACGGATCAGTGGGGAGCAGTAGGAGCCACACCAGCCCCTGGGCAAGCATGTGATCGCCCGCGGGCACTGGCGGGCACCGGCCGTCTCTCACCTTCACACCTCGGACCCGGAACTCCGCCAGGGCTCTGCTCATCTTGGTGGCTGCTGTGGGGTGGTCTTTGCCATGGGCGATGACTTTGACCAGCAGGGAGTCATAGTGGGGGGAGATGACGGCCCCTTGGAAGGCAGAGGCGTTGTCCAGCCGGATGCCCATGCCCTCGCCGCTGCGGAACACCTGTGCAGATGAAGCTGGGTCACAGCTGCGTCACAGCTGCAGCCAAGGTGTGGCCTCCGCGGGGTCCGCTAGGTGCTAAGAACTAGGCTCAAGGGTCACTGCAGGGAACCCCAACTCTGTTGAGTTCTGCTCTACATCTATCAGCAAATCCAGGGCCCCTTGCCAGTCACTGCTGCCTGTGACTTCAGAGGGGGGGGGGAACAGGGAGGGGGAGGGAGGGGGCCAGGGAGGGGGAGGGAGGGGGCCAGGGAGGGGCTCCCTGGGGCTGAGGCACTGTTAGCTCAGCTCCAAGTTGACCTCAGTGGCAAAAGGTGAGTCCCACCCACCTCTCCAGCCAGCCTGACCAACCCTTCCTTCTTGCTGATGCCAACACATGGGCATTCACTTGTTTCAGGAGCTGCCTGGAATGCCCAGCTGTGGAGTGGCAGCTAAAGCGCAAATGCTGTTTGCTCAGGGCTCCGGGACAGACATGGAAATGAGTGGACTGACGAGGGGACACTGCAGGAAACTGGGCGGGGAAAGGAGAATTTTGATGTTTTGGGGCAGTACTGGGTAGTCTGCCGCTTGAGACCCCAGCCCCTTTTGCTTGTATTTTTTAGATGGAGAGGGTCTTGTGCTTTGCCTTGGGCCTTCCTTGGACTGTCACCCTCCTACCATTGTCTCCTCTGTAGCTGGGATTACACCCGGATTGTGTTTTATGAGATAGAGTTCCCCTAAGTTTTTGCCCAGGCTAATCTCAAGCCACAATGCTCTCTACTCCACCTGTCAGAATTGCAGGCCTGAGCCACGGTGCCTGGCTCTGTGTGTGTGTGTGTGTGTGTGTGTGTGTGTGTGTGTGTGTGTGTGTGTGTGTGTGTGTGTGTGTGTGTGTGTGTGTGTGTGTGTGTGTGTGTGTGTGTAATTTGGGCTTGAACTTAGGGCTGCACACTTCTACTGTATCACCTGAGCGCCACCTCCACTTTCAGCTTTTTGCTGGTTAATTGGAGATAGTATCCCAGATGTGTTTGCCTGGGCTGGCTTTGCTGTAATTGTCAGATGCCAGCCTCTTGAGTAGCTAGGATTACAGGCATGAGTCACCAGCACCTGGCCTCTTTTGTTTTTGTTTGGAGACATGGGCATGCTATATTGTCCAGACTGGCCGCAAATTCACGATCCTCCCCCTCAACCTCTCAAATGCTAGCATGATAGGTTGTGCCATGACACTTGGCTGTTTGTTTTTGTTTTAATGTATAGGGTAATGGAGAAGGCCTCAAATATCCACTCAGGTTCCCCTCCATCCTGGAGGGCAACGAGGAGCTGGGAACACTGAGAATAAAGACAACCGCTCTGTCTCTGACATGAGCGGAGACAGGTGTACACCCAGATCACAGGGCCTGCCTTGAAGCACACAGAGGTGGAGCAGAAATCACACACACACACACACACACACACACACACACACACACACACACACACACACACACACACACACACACACACACACACAGAGTAGATGGAGAGAAGGGGAGACGGAGGCTTGGAGTGTCTGGGGACAGACCCTCACAGGTGGGCCATGCCAGGCAGGGGTGGGGACCATCAGGTGCCTGATGAAGAGGGGGAGGAAGGAGAGGGGCTTGGGACACCCGAGGCACACCTTCTGCCGCTGAGGGGCCCAGGCCTGTGCTTGAGAGAGAGGAATTTAATAAAATATTTAAGGGTGGACACTCAGCTGTGAGCAGGAACTGCCAGCTAAAAATACTCTGTGGCGAGCAGCTTGGAGCAGCCGACTGTGGAGGTGGACTGGAGCTGGAGCTGGAGCTGGAGCTGGAGAGGCCGCAGCTGGCAGCTGAGCCCAGCCCCTGGGCTGCTCCCTCTGGCTGAGGGTAGAGGAGTGGGGCCATGGGGCGGCTCCAGCCTGGAGCTGCTCCCACTTATCAGCTCTGATCCTTCTTTTTTTTTTTGGGGGGGGTCCGGTTGTGAGGTCTGAACTCTGGGCCTGATCGCTGTCCCTCAGTTCTTCAGCTCAAGACTAGCGCTCTACCACTTGACCACTTGAGCCACAGTGCCACTTCCAGCTTTTTTCTTTTTGCTTATGTGGTGCTGAGGAATCAAACCCAGGGCTTCAGGCATGCAAGGCAAGCGCTTTACCACTGAGCCACCTTCCCAGCCCCAGCTCTGATCCTTCTAGAAACAAATGCAGGTGGCCTGCATGGCTCTCAGACCCCACCCCCAGCCTCAACTCCACGGCCTCTGAAGTCCAGAATGAGCCTCTTACTGGTACCTGCAGCTCTGGCCCAGGCCCAGGCCAGGCCTTCCATCCTGGACTCAGGAACCAGTCCTGAGCCCCTGGGATGGGCTGCGTCCTCACGGCCCAGGCCAGTAGGCAGGAGCTGGGCAGAAGGGCTGGTGCAGCACTGCCAACACTCAGGACACAAAGGGCCCAAGAACAGGCTGGGGTCAGAGGCTGAGGGGGGGAGACGGGCAGGGCCGCGGGACAGGAAGCTGCAGCCCAAGTCCATCTGGCTCTCATCACTGCAGCCACTCCCCGTGGAGCTCCCTCATTCTCCACAGGGCTGTGGGGACAAGCAGGAGGCCGGCTCTGGGCCCCATGATGGGTGTAGTTGAGGCTGGGGAGGGGGTGCTCTCTGGGCTCCACAGAGACTCCAATGCTGGGCTTCCCTACCTCCAACCCCGGGGCCCTGCCTTGCCTGCTCCCCCACGGAGCAGTCATAGTGCGGCCGTAGGTTCCGTAAGCGCCACGCCAGGCTTCATGTCTGAGGACCCAGCCTTTGCTTCTCCAGGTTGTCCTGTCCGTTTAGGTGACTTTCTCCTGGTTTCCTCTTGGCCTTGCGCAGGCCAGTCTCTGATCAAGAATGCTTTCTCCTTTGGGCTGTGCTGGGCCTCCCTGTGTCCCAGCCTGCGGTTTCTCCTGACTGCCCCGGGGCACCTCTCCACGCAGGCCTGAGGCCTAGGCCCTCCGCCAGCAGCCGCTGCCCAGGGACCGGCATGACTTGGTGCTGGCAGCCCTGGCCACCCTGGGGTGGCAGAGAGAATCCCCCACTAGCCTGGACGGGCGTCACCCCCGGGTAGAGCACGGCCTACCTCAATGCGGCCGGTGTCCGGCTGGAAGCCGCGCGCAGGGTCCTCCGTGGTCACCCGACACTGGATGGCACAGCCATTGATGCGGATGTTCTCCTGCCGCAGCCCCAGGTCAGGCAGGCTCCTGCCCTCAGCCACGTGGATCTGAGCATGGACCAGATCCACGCTGCAGGCAGAGAAAGCGGGGGGGGGGGGGTGTGAGGCGGAGCACAGGGGGGCCTCACCCCAGCGGCGTAGCCCACAGAGGCTCCTCCCACCAATGGTGGCTTCTCCTACCCGTGGCTCCGAGGCTGGGCCTACTGTCCCTGGGGCTCTTGGAGAGGCTCCATCTACACTGCAGAACCTGGCAGCAAGGGCCAGGGACCCCAGATCCTCCTGCTCCTCACCCTCCTGCTGATGCCACCACCCTCTCACCCTTGGGTGGGCAAGCCCATCTTCCCCAGAGCCTGCAGGGTGCAGCCTGGGCTCTGCAGAACACTAGGTCACAGCTTCTCTAGGGACAGCGTAGGGGTGCAGTCTACGGAATAGAAGCCACGGCAGCGGGAGGCTGCTCCCTGGGTACCGTCAGGATGGCGTCTTGCTGGGGCTGGCACTCTGCCCCCCTCCCCCGTCCCCGTTGTGTCCTTGACTCCAGCAGGGGAAATTTCAGAGTTCAAGGCTTTCCACAGGGTTTTATAAGCTCAGCCTGACTGCCAAACCCAAGTGGAGCGGCTGCGGAAAAGGGCCCTCAAGGTCTTAGGCTGATCATCAGTGATGCTGTGGTACGCTGTGTGCTGGCAGATTTTCCCAGATGTTCCGTGTCACCTGCCACCACCCAGGGCGGAGACTGTGTGCCACCTCCCCCACGCGCTGTGGACCACACAGATCACAATAACGCCCGGAGGAGGCGGCGCTGGGGGGTCAGAGAGGCTGCAGCTCACCCATGGCTCCACATGGCTCAGCCCCAGGAGGAACCTGACCACTGACCCTGAGACACGAAGCCCTTGCTCCAGAGCCGGCAAAGCCTTCCGTCCCTGACCCTCTAGGAAAGACTCCCGGGCCCAGCATCCAGCTGATGTACACACTTTCGTTCTCACCCTAACCCTGAAGTGAGGAGTGGGGGCTTCTGGGTACCTGCTGGGCAAAGGCAGCGGCCTCATCTCTGGTCAGTGAGGCCAAGGGTTTAGGAGGAACTGGAATCAAGAATGCTCCACAGAGAGGGAGGTAGGCTGGCCCAAAGCCAAGGTTTAATGCTTAAATGGCTCAAAATCTTGAAACAATGAAAGCCATTTCAATTGCTTAGAGACCAGGCAGACTTTTAAAGGTCTGAACTCAAAGCTGGTGTGAGAAGAAATGTAGCGTACAATCATCTAGAAAGCTCTGAGGCAAGACACTGCCTCTGCTTTGATCAGGTAATTCCGCTGACCGAGCCTCTCTTCAGGACTCTCCGGATCGTAGCACAGATCCAGTACACAAACGGTAACACACACGCCTGAACCACAAAAGCCAGAACAACCTAGTTGCCTCATAAGAAATGGGGTGACTGAGTTATAACACATATAAATGGTGGAACAGTATACAGCCATTAAAAATACTTAGCGAGCTGGGAAGGTGGCTCAGTGGTAGAGCGCTTGCCTTGCATGCATGAGGCCCTGGGTTCAATTCCTCAGCACCATATAAGCAGAAAAAGCTGGAAGTGATGCTATAGCTCAAATGGTAGAATGCTAGCCTTGAGCTGAAGAGCTGAGGGACAGTGCCCAGGCCCAGAGTTCAGGCCCTATGACTAACCAAAAAAAAAAAAAAAAGTACTTAGAATAAGTACTGGAGAATGCCTTCAAATAGCATTTTTCAAATGGAATAAAAATTGTATACAAAAAAAATCTCAGTTGCATCCAAATATTTGTATAAAGTCAACCTAAAAACGGAAAGAAATACACCTAAAGGCTGAGCGGCCGCAGGGAATACAGCACAGCTGGAGGTAGAACCAGAGAGACTGGCTTTCCACTTTTCACTGTGTGCCCTTGGGTAACCCTCTTAACCTTTCTGAGCCTTGGCTTCTTCAGGGGTGGTAGGCTCCTTTCTCACAGTACAGCCTTAGGGTTCCATGGAACCCCAGCTGGCATCGGCATCCTGACCCTAACAGGTGGGTTCTGAATTTTTTTTCTGTCGGTTGTGGGGCCTGAACTCTGGGCCTGGGCGCTGTCCCTCAGCTCTTCAGCTCAAGGCTAGCGCTCTACCACTTGAACCACAGCGCCACTTCCGGTTTTCTGGTGGTTTTTTGGAGATAAGAGTCTCATGGACTTTCCTGCCCGGGCTGGCTTTGAACTGCAATCCTCAGATCTCAGCCTCCTGAGTAGCTAGGATTACAGGTGTGAGCCACTGGCACCCGGCCCTGAATTGTTTTTGTTTGCCCCTCTGTTGATTTTTATGATTGCCATGCAATACCTATATACTATCTTTTTAATGAAGTCATTAGGCCCCTCCGTGTTCTCTACCTAAGTGGAGGGCCAGCGAACAGGGAGCTCTGGCCCCTGCCCCCTGTCAGGACCCCCGGGACCGCCCCTGCAACACCATGGCTTACTCGGTGATCTCCTCCGTGACCGTGTGCTCCACCTGCAGGCGGGAGTTGACCTCGATGAAGTAGTGCTTGCCGTACTTGTCCACCAGGAACTCCACGGTGCCCGCGTTCTCGTAGCCCACCTGCGAGGGGGGCAGTAGCCGGTGTTCCATGCGAACCGTGCATAATTCAAGCCACCTACTGAGGTGGCTCCCGAACAGAAGAGTCTGTGGCAACTCTGCCCAACAGACGAGTGGCTGCCAGCCCAGCCCCGACCGCCAGCACCCAGGACCCCAAGGGGCTCAAGACAGCACCAGAGCTGCCGGGGAAGCACCCTGGGGTGACTGACCTCAGGTCCAGCCCACCCAGCTCTGATACTTTGTCCCCAAGATCTCCACTGCCTCACCACCCAGGCTCTTCCAGCCAATCAGAGCAGGGTCCTGGGGACCCTGCTTCTCTAGGGGAGAGGTCTTCAGGAAGTCCCTCCTCCACTACTCCGTCAGCACAAGAGATGTCAGACGAACCTCAGACTGCCACCCTAATTCCAGTCTTCTGCTCCTTCCAGAACTACAAACCAGACTTAAATCAGGCCCCTCCACTCTGTAGAGGGGTGGTTAATGGACAGCAAACCTGATCAAAGTCAAGGTCAGGTGACTCCTGGGGCAGCCCAAACCCCAACTCTGTGGGTCCAGGCTAGCCTGGAGGTCGGAAGTAGACAGCGCTGAAGCCCGTGGGGACTGGAACTGTGGGCGAGGATGGCTCCCCTCCTGCCACCTCCATACCCAGAGCTCAACAGCCCAGACCCTGGGGAGCGGAAGGGAATCTCAGCGAGGAAATGGGGGGACGACTGTGATGCAAGAGAGGAAAGAGCCAGCAAGGAAGTGCCTTCATTCTGAGTCCAAGGAATCTCATTCCCTTTATCCGGGGTGAGCTGGTGCCACAGTGAAGCCTGGTCTGCACAACAGGAGGCAGATGGGGTGGCTGGAGCTCCTTCCTTCCTCCCTCCCTCCCTTCTTCCCTCCCTCCCTCCCTTCCTTCCTTCCTCCCTCCCTCCCTCTTCCTTCCTTCCTTCCTTCCTTCCTTCCTTCCTCCCTCCCTCCCTCCCTCCCTCCCTCCCTCCCTCCCTTCCTTCCTTCCTTCCTTCCTTCCTCCCTCCCTTCCTTCCTTCTTTCCTTCCTCCCTCTCTCCTTCCTTCCTTCCTTCTTCCTTCTTCCCTCTCTCCCTGTCTTTCTTTCCTCCCTTCCTTCCTTCCTTCCTTCCTTCTTTCCTTCCTCCCTCTCTTCTTCCTTCCTTCCTTCTTCCTTCTTCCCTCTCTCCCTGTCTTTCTTCTTTCCTCCCTTCCTTCCTTCTCTTCTGTGTGGCCTCATCCAGGCCCCTCTGACAGCAGAGCCCAGCATTTCATTCAGCCCTGAACTGGGCAGCCTGTGTCTCCCTGCTCCCTGTCGGCTGCCCACTGGGGCGCTAGCAGCACTGGCTGTGAGGACCTTGGGGGGGGGGGGGGGAGGCGCAGCTTGGGCCTGTCTCCACCGCCCTCACCTGCTTTGCAAGCTTGACAGAGTCGCTGGTGAGGCGCGTGCGGAGCTGGGGGTCCAGGTGTGCGGCAGGGGCGATCTCCACCACCTTCTGGTGCCGCCGCTGGATGGAGCAGTCCCGCTCATACAGGTGCAGGATGTTCCCATACTGGTCCCCTGGAGCAGGTGGGAAATGGGGCTCAGCCTTTTGTGTGGACTGCACACACCTCCAACAGCCCCCGTGTGGACGCTGGGGCCAGGCAGCTGGGGTGGTCATTAAGTGGTAAAAACCAACTGCCATCTAATTTCAGAACTCCATTTCTGGAGGCATTCCTGCGCAACCCTGAGGCCTTGAGCGATCCCAAAGCAGCAGCTATAAAGCAGAAAGAAATGGGCTTGTGCCGCCCAGTGATATGGTCTGCATGCTCCCCACTCACCCAAGATCTGCACCTCGATGTGCCGCGGCTTCTCGATGAACTTCTCCACAAACAGTGCGCCATTGCCGAACGCCGCCAGCGCCTCGGAGTAGGCACGCGTGTAATTCTCCTCCAGCTCCTGCGAGGGAGGGCAAGGCCAGGCAGACGTGAGGCCCTGGCCACTTCCCAGAATCCTGTGGGGCCACCGGGCTGTGTGCCCCGGCCCGGCCACCGGCTCAGCGCCTGTGCTCACCTCGTAGCTGTGCACGACCCTCATGCCGCGGCCCCCGCCCCCATAGGCAGCCTTGAAGATGATGGGGAAGCCATAGGTGTTGGAGAACTCGTGGGCCTCGTGCAGGGAAGTGATGGGGGCGTCAGTGCCGGGGACCACGGGGACACCTGTGGGGACAGGTGCAGGACACTGTAACAGGCTGGCTCCCAACCAAACAGCCCGTCCCTGTCAACCTCCTCGTGAGGAGCTTGCTTCACCTGCAGCGATGGCGATGGCCCGGGCCTCCACCTTGTCTCCCATCTTACGAACCACTTCTGGGCTCGGCCCGATGAACCGGACCCCAGCATCATGGCAGGCCTGGGCGAAGTCTGCGCGCTCGGAGAGGAACCCATAGCCAGGGTGCACCGCATCCACCCCGTTCTCCTGCGGAGGGCCAGGGAGACAGTCGCCCTAAGTCCCCTTGAGGTCTAGCGGCCTCTCTGACCTCTTCCCATTCCTTCTGGGCACCTCTCCCTCCCCTGACGTGTTGCTGGCTGGCCTGGGTGCCGGGAACAGCACAAGACATGGCTCCAGCCTAGGGAGAGCCCTGGTGCTCAGGGCTGCTTGGATGCAGGCCAGGCCAAGCTCACCTTGGCCACTTTGATGATGTCTGGGATGTGCAGGTAGGCCTGCACAGGTGCGAGGCCACGGCCAATGAGGTAGGCTTCGTCGGCTTTCTGCCGGTGCATCTGGCCCGTGTCCTGCTCGGAGTAGATGGCCACGGTGCGGATCCCCAGCTCCGTGCAGGCCCGGAACACGCGGATGGCTATCTCGCCTGGGGGCAATGGGGCAAGAAGTGAGGAGAGAAACAGGTGGGAGGGGTGGAGGCAGGGGTGAGGAGGAGGCCAAGGCGGGGCTGGCCCTGGGAGCACTCACCTCGGTTGGCCACCATGACTTTCTTGATGGGCTTGTACTCCAGGTGCCCCACATTTGGAGAGGGGGCAGTGGAACTCCGGCGGATACCCAGGAGCCGCAGGCCCCCTCGGACGGTCCGGAACTTCAGCATCTGCAGAGGGCAAGCAGAGCCGTGATTAGAGCAGCTTCGGCACCGAGGTCAAACAAACTCACACGCCGAAGTCAGCGCCAGCTCTCTCTTCCATTTATGGCCAAGCTCTACAGAAGAAGCAAATTCAAATTCCCACTCACCCTCACGTTCTAGTTCATACTGCAGTGGTTAACACATGGCACTACAAGCTCATAAGAGATGCATAGAGGGCACCAAGAGACAGCCGACAAGATGAAGCAGCAGAGGAAATAAAGATAGCATGGAAACAGACAGGAAAGAAGTCTTAAGAAGAGAAAAAGAGGGCAAGTGGCTCTCCAGAGTCAGAGATCAGGAGGATCACAGTTCTAAACCAGTCCAAGTAAAAAGTGAGAAGCATTCTCAATAAATAAACCAGGACTGGTGGTGCACACCTGTGACCCCAGCTATGCAGCTCTGGAGACCTAAGTAGCAGGACCCAGGCAAAATGGGAGAACCTAGCTGAAAACAACTAAAGCACAGGCTGGAAGCATGGCTCAAGTGATAGAATACCATCTGAGCAAGCTGAACAAGTATGAGACCCTGAGTTCAAACCCTAGCAACTGAAAAAAAAAGTGAGAGAGAGAAGGGGGGGGAGAGAGGAGAGAGAGAGAGAGAGAGAGAGAGAGAGAGAGAGAGAGAGAGAGAGAGAGAGAGAGAGAGAGAGAGAGAGGGGAAAAGAAGTAAAAAATAACTAAAGCAATGATTAGGAGCATGGCTCAGGTGGTAGTTAGCACATTTCCTAGCAAGCCTGAATACAAGCCTGATTCAAGCTTTTGAATTCAAACCCCAGTGCTGGAGGGGGAAGGAGAGTCTTTCCTCAGTGTTGGCCCGGGCACACAGCCCAGGCCCCAGCAGGACAATCTCCTGGGCCAACACCCAGCCTGCACTCCACCTCAGGTCCTGCTGGCAGGCCAGGTGACAATCTAGACCATCCCAAGTGCTGATCCTCACCAGCCTGCTCTCCCAGGAGGAAGCCTCTGCTGTACCATGTAGGTTTTTTCGTGTAGCCATAGGTATCCTTCTTTCTATGACGGATACTAAATTAATGATTAATGACATTGACTGATGGCAAGTGCAACAGGCTGTACCCAGAAAAACAAATGCTGTAAGATTCCACTTAAAGGAGGCCCCTAGAGTGGTCAAACTCATGAAAGAGTGGTGGGGGGCAGGGCTGGGGACAGGGACTGGGGGATTAGTATTTAATGGGGATGGAGTTTCAGTTTCACAAGATGAAAGAGTTCTGTAGACAGACAGTGGCGATGGCTGTACAACAATGTGGAGGTACAAAATGCCATTGAACTATGCACTTAAAAATAGTAAGATGGCCGGGCACTGGTGGCTCTTGCCTGTCATCCTAGCTACTCAGGAGGCTGAGACCTGAGGATCGCGGTTCAAAGCCAGCCCGGGCAGGAACATCCATGAAACTCTTATTTCCAATAAACCACTAGAAAACCGGAAGTGGCACTGTGGCTCAAGCGGTAGAACGCTCACCTTGAGCTGAAGAGCGCAGGGACAGCACCCAGGCCCAGAGTTCAAGCCCCATAACTGTCACACAAAAAAATAGTAAGATGGACCAAGAGCTGGTGGCTTCACACCTATAGTCCTCGCTAATCCGGAGGCTGAGATCTGAAGATCACAGTTTGAAGCCAGCCAGGCAGGAAAGTCTGTAAAATTCTTATCTCCAATTAACCACCAAAAAGCCAGAAGCAGAGCTGAGGCTCAAGTGGTGGAAAGTCAGCTTTGAGCAAGAAAGGTAAGGGAGCGAACCGAAGCCCTGAGTTCAAGTCCCAGTACTGGCATGGGGTGGGGGGGAAGAGGGACGGGAGACAGGAGAGAGAAGAGAGAAGAGAGAAAGAGGGGAGGGAGAGAGGAGAGAGAGCATAAGATGGTAAATTTCCTGTCAGGTGCATTATACAATTTAAAAATTTAAATGAGGCAATTTACATCCTCATTTTATAAATGAAGAATAGCCAGGCCCAGTCTAGTATGAAAACAGTCGCTCAGACCAGAGAGGTCTGTCCAGCCTCTCTATTCCATGGCAGCCTCTACCTTGTGCCCTGGCTTTTATCTAACCACGTGACTCACTTCTGGTAAAATTTTAAAATGCTTGACGCAGCCATTTCAGTTTTAGAAGTATAAAAACAAACTCAGTAAATGAAACAAACATTACAGAAGCCCTGTGTCATATGATGGCCTACAAAATGGAAAGAGGAAGAAAATAAAGGAAAAGAAAGCGCATCTTTTTTGGTGGGGAGGTGTGGGGTAAGGTGGGTACTCATATTTGGGCTTGAACGCCAGGCCCCAAGCTCTCACACAGCTTTGTGTTGTTGTTGTTGTTGTTGTGGGACTTGAACTCTGGGACTGGGCGCTGTCCCTCAGCTATTCCGCTCAAGGCTAACACTCTACCACTTGAGCCACAGTGCCACTTGCAGTTTTCTGGTGGTTTATTGGAGATTAGAGTCTCACAGACTTTCCTGCCCTGGCTGGCTTTGAACCGCGATCCTCAGATCTCAGCCTCCTGAGTAGCTAGGATTACAGACATGAGCCCCCGGCGCCTGGCCTCTCACACAGCCTTTGTGCTCCTGATTGGCACTCTACCATTTGAGCCACACCTCCACTTCCAATTTTATGCTGGTTAATTAGAGATAAAAGTCTCTCAAGACTTTTCTGCCCAGGTTGGCTTTGAACCTTGAGGCTCAGATCTCGGCCTCCCCAGTAGCTAGGATTATGGGCAGGAGCCACCAGTTCTAATTCTGGAATTTTCTGTCTTATAATTTTGAACAGAAACTGGCCATAAGTAACTAAAACTGAGGAAAGTGAAACTGTAGATAGGAGACCACTGTGAAGAGGGCATGGAAAAACCAGGAAGACACTTCATGGACCAAGAGAGAACAGTTCACATCACCAGCACCAAACTGACGTGGTACCCCTCCTGAGAGAGCTGCCAAGGAGTCTTCCTGTGGGTTCCTGCCTCAACAAACCCAAACTAAGGGAAACCCCACTGAAAAGCCGGCTTGCACTCCTCAAACATGTCAAAGGTCATGAGAGACAGAGACTTGGAAATGATTTCTGATGAAAGGAAGCCGAAGAGACAACAACAAAATGCACGAGTGAGCTGGACCGGACCATGGACTTGCAGCCAGGGGCACTGAGGGACGACTGACAAAGTTCAAATAAGATCTGGAGATTAAACAGTGCTGTATCCATGTTTATTTCTGATCTTGCTCACTGGACTGTGCATCCTCATTCTTGGGAGAAAATGCTGAAGTATTTGGGGGCTTGGAAGCATCACAACTGCAATTTACATGCAAATGTTCTGGAGAAAATCTGAGAATAATGAAGTACTTGCTTCGTTACTAGTGCTTGGGGAGTTCCAAAAGGGGTAGATTTTGCAACTTTATGTCAGGATTGGAATCACTTCAAAATCACAAGGGCAACTCAAACCTGTGGCCGATTCTAGACTAGGCTTTGGGGCCACATGGCCCAACACCCCTTCGCAGGAGTGGCCCAACTAGGGGCTGGGACTCAGGGAGGAAGGTGACAGTGGCCCTGATGGCTGCTCAGGGTGGCGAATGCAGATATGGGCATCTGTCATCTCCCACTCATAGATCTGCACAACCTCCTGATCCTGAGCTCTGCTTTTGGCAGAGCTGTCCTGGGCTCCCAGGGCACTCTGGTGAGGGCTACGGGGGCTGTACTGGATGAGCTCATTATTTATTTATTTTTGGTCAGTCCTGAGGTCCTCTGGGCCTGGGCACTGTCCCTCAGCTCTTCAGTTCAAGGCTAGCGCTCTACCACTTGAGCCACAGCACCACTTCCGGTTTTCTGAGCGGTTTATTGGAGATAAGAGTCTCATGGGCTTTCCTGCCGGAGCTGCCTTTGAACCATGATCCTCAGATCTCAGCCTCCTGAGTAGCTAGGATTACAGGTGTGAGCCACTGGTGCCCGGCTCCCAAGCTCATTCTTGAAGTCAAGAGTGAGCCCTATTTGCAACAAACCCAACAAAAATGGTCAACGTTGGAAGCTTCCCCTCACCAGACCTGAAGGCGAGGAACATGAAACAATGAGGCGCAGCTCTTGCCCAGGACGTCAGAAGTGCTGTACCCACAGTCTGTCCCAGCAGCAGGTGAGCGGCCTCGCCCCTGTGGACAGC